>NC_136413.1:99247500-99900000 GCF_051521515.1 Lactuca serriola | reverse complement strand
TTGTTCAAATCCCGATGAATAAATCTCGGGCAATGATGCAAGAAATGATTGATTAGCGGCGACGTGATTTTATGGAGCTCTTAGCTCATGAGCTAGCTAGTGCTAAAGGATGAGCACCATTGTTAATGAAATAATTCAACAATGAAACGATTTCTTCACATTTCATGACAGTCCAGGAAGGAAATAATGATGACTCGGAAAGTTATTAAGCACTGGAGCAACTAGAGGTCCAGAGAAATGACGAACCCAAAGGTTACTACAAGTATATGGATTTCATGACTTGCAAGCCATCATTATTTAGTGAGAAGTAATATCTCGTATGGGTTATGGAATGGATATCGGAGAAGGATTCGGCCTTCATAACATGTGGATGCATGGGCAAACTACAAACCGCCTATGATGTGAGGCAGTTCAAGGGCACATTACTTTGTTGGTGGAACACGTTTGGGAAAATTATGAGCCCCAACAAGCCAATGCAGTTGACATGGGACAAATTCTTGACCCATTTCAAGAGGAAGTTCTATTAAGATGAGAAAATGTTAGAACTGCAAAATCAATTATTGGCTTTGACAAAGGGAAGCATGTCTGTGGATGAGTACACCAACGCCTTCACTGATAAAATGGAGTTTGCCCTACGACTTGTTCCAGACGAACCGACCAAGATTGATAGGTATACCAAGGGGATACCTTGGGAATACAATGTGCCAGTTAAGCAGACACGTACATTTGAGGTGGCCGTCTGGGCTGCAAAGTCTGTTGAAGGGATGATGAAGAAAAGGAAAGCTGCCAAAGTTGAAGTCAATGAGAAGAGGAGAACTGAGGTAAGCAACAACAACAAAGACAAGAAAAAGAAGTATTCAAAGCCAGGAAATGAGTCTGGAAGCGACCAAGAAGGGAAGTGGTGCGACCAATGCAACATGAGGAATTCTGGGGACTATGTCGTCTGCTACAAATGCAAGAAGTCGGGGCATATCTGTACAAACTGTCTAGTAAAAGGAAAAGCTTGCTTCACTTATGGAAAAGAAGGGAACATGAACACGAAGTGCCGAAAAGCTGAGAAGAAAACCCCAAGGATCCTACCAGCAAAGCCCAAGGGTAGAAGCTTCCAAATGATCCTTGATGAAGCGTATGTCGTTGCAGGAAATCTAGAGTAGAAAACTGCTTGTTCGAAGATCAATATATAAGTAGTCGTCCTATATAGATAGTAATAGGAAGTGAAGCCCAATATAATGGGCATAGTGTATAAATAAATGTTGTAATCATTTTCGAAAGTTATAAAATTTCTAGTTAAGTTAAAATGTTGTGTGGCATTAAGAACTTATGATTTCAAAATAATGGTTTGGTTAAGAATAAATTATGATATAGTGTGCCTGTAAGCAGAATACTACACGAGAAATAATTTATACCAAAGGTTGGAAATAGAATTGCGGTTGAAGATACGCATGGAAGAAATCGTAGTGGAGTTTAGGAAATTTGTTTTATATGATTATTCCGACACATCTATTTTTGTTAAGCTGCTTTTGTGATCTTTAGGAAATAGTAACTTGGGAAAACTACAAGATAAATTTTGGGACAAGTATGTGTAGGTGTGGAAGGTAGTATGGGCCCGTAATACCGTGAAGCACAAGACTCGTACTTGGATCAGGAGGAGTCACAAGGTCACTAAGGTACTAGTAGTTGAATTGTTCGTACATGTCCGTCGTTGCCATCGTTTCAGTAACAGCTAAGATGATAAAAGTTATTTTTGATCCTAGTGGTCATATCGAATCAAGTCCGACTAATCTATGAAGTAAGTTTGATGTATCGTTCGATTTTAGATCGAAGGAAGAGATAATCGAAGAAATCAATATGTCACACCCCCAAACCAAGGATGGCGGAAACGTCCGGGGGTCGAGGACTTCATGTAGAGTATCACAACAACGAGTATAATAGTGCTCAAAGTAAATACAACCATCATAAATATAACTGAAAAAGTTACACCAAAGTATATGTTTACATGATTCAAATCAATTACATTATGATACAAAATGAACTGTTTGACGATTTATCGTCCCATCCTCAAAACATGGTTGATTTCCTGTTTCACTGAATTCCTAAGAATACAAGTAGTTTTGAAAAGTGTCAACACAAAGGTTGGTGAGTTCATAAGCTTTTGACGGTAAGAGTTTGAAAATCGATCTTTGTAAAGAGATGTATCTTACCAAGAAAAATCCAATATTTTCCTTACATAAGTTATGTGATCCTAAATACCAGGACCGAAAACGAACAAGTATTTGTCATACTTAAAGATATAAAAGTGGTTTTAAATCGGCATAAAACCCTTTCTGATTTGAAAGCGTACAAGTATTTTTTCCATACTTAAGGTAATTTCTATGAGTTAAATCGACATAACTAGCTAATTTAAAGTTAGAACCCGTAAATCTTATGATTGTTAATACCACATGTGAGCTATCATAACCATACTTGACATAGACGGCCTCGTAATACGACGTTCTTCAGGCGTCGCCGTTAAATGACACTCGTCATCACAAACCTGCCGGTCTAGCTGTTGCAAGCAGCTCTGGTGTGGGTTTGTCAAACCCAATATAGATCTATATACAACTATCACGTTCTCCCTACAAGAGACTCTGGTTACAATTTACAGGACTTTTTGACTTTGTTACTTTGGAAGTAACCCGAAGTGAATGACTCACAAATTTATTCATTAACAGATTTACGTGAACTAAACTGAAAACCTTTGGTAAATAAGTTTGAGATGTAAATGATACATAAACTATACCTATTATAGTTTATCCAAAACGTTTGTAATGTATAAGAATTCTTTTATGAAAATGCCTTAATGTTATGAATCCATAAACTATGCTCATTATAGCTTAATATACGTGTTCTAAATGAATGAATAATCTTATCATGAATGACTAAGTTTCAGTTTATGATGATAAACTAACAAGGAAACACATTCAATATTTAGAACTTATCGTTATACACTTTGCTCAACATAATACAAAGTGTTATGAAAGTTATAAGTTGTTAACTAATTTTCAACCTTTCTACACTGTTTTAGAAAAGTCATAGAAAAATCATACGAAGTCGAAAACTAAATCCGTAAATTCATAGAGTTCCCAAAATGTGTCTAGTTTACTCATACTTTTTATCATGATTTTTATTGACCTCCAACTTGGGTGAAAAAGTCCATAATCACAGACTGGTTCGGATTGGTGTTTGAATTGATAGGCAGTTTTGTAAAAATCACCATAAATTGTAGAAAAATCGTATGGAGATGTGCAAGTAGTCGTTTTAAAGCTAAGAACGGGAACTAATTGCACCTAAAACAGTTTTTGAAAACTAAAATGTTTAAGTTGTCCAAAACAGTCCGTGAATGGAGTCCAACTTTTCTAATGAAAGCTGTTAGAAAAGTTTAGTTATGTTCTTGGTGTTTTAACTTGTATTCCCCCCCTAAAAACTTAAGAAAACATAAAAATGTAGGGCTATGATCTCACCTTGAGTGATTTCAGTAGATGAGTGTTGAAGAAGAGAAGTGTTCAACTCAAGAACACTTGAAGAATCACTTGAAGATTCGAAGATCTAACAAGAATGTGATGATGTTTGTGTAAGCAATCTATGATTTTGAGTAGGAGGATGTGTAATAATCATAAGGAAGATGATGATACTTACTAAATGAAGGAGAAAATTCTTGGAGTATGCCTTGAAGTTCTCGAATTTGAGAGAGAAAGATGAGAGAGTTTGGAGTGTGATTCTTGGTGGAAAAATGAGAGAATGAATGAAGTGTGAGGAGAGAGGGTGGATGTTCCAGTTCTAAGAACGTGGGAAATGACTGGAAGTAATGAGAAAGGACTATGAAATGACTAGGGATGGGCTGATAGTGAATAGTGACATGGAGTGGGTATGGGAGTGGTTGCTTGTGTCATAGAATAAAGGAAAGTCAACACTCCACCTCTTGTACTTCACCCACTCTTCTTGGATAAGGTTTTATCCTTAAAAACGTGATTAATTAATAATTAAGGGGTCTTATATGTTAAAATAAAGTTTTAGGTGAAAATCCCACATTAAAATAATTAAAAACGAAGTTAAAATGCAAAACTACTCGAAAACCGGGAGAAAAGAAGCTTCCCAGCGAGACCTCTCGGTCCTGGCCGAGGTTCGGTCCCCTCTGATGCTGAGCTGGAAGCGAAGGGCTCGGTCCAAAGGCATCAGAAGCGAAATGGACCGAAGTGAACAGTACTTTTGGGTTCGGGTGTGTGCGAGGTTCGGTCGCGAGAGGACCCTTCGGGTTCGGTCCTCTTGGTTTCGGTCCCTAAGAGGACTTTCGGGTCCTAAGAGGCTTCGGCCCTATTAAGAGGGTTTCGGGTCCTTAAGCCCTTTTTGTCCGTTCTTGGCCCGTTTTAAGCCGTTTTCGACCCGGTCAAGGGTCGGAATGACCCGAATGACTTCAGAAAGTTGCGGGAACTTTTGAGAGAGATTTGGGAGAGATTTCACATACTTGGAGAGATTAGGAGAGATTTGACATACTTGGAGAGATTTCTCATACAAAGAGATATTTGGGAGAGATTTCACATACTTGGAGAGATTTCTCATACAAAGAGAGATTTGGGAGAGATTTCACATACTTGGAGAGATTTGGGAGAGATTTGACATACTTAGAGAGATTTGGGAGAGATTTGACATTCTTGGAGAGATTTCTCATACAAAGAGATATTTGGGAGAGATTTCACATACTTAGAGAGATTTGGGAGAGATTTCAAAATAGAGAGAGATAGAGTGAAAACGATTGAGAGAAGTTTCATTTGTGACCTTTTTGAGTGTCCGGCTTCGCAATGCAAGGTCCGTAAACCCTGTTAAGCCTTGTTTAAGGATCTTACACACTCCCGATGAGTATGCAACATTGTTTTATCGGTTTGGCTCGCCACGTACCACAGTTTTAGGTTAAGGAGATCTAGATGTACGCACTTTTCGATTTATGATCTCTCATTAGAATAGCGAGTTGTTTAGAAATTGCATAACGTAAACTCTAGTACCCACAGGCAAATTGAGTCGAATGGTTTGACTTGTTGACTTCAGTTGACTTTGACTTGACCGGAAATTGACGGTTCACACAATATAAGTATCGTAGTCGCCGTTAGGATTAAGCAGTCTGTAGCTAAAAGTGCTATCTGCTAGATTGTGATTATATCACATTAGAACATGAAGGAATGTATCCTTCAAGTGAGGATCCGATTCAAAGAGACCTCAGTCTAGCCTTTGCATCATATGATGAGAGGTCATTAGAACATGACCCATCGGTCAGTTATGATAGTCAAAGTAAAGACCTTATCTTAGGTTAAATCAATTCTATAAGGAGCAGGAGCCTCCAATGGAGACCAAATTTAGAAGGAAGAACATGTATGAAATAGAGAACCGTCAACTATCAAGAAGTCTAAGAGTTGCAAAACTCAATAGAAAATACATATGAGTTACGGTTATTACCTAAGACGGAAAGGTAACGTGCAAAGTCATTATACAAGCCTTATTTTGTTGATGATTATGGGATGTAATCATATTAAGGGGGAAGATAATTGTAATGCTTGCAAATTCAGGCTACACATAATAAGTAATAGTTAAAATCCTTGAATAGGATAATATATAGTTGTACACAATGCAGAATATACAATACAGGTTTCATATTAAGGAAAAAATAGGAAAAATTAGTCGTATCGCCCGTAAATCGTAAAAATAAGTGTGTCAAATCATATATATATATATATATATATATATATATATATATATATATATATATATATAGACACACACATCATCATCGTCATCCTGATCCTGAAAGTATAAATTTCGTAGAAATCCGACTCCGTATGAATTAGATATGATTTTTGTAATATATAAAAGTCAGTCGTACATAAGGAATGTGTGACGTAAAAACCTACGAAGAGAATGGTTGACTTTTAGCTAAAGTCACCAAAAGGAAAGTCGTAGTTCTCTTTAAGATAGGAATTTTGAGAAAAAGAAGGCCTACAATGCAGTCCATATGAGAGAGTTATGATTTTAGCAAAATCATTTAATCTTATAAAAATAGGGACTAAAATGGAATTAACCGATGCAGTCTAAAGGAAAGTTGTAGATCTCATCGGGTGCTTTCCGAGGATATAAAAAACGTCGAAAACGAGCTCGTATAAATAAGTTACGAAATTTATGAAATCTGCATATTGTGCGGTGTGCGCCGGGTGTGCGACGCTCCCTTCTAGAAGGTGAAACATGGACCACAGAGAAGCTGATACATGGCACAAAATGGTCGGGGAGACGTCCCCTTAAAATGTGCGACACCTCAAAATCAGCTATAAATAGGAGGCCAAGCCTCATTCTTTCTCCCACAACTTCCCAAACACACACACACACATAGTCTCTCTTTCTCTCTGTTTCTTTTAGTTCCAGCTCATTTTCTCTTACTTTTAGTCTTTGGCGAAGCCCTGCGATCCCTAAAGTAGTAGTAGCTAGAGTGTAGAAGCTTTACCAGTGCAATTGCCTAACTTTTGTCAGGAAGAACCTCTGTATGTTAAGCTACACTCTAGTGTTTTTAGTGTGACTTATATTTATAGTCATAAGTCTTTATTATGAACCTATAAATTAGATTTATCAGTGATTTCAAGTCATAGTACTGATAGATCTACTTATGGGAGAGGTGTCTACAATGGTCATGTTGGCTTTATTGTTGGATTTTAGAAAGGCTATACACTGAAATGGTCTTGCCTCCCAATTGTCCTTCCTGGCTAATCCTTACTTGATAGATCTTGATGTGGACATTCAGATTAGTGAGGAATCTAGATTATAATTATTATAGTCACCAGGATTACGAAACTAAACTAAGGCTTAGTACTTTATGGATCTAGATCTTTCGAAAGTACAAAGTGAGGTGTTGTCGAAATCGCCAATCACCCACCCAAGTCAAGTGAGTGCATTGTAACGCCTGGATCCTGGTATGTATTTTAAATCAAATTATTAATTTTTGCAAAGGTACTCGACGAGTTGGAGGCCCCAAACTCGTCGAGTAGGAATGAAATTTGGACACGGGACTTGAAGTCTACTCAGCGAGTTGAGAGCCTCAACTCGACGAGTAGGGCTGCCAGAGTGAAACCCTAATTTTCAGGGTTTTGCACCCTATTTAAACACCTTAACCTCCAAAGTTCGGCCTCATTTGCAGCCTCCATCACCCCAAACCCTAGCCACGAAACCCTAATCAACTTTTGAGTGTTCATGACGAGTTGGGTACTCATCTACATTTTAGTACGGCTTTTCACCCCCAGATGGATGGTCAGAGCGAGCGGACCATCCAGAATTTGGAGGATATGATGTGAGTGTGTTCTTAGACTTTGGTGGTAGTTGGGATACCTACCTTCCCTTGGCACAGTTTTCCTATAATAATAGCTACCACACGAGTATCGACCGTCCTCCCTTCAAGATGTTATATGGAAGGAAGTGTAAAACCCCGATATGCTGGGGTGAGGTTGGGCAGAGGGTCATGGGGAGTACCGAAGTGGTACTCAAGACGACAGAGAGGATTCAGCAAGCTTCAGACTGCTCAGAGTCGGCAAAAAAGTTATGCTAACAAGCGTCGTTCAGACCTGGAGTTTCAGGTAGAAGATATGGTTCTCCTGAAGGTGTCACCTTGGAAAGGTGTCATCCGGTTCAGGAAGCGGAGAAAGTTGGGCCCCAGGTACATTGGTCCTTTTAGGGTTATAGCCCGGGCAGGCAATGTGGCGTATAGGCTGGATCTGCCAGCCAAGCATAGTCAGATCCACAACACTTTTCATGTCTCCTAGCTACGGAAGTGCTTGGTAGATGACTCTGCAGTGGTGCCTCTAGAGGATATTCAGGTGGATGATAGCCTGAACTACATCGAGCGAACGGTATCCATCCTCGCCAGGAAGACGAAAGATCTAAGAAACAAGAGGGTTGAGTTGGTGAAGGTGCAATGGCAGCACTGCAAGGGCTCGGAATAGACCTGGGAGCCGGCGGACCAGATGATGGAGCACCACCAAGAGTTATTCCCAGACGCAACAGACTTCGAGAATGAAGTCTAAAATAAGTGGGGGAGATTTTTTAAAACCCGGATCTTGGTATGTATTTTAAATCAAATTATTCATTTTTGCAAAGGGACTCGACGAGTTGGAGGGCCCAAACTCGTCGAGTAGGAATGGAATTTGGACGCAGGACTAGAAGTCTACTCGACGAGTTGAGAGCCTCAAATCGACGAGTAGGGCTGCCAGAGTGAAACCCTAATTTTTAGGGTTTTTCACCCTATTTAAACACAACCTCCAAAGCTCGGCCTCATTTGCAGCCTCCATCACCCTAAACCCTAGCTACAAAACCCTAATCCACTTTTGAGTGTTTATGAGCCATTGTTGTGTGTTCTTTGTGATTTTGAAGCTTGATAAGGAAGGAGAAGCTTGGGAATTCAAGTGGAAGCTAGTAGATCCAGATTTTAAGCTGCATTTCTGACTCATTTGTGGTATAAAGTTGATACCTTGGCTTTCTATTACTTAGATCTTCATTTAGGGTAGTATGTTGTCACTTTTGGGCCATATTGAAGTCATTTCTGGGATTTAAGTATATCATGAATTTGTGACTTCAGATCTAGGCACTCATGAGCTTATGAGGCTTAAAGTTGCCAGCTTTATCAAGCCTTGGCCCTTCCCCATGCCCTAGACCTCTTATATAGCTTAGTTTTGGTGTTTCTAGTGTCATGACACCATTCATGAACGTAAAGTTAGCAATTTTATGTGGTAACTTAGTCCTAGGGGACCAGATCTATGGTTTAGAAGCATTTAACTCGATTGGAAGTGACTGAATGGATTTAGTGTAAAGGGACTCGGCGAGTTGTTCATCTAACTCGGTGAGTTGGGTCGTGGTTCCCCAACCTTTTCTGTTACTGAGCAAACTCGTCGAGTCTAGGAGATGACTCTGCGAGTTGGCCATGGTTTTTGGGTTTTGAAGATTGAAGAACTCGACGAGTTCAAGGAGGAACTCGACATGTTGTGAGCGAAATGTCCTGACTCACTTATGATGAGGAACTCGACGAGTTGGATCGAGATTTTCAGGGTTTTATGGATTATGGAACTCGACGAGTTGATGGACCAACTCGGCGAGTTGAGTCAACCAGGATGTTGACTTTGACTTTGACTTTGACCTTTGACCAAAGTTGACCCATAAAAGGGATATGAGTATGAAAAGGGTAATTAAAGGAAATGCTTATGTGTAGGAGTCTGAGAGGGATTGATTTCAAAGCAGGAGCTTTTGCACCTATTTCCCAGTTATCGAGGTGAGTTGCCTTCCAGTAGGAGTGGGTCGAAGGCACCATTGTCGGCCCACTAGTATTGATTACAGTTGCGATGATTGTCTTTGTGATAATTGTCTGGTATGCCACTATCTGTTATGATTTATGTGCTAGTATGTTATGTTATTATGTGATAGTGGTAGGGGTGAAATAGTCCTCGGTTACCGGTTGAAAGAGATCGAAGGGGAGGCCGGCACCCAAATATGTTAGGCAGTATATGATTTATATGTATATGCTAGGGTATATGTGCTAGTGGTAGGGGTGAAATAGTCCCCGATTACCGGTTGAAAGAGACCAAACGGGAGGCCATCACCCAGATATGTTAGGCAATTACCGGTTAAAAGAGACCAAAGGGGAGGCCAGCACCCAGCTATGGTAGGCAGTTACCGGTTGAAAGAGACCGAAGGGGAGGCCAGCACCCAGATATGGTAGGTAGTTACCGGTTGAAAGAGACCGAAGGGGAGGCCAACACCCAAATATGTTAGGCGTTATGTGATTATATGGTATGTGGTATGATGGGGGAACTCACTAAGTTTTGTGCTTACAGTTTTTAGTTTTTGTTTCAGGTCCTTCTTCTTCGAAGGGAAAGGAGCCGGCACAATAGCAGCACATCGCACCCACGATTTCTCGCACATGAGATTCTTGGGATTTGTACTCTGACATTATGTTCCTATGATATGTTTTTGAGATGGCTGACTTATGGTTTTCATGATATGAGATAACATTGATGGCATTTTCAGTAATCTTTTTTGATGAATCTTTAAATTAAAAATGAAATTTTTGGTCTTCAAACTTGGGATGTTACATGCATAGTCCCTTTCATGAACATGATTTAATACAAATATTAAATCAAAGTATTAAATATATGTTGGGAATCGTATATGAATTATATGCTTATTGTCTGGATTTATATGTTAATGTATGTATATATTGCTATCAAACCAAATAGGGTTTTATTTTACGTTAGGACTAAATAGATAATATCATATAATAGTATTAAAAGTAGCATTGTTGAGAAGATAAAAGAATAATAATACTTGATGCTCTGTAGGGAATATAAATACATTAGAGATAGGTTAGTGTCACCCAATAATAAAGTTGGCATTAAAAGTTGGTTACATGCATTGTAATCTAGTCTAGGGATAAACTTGACTTGTGGAAGGTACCTAGTTCAATTAAGTTTGATATAAGGTAGTCTCATTAGGAGAATGTGTGTAACCTAAGGACGAAGAGTAAAGTTCTGTTCCGTGACACTTTCAGGTGTTAATTTACGGTAGCTCCGTGCGGGAGTATGATAGTCTTCCCGTTGGGATGACCAGATATGGTTGGTCCCGATCAGACAACTATAATAGTATGCCTACATATTCTTGAATAACCAGAAATAATAGGTCATGATCAGACAACTGTAATGGCATGTATGTATATTCTTTGTGACATACATAAGCCAAGGAAGCGCCTAGCTGTGTCGTCAATCTTTTAATGGTTCATCAGGCGAGATAATTTTCCCCTGATAATCATAGCCAAGGATTTGTGATGATCGGTAGGAATGGATATGTACAATGTAAGTTTGTATGGATATAGTATGGTAATAGTTGGTTTTGCAGGTCTGATAATTTAGGAATATTATCATATCAATATTGTGGGATTAAAATCCATATGTATCTCACTTGGTTTCTCCAACCTGACTCATTCAGTTTATATGCATCACAAGTATCAAGACTTAAGCTACTGGAACTTTGTTATGATGTTCGGTGATTAAAAGACAACTTGCAATAGTATTCAAGATCATCATGTCTTTACGTTGTAACTTATGTATCTGTATTGATTATGACATCTTTAGGGTTTTAACATTTTAAAAACAAACATTTGTAATCAAAATGATCTTTTATACCGAGATTTTCCGTAAATATAAACAAACGATTTTTAAAACGTAAAGAAAAATTTTAATCGGTTTTAAAAGATGTCATACAGTCATCTTCAAACCATAAATAACAATGGAACCAAATAATTTTCATTGAAAAAAAAAAAGACAACAAAAGCAAACAATGTCACTAATCTGTCAATTTCAAACCTAAGGCCAATACAACAGATGTCATACAGTCATCTTCAAACCATAAATAACAATGGGACCAAATAATTTTCATTGAAAAAAAAAGACAACAACAAAAACAAACAATGTCACTAATCTGTCAATTTCAAACCTAAGGCCATTACAGCTTTCAATCAAGGCAAGTATGACCCACATAGTTAAAGTAAACCTAAGCAAACCTTTGTTTGTCTAAAGTATGAATACTCGTAGACAAACATTCATGTGATGCTGAGATGTGAGCCGAATGTTTGTCTACGAGTAATTTGATCAAGGGAGATTCAACATCTGAGTCTTTGTTGTCCCGATACACGGAGACTTTTCCAGAGTTGGTGACAAGTATTACTACCTCTTTACGACTTGACAGCTCATTTGCTACAACCGCATTCATTTTGTACCTTTTTAGAGCTGCATCTGCCTTCTCTAAAAGAATCTCTTTGTCTGTCTCCAACTGATCATGTAAATAAATGTAACCAACCAACCCAAACATATGTTTTTATTTAATATTTCTACAAAATAAATAAATATCTGTATGCAGTGAGTGAGGGCTTATATATCTATCTACCTTGAATGATACGCAGAATGCTGTGGGGGCCCACACTTTCCGCAAAACCGAAAGCATCTTCGGGACTTGGGCAAGCCGCATATCCAAAGGACCAGATGCAGACTGAATTTTATGTACTGCCTACATTTATATATTAAAAAAAATTACATTTATTTACCTCTTTTTCTTTTTTTTTTAAAAATTTATGTATTATAAATATTACCATGCTCTCCCATGGAACATAAAAGTCAGATACCGCAGCTGCAAGATAAAACATACCACTTGGTCCAAGCATCTTCATTGATGTTGCAATCAACCGTAAAATCTGCTCATTAGTAGTAATAGCTGTAATTACAAAACAACATTTCTGATTTTGGACACGATGGTCATTTTTGCATTTACATTTCCATAATTTTCTTGTCATTTTCATATGAAAGATGGCCATTTTGCAAAGAAAAAACAAAAAGTCAAAGCTTTATATGACTTAATTAAAAAAGATGATAGAAACAAAATAAATGATATCCATGTATGTTAGGTTGAGTTTTGATGATTAATCTTGCAGACTTGTTATGATTTAAAAGGTCAACTTTCAATGCCAAAACTTCCAAATTTTAAAAATTCAGCTTTATGTTTTTACTCATGCTAACCTGAAGATACTCAAAGATGGTTGTGAAGGGAAGTTTCAGCAAGAAACCTCCTGAAACAGCCTGTCATGAAATGAAACCTTTAAGCATATATAAGAAACGCAGCTTTGAACAAGAGAAAGAGATATGGCTCCTACTGCATGATGTTTGCTAATTGCCGTCTTAACTGCTTCGGAGTGCGACTCGTGCACTGTAAAATTTTGTAAAACAAACAAAGTAGATCATTTTATAAATTAATATTGTATTTGTTTTTTTTTTTTTTAACAAACCTTGTACTTGTATGCATGAATCATCATCGGTAACCCGGAAACATTCGAGTAGCGGATCTTCCGGAAGTGATCTACAATATGGCTGGCAGGTTCCCCTGCAGAATCACTTTCTCAGTTAATAATTTTGTATGTTTGTCTAACTATAACCGGTGTTATAAAATAAAATTTATCCACCTCCTATACAGAAAGATGACTGAATATCCAGATTTCAGAAAGTACCTGCATATAATCAACAAATCATCCACATTGTCTTTCTTGTTAAAAAAAAAAAAAAAAAAAAAAAAAAAAAAAAAAAGGAGAAACTTGAAGGAAGTAGGGGTATACTCGGTAGACGTTGCTCCTCTATGCCCAGAGCTGAAGTTATCGATGTAACGGACACATCGTTGCTCTAAAGGAACAGTGGTACCACCAGATGTCACACATACAACCCTTCTAGGCCCACCTCCACTTCCTAACACCACATCACAAAACATTCAAACAAGATCAACCCAAACTAAATATACATACATATACAGGTGAAGTGAACATGCCTGATAATGAGGATTTCTGATCAATAAATTTGGTTAAGTTTCTGGTTATGATATCACCATCTTTCAGAAGAGGTGCTGTGTCAAAGAAGGAGGTTGTTTCATCCACAGTATCCATGGAAATAGCTACTGAAATATTAGGATGGAGGAAAGGGTTTTAGCCATATAACACAATCAAAGAGATCATTGGTTTTACAAAAATAAAAACGCCCCCAAAAGAACAAGTTCACAAAAGGCAAACAGCCGACATAGATCATTGGTACTTCCCATGTGCAAGAAATTATGTTTAATCAGCCATTTTCATATACATTATACAAAGCAATCAATAAAAAAAAGAGTACTTCGTTTCAAAGCAGTATGATCTAAATAGAAAACACCACAGGGGAAGGCATTACAGCAATCAATTACATATACAATCAATCCAATTCATGGTACCCAAATGCAAAACCATTTTCAATTATCTGCTTAACTGCAATTAACCACATCAGGTAGTAAATACATACCCAATTAATATTAATTCAGAGACAAAAACTTCCCGATCAGGTAGCTATTATCAACTTGAAGTAAAGTTTTGCAGAAATTGCATATATACAGATATTTTGGCATAATAACTCAAACGAAAAGCCAGGAAAGGCACAAAACGGTCCATGAACAGCCTAGTACATACATCTGTGTCTATAAACTGAGACAGACAGTACCTTATTCAGCCGCTTCAGATCAACCAGCTTGATGCAAACAAAAATGCCAGTACCGATCTAAATATAATGAAGAGAGAGAGAGAGAGAGAGAGAGAGAGAGAGAGAGAGAGAGAGAGAGAATTATTGATGATGTTGGTGATAAATTTAATGGCCGTCATTTCCCGCCATTCTTACGCCCATATTAAGATAATGGAGATGCTTAATTATTAAAACCCAAAAACAAAATAAGGTTCGCAGTGGATGGAAAATTGATGAAGGATATCATCCCAAAAGTAAAACCCTACTTCTTACAATTAAAAAATGTCTAGATAATAATTAAAGCAATCAAGGATATCACGGGATTTGCAACTAAAAAAACACAGCAAACGACGAAGAAAAGAAGAAAACCCCTACCCCTAAATCGCCAAAAGAAACTAATAAAATAGCAGTAGGGGAGGGAGTTTGAGGCAGATGCTGATAATGGGTGGCGGTTGGAGAAGTACAGAACAATCACGGATCGGCGAAGTCGGTCGGGTTTTTAGGCTGGAGGGTACCACTTACCAGCCACGGCCATGTTCACGTCATATCATATTCATAAATAAATATATCCCAATCATATTATATTATATATCAAATACTTTTCATTTACATTCATTTAAAACTTTAATGTATTTTTTTGTTTCACCATTATTCATTTAAAATTTCTAATATTATTTTCGTCCTAATATTATTGTTTGCAGACAAAAAAAACACATAGATTAAGAAAAACATTAATTACCATTAATTTTACATAATAAAATGACAGTTTTGTTTTTTTACTTTGCATTTAATGTTCCATTAAATGCCTAGTTGGTTAAATAATAATGAGGAGGTATTTTGGTAAAAATGTAATTTATTTTTAGAAGTGAACTATTATTTTGGGAAAAACCAAATAGAAAGATGGACTATAATTTTGGGACGGAGGGAGTAATAATTATATGTTGGTTAATAATGTTAGGGCTAATGTCATAAAAGCCCTCAAGTTTTCAAGAAATATTCGGTTATATCCTAAGTTCAATTTTATGTCCACAAAAACCGCACATTTGGGCAAAAATTGTCATAATTGCCCTATTTTCCGATTTTACCCTTCTATGAGGTGTTTGGTTCAGTGGTTTGTTGTTCAGTAATTGTCACCCAAACACCCCTGTCCTCTTGCTCGATTTCTATTGTTGTTGGAGACCAAAAACAACTCCACCGGTGAGCTTCCTGCCGAGAGAAAACAAGCCAGAAACCCACCGGCTGCCATCTCCTGCTCCCCACCGTTCCAGCACCTCATTCGATTGTTGAGCAAACCGACGAGCACCCCCTGAAGATCGATGCTCCCCTCTGAATCGAACCTCGAGTCCAATGAATCCAACGTTGAAACATTTCTTCCCCTGAATTTCACTACCATGAAACCCAACTCTTGTCGTCGCCCCTGATTGTCTATCAGATGCAAACTCCTGCAATTTTACCCACTTCCCTCCGCTGCCCTTAATTGTTCATCACCGTCATCTCCTTCACCTCAGAGCAAAACAAATGGAAGTTTTGGTTTAGGTTTCATTTGGGTTTAATTTCAAGTTTGTGCATTTGTGTTGCTAACCACGATTTTGATTTCATCTGTGGTTTTTGAGTTTAAATTTTGGGTATCATAACTGGGTTTAATTTTTAGGTTTGAGCACCCATGACATCAATTTGGGCACTGAGTTTAGATATGGGTAAGAAAAGGAGGTGGTGATGGTGGACGATGTCAATGTAGATGTGCTGGCGGTGGTGGATTTTAGGGATGGTAGCAGTGATGTTTGATATTTGATGGTGATGGTGATGCATATCACAGGTGGTGGTGGTTTCTGGGTTACGATTAGATGATCTTGTTCATGGGAATTTATTCCTTGAGACCAAACTGAGATTGTTCATGGGAATTGATTCAATATATGGATTTCGTTGAGTATGAATGACATCTTTGAGCTTCTATGGTGATGAACAACAAACCACTGAACCAAACACCCCCCCAATGCCAAAGAAGGGTAAAATCGGAAAATACGGCAATTATGACTTTTTTTGCCCAACTGTGTGGTTTTTGTGGACATAAAATTGGACTTAGGATATACCCGAACATTTGTTGAAAATTTGAGGGTTTTTATGACATTAGCCCATAATGTTAAATAAATATCAAATCTAAATTGTAATCATATATAAATTAATTTTCAATATTAAAATAATATTTTTACTTCTACTTGTAAAATTAAGTTTTTTATAACTTTTAACATATTATACTTAATTTATTAGTTTTTTATAGTATTTGATGTAAACCATTATCAATTTAAAATACAATTTTAGAACAATTTATATAAAATACTTAAATTATTAATTTAAATATAACATTATAGAGTCAACTTAAATATAAATTTTAGTTTAACTTAAGCAACCCAAAAAAATATTTTGTAAATAGTTAAAAGTGATAAAGTGTAGTGTGTTTCTAATAATGATTATATGTTGGTTAATAAAGTTAACTAAATATCAAACCTAAAATGTAATCATAAATAAACTAAATTTCAATTTTAAAATAATATCTTTACTTCTACTTATAAAGTTATGTCTTTAACTTTTAATATATTATACTTAATTTATTAGATTTAAAATATTATTATATGTAACCATTATCAGTTTAAAGTTACAACTTTTGAACAGTTTGGGCAAAATACTTAAATTATTAATTTAAATATAACATACAATATCAATTTAAATATAAATTTCAGTTCCACTTAAAAAACCAAAGAATATTTCGTAAATAGTTAAAAGTGATAAGTTGTAGTGATAAATTCAAAAACTAAATTGTAATATCAATTTAACTAAAATATTTCCTAAAGATATTTTTATAATCATTAAAAGTTTTCAAATAAGTAGCTTAAAATAACTTACAATAACAATAGTTAAATATAACTCTATATAAATGATTATATTGTTACCTTTAAAATAAAAAAATAATGTTTAATGTTTTAAAAAATTATAATGATAGAAATTAAAACATTAAACAATAAATTTTAAAAAATTAATTAACAACAATAACAACTATAAATAACATTAAACAATATATTATATTTAATTTTATTCATGTGTAACTTGGGGTAGAAGTCATTTAAACGATTGACTAAACTACAATATTAAAATCTCATATTACATTTCTATTTATAAAATTATGACTTTAACTTTTTAACATATTATGGTTAACTTATTAGTTTAAATATGTTGTCGTATGTGAGCAATTATCATTTTAAAGTCACAATATTTATATAATTTATGAGTTGATGCAAAATAGTTCAATTATTATTTTCAATATAATATTAAACAACTAACTTAAATTAAAATTTCAATTAAACTTGAAAAAAAATCGAGAGATTGTTTTATAAATAGTTAAAGATTATAAATTATAGTCTTAAACCTAAATTGTAATCATAAA
Organism: Lactuca serriola; assembly: GCF_051521515.1. Lineage (NCBI taxonomy): Eukaryota > Viridiplantae > Streptophyta > Magnoliopsida > Asterales > Asteraceae > Lactuca > Lactuca serriola. The sequence goes on along the minus strand of NC_136413.1, from coordinate 99,882,435 downwards.
TTAATAAATAAAAACCATGAAACTATTTTTATAATCTTTAACAATTTTCAAATAAATAGCTTAAAAATAACTTACAATAAGAATAGTTAAAAGTAATATTATATAAAAAAAACTATAATATTTTCTTTAAAAATAAAACAATGTTTTTTGTTTTACATAACTACAATCATAGAAACTAACAATATTCATCAAATAAATTTTAAAAACGTTCTGAACCAAATTAAAATAATTAAAAGTTTGGAAATACGTTATTTTAAATAACTTACAACAATAATAGTTAAAAGTAAAATTATATACAAAACTTATATTGTTGTCTTTAAAAACAAAAACAATGTTTGATGTTTTAAATAATTACAATGATAGAAATTAAAATCTTAAGCAAATAAACTTTTTAAATTTAATTAATCATAACAACAACTATAAATATCATTAAATCATATATTATATTTAATTATATTCATAAGTAACCTGCAGGTAGACGTCATTAAGACACTTAGGATTATACAGTTTTAAAAGATATCTATATTATCATATAATTCAAAACAAACGATGTTTATACCAACTTATTACAAGATTTATTATATAAAAGTTAATAACAATGTTATTGATATATTTAAAAAACATATATTTATAAATTTTTCAAAAATATTGTTGTATTTTGCGCAACGCGCGAGTATTCGTCTAGTTTACCATAAAAGTGTGGTTTACACCAAAAAAGTGGTGCACATTTTGTTTTGTTTTTTTAATAAATAAAAACTTTATTCTTAACTAGGTTATGTTCGGTAAAATTAACTGGTAGCGGGTAGCAGATATCTTGTAGCTTGTAGCGTTTTGTTAAACGTTATATGAAGTAGAATTTGGATTTGGAGTGTTTTATTTAAACTAAACGCTAAAAGCTTATAGTGTTAAACAAGGCTTTCTATTCAAAATGGAGCGTTTTGTCAAACACTAGAAGCTAGAAGCTCTCAAACGCTCTGTGCCGAACATGCCCATAACCTGTAGAAACCACGGTTGTTATGACTAAAAATTTTATAAGGACAAAAAATTAATAACTACAAAAATAACATTAGCAATTCATCAGCAAAAGGAATATTAAAAAAACAATGAAAACAAAAAAAATAATATAAAAGTTATACAATATACTTTTTCGTCCAAGAAAATCATTTCCATGGAATACTTTTCGTTAGCATCAAATATAGAATTGATTGACCACAACTTCAATATTTTTATTTCGACTATGAATTCAAAATTAGTTGGGTCATTGTCTTTTACGAATGTAATATTTGAAGCATCCATATTTCTATAAAAGAGTAGAAGAGTACAATATTATTTATAGCAATGTACTTTGAAATTACATTGTTACAAGATATAAAACAGTTTTTTTTAAACAGTAAATGAAATCAAAATGCTTTGAAAGTACACTGGTATAAAATGGTGATTTAGTGAAATAAACACATGCCATTTTATAGAAACTGATATGACCATTTTACCCCTTGAAGATGCGAAACGGAAAGTAAATGTTGTTATTAGAAATAAGAATGATATGACAATTTTACCTCTATCACATGAGAAGCAAAAGTTGATTGTTATTATTAGAAAAAAAATCAAATTATTTTGAAAAAACATGAAAGGGGTAAAATCGTAAAACATCTGTTAGGGGGTAACTGAAGATTTATTATTTACAACGGTGTACTTTGAAAGTGCATCGCTATTAGCTATAAAATAGTTTTTTTTTTAAATAATTAAAAGAAATATACTTTAAAAGTACACTTATATAAAATGGTCATTTAGTGAAAAAAAAACACATGATATTTTACATAAAATGATATGACCATTTTATCCCTAGCAGATGCAAAATATAAAGTAATTGTTGTTATCAGAGATAAGAATGATATGACAATATTACCCCCATCACATGTGAAACAGAAATTGATTGTTGTTATTAGAAAAATATCAAATTATTTTGGAAAAAATGAAAGGGGTAAAATGGTAAATCATCTGTTAGGGGGTAATTGAAGTTTTATTATTTACATCAATGTACTTTGAAAGTACATTGCTATAAGCTATAAAACAATTTTTTTTATTCATTTAGTGAACAAAACACATGTCATGAATATTGAAAAAAATTAGTAAGATAAATTAAGTTTCATCATGAACTTATTCCACATGTCATTTTATGGTTTTTCTATTTTATTAACTAGGTGTGAGACCCATGTATTACATGGTTTTAATTAAAAAATATATATATAATTTTAACAATTTGAAAAGTTTGAATTTATAAGAAAATGAGAAAAATTTTGAATTATTAAAATTAATTAGACTTTAATGTATTGAATACATTACATATATAAACACTTTCTAATAAATACTTTACATATATATTACCTTACACATTAAATGTGGAAATTTAATTTAATAAAATAAAAAATACAATAAAATGACAAGTGGAAAATAGAAAATTTAAAAATTCTAGAAAAATGACATGTGTCCAAATGAAGGAGAAGAGGACATGTGGCAAAAAAAACCTTCATTTATTATAGTAGATTCCACATAGTATTTAAATGCATTAATAAATGCAAATTAATTTCCTTAATGAACTTTCTTTTTAATTTCCAAATTACTAAATTAAAGCTTCATTAATTTTCTTTATTTATTTATCTAAATTATTTGATTAAATTTAGAGAAAAAAAACATTTGAATTTTTATAATTTAATATTTTCTCATTTTTCTTATAAATTAAAACTTCTCAAATGTTTAGAATTTTATATTTAGTTTTTTCTTTTAAATAAACTCATGTAATACATGGTTCTCATACCTAGTATTGAATGATAAGAACCAGATTTTTAATATATATGAAGACAAAAATTATTAGATGTGTTAAATTTTGTCATGTGACAAGTTACGATTTTGTTTATTAGATGAGAAGAAAGAAATAGAAGACACATATTTTAATGTGTAGGTATAGTTATATTATATGTAAATTTGGAAGTTTGTTAATAAATTATATTTTCTGTGCAATAAATATTTTAAATTTTATCATAAAAAATCACCATAAAGGACTATTAGATAAAACTAAAAGTTGTTTTAGTCTTTTAAAACATTATTGTCCTAAAAATTAATTGTATTTTAGAAATTAAGATCCAATTACCAAAAAAACATAAAATTTGAAAATTCCATATAAATATTTCCCATTTTCGAATATTTATGTTATTAGCATAGGATGTTTTTTTTTTTTAATTTTAAATGAAAGATTCTTACAAACCAAAAGAAAAGAAACAAAAATTTGAAAGATTTTTACCGATTACCAAAAAAAACATTATTAGGATAATATGTTTTTTTTATTTTAAATGAAGATTCTTACAAATTACCAAAATAAATTTGAAAGATTTTTACCAATTACCAAAAAACGTGAAAAATTAAGAATTTCTTAAAATTTTCCACGTGTCAATTGGCCTACCTAGAAAGAGGACATGTAGCATTTAGAGATTTTATTTATTAGAAGAGATCGATTAAAAACATAATATTTCATTAATTAAAAATAAACACATCACATTGCATTACTTGGATAAAAAAACATAACATGAGACTTAAAAAAAATCCTAAAAACTTAGAAAAAAAAACTACAAATCTTAAACCTAAAAAAACACACCAAAGGATTTGTTTAAAAAATGGAGAGAATTGAAAAAGGTTTATTGATAAATTTAGAAAAAAAAACATATATATATATATATATATATATATATATATATATATATATATATATATATATATATATTTGAATTTGGACCGTTGGTAAGGGTCATATTGCTCCAGCCAATAGGAAAACACGGTAATGGGGGAGAGGTGCGGCCAAACCACACTCGAAACCGCATAGGATGGGCATTGTTCCCCTGCCTATGTGGCAAAGAGTGCGGCCTAGTGACTGCCACTCCCCATAGTCTTACTTAATAGATCTTCCACCGAACTCATTGATTGAAGAAAGTAGGTGACTTTTTATTTTATTTTTATTTTTTTTGTTTCCGATAATATCAATAATAACATTTAGATTATTTAAAAATCGTGTGTGAAACTACTTTTTAAAATTTATGATTTCGATCATATTAGTTGGGTATCATGAAATTCGATTTGGGATCATCAACTAACAAATTATTTAAGTGTAATAGGATTAAATTTGTTGGCCAGAAGTGATCTTGTTGAATATTGAACAAGTTAGGATGGTGTAGGAGTGCACACTTGTTCAAGTTTTTCAAGATTCAAAGTACAATGTTATTTAGGAGCGAAACCCCTAAACGAACGACGGTCCGGGGGCAACGCCCCTGGGAGCGGGGTCCCATGGGCGGCAGCCCCTGGCGGGGTCCAAGGGGCAAAGCCCCTGGCTGGGGTCGAGCTGAGATCCGTTTTTAACTGAGATCCGTTTTGGACTATGTTGCTATATTAAAAAATGCATAAAAATTCCTATTTTTAGAAAGTTGACCCTTTTTTGAGATCCGTTTAATGACAGGTTTGGTAGTTTTTTATGACAGTTTGTAACTGTCAAGTGACAGTTTTCAGACAGGAATCATATAGTCGTCTTGGTCATTTTTCTGGTACAGCTTTTGAAGAACATTTCACATACATTCTCTGATTTCGTATCTCTGAATTTCATCCAATTGAGTGTTCGATCTGAACCATCGGAATACTTCAACTTGATAGTGATTCACGACTTTTATAGAATCCAAGCAATCTGTTCATCCCCTTTTTCTAACAAAAATTGAAGTATTCTGTGATCATGGAAAGTGGCGATTCAGCGAAGGATATTACATGCAAGTTTGACAAATTGAAAAAATTTGGAGGACAAGATTTTCATAGATGGCAGAAGAAGATACACTTTCTCGTTACTACTCCGTAAGTGGTGTATGTTCTGATGTAACAACATAAATTATCAAAACAATTTTTTTCATTTTTCAAACAACATAATGTATCATCCGGATTCCCAGGTACCCTATGTTAAGTATTCATATTGAAATTTTGAAAGGGGCTCGGCGAGTAGGCACTCAGACTCGCCGAGTGGGATCGCGCATCTTTTGGTATGATTTAATGAGGGACTCAGCGAGTCCATGAGTGGACTCGGCGAGTCCACACTGTTTAATGAAACCCTAATTTCTTGGGTTTGGGACCTATTTAAGGACCCTTATAGCCACCATTTGTGGCTACCAGACCCTTGAGAGAAACCTTAATAGTGCTTGAGCGTTTGTGAGAGAAAAGAAGCCATTATTTGACCTTTGTGGGTTGGTTTTGAAAGAAGAAGTTGATTCCAGCTTAGAGGAGGCCAAGGAGGTTGCATATTTGTGGATTTCAAGCAGGGCATCATCTTTGAGGTAGCATATCGATCCTCTTCCTGTTTTGTTAAAGAATCCATGGATCTAGGGTTTCCTATACCCTTTATTGGGTTGGTTTGTTGGGAATATGACTTCAGATCTAGACCCATAGTGGTCCAGAGAATGTTATCCATCTTGCTTTATGTTGAGTTATGGAAGGAATGGACTTAGGATGTTGTATTTGGGGCTATTTCTTCAAGTAGAGTTATATGGACATTACATGAATATCAAGATCGAACCTTTAAGTGTTTATTGAGCTTAGGAAGGCCATATCTATGGATTAGAGGAACAGATCTGACCTCAGAAGGTCATTTGGGTTTGAGCATGGCGGCAACTCGCCGAGTCCATAAGTAGACTCGACGAGTCGAGTCGGGGCTGCCCTACAATTTGTGACAGGTGTAACTCGTCGAGTGGAAGGATGACTCGACGAGCCATGAGAGGCTGAAAGGATTCAGAGGACCCGCATGGACTCGCCGAGTCGCCCATGTGTACTCGACGAGTCGGGTCAAAGTTTGAACGTTGACTTCTTTGAATTTAGGGTTCTGGTCAAGGCTGATTCAGGAGAGTTCAGGGAAGGGTAGAATGGCCTTCTACCCAATTTGTAAGACGAGATCATGAGAGAATTCTGATCAAGATGTTATTTGAATAATAGGAGGGGGCTAAGTCGGGATGTTGAGCACGAGAGTTATTCGACTTTGTTGAGGTGAGTCTTCTCACTATATTGTACCTGGAAGGGTACCCATGTGTGATCGGAAGGTCTTATATGCTATGAGATGTATGAGTTGTGTGTTATTATGTGATATGTATGTGCTATATATGTTATGTGTGTTATGGACCGGAAGGTCGAGAAGTTATGGACCGGAAGGTCAAGAGGTTACGGGCCATAAGGTCGATACGGGTAGGACCGAAAGGTCTACAGGAATTTGGGACGGAAGTCCCTGAGACACATGGATCGGAAGATCCTACTATGTTATGGCCTGGAAAGGCATACAGTATGTGTGGTATGTGGTATTTTAGGGAACTCACTAAGAATTTATGCTTACAGTTGTTATGATATGTGTTTCAAGTACTAGCGAGGAACGCGGGAAGACGCCGACATGATCTGTACACACTCATAGAGATTATGTTTGAGATTCTGGGAATTGTTTTGTTATGATAACATTGGATACATTATGTTTTGATATTGTTTTGATGATTGAAAGTATGTTTTATAAATGAAAAATTGTTTTGAAAATTTACGTTGTTACACATAAAACTCATACAATATTTTTAAATCTCATGTTCGTCAAATATCATCATAATAAAACATATCCCAAGATCGAAAATACAATTCTCTGTCAGTGTGTACGGATCATGTCGGCGCCTTCCCATGATCATCACGGGTACCTGAAACACATATCACGCAACACGGTAAGCATAAATGCTTAGTGAGTTCCTCAAAATATGACATACAACACATACGCCACTCAAGTCCATAGCTCTATGGGACCTTCCGATCCATGTGTCTCAGGGACTTCTGTCCCAACCCTAGTAGATCTTCCGGTCCTACCCATAATGACCTTTCGGTCCTCATCATCTTGACCTTCCGGTCCATACACTGTTGACCTTCCGCTCCATATTGTAATGACCTTCCAGTCTATACCATACTACTCATAACATAGCACATACATATCATATAACAGCATACATTGCATTCCACACATAGCACATAAAACCTTCCGGTCACACGTAATTACCACTCTTGGTAAAGTATAATGAGAAGACTCACCTCGTATAAAGTCGGATAAACTCTCGTGCTCGAATATCCCGACCTAGCCTCCTCCTTTCAACATGATAACAACTCTAATAAAATTCCTCTCATGTTCTCATCTATAATAATGGGTAGAAGACCATTCTACCCCTCTCTGACCTCTCTTGAATCAACTTGCCCAAAACCCCAAGGTCAACGGAAGTCAACCCTAGTCAATGGTCAAACTTTGACCAAACTCGTCGAGTACACATGGGTGAATCGGCGAGTCCATGTGTGTCCTTTGGATCCTTCCTTACTCAACTCATCGAGTGAACCTTCCACCGACGAGTTACCATTGGTCATGAATCGCGGGGCAACCCCGACTCGGCTCATCGAGTCCCCTTATAGACTCAGCGAGTTCCTTCCATGGCAACACTCAAATGACCTTTTGAGGTCAGATCTATTTCTCTAAACTATAGATCTGACTTCCCAATTCTCAAAAATCACGTAAAGGTCCGACCTTTACACTCATGCAACGTCCATAATGCTTCTTTTCGTGAAATAGCCTCTAAAATGGCAACCTAGGTTCATATCTCTAATGGAATAGCATAAAGCAGGGTAGATAGGACTCTCTGGACCTATTAAGGTCCAGATCTAAGAAGAAGTCCACCTTGGGACCTCATAAACTTTGAATCCAAGCTAAAGAAGGCATAAGAAAACCCTAGATTCAAGTAGATCATCAAATACACGATATTGAGCATAGATTTATACCTTTAGCAGCCTCTTCTGGTCAAATGGTGGTAGATTTGAGCTCCTCAACCCTCCTAGCTTGCTCTCTTTCCTTCTTTCTTGCAAAATCACACTTAAAATGATGAAAATGGCTTATTCTCTCTCTCACAACGCTCTCAGGTGCTCTAGTGCTCTCAAGGGTGAAGGTGGCCGCAAATGAGGGCCATGAGGTCCTTTAAATAGGGTACAGGCCCGCAGATTTAGGTTTTCTGTCCACAGCGCAGACTCGTCGAGTCTACTAGTCGACTCGTCAAGTCCATTCATTAAATCCAGTCAGCAATCGCAATCCTACTCAACGAGTTTAAGCGCCAACGCGTCAAGTTGCTCTTCTTGACGCAAAATAATTAATTAAAATGGGATACCTGGAACTCCGGATGTTACAATTCTCCCCCACTAGAATCAGACTTCGCCCTCGAAGTCTCACTCTTGAAACAACTCTGGATGCTGCTCCCGCATCTCCAACTCCAGCTCCCAAGTCAGCTCAGACCCTCTCCGATGTTTCCACTGGACCTGAACCAGGGACACCTCCTTGTTCCTCAGAACCTTGATCCTCCGATCCAGGATCGCGATCGGCTTCTCAACGTAATTCAGGCTCGCATCCACCTGTATATCCTCTAGTGGCACTACCGTCGACTCGTCGGCTATACACTTCCTCAATTGAGACACGTGGAAGGTATCATGTATCTGGCTCAACTCCGCAGGTAGCTCTAAACGATACGCTACCCTGCCCACCCTTGCGATCACTTTGAAAGGACCGATGTATCGGGTCCCCAATTTGCCCCTCTTCCTGAATCGGATCACTCCTTTCCAAGGAGATACCTTCAGGAGTACGAAGTCTCCAACCTGAAACTCTAGCTCGGATCGTCGCCTATCTGCATAACTCTTTTGGCGACTCTAAGTTGTCAGCAATCTCTGCCTGACCTGTTGTATCTGCTCAGTCGTCTAAAGCACTATCTTAGTGCTTCCCATTACTCGCTGCCCTACCTCTCCCCAGCAGATGGGAGTCTGACACTTCCGCCCATACAACAACTCGAAGGGAGGCATACCAATACTCGAATAGTGGCTGTTGTTATAGGAAAACTCAGCCAATGGTAGGTACGTGTCCCAACTTCCTCCGAAGTTCAACACACATGCTCAAAGCATGTCCTCGAGCGTCTGGATCGTCCACTCACTCTATCCGTCCGTATGTGGGTGGTATGTGGTGCTGAAATGCAAACTCGTACCCAACTCCTCATGGAATTTCTTCCAGAATCTGGAAGTGAAACATACATATCGATCTAACACAATCGAGATCGTTACTCCATGTCGCGATACCACCTCCCTCACATAAATCTCTGCTAGCCTTTCTGCAGAAGAGCTCTCACTGGTAGCAAGGAATTGAGCGCTCTTCGTCAGCCGATCACCGATCACCCAAATTGCATCGACACCCTTCGCGGTTCTTGGCAATTTGGTGATGAAATCCATAGAAATATGTTCCCACTTCCACTGGGGAACCTCAAGTGGCTGCAACTTGCCATGCGGACGCTGGTGCTCAGCCTTAACCCAGCGACAGGTCAAGCACCTCTCAACAAACCATGCAACATCCCTCTTCATACAGGGCCACCAATAGTCGCTTTTAAGATCTAAATACATCTTAGTGGCCCCAGGATGGATCGAGAACCTAGATCTGTACGCCTCCTCCATCAGGATGGTACGTGCCCCGCTTGTAAACGGTACCCAAATCCGACCCTGAAAGGTCATAAGCCCTCAACTATCGATAACAAACTCTGATACATGCCCAATCACCCACTCTCTCTTGCGGTTCTTCGATCTCACGGCCTCTGCCTGGGTCTCTCGGATGGTATCCAACACCAGAGTCATCACCGTCATCCTCGTACAAATATCTCGTATCGGGGCACTCTCCGCCCTACGGCTCAGGGCATCGGCTACAACGTTAGCCTTGCCCGGGTGGTATAGGATCTCGCAGTCATAATCCTTTACCACATCCAACCATTTCCTCTGGTGCATATTCAGGTTGGGCTGATCCATCAAGTACTTCACACTCTTGTGGTCCATGTATATGATACACCGAACCCCATACAAATAATGACGTCATATCTTGAGGGCGAACACCACAGCCCCCAACTCCAAATCGTAGGTGGGATACCTCACATCATGAGGCTTCAACTGCCTCGATGCGTATGCTATCACGTGCCCTCTTTGCATAAGCACCGCGCCCAACCCCGATATCGATGCGTCACAATACACCAAAAAATCCTCCATCCCTTCCGGGAGGGAAAATACCGGGGATTCGCATAATCTCTGGCAAAGCGTCTCGAATGAGGCCTGCTGCTCTGGACCCCAACTAAAAGTCATGCCCTTCCGGGTCAACCTGGTGAGAGGAACGACAATCTTAGAGAAATACTTTATGAATCTCCGATAGTAGCTGGCCAATCCTAGAAAACTCTTAATCTCGGTGGGAGATTTCGGCACTTCCCATCTCATCACAGCCTCAATCTTGGCCGGATCGACCAATATCCTCTTCTGGTTGACGAGGTGCCCTAAAAACTGGACCTCTCATAACCAGAAATCGCACTTGGAGAATTTGGCGTAAAGCCTCTCTGACCTCAATACTCCGAGAATCTCCCTCAAATGCTCCTCATGCTGCTCTCGGGATCTTGAGTACACCAGAATATCGTCGATGAACACAATCACCGACCGATCCAACATCGGCCTGCACACCCTGTTCATGAGATCCATAAACGTTGCTGGTGCATTGGTGAGCCCAATACCATAAGGCATAATAATCTAGATATTCAAAAAGGGAATCCTTCCACACCGGTTCTCCTTAGAGCTTCGAGATCTAACGTTAGTTCAGGTACAGGTCTTGTGCTTTCAATGGTACAGGCCCAATATTACCTTCCACACCTACATGTACCTTCCCCAAGGCTCTACCTGATAACCCTAATTCATCCCAGAACAAAATATATCTCACAAATGACTACATAGTTCAAATCATAGGCTATCCTAAGATTTGCTCAATCCCATCAAACTAGAACTCAAATCAATCATAACAGGTTGCCTTATGCATGCAAATTCTACACAAAACAGGATCAAATAGACTTTCGAATAACAGACTCTACCCTAGAACCACAACCAAACAAGGAACTGGAAATAAGGCCAAATCAATCATTCTAAGGCTATAAGACCCTAACCATATACAATTTTGAAAGCATACACATAACAAGATTCATATGATTATCACATTCAAAATATCAGCATAACATCGCTAACATACTGGGGAAAAATACTTACTTGAGCTCGGCCGATTACGTGCATTGCACTCTCCCTTTTTCTTACGAGAAATTGGTTTAAAAGTCTTTAACTTTGATTTTTTTTAAACAATTTAACCATTTCCTCAGTTTGAGTTCTGACACACCCATGGGTGTGTCCAAATCCCTCAAACCAAGGCTCTGATATCAACTTGTAACAACCCATATTTTCAAAAAAAAAATTCATTTTTAAACAACGAAATCATTTCCATAAATTATAAAATCTCAATCACAATTGTTTTCAAAATCCATAACATCAGATACATTATTCATAAATCAGAGTGTCCCTAAACAAAACGCCAGAGAGTGCATGTCGCGCCATCACACCGGGCCCTTATCCTTAGATCTTGAAATACCTGAAACAACCAACAAACTATAAGCTAATGTTTAGTGAGTTCCCCAGAGCATACCCCACATAAACCACATAATCATATAATCCATATCAATCAAATAAGACATGCATATGAACATATAAGGATCCTGTGGGCTCCTCCCAGGGTCTTACTCCAAGACGTCATGGGCTCCCCCAAGGTCTTACACCTATGTGTCATGGGCTCCCCCCATGGTCTCTACCTGGAAAGCCATAGGCTCCCCCACATGGTCTAACATCTAAGTGTCATTGGCTCCTCCCATGGTCTTTACCTGGAAATCCATGGGCTCCCCCACATAGTCTGACATCATCGATCCTTCAACGATACTTGCAATCCTACAACTTCTCGCCATGACCATCATCGATCCTTCAGTGACTTTCTTACCCAATCTGTTGTTACCGCCATATATATGATTCGCCCTCCCTCTCTCTCGGTTCCAACTTGCTCAGGTTACTCCACTTGCGATTGTCCTTCTTTCTACCGTCAGTTTTTTATCTCTCTTTATATATATTACAGAAAGTGACACCGACTAACAGACATACTCCATAAAAGAAGCAGATTAGATGGTTCACTTTATGTTCTGAACCAACTCAGGGAAACCCAAAAACTGGCGTATGATCGACACAACCAGGACAAGTTGTCTCAGAATCGGATTTATTCCTAAGGTAATATCACATTTTTTCCAATTTGTTTCGTTTCTTGCACGTAAGGTGTTTGATGTATTGTCTCTTTGTGTATTTTCGATTTTTTCCTACTTCTTTATGTTTTCATCAGGGTGTAATCCGGCTAGAATTGGAATGAACAACTGAAAGGGAATCGTTCAACAACTTGATATTCGTTCCTTTAATCTGTTGATTTTGAGGTTATGGGTTATATCTTGATTTCTTGAGCCACATTTATTGTTGATTTATTAGGGGTAAATTTAAAATGAAGAAGCAATAAAATGATACATGGCATAATATTAATTAGGATATGTATTATGGTGATACATGGCAAAAAGATAGTATAACCATTCTTTTATTAGTATATGAAGATTTGTTAGAAAAGCATTCATGTGTTCAAAGAAGTTAGAAAAACATTTTGTATCAAATTTGAATTTAGTTCCATAAAAACTCCCTAATTTTTCCTGATATCCTTAACTCTATTAATGTTTAACTGCTTGAAAATCAGAAACTGTTATATTGATAGGATCTCAAGTATGGGATCTCATGTTTACCTGTGCAGTCAAATCGAATAAAGAAGATGAGCTTGGGATGAAGCAGAAATTGTTGCACCTTGGAAGAAAGTTGAAAAAGGTATTTGAAGGGTATACATATGAAAAATATTTAGTGATTATAGGCTGACGAGGATATGCAAAGACATAATAAATTTCTACAACTTGAAAAAAATTCGCCTTTTCAAATTAGTGATATTTTCAATCTTTAGACTTTCATCATGAGGACCATTTTTAAATAATAAGTATTGTAAAGCTACAATTTTTCTTTGTTTTCTCATATTAATTGAAAAAAAATTGGAAGAATAAAGAGTATAACGACATTTCCTATAATGCTTTTGTCTTATACACGTACTCTTCTCAGTGATTGTTGTTGGTATTTACATGTAGTCTTTTGGTATCCTAGAATGCTTTACTGTGTATTTTCTTTGAAGTTTTAGTCTTTATATTAATGTTTCCTTTACAATCCAGCCTATACCACAAAACAAAACAAAAATTAAAAATAAATAAAATTGACTTGGAGCTTGGATTAGGTGGAAGATTGGAGGTTGTTGTGGTATGTTTAATTTCTTTTTTCCTATTTTTAGATATTCTTAATGATTTTTGTAAAGGTTTATTTTATTTTATTTTCAGGCTTATCAGCTCGGTGTTATTCATGGATTCGGAGGTATAATTTTAAGTTTGCAACATTTTTATTTTTTTGTTAAATTTGAAACTAATATTGTATTTTTGTTTGTTATACACCCCTAATTGCAAGTAATCATCTTTAATAATAGTTTATTTAAAGATTGCATGTGACATGAAGCATTTGTATCGAAGTTTTGGTGCTAAATGCAGAAACCTAACCACATTGCCATTAGGTGTATTTTCTATTTTTAAGACTAAAATGCCATAAATAGCAATGCACTTTGAAGTTAGACCTATTTTTTCCCCGTTTTTTACATTGTCATTTGGTGACTTTTCCACTTTTAGGATATAAACGCAGTAAACAATACAAATATTGGAAATTGCGCTCATTTTTTATTCTTCGATTTCATTTTTATTCTTTGATTTCATTTTTATTTACTTTTTAAAATTTTATGTGATTAGGTTTCATTGTTATTTACTTTTTAAAATTCTATGTGATTAGTAATAGCTTTTAATGAGTAATAGAATACGCAACACTAGAAGAAGTTGCTAAAGAAGGCAGGGTTTGCCTTTTTGGTTAATTTGTATATGAATGACTTGATTTTATTTATATTTTATCTATAATGAGTAAATAAGGAAAATAAAAGTTATTTGGCCAAAATTAGGTCAAATGGGTTAGAATTCATTTCCTAATGATAGGTTGACAAATACAGTTGGCGAGATCTTGAAAGGATTAAGATGTTATATTGGCCAACCTTAAGAGCCTATCATTCATACGTGAGGAACTTCTAGGCATATCTATTTTTGTGGTCTTGCATTTTTATTCCTGTAATGTGTTTCATTCGGTTAATGGTTATAGATTCAATTCCTCTGTGACAACCGTCAAATTCTGGTCAATTCAAAGTCAAATAAAGTCAACAAGTCAAACCGGTCAACCCAACTAACCCTTGTGTACTAGGGCTTACGTTATGTACTTACTAAACAACTTGCTATTCTAATGGGAGATCATAAATCGAAAAGTACGTACATCTAGATCTCCTTAACCTAAAATTATGGTAAGTGACGAGCAAACCGATAAAACAATGTTGCATACTCATCGGGAGTGTGTAAGATCCTTAAACAAGGCTTAACAGGGTTTACGGACCTTGCGTTGCGGAGCCAAACACTCACCATTGTCACACATGAAACCTCTCTCAATCGTTTTTACTCTATCTCTCTTTATCGAGAATCTCTCCAAGAATGTCAAATCTCTCCCAAATCTCTCTAAGTATGTGAAATCTCTCCCAAATATCTCTTTGTATGCGAAATCTCTCCAAGAATGTCAAATCTCTCCCAAATCTCTCTAAGTATGTGAAATCTCTCCCAAATATCTCTTTGTATGCGAAATCTCTCCAAGAATGTCAAATCTCTCCAAGGTCTCTCTAAGTATGTGAAATCTCTCCCAAATCTCTCTAAGTATGTGAAATCTCTCCCAAATCTCTCTAAGTATGTGAAATCTCTCCCAAATCTCTCTAAGTATGTGAAATCTCTCCCAAATCTCTCTCAAAAGTTCTCGTAACTTTTTGAAGACATACGGGTCATTCCGACCCTCAACCGGGTCAAAAACCGCTTAAAACGGGGCAAGAACGGGAAAAATATGGATTAAGGACCCGAAACCCTCTTATTAGGGCCGAAGCCTCTTAGGACCCGAAAGTCCTCTTAGGGACCGAAACTAAGAGGACCGAACCCAAAGGGGTACTCTCGGGCCCGAACCTCACTCAAAGAACCGAACCCGAAGGCTCCTGGAACCGAACCTCGCACACCACCCGAACCCGAAGGTACTGTTCACTTCGGTCTATTTCGCCTCTTGCTGGTTCGCTTCCTACTGCCTCGCCTTCGCTTCGGACCCGACATCAGAAGGGACCGAACCTTCGGCCCCCTTCCGAGAAACTTCGCTGTTAGCCATTTTCTTTCCGGTTTTCGACTACGACTTCATTTTAGCTTCGTTTTTAATTGTTTTAACACGGGATTTTCACCCAAAACTTTATTTTAACATATAAGACCCTTTAATTAATGATTTATCACGTTTTTAAGGATAAAACCTTATCCAAAAGAGAGTGGGTGAAGTACAAAGGTGGAGTGTTGACTTTCCTTTATTTTATGACACAAGCAACCCCATACCCACTCCATGCCTAACCCACACTCCTCCCCACCATACCTTGTCACTTCCTTGTCCTTTTTACCTCTCTCACAAGTCATTCCCACGTCTTGAGAGCTGGACATTCATCCTCTCTCCTCATTTTCTCTCACTCTCTCTCATTTCACCAAAAATACAACACAACTTTTCTCTCAAACTTTTTCTCTCTATTTCAAGACTCCAAGGCTGATTATCAAGATATATTCTTCCCTTGGTAAGTATAATTCATCCTCCTTGTGATTATTACACTTCTTTCTACTCAAATCATTGATTTCTTACACAAACATCATCACATTCTTGTTAGATCTTCGAACCATCAAGTGATTCTTCAAGTGTTCTTGAGTTGAACACTTCTTTTCTCCATCATCCATCTACTGAAATCACTCAAGGTGAGTTCATACCCCTACATTTTCATGTTTTCTCAAGTTTTTAGGGGGGGGGGGGGAATACAAGTTAAAACACCAAGAACATAACTAAACTTTTCTTACAGCCTTCATCAGAAAAGTTCAACTCCATTCACGGACTGTTTTGGACAACTTAAACATTTTATTTTTCAAAACTGTTTTAGGTGCAAGTAGTTCCACTTCTTAGCTTCAAAATTACTACTTGCACATCTCCATACGATTTTTCTACAATTTATGGTGATATTTACAAAACTGCCTATCATTTCAAACATCAATCCGGACCAGTTTGTGATCATGGACTTTTTCACACGAGTAAGAGGTCATTAAAATTTATAATAAAAATTATGAACAAACTAGACTCATTTTCCAAACTCTCAGAAGTTACAGATCTTGGTTTGGACATTTTATGATTTTTCTACAAATTTTCCAATAACAGTTACAGAAAATGTTATTAACAGAAAAACACTATAAATTTCATTTCACCTTGTAACATGTTGAGCAAGGTATACATCATTATGTGATTATGTGTTGTTGCAATATATGACATTTTTATATTCGTATCTAGATATACACCAGTTAACAAATGGATTCTTACCTCCATAAGTATGGTAAATATATAAATGATATTACAAGGCTATATCCATTAAAATACAAACATTGGTAAACTTTAACAAGTAAGGCTTATGATCACTACCCAAACAAATATTTAATAAACTATAATAGGTATAGTTTAGGGTTCTTTTACATAACAAACACATTATTAAAGGTGTTAGACATACAAAAGAGTTATTACCACTATGAGTAATTATGATAAACTATAATAAGTATAGTTAAGCCATTATACCCCCACAAACGAACACGCTAGTTATAATCGGTATAGTTATGGCACATATATACTACAAACAAAGTGGTAAACTATAATAGATATAGTTTATGTTTCATCTACACTACGAACTTAATTACAAGAAAGGAATTCACCATCACCACCACTTTTGGTAAACTATAATATGCATAGTTCATGTTCACTACCACTATCACTATTTGATGAACTATGATATGTATAGGTTATATTCACCATCACCACCACTTTTGGTAAACTATAATATGCATAGTTCATGTTCACTACCACTATCACTATTTGATGAACTATGATATGTATAGGTTATATTCACCATCACCACCACTTTTGGTAAACTATAATATGCATAGTACATGTTCACTAGTCACTATCACTATCCGGTGAACTATGATATGTATAGTTTATGTTCACAGTCACTATTACTATTTTGTACACTACACTAGGGTTTGGTTCCGGTTTTTGGATTTAAGTCCACATTCAATTTCGCATTGTTAGTTTCCAGCTATAATTTCTAAGTGTATATGCTAGAGTTATATAGAACCTAGTCGTGATTGGCTTAGAATTGGTGGTTCCACCTTATTTCCTGTTCCTCGTTTGGTTGTGGGCCTAGGGCAGACCCATTACATTCGAATTTTTATCTAACTTTAATTTTATATAACTTATATACACAAGGAAATTATAGAAGGAATCTATAGGGAATTCTAGGGTGCACTATTTCATAACATAAAAACTTACATTTCACATTTTGAGGAAAAGTACCGGGTTTTCATATGAATGGCATACATTCCAAAGTACCGGGTTCACATAGAATAGTTATTTTGGTATTAAAACTATATTTCATCTAGAATTGTTAGACTTCAACCATAATCATTGAGCGTATATGCTTGAGTCATATAAGAATATAGTCTTGATTGGCTTAGAATTGGTGGGGCCCGCCTCATCTCCTGTTCCTCGTTGGGTTGTGGACCTAGGGCAGACCCACTATATTCAACGTTTTATCTAACTTAAATCTTATATAACTTATATACGCTGGACGATTATAGGGGAAATCTACGGGTCATTCTAGGGTTCATTAACGCATCATATAGGAATATTCTGTTCACACTTAACTAAGAAAATATTGGATTTTCTGGAAATCAAACTCTATCGATTTTACAAGGAAAATGGTTTCTACTTCAAACAAAACTCTTATGAACTCACCAACTTAATTGTTGACACTTTTTCAAAACTACTTGTATTCTCAGGAAATTAGTGAAACAGGAAAACTTCAGCGCTTTGAGGATGGGACGTTAAACCGTCAACAATTTATTTTTGTCATCATAATGTAATTGATTTTGGAACATGTAAACATATACTTTGGTGTAACTTTTTCAATTATATTTATGATGGTTGTATTTACTTTGAGCACTATTATACACGTTGTTGTGATACTGTACATGAAGTCCTCCACCCCCGGACGTTTCCTCCATCCTTGGTTTGGGGGTGTGACACCCTCTTATTGATCAATAGTACATGCTGGCCAAAAAAAATTATGAATTGGATGGATTACAAAGAGTTGGAAGTTGGGATTTCTTTTACTCGGTTTTTTTACTATCAGTGTATGATTTGTTTTAGAATATTGTATGGAGAAATGGATTCTTAGTCTTCCATCATGATGAGATTTTGCATTTTACTTATGGGTTTTGTTTTGCCTTTCTTTGTTGCAGGTCTAAAATACAGTGGTATTTGCCGACAAGGATGAAGACGGTAGAGGTGATATTTGGATACAGAAGTAGTAGTCTTCCCGGGTCTCACTATTCACCTTTTACCTCTTTTGATCCATACAGTTTGGAACAGTGCATTTGTTTATTTGTATAAAAAAACAAAGTCAACTAAAAGACACAACAACGACTAACGACAGTCAAATCCGAAGCAAACGGCCCATGCGGAGTATGGGCATCGAATCTAGTTGTTGTTGTTATTATTATTATTATTATTATTATTATTATTTTATTATTATTATTATTATTATTACTACTTATTAGTAGTAGTAGTTTTATTATTTTAATGATTATTTATTATCATGTATATTTATATGTGCACATAAACATACATACCACATACACATAAACATATGTATATGTATTTGTGTGTATGAGTGTATGTACATTTATGTAAGTGATTATATATATATATATATATATATATATATATATATATATATATATATATATATGTGTGTGTGTGTGTGTGTATTATATGTATGTATGTAGATATGCATGTATGTGTATATGTGTGTGGATAATTTAAAGTAGTGGAGAAGACGAAGGCTTCTTGAAGTTCCTTTGCCCTAAACAGTGAATTAAACCATGTTGTGGTGATGGTTGTGGTGTGGGAGATGTGAAGATGGTGACATGATTAGGAATGGTCAACATTATAGATTGGCTAACGGATTCCTAAGGTTAGGGAAGGAAAGATAGAGGAAAAGTAAAAGTGACAATAAAACATAACCAATAAAGGCAAGAAAAGTGGGGCATACTATCCATGAAATAATGACTCCTATCCGAATTTCAAGAATTATGCTCCTCGTCCCATACATGAAGACATGTGGAAGCGTTTGTGTGATTTAAGCTATCTAGTACATTAATGTTTACTTTTATTTATAATTATATTTTTTATTATTAATATTATTATTATTATTACAATATTGGGACACAGACGAGTGGAAGAAAAAATCTCTTACTAAGAAGAGGAACTGTCGCACTACTCGCACTACTGATGATTCTAGGGTGACAACTATGTATACATGTGGCAGCATCGGAGTAAGCGAGACTCGTAAGCGGATGGTAAGTAATCATAACTAGTAAAGAGACCCATGCGAATGTATTTTTTAGATTTGATGCTATTTTTGTGGGAGAGTTATTGTTTTTTATTGGAATTTATGAACAAAGTCTGTTATACAGGAATATAAATTGCATTCAAAAATAAGCGTCCATAATGTTGGTGCATAAGCAAAAGATGTGAAAAACACGGATATCATTCGAAAAAAATGTTGAACTGAGTTTCTCTGCTTATGCGCTATCTTGAATAATTTAGTACATCTCCTGATATTCGGGATGTTGATATCAATTGTTGTGAAACGAATGGAAGTGATATTTAAAAGTATACTGGAAAGCACACTTGTATAAATGAAGGAAAATGACATGAGTAACAATGGGTAACTTACATTTGTTTTTATTACATGCACGGAATAGCATCATATATTCATTTGATATGACACTGGTTTTGGTCAACACAGGGGTAAAATGGTCAACACAGGTAAATAGCTAGAGAGTGTAGTAGTTAGTTGTCATTGTGGGGTAGATTTTTCATAGTATAATACCCAAATAAAACTGAATTGGGAGTATACGGCTATAATTAGGTGGATTATCCACAGAACAATGCCTAATTGATAAAAAAAATAAGCTAAAATGTTGTAATAGAAAATTTACATTTTCTATACACTATAATTAGGTCCTAAACCCTACCAAAGGTCGGGGCTTCGCGCTATCAAAGTCCCGATACTGGAAAGCCCGACTAGCTCTTCCCCCTGCCGACGTTACAGCTGTTGAAGCTGTTGCGGCAGCCGTCTCAACAATGGCTGCATAGCGCTCGTCGAAATACTCAACCATAGCGGTCTTAATAAACCCACACATCTCCGGTAACTGTCCCCGGACAACTCGATCACCTTATCCTGGATGATCTCACTGACACGGTCCTCTGACAATGTTGGTCTATCCCGACTGCCAGCTCCCGATCCTGACCCGGATCCAGTCTCAAGACCTCTCGTAACCACCATTCTAACAATACACCAGAGAGATCTCTGATAATCCATACAATAACAGGGAACCTACTCCCAACCAAACCCTAGGGGTTGTGAGTTCCTTGCTACGCATATGGGTCCTGTGCTTTCAGTAATACGGGCCCATACTACCTTCCACACCTTTCCATATTTTTCTCAAGTATCATCACAACGCCCTAACAATATGCATAAATATAGCGAGCGCTCAATCCTCACTCCTAGAGGAATGCTAAATGCCGAATAACTGGCCTCCCGGCCTCACATAACCCACTCATCCGTGAAACTTCCACCAACCCTGCAGCACTAGTGTATGCTAGCCATACATAACGCTGGACCCGCTAGACTTTCGAATATCCGATCCTACGCTAAGCCCCCAATAAATCAAGAATATAACATAAGGTTAAATCAAACATTCTCAGGCTATAAGATCTTAATTATGCATAATCGTGATGCATACACTAAGCAACTACAGTAATGATGTCAATCTCATATAAAGGAAACCTTAGGCTAGCAGGCATCATGTAATCAGGAAATTCTATCATGCAATTCCTGAAGATCCCTAGCCTAGCACTAGCATGCTGTTATATCATATCACATAATCAAATAACTGTATGGTATTTTCAGATCTACTTACTGGCTCCGGCTGATCGTACACTCTGCATCCTCCTTTACTTATTTTGAAAATCATTTTGAAAACCTTTCCTTGATTTGAGACTGGATTCACAAGAATGTTCCTCCAATTCACTCTAACAGATCATAACAGCATACAAGCATACTATAACCAGGATACTGATCTATCCGAAATCTAACATAGCAACCATCCTAAACCAGGATGTACTCTAGCATATCAATAACATAGCAACCATCCTAAACCAAGATGTAATCTAGCAAATCAATAACATAGCAACCATCCCAAACCAGGATGTAATCTAGCATATCAATAACATAGCAACCATCCTAAACCAGGATGTAATCTAGCATATCAATAACATAGCGACCATCCTAAACCAGGATGTAATCTAGCATATCAATAACATAGCAACCATCCTAAACCAGGATGTAAATCATAAAGGGTCGGCCTTGGTGTCGTAGACCCTGTTAATATAGTGAGGAAAACTCACCTGGCACTGCTGAAGTCTCGCAGATAAAACTCCAGCTGTTGGTTGATAGCTTCCCGAACTGTCAACATCAAACAATACCCAATTAATAATTGGTTCCAAATCCAAGGTCCAACTCACACTCCAAAGACCCAAAAGTCAAGTAATGGGCCAAAGTACAACATATGGCCCAATTTTCCAAATTGAGCCCAGACCTCTACACGGTCTTTCCTTAAGGCTCATCCACTTATTCCAATCCAATTCCCATGGCCCAATATCACATACTCATAAAGGCCCAATTATGGCCCATCTATGGCCCAATTTTCCAAATTGGGCCCAAGGCTCTCACATGGGCCTTATCCTTAAGCCCATATAATTATTTAGTCCATTTACTCATTCTTGGAAAGCCCATTATTAGTACAATCACCAAAGCCCAATAGTAAGGACCAAATGAAGATTAGGGTTAAGTGTTTCTTACTTAACCCATTAAGGACTTAATCTATTAAGTCCATTGTTGCCTTACTTTAATTTGTCAATGACTATTATTTAATATTTCAAGTTATTAAATAATTCTCGTGTGTGTGCCGATCAATTCCCAAAAATTAGGCTTTTATGCTATTAGGGTTTTCCAACATAATACTAGCCCATTAGTCCATTGATTGGGCTTTTAGGTTACATTGGGCCTTATTGGTCCCATTAGGATTTTATTAGGTCAATTAGGGCTTTATTGGGCCCCATTAAGCCCACTAGAGTTTCCTTAAGCCCATTAGGGTTTCAAGCATCCCAACGGATCAATACCACAAAACAAAGCACACCACCACCCGACACGGCGGCCGGTGGCGGCAAGAGGCTGTAGCCACCACCTCACGGTGGTGGCTAGGGTTTTCTTTTCCATTATTTCACTTTCTTGTTACAAGTTACAATGCTTATACCAAAATACAAAATAAACACACACACATACTAATAATACACACACTAATAACACACACAACCACCTTGGCGACAGTCGGCGGTAGAGAGCAGCAGCCACCACCTCATGGTGGTGGCAATGAGGTTTTCCTCTAGATCTCCGGCCAAAAAGTAAACCATACATTACCAACATCAAAATCTTAAGAGCCCTACACTTGCATCTTGCTCGAACAACAAACCCACACCCTCCTGTGGTGGGCGGTGATGGTAGGAGTGAAACAACCGGCAACAGCGAAACAATCCGGTAGCAGAATCAGCTTACGGCGGCAAAGGCCAACCCCTCCTCACTTTCTACGTCCCACCGCCGATTTTCCTCATCATCCACGACAGAAGCAACGGCGACTGATGGCAGCGACAGCTTCCTTCGATTCCTGGTCCATCAACGGCAACAATAGAACCGAGAGTAAAGGAGATGCGACTCTCCACCGAGGGAAATGACTGAAACCAACATGTTTCTTCCGTCCCAACAGCGGCTAGCGATGGCAGAGCTAGGTGGCGACGCAACAGCAAGAACAACAACAGGACGATCGACAACTCAGAGGGACGAGGGAACGGTGGTCGGGAAAGAAACAGCAGCAGCCACACTATCGAGATTCAACCCCATCGTTGGAGTTGTGATGGGAGTCGATCGGTGGTTCAAGGCAGCGACAAAGTGGTTGGCGGCGGCTAGGAGAGGGGGTATAAGTATGGTGAAGTTGGCGGCTGGAGGCTTTGGGGCATCTAGGGTTAGGTTACCGGGTGGGTAACGTTTAAATACCCCGCCATTCATAGACCTTTTCCCATAATTACAAGACTAGCCCCTCCAACCTCCTTTCTTTCAAATTTAATCCATATGTTACCATTTTAGCCCTAGCTTCAAGAATCTTTTCCAAATCTAATCCGTAATTTACACAACAGCCCCTCACTCAACAAATCCTTTCAACATAGGTCCAAAATTTACTCTTTTAACCCCAATCATTCAAGATCCTTTCAAATTAAGTTCAATATTATTCTTTAACCCCCGAAACTAACATTCCAATATTTATTATTTGATTTTTGGGCTACGATAATACGAAATAATAATAATTACTCTTCTTAAAACGGGATGTTACAACTCTCCCCCACTTAAATTTGATTTCATCCTCGAAATCGTTTCTTATCATTCTTACACGCCAAACAACTTGAACTACTTGGCTACAATCCCGAGTGAAACTCTAGCCTCTCCAAGGCAACCATGTCCAACCCTCGCAGGGTCCTAAAGCCGGGAAAATTAACGAATCCCTTACAATACGATCACACTTACTCCATCCGAAATCTAGAGTCTCAAAATGGTGTGGCGTCCTGACAGACCACCCATACTGGATCATTGTCGAGTTCTTTGCACTTTTCTCGCAACTAGCTACTCAACTGCTAATAACCTGGGTTCCCACCCGAAATAGAATCATAATTCCCACACTGCTACCTATAACTCTCTCCTCGACAAGAGATTAGGTCCTCCTTCTAGAGAAATTCGTTCTGATAATCAATCCCTAGCGATATAATGAACAACGAGATGTAAACTAGGTGATGACCCCTCTTTTATCAACATAACAATGTTTCCTTTGGTTCTTTAACCACATACATATGATAACCGGATCATAAGCTCAAACACTCATACTTAGGCCAATCAGCCTCGGGGTGGAATACCAGGCATGCCCATGATGGGTCCATGCTTCAAATCCTGACGTCACCAAATCCAAGGCTAAACGTGATTGCTACATGACCAACGGTAGACTTATATCTCAAACGGCCTTAAGCAATCAATTGCTTCCCTGATCTCGTAAGTGACGCTCCTACAGTCTTATTACTGGCTCAACCAGATCTAATCCATCTGGGTAATTTCCGAAATCCACTCAGTGGATTTCCATATCCTCACTGTTGCACCCGAACTGGTGGTTACTACTGTCCTTTCCACGTCCTAACAACGCGCTTATGCCATCTACCAACCTAGTGAAGGTTGCGGCTACACCCACAAAATTAAAGCACCTTCCATACTAAATGATCGCTAGTGAATTCTACGGCTACCCCCGCAGTCTTACAACACTTTCCATACTGGTTGAACACGCGCTCGACCTAACATACCACTAAACTAAATTCATGGCTAGAATCCCAACATGATTTCCCAAGTTCTGCTATCAAGCATCGAGAAGATGCGATTCACATGCTGGGGAGTTTTTATCGACTCCTAACTCACACAACACTTAAACCAAACTGCCACTAGGGTTGTCTTCCTTCCTGACAACGATGCAAAACTCATCCCATTTTCTAAACCGCTCCTGCTTCTGAATCCCGAAACAATTCTCTCCTACTTAGATTCGACTAAGTCCTCACAATACATGAAAGTTGGAGAATTTTCCAATCCTTCACACTTTCCAATGATCGATCTGATGACAACCAACTCTTTCCAACTAGTGCACCATTACCAGCCGATCACAAGTGATCACACACTTCTAAGAACTAGCTAAATACTTCCTGAATCCCAGGGAAACCGACAGTCCCTAAAACTTGAATGATCCCACGCTCAAATCTTGAAGTCCAAAAGATAGATGCTCCAACTAGCATCTCAGCAACGAGCTACTTCCCTTGGCGTTTTCCTCTGCTATCCAATAACGGTTACTGAATTACTGAATCTTGACGATGTTGAATAACCATCATGTGGGACCCTGTCCGCAGACTTCCCGCATAATACCCCCCCTTCCCAAAGTGTTTCAACAATTTTCCTGCTTTGGCTCCAGGAATCATATCATTTAAGGCCTCGCACCCTGACTCACTCACCAACTCGATCATCCACAACTGAACCGCAATAGCTGAAACAACCTTTGCCCTAAATAGGGCTACAACTACTCCCAAAACATAGTCTACAATCCCAAAAGTACAATAGATTACACAATCAATCCTTACCGCCTGACACAAGTGATCAAAGGCGAACCGAACCTCACAAAATACTTATGTCACCTCGACCCATCTGCGTTCACCAACGCTGAACTACTGTTTCCAATTCCGGCGAACATCTGACCCCGAGCTAGAATACAACCGGATTCTAGGGTCACAATCCTGCTCATACCTTTGCGTTTGCAAAGCTGAAAAGCGCACAATCCTTGCCCTAGAAAACGACATTCCTATCCATCAATTAACCCTTCTGCTTCCAGACGCGAAACCCCAGCTGATCATAATCATCACTCCCTTCCGGAGTCCCTGCGACTCAAATACCGACCTCGAACAAGACCCCCAAAACCTCAAATCTAGAAACTCATGTGCTAGGCTCTCTCGCTCAACCCGCAGGATGTAACGAGTACAGAAAATCTCCCTGATCCCAAGTAACTGTAGCCCTCTGCTCATCAGAATATGTCCCAGTAACAAGTTCCCACCAGTCCTTCGCGCCGAACCTCAGCAGGT
Organism: Lactuca serriola; assembly: GCF_051521515.1. Taxonomy (NCBI): domain Eukaryota; kingdom Viridiplantae; phylum Streptophyta; class Magnoliopsida; order Asterales; family Asteraceae; genus Lactuca; species Lactuca serriola. The sequence goes on along the minus strand of NC_136413.1, from coordinate 99,856,299 downwards.
TCAGAGCGTGCCTGACCTTCTAGTCAGTAGGACATGAACATGTGAAGCAACATCCCTCCATATCATATGGCCTCCTCATGGCTATAATCAGGTCCTAAACCCTACCGAAGGTCGGGGCTTTGCGCTATCGAAGTCCCGATACTGGAAAGCCCGACTAGCTCTTCCCCCTGCCGAGGTTACAGCTGTTGAAGCTATTGCGGCAGCCGTCTCAACAATGGCTACATAGCGCTCGTCGAAATACTCAACCATGGCAGTCTTAATAAACCCACACATCTCCGGTAACTGTCCCCGGACAACTCGATCACCTTATCCTGGATGATCTCACTGACACGGTCCTCTGACAATGTTGGTCTATCCCGACTGCCAGCTCCCGATCCTGACCCGGATCCAGTCTCAAGACCTCTCGTAACCACCATTCTAACAATACACCAAAGAGATCTCTGATAATCCATACAATAATAGGGAACCTACTCCCAACCAAACCCTAGGGGTTGTGAGTTCCTTGCTACGCGTATGGGTCATGTGCTTTCAGTAGTACGGGCCCATACTACCTTCCACACCTACCCATATTTGTCTCAAGTATCATCACAACGCCCTAGCAATATACATAAATATAGCGAGTGCTCAATCCTCACTCATAGAGGAATGCTAAATGTCGTAAAACTGGCCTCTCGGACTCACATAACCCACCCATCCATGAAACTTCCACCAACCCTGCAGCACTAGTGTATGCTAGCCATACATAACGCTGGACCCGATAGACTTTCGAATATCCGATCCTACGCTAAGCCCCCAATAAAACAAGAACATAACATAAGGCTAAATCAAACATTCTCAGGCTATAAGATCTTAATTATGCATAACCATGATGCATAGACTAAGCAACTACAATAATGATGTCAATCTCATATAAAGGAAACCCTAGGCTAGCAGGCATCATGTAATCAGGCAATTCTATCATGCAATTCCTGAAGATCCCTAGCCTAGCACTAGCATGTTGTTATATCATATCACATAATCAAATAACTGTATGGTATTTTGGGATCTACTTACTGGCTCCGGCTGATCATACACTCTGCATCCTCCTTTACTTATTTTGAAAACCATTTTAGAAATCATTTTGAAAACCTTTCCTTGATTTGAGACTGGATTCACAAGAATGTTCCTCCAATTCACTCAAACCAAGACTTTGATACCAACTTGTAACAACCATAAAATTTGAGCCAAATTAAAACTTTTTAATACATTTTAAAACCATCAAGTTATTATAGTTTGTTTCCAAAATCGTTTAGACATCAGAGTATCCCCAGAATCAATTCATAAGACCATAAAATATGAGGAGCTGTACGATCATGCCTTTGCCTTCCTGCGATCATCTGATGTACCTGAAACAATAAACTGAAACTGTAAGCCCGAGAGCTTAGTGAGTTACCCCAAAATACCAACACAATACAACATAACCATATCATATAACCAATACAGAACATCATGCATAATAAGTCGTCAGCCTGACTGGACCGCCTCACAGGCCTTCAGTCTATATGGATTGTTCTCCGAGCCTTCAACACGTCTGGACGCCTCGCAGGGCCTACAGCCTATCCGGACCGCTCGTCGGGCCTTCGGTCTGACTGAATCCCTTTGTAGGGCCTTCAGGTTATCCGGATCGCTCTAGGTATGTTGGCCTCCAGCACAAAGCAGGACTTCCTCAACCCAACCCTAAATCAAACAAGCATGTGTACATAAATATCATAGACTTGCATATATATAACAGTCGTACCAATCTAACAGATCACCAATCATAGCAACGTCATATCTACCAGGATACCGATCTAACAGATCATAACAACATACAAGCATACTATAACCAGGATACTGATCTATTCGAAATCTAACATAGCAACCATCCTAAACCAGGATGTAATCTAGCATATCAATAACATAGCAACCATCCTAAACTAGGATGTAATCTAGCAAATCAATAACATAGCAACCATCCCAAACCAGGATGTAATCTAGCATATCAATAACATAGCAACCATCCTAAACCAAGATGTAATCTAGCATATCATTAACATAGCAACCATCCTAAACCAGGATGTAATCTAGCATATCAATAACATAGCAACCATCCTAAACTAGGATGTAATCTAGCATATCAATAACATAGCAACCATCCTAAACCAGAATGTAATCTAGCATATCAATAACATAGCAACCATCCTAAACCAGGATGTAAATCATAAAGGGTCGGCCTTTGTGCCGTAGACCCTGTTAATATAGTGAGGATAACTCACCTAGCAATGCTGAAGTCTCGCAGATAAAACTCCAGCTGCTGGTTGACAGCTTCCCGAACTGTCAACATCAAACAATACCCAATTAATAATTGGTTCCAAATCCAAGGTCCAACTCACACTCCAAAGACCAAAAAGTCAAGTAATGGGCAAAAGTACAACATATGGCCCAATTTTCCAAATTGGGCCCAGACCTCTACACGGTCTTTCCTTAAGGCTCATCCACTTATTCCAATCTAATTCCCATGGCCCAATATCACATACTCATAAAGGCCCAATTATGGCCCAATTTTCCAAATTGGGCCCAAGGCTCTCACATGGGCCTTATCCTTAAGTCCATATAATTATTTAGTCCATTTACTCATTCTTGGAAAGCCCACTATTAGTCCAATCACCAAAGCCCAATAGTAAGGCCCAACTCAAGGCCCGAGCAAGATTAGGGCTTTCACATGAAATGATGATTAGGGTTAAGTGTTTCTTACTTAAACCATTAAGGACTTAATCTATTAAGTCCATTGTTGCCTTACATTAATTTGTCAATGACTATTATTTAATATTTCAAGTTATTAAATAATTCTCGTGTGTGTGCCGATCAATTCCCAAAAATTAGGCTTTTATGCTATTAGGGTTTTCCAACATAATACTAGCCCATTAGTCCATTGATTGGGCTTTTAGGTCACATTGGGCCTTATTGGTCCCATTAGGATTTTATTAGGTCAATTAGGGCTTCATTGGGCCCCATTAAGCCCACTAGAGTTTCCTTAAGCCCATTAGGGTTTCAAGCATCCCAACGGATCAATACCACAAAGCAAAGCACACCACTACCCGACACGGCGGTCGGTGGCGGCAGCCACCACCTCACGGTGGTGGTTAGGGTTTTCTTTTCCATTATTTCACTTTCTTGTTACAAGTTACAATGCTTATACCAAAATAAACACACACACACACATACTAATAATACACACACTAATAACACACAACCACCTTGGCGACAGTCGGCGGTTGAGAGCGGCAGCCACTACCTCATGGTGGTGGCAGTGAGGTTTTCCTCCAGATCTCCGGCCAAAAAGTAAACCATACATGACCAACATCAAAAGCTAAGGAGCCCTACACTTACATCTTGCTCGAACAACAAACCCACACCCTCCTGTGGTGGGCGGTGATGGTGGGAGTGAAACAACCGGCAACAGCGAAACAATCCGGTAGTAGAATCAGCTTACAGCGGCAAAGGCCAACCCCTCCTCACTTTCTACGTCCCACCGCGGATCTTCCCCATCAGCCACAACAGAAGCAGTGACGACTGATGGCAGCGACGGCTTCCTTCGGTTCCTGGTCCAGCAACGGCAACAATAGAACCGAGAGTAAAGGAGATGCGACTCTCCACCGAGGGAAATGACTGAAACCAACATGTTTCTTCCGTCCCGACAGCGGCTAGCGATGGCAGAGCTATGTGGCGACACAACAGCAAGAACAACAACAGGACAATCGACAACTCGAAGGGACGAGGGAACGGTGGTCGGGAAAGAAACAGCAGCAGCCACACTATCGAGATTCAACCCCATCGTTGGAGTTGTGATGGGAGTCGATCGGTGGTTCAAGGCAGTGACAAAGTGGTTGGCGGCGGCTAGGAGAGGGGGTATAAGGATGGTGAAGTTGGCGGCTGGAGGCTTTGGGGCATCTAGGGTTAGGTTACCGGGTGGGTAACGTTTAAATACCCGCCATTCATAGACCTTTCCCATAATTACAAGACCAGCCCCTCCAACCTCCTTTCTTTCAAATTTAATCTATATGTTACCATTTTAACCCTGGCTTCAAGAATCTTTTCCAAACCTAATCCGTAATTTACACAACAGCCCCTCACTCAACAAATCCTTTCAACATAGGTCCAGAATTTACTCTTTTAACCCCAATCATTCAAGATCCTTTCAAATTAAGTCCAATATTATTCTTCAACCCCCGAAACTAACATTCCAATATTTATTATTTGATTTTTGGGCTACAATAATACGAAATAATAATAATTACTCTTCTTAAAATGGGATGTTACAGTATGTGGAAGCCTCCTTGACATCCACCTATAACCAAGGGTTCTATATTTAATTATTTACCTTCAAGATCAAACATTTGATCATTAAGATGACTTCAAGGTTATTTTGTGTGACAACCCGAAACTATTCCGTCACCGTAAACCGTTTTCCGTTAATAGAACTCGTACTTATTTAACTTTTCCGTTAACATTGGGATCAAACAAATAAAAAAAATTGTACTTTTACTATGACTTCATAAGGGTAGGAGTAAATTAAGAATACGGGAAACACCCTAAATATCCTTTTAAGAAGTTTTAGTTACAAAAACATTAAATGCGACAATTTAATCGGGTACGACCATATGCCCCGTTTAACGTCGGTATCGGGTAGAATTCCCCCGTGTGTCAAACCTAAACCATATTTAAAGTTGAAATAACTTCATTTTGAAACTTCTCACCCTCTCTCTACTCTCTCTCTAGAAAGCCAAGTTTGATCCAAAAATCATCTAAATCAAGCTCCAAATCGGTAAGATAACTATCCTAGCTCATAGTATAACATCTTTAGCCTTCAATTTCGTGTTCAAATTGTGGAATAGGATCATAAACATGTGTTTACGGCCCTGGAACAGCCTTAGGCCGTGAACACATGTAAATGGGGGTTTTTGAGCCTTAAAACCCTTCCAAACCACCTTTAGAGCTTAGATACGACTTAAGGACTTATTGGATTGGACTTGGAACACCTTGAACTCATCATTTAGTGAGTAAACATGAGTTTACTGCCCAAGAACATGCTTGGGCCGTAAACACCCTTTCATGGGTAGTAAACTCCTTTTAAGGTGTTAAAATGCCACTTACACACCTCATAAGCCTTGATCTAATATCTAGAAGCAACCACAAACGAATTAGAAGCCTTAAACATGATGAAAACAACTTCCTTAGGAGTTCACGGCCGTAAGCCCCCCAAGGATGGGTTCCTGGGCCGTAAACTCCTATAAATGGGTTAAATGGTGCCCTAAATTCACCCCTTTTCTTGTAAAATGAGTTGGAATCATATGTGATTGACTTAGGACCACCAAAGCACACTTTGAATGGACACATAATAGTTTACGGCCATAAACTCCTAGTTTACTGCCGTAAACTCCTCAAATGGCCCTTAGAATGTCCAAATTACTTTCCAATGCCCTAGAACCAAAACTAGCATCACCCCTCAAATGTTATAAGGCCATTTGGCACCCTAGAATGCCCCACCATGATTTCACGGCCGTAAACTCATGGGGAGTGGGTTGTTAGGGTCGTAAACTCTCTTGGGAGTTTACTCTTGATGAGTAAACTCCATATCCAAGCCTTATACGTCCATAGATGTCACCCGGGTCACTCCAAACACTTGAAATGAAGTATTTTCGCGACTAGAAGAGTATGTCCTCAACTAATTAGTAGTTCAAAGTCTAATTAGATACAATTATATATCTCTTCATATTACATAGGAACCTCGCGTGTTCTCCAGTCCCGAGCTTACACTTAACCCTTATCCGACACTTCCACCCGATCTACTCGCTGCAAGTGAGTTCATACCCCTCAATGAACATTTCTAAATATTTTTACATGTTTTTTTTTTTGGGGGGGGGGGGGGTACAAGTATAAATTCTACAAGTTTTTATTATTAAATCATATGTGATTTACAAATTATCATTAAAAAGGGATTTTTCCTACACTTTTAGCTGCTTTCCAATAAAACTGTTTTAGTTGATTATCAGATACATTTTTAAGATTAAATTGTTATTGAACTGCTTTTAAAACTGTGTTTAAATTACTTTCTTTTAAAATATATCTACACTAATATATTTATATAAGTAAGGCTTGAAGGACTTAGGACCGATAGCTCGCCTTATTTCCTGTTCTCGTTTGATGTGGTCTTAGGGTATCTGTTATCCGTCCGACTGTCATTGATTTCTTAGTTATATATCATATATATTCGTGTTAGATATGAAAGTCTTCATCACACTCAATACCTTTGATATTCGAAGGCAAGAAATCATACACTCTAGTTAGCTATAATAGGTATAGCTAAGACTACTACTCGTTATCTCTACTACTACTATACCCACTATAACGGCTAATACTACAAGTTAATACTCGTATAAGAGAACACTCTATGAACTATACAAAAGACTACTATACTATAATACAAGAGAATACACTAATCCAGAGTATAACACACTATCTCTCTATAAGACACCCTACCGCGCTTATACCATGTGACCAGAGCTTTCCAGAAGGAAGGCAACACTACACATATAGATCTATATGGGGAAGACACTACTACATCCCGGCTGTTAACTATAGTCCGAGCCGACCAGGCCCAGGGGTGGCACTACTTCACTACACTACGTATGACCGGGAAGGCCATAGGGTTCTCTATTACTATACAAATGGTCACATGAAGGGTTACACCTATATCCAAATTAATACACTAAGACTTAAGTCTAAGCTAACATCCCGAAGTAAGTAAATATCTATTACTAATGGAAGCTTGCACCACTACTACTGACAACAGGCATAACTTTTCTTCACCTATGTTACTCAAATGAGATTTATTATCGTATTTTTACAACTGAAGGTTTTCAATGATAATGCTTACACACAACTCAAAGGATTTACTCACTAAGTACTTTTCTGGAAAATATAGGATTTTCTAAGGATTCTACTACTTATAAACATAAAAATTCAGTCTTTATTCTATAAGTTTGTAAACACTATTATGCAACAACGACACTAAATTCTTATGAACTCACCAGCTTTATGCTGATACTCGTTTTCAAAATAACTTGTATCCTCAGGTCAAACATAGACAGGTACGGGTGCAGCTTTTGGAGAAGATAGAGCACATACAAGACCCATCTTTTATTTTGTTATACTTTTGGTGTCTATTAAACTTTACAGAACTCGTTGTAATTAAACTTACTATGTAAATGCAATGGTTGTTGTCGCTTGTTTTTACTATTATGCAATTGTAATGATACTGTACATGACGTCCTCCACCCCAAAACGTATTCCGCCGTTCTCGATTTTGGGGTGTGACATTTTGGTCAGAGATTCAAAAGTTAAAATGCTACCATCAAGTGACAACACCAGCGAGTCTGCAATAAGAAAAATTCAATTTTATTAATCCTTACTATGGAACAGAATTTCACCAAACCTCCACAGGACAAACACGAATAAGGTAGATATTGGGCAAAAGAAACAACAATATTACTATGTTGGAGTTTCTGTGATGTGGAATAGAGAACGAGACAGAAAAGAATAGTGGAAGTAATTGCAGATGGTTACGATGAAGCATATGATAGCTACAAGTCGTACATACATGTATTAAACTGATTGGAACGTAGAGACGGTGGTAATGGAAAATTTTTTATCGACTCCAAAAAGAGGAATTTCGTAGATAGATGACAATAGATGTCGACGTTTTCGACCTCTTAGATGGTAGTCGACGGCAAAAATCGAAGCACGTGAGATCGACGTTAAGATGAGTCGTTGGCAGTGAGAAGGGGTTCTTCGAAGTTAAGTGGTGGAGATTATCATTGGAAAGAGCAACTCGCCGATTAAAGAGAACGAAGAAACAGATGTATTTGAGGCAATGAATCGGTTAAGTCGATGAATAGTGCACATGGATTAAACTAACCCTTGAACAATACCCTGGTTGACTGTTCATAAGGGATGTTCTTCTTTAATTAGTATATTAATTATAAATATTAGTAATATTTTTCAATTGGCACTACTTACATCAAATATACTATTGTTTACGTAGAAAAAGTTGACTGGTAAAGACCCAGAGTGGGTCGAAAATATAAGAACAATGCACTTTATTTTTTCCGTAAGCTAAATTGGATTTGCAATTGAAAGAAAGAGAAGTTGAAATGGATGCACGATTTCAAATAAGACAACATGAAATGGATGTGCGACAAGCTCAAGTAGAAGAACAAATTGCGGTCATTTTAGAAAGTTGAACAACTCATCGGGTAATCCGCCAAATATTTCCTAGTTTTATGAATGTTAAACAGCTGAAATGTATTAGGCAATTTATTTTTGTGGTCGTTTATAAACAACTCATCCGGTAATCCGCTACATAGTTCCTAGATTTTTGTGAATGTTAGTGACATTTTATTTTGTCCGGTTGAATTATGAATGCAATGGGTTTTTTCTGCATTTGTAGTGTATTATTGGTTTTCGGCATTTTAGGCAAAAGAAAGCTGGTTATCTTTCAGTTTTTTATGTTTTTTTTTTAAATAATTTTAGCGATGGATTTGCGATAGATAAATCTGTTACAAAAATTTGGAAAAGTCATAGGGAATCAGTAGGTAATATTTCTTGTAGGGAATCTGTGGGTAATATTTTTGTAGGCAATTCATAGCTAAAATCCCGTAGATAATATGTAGGTAAAAGCATTGTAGGTAATCTATAGTAAAACAAGTTCCATAGCTAAGCCATAGATAGATGTAGTTGTAGGAAAACCTTAGGAAAATTACCTACAGAAAATTATGTAGGCAATCTGTCACAACCAATTACCACAAAGCTTTTTCCGTAAGAAACATGTTGTACCTACAGCTTACCTACGGAATCTGATATACGTGATGGGGCAGTTTTCTAGTAGTGAAGGTCATAAGAAAGCCACATCGGATTCGCAATCAGGTAAATTTGGGTTGTCGGATAAAAGTCTCATTTAAAATTTAAAATTAACTGAAGTTTTTTTTTCCTAATATATAAAATAGTCATGAGTTTTTTATATATAATGTTAAATTTTCTGGATTTTTGATAAATAATGTTAAATTTTCTGGATTTTTCGTAAAACAATAAATTTAAGAGCCGTCTTATATTGTGGCGAATATCTTAATTAGCATTCAGTTGCTCATTGTTTTTGTTTCCTTCATTTGTCTCTACCATTGGGTATAAATTCCAAAACTTAAGATTAGTTGGTTCCCTTTCTTTTTCCAATTTGTATTTATAAACTGTCCAAAAATATATAAAAATACTTTTTTATTTTATTAAATTGCATTTAGAAAATATAAATTTGATATCAAAATGATTCGATCATAATCGATATATATATATATAGGTCTTTTTTCGATTAGTTCAAATCTAGTTGTTTGTGTTAATTCAACATCTATAATCCTGACAGGGAATGAATAGCATGGTGATTCTTTTACATATATATGGCAATAGTCAAGTACATTCCTCAACCATAAACTTAAAAGTTAAAGCCCAATATTTGGATGTTTTTCTTCTTTAATCTTTTTCCATTTTTATGGACTTTGCATGCTGATGAAAGTAAATCAATCCAATGCTTGAACTTTATGATAATAGTAGATTAATCATCTACATGCTTGGCCTCGTAACCATGCTAATTTTACCGAACTATGTCAATACTTAACTTTATAAAATTGTTATATGTGTGTGGGGCGAGTTGCAAGTTGATGCTTGACTTCTATTGGTCTTTGTTGTGTTACGTATTATAAATATTATCTGTACGTATACTTGTTAACTTTATCCATTTAGTAGAGCTTCATATATGATGTCCTACCCAACATCTTTTGTCCATTCCCTGGACCTTTTATGTACTACCCAGTGACCTCTCAGTATTGTTGGCTTAGAGGAAAAATAATAGCTGTTTTTTCTTAACCAACTTCACTCTCATCTCTGAATCTGCAGGTTTAATGTGTTATGGGTTTTATAGATTTTAAATCTTCATATCCATGGATTATTCATCATTTGAACTTGTTTTTGCATTGCAGGGAGAGAGACACACACACAGAGAGAGAGAGAGAGAGAGAGAGAGAGAGAGAGAGGATGTGTAAGAGGAGAGTGGCGGTGGTAGGTGCGGGTATAAGTGGGCTGGTGTCGGCATATGTAGCATCAACAGCGGGGGTTGAGGTGGTGTTATACGAGAAGGAGGAGTACCTCGGCGGTCATGCCAAAACTGTCACCATAGATGGTGTTGATTTGGACCTGGGTTTTATGGTCTTCAATCGGGTAACTATAGACTATTCCTTCTCCCTTCATTCATACATTCATTTATGTTCAAATGATGGTTACCTCCATTCATGTTGCATAACTTTACCTACCCGTTGAATGTTCTTTAAAAACGTTCAAATGCTCTTGAGAATTGTGTAAGTTATTTATCAATTGTCATCATGCAATTATATCTTAATTTAATTAGAAAAATATATGATTTACTACTTAAACAAACAAATGTTTAATCGGTTCTTATAATTAGTCCAGTGTTTTAATTTGAACAGTAAATAAACATAGAAGAGAAGAGGGTGTAATGTGGTATAGGATATTATAATTTTTTAGTACATAAATGAAAAACATATTGTTAAAAAAATATTAAACCAAAAATGCGACGTGTCTATATTTGGAATGCAAAATCCAACAGCTCATTTAGACAATTTCCACCACAAAAAAGGATGAGGAAATGTGTTTACCTTTTTTAAAGTCGTGGCACAACAACCAATCATAGGAATCAACAGCTATTGCTTTGTTACTTTCTGATGTAAATTTGCTTTTTTACGAGTAATATTTGGAGGTTTGATATAGAGATATGATAGAATGTTAGAATACTCACAAAAAAACACTTACATACAATGTTAGGTGTATGTTAATACTTTACTTGTGCTGTTAAATTAAATTAAATTAAATAAAAAACAAAAAAAAAAAAGCCGGTCAATGTGATAAAATATTAATATTAATATAAATAGGATAATGACGGTATTATATTTTTTAGGGGTGAGCATAATAACCGAAAAACCGAACCAAAACCAAATTAACCGATATAACCGAACCATAATAACCGAACCATTTTAAAAACCGTTGCTCCGGTTTCTAATTTTTGTTAACCGATAACTAACGGTTCGGTTATGGTTTTATAGGTTAACCAAACCATTATTAACCGAATCGTTAACATCATATTTTAATATATAAAAATTATAGATTATATATAAAATAATATAGTCAAACTTATTTAAGATCCATTAAAATTTTGAAAATACAATCCATTAATCCGTACCTATCAGGAGACGAACGAACAATCAAACCATCAAAGGTTGATCACGCCGACACACACAATCTTCCAATCATGCATTGAGTTAGATTATTAATTAATGTTGTAATTTCTAATTGACTAATTCTACAATTTGTAAATATTATTAACAATTAGTTTAATCTCCACACTCATAATCGTAATTGAATGCTTCTTAGACCGTTAATTATAATCAAAGATTGTTTTAACTTTATAGTCATATTCCAAGATTTTTTTTGACTTTGTAATCAAGACTTCTAGGTAAGTTATGTTTTTGGTTCTGCTTGACTCTGTGATATGAAGAATGTATTTTTTTGAATTTTTTTATTTACTTTTTTTGACTTAATCACATTGAATGTATATGAGTGATTGATTTTGTTTTTATCAAAGAACACATAATATGAATGTCTGACTCTTCTATTTTATAGTTTTTGATTTAATCGTACTGAACGTGTATAAATGTTTGGCTTTATTTTAATATTAATATCAATTATCAATATATGAAATTATTAATGTCATTTTTTTAATGTTTTCTAATTTTATTGAAAGTTTTGATTTTGAATGTGACTGTGTGTTATCTCACTCTAAGTATTAAAGATACACATTTTATTCTATTACTATAAGCTAGGTTACAAACATTGACGTCCAGGACTTTTTAGTATTCTATTTTCATTTTTTATGCCAATATACTATCATCATTTGTATTATTTTGAACATTATGGTTAACCAATTTTAACCAGTAACCAAAACCATTAACCATAACCAATATTAACCATACCCAATGGCTACCAAAATGCATTAACCAAACATAATGGTTATGGTTCGGTTTTAACCAATAACCGAACCAAACCGCCCCATACACACCCCTAATATTTTTTGATTGATTTGTACACCTTTTATTACTAAGTTTTTATATAGGTCATTCCAGGTAAATCAAAGAAAATGACTTAACAGAGTATTAAAGTTCACATATTTGCACATATTTAGTTCTTAATGTTTTTTTGTGCATACTTAGTCTTTAATATATATATATATATATATATATATATATATATATATATATATATATATATATACTAGTTTATAATCCGTGGGAACCACGGTTACAAAATAAATTAATTTTTCATAATAAAAATTCATAAATTATTTATCAATTACTTTAAATAAATCATTAATTATGAGATATACCAAATTTTTAAAGTTATTATAACTTCAAATTTAACATATATTTAAAAAAAAAAGTAAATTTGAATTTTGAAGTGTTGTCTAATATATCTCTTTGACATGTGGCATGATATTAATGAAAAATTATATTAGAGTGACACATGTCAAATGAAGATTAAAACTATTCATTTATTAGAATATATATATATATATATATATATATATATATATATATATATATATATATATATATATATATATTTGTTGCAAAATAAGTTTTTATACACGTTCAATTATTATGACCAGTTTCTTTAGGTTTTTCTCAAGTCATCTTATGTCGGACAATAATTAATAAGGTGTTTAAGGTTGTTGATGCTTATGGCCACTGTACCCTCGGCTACTTGGTTGCTTAAGTCTTATTATTTGGCTTAGGTCTTGTGTTCTGAACATCTTAACTTCTTCAAATGATCTCAGATTTTAAAAATATTTATATCAGTGTATTCGTATTTAAGTCTACTACAGTTTTCGTTTAAATTATTATCGTTAAAAAGTATTATATTTTTACTTATGATCTTTATATCCATGCGTTTTTTTATAGAGATATGATAGAATATTAATATAAATTAATATTATATTTATAATATTAAAAAGTATTATATTTTTTATATTTTTTTATCGTTAAAAAGTATTAAAATTAATATTTATATTAATTTTAATATAAATGGGACATCCCCATTTCACGACCAGAAAATACCGATTTATGTATGCTTATTTAAAAATTAGAGTATCATTTTTGAAGAATAATATTACTGGAATTTGTTCCCAGAAAATATGATAATGATATTATCAAAGCATTTCCGAAGAAATGTATTTTATTTATGTTAAAACATTAGGTGTTATCGTCAATACAGAAACATAAGCATAACGAAATATTACAAGACTTACAGTAATTAAACTAGTAGTCTAATATTCCTTGAATCTCTCAGCAGAATGTAAATTTCATATAGCCACCTATGATACAATAAACTGAGTAAGTCAATTTGGGAAGCCTGGTGAGTACATATGGATTTCAATCTCGCAATGTGATAATAATGTATATCTCAAACCTGCAAAACTAACTATTATCATTAACACAGATATGTCATATCTCTAAAACAATCCATCCCATCCCATCGATTCTCACATATTGATCCTATACAATGATCTTACAAGATCTAGCCTAAAGGATCAATATAAAATACAAACTGACGACGCTGCTCCGGAAATTCCCTGGCAGTAACCGATGATCAATAAATACATCAAATTAGGGGAATGGAATAAGTTTCACCATGAGCCTCTGTTCGTAAAATAAAACCACAAGACAATTAAGTCATTGGTGGTTATCTAGATAACTATGTCTAGCAGTGGTCTGACGTTGTGAGGTATTTTACCCCAAACTCACCCTATCCGGCAATACAACATCATACATACCTAATAGTGGTTTGTTACTGACACACTCTATTAGGCAGTCTACAAAATTCCCTCAATTACTTTGTGAAAGGAAACGCTAACACACAAATTTCGCCAAAATAAAAAGTATGGGGAAATACTAATAAAGTACTCATGTACGCTACCGTACTCCAACACATAATACTGTCAAAAAAGGACTTCATACATTATAGTATCCTGGTATGAGTAGGACTCGTACCCCATAACATAATAATACCCCGACACAAGCAACACCTGAGATGCAGAGCTTTGAAAAAGACTTGGTACATAAAAAGTACTTTTGTACGTAGGACATACTCGATCGATCATTAATCTCCTCGAACAGAGTTTCTACTCTCTATTCTGATCACACACGTACCCTTAATAAGATACTACCCAATATCCAAACTTAACTGAACTAAGCATTTCTTTTAAGTCTTATTTCATCACTAAGCAAACCTACAATCCTTATAATCAACTTTCAATACCAACTCTGTTTCGGCAATATTATCCTAATTTAGTGTAATATTTTATACAAAGTATTAAGTATTAACGTACATTTATCTTCTCATTTATAATACTTCTATTATTATTATCATGTTAATACATCTTAACACATATAGAACCATGTCTGGTTCGCGTAGCATATATCATATATATATATATATATATATATATATATATATATATATATATATATATATATATATATATATATATAACATTTATATTTCCAGATAATAAGCATATAACTCACATATAAACTTTCAACATATACTCAATACTTTTATTAATACATGTATTAAAATCATGTTCATGAAAGGGACTATGAACTCACATGTTAAAGTAACGATTCGAAATTCGGACAACGTTTCGTTTCTAGCAATTGTCTTTTCCTTTGACGAAACCTAGTATCATTATCACTAAGTTTTAGTCTAATATTTATTGCGACTAATTATTAGTCTAGATTCATCATTAAGTCAACGTCTACTTCAAGATCTATCAAATAAGGAGCAACCAGGTAGGATCATATCGGAGGTAGGGTCCGTTTGATATACGAAGTATACTGTTTGGAAATCTCACTTTAAACACCTCACTAAATCCAGCCTAGACATCATCCCCATAAGTAGATCAATCAGTATAACGAATTGGAATCACTGATAAATCTTGTTTATAGGTTCATAATAAGATAATGAACTTAAACTTAAGTTATACTTAAAGTACGGTAAGCATAACTTAACTTACAGGTGGTTTAGCGAGAAACCTCTGAGCTAAAAGCTCTTCTTCTTGGGGATTTCCGGTGCTCTGAGGCTCGCTACTAACTCCTAGGAAGGGGTATAGATAAGGTATTAGGACCTTGGGAGGTTTGGGAGAGAATTGGTTGAAGAGGTGTGAAGAAAAGCGTGAGAAATAAGCTCTATTTATAGCTACTAGCGCCCAAGTACGCTGGGTGTAAGAATTATGCTAGGCATAATGGATTTTAAGGGTTACGTTGGGCGTACTCAAAAATTACGCTGGTCGTAATGTACCACGTGTCGAAATTTGGTGGCAAGCCGTGGGGAAGAAGGTGTGGCCTAGATTTTGCCACGTGTCACTCGTTGGTTAATCCAAACTTAATTATCTTCTAAAATCCGTAACTTTCGCATACGAACTCCGTTTTTTACGTTTTTTATATCCACGCGTAGGTATCGACGAGATCTACAACTTTCGTTTAGACTTCGTAGGCTAACTTTGATTTATTTTTAAAGTTATATTTTAACAGGCTTAGATAGTTAAAGTGCGTTAAAAATTCATAATTTTGTCATCCGACATCCGTTTTCGAATGTCTTTATATCGTTGAGCCCCTATTAACGAGATCTTCAATTCTCGTTTAGGTTGTGTCGGCTAATATTTGATCGATATAAAATTCGATTTCCGGGTTGTATACTGCTACGTTGAATCTTAGAAAAATCATAACTTCCTCTAACAAAGTCAGATTTAGACGTTCTCTATATTCACGCTTTCGGTTTAACGTCTACTACGACTCTCATTTAGATTGCTAATGCAAAAAGTATTTCATCAAAAATTTGCTTTTTACGATATGCGAAGTCGTGCCGGTTTAATCATGAAACTTTGACAGGCCATAACTTCTTTGTTAGAAGTCGGATTTCAGCATTCTTTATATGTACGGAATCCTTGTGAAATATACTATAAATTTGCTTAAGATTATTTATCCTAAATAGTCTTCTATCAAAAAGTCATTTTTAACGTTTATTATCTCTAAATTGACTAGCCGAATCTGCGAGCGTTATAGTATTGGTATGTTGAGATGGTGAGAAATTAATGACGATGGTGCTCTTATAGTTTTAATCTGAGAGGGGATTGTTTGGTGGTGTTTTAGATATCAGTCGATGAGTGTATTTTCTCGTTGACTGGATGATCTTGGCCAGGTCAGAAAAACGAAAATGGTGAAGACGGTAATGATGGACCATATGGTAGTTTGTGATGGTTGGGATGTAGATGAAGGGGATGATGTTTGTTATCCTTGAAGAGAGGGAAAGATGGTTGTGAGACACAAGCACCTCATCGGAGAGCATAGTGTCACTGTAAAAAACAGGGGATATGGAGATAGACATGGTCAAACTAAAAAGATTTGAACTTTTTATATTTTGATAGATTCTAGGGTTTTCAGCTCTCACTTTGTCGGAGGAGATGAAGTGGTTGGAGCAATGACCAGAGGATATGTTGGAGGATATGAAGTGGCGATAATGATGGGAGGGATAACACTAGGAAGTGTGTGTGTGTGTGTATGTGTGTGTGTGAGAGAGAGAGGTGAGAGGGGGAGGTGTAGGGTTGGTGGGGCCTTCTTTTATTTTAATTATCTAAAATTATCAAAGTAAACATAAAATTGAAATAAATACAAATATAAGGGTATAATCGTTTTTCAAGTTGATAGGGACCAAAATCACCAAAACGATTTGAAATTCGATTGTTGGTGCAAGTTGAAAAGATTTTGGACTTCATCCACAGTTTTCTGCAAACCATGGGACCATTTTTGTAGTTTAGTCTAATTGTTAAGGTGATGTGATATAAATTAAATGGTTTTGTATTCTTTGGAAGAATTGTTCTATTTTGACTTTCATAAGTAAAAGTTTAGTCATGTTTTATCTAGACTCCTATTAATTTTAATTGGGTGTCCTATATATATATATATATATATATATATATATATATATATATATATATATATATATATATATATAACTAATCAGTTGATGAATATCTAGGTTACATATCCCAACATGATAGAGTTCTTTGAGACGCTTGGAGTTGATATTGAGATTTCTGATATGTCATTCTCCGTAAGCTTAGATGAAGGCAATGGTTGTGAATGGGGCAGTCGAAATGGTTTATCAGGTTTATTTGCACAAAAAAGGAATGTACTAAATCCTTACTTCTGGAAGATGATTAGAGAAATTACCAAGTTTAAAGATGATGTATTAAGGTAAATTTTACAAATTGAAAATACTACATGAATTCATGCTTTGAAATGAAACATATAGGCTTCAAATAATATAATTAAAGCAAATTTGCTAGTAGTTCAAAACTAATATCATAAATGATATAGGTATCTTGAAGAGCTTGAAAACAACCAAGACCTTAGTCGCAATGAAACATTGGGGGACTTTCTCAAGTCACATGGTTACTCTGAGTTGTTTCAGAATGCTTATCTTGTGAGAAAACTTCAACAATTAGCTTTTTAATATTTGAACAGATAAAAACAATTTAAGTGGGAATATATGATATAAAATTTTGTAACAGGTTCCAGTTTGCTCCTCCATATGGTCTTGCCCTGCCGAAGGAGTTAAGAGTTTCTCTGCTTTTTCTGTTCTCTCATTTTGTCGCAATCATCATCTACTTCAGGTAGACAAACCTTTTCGTAATTATTCATAGTCAATAAATATATATATATATATATATATATATATATATATATATATATATATATATATATTGTGTGAACCAAAAAATTTGTGAGAACTTGCGAACTCATCATTTTTTAACACCAAAAACATCAATCTTCTCCAAAATTGTGCGTCTAAGTCATATCTAAGCTAAAAAAAATAGATTTGACAATTTTATTTATTTATTTTCGAAATTTGCATGGATGTACAATCAGCAGCTGTACGGACTGCTGATAAGCATAATCAGTAGTCATATGGACTGCAGATGTACACAATCAGCAGCCATATGGATTGCGGATATACACAATCAACAACCATACGAACTGCTGATGAGCAATCAGTAGTGACTGCTGATTATTCTCGTTAACAATCCGTACAACTGTTGATTATGCTCATCAGCAGTCATACAAAAAAACCAAAAAAAAAAATAAAATAAAATCGTTAATTTTTTTTTTTTTTTTTGAGCCTAGATATGACTTTGACGCACTATTTGGAGAAGAATTGTGTTTTTGGTGTTGAAAAATGATGAGTTAACTATGAGTTCGCAAGTTCTCACAAATCTTTTGGTTCTCAAAAGAATTTGAATATATATATATATATATATATATATATATATATATATATATATATATATATATATATATATATATATATATATATATATATATATATATATATGATTACTTATGTTCAATATTTTATCAGCTTTTTGGTCGCCCCCAGTGGTTTACTATCAGATGGAGGTCACAAACCTACGTGAAAAAGGTGATTCCTTAACTGTTTTCATGGTAGAATGATTATGCTATCAGCTTCACCACAATTAAGAGATACATCATTTTAACTATATGATTAAATGAATAAAAGGTCAGAGAAGAACTGGAGAAGAGAGGTTGCCAAATAAGAATGGGTTGCATTGTCCAATCTATCACAAAAGTCGATAATGGTAAGTGATTTCTATTTACATACTTGAGTTTTGTGATCTTGAAGATTATTTTTAGTATAGAAAGTAGTTGTTTCAAAGCTTTTCTCATGTTGAATATGTTTTGGAGTATGAACAGGTTGTGTAGTTGTATGCAAAGATGGATCGCGAGAAACGTATTCTGATTGCATAATGGCTACGCATGCGCCAGAAACTCTAAAGATGTTAGGAGAAGAAGCTACACACGAAGAAAGAAGAATTCTTGGTGCTTTTAATTATGTGTATAGGTAACCTCTTAAATACTTTAGTTCTTTAATTAATTACTTTATGATTTCAGATTCGGTTTAAAACTTTACAAGTCTTTTTTGTTGGCAGTGATATTTTTCTACATCGTGACAAAAGTCTAATGCCCCAGAACCCATCTGCATGGAGCTCATGGAACTTTCTTGGAACCGTGGACAATAAAGTTTGCTTAACATATTGGCTAAATGTGCTTCAGGTTTGTATGATCAATGCTATATTGATCGCAATTATGTAAGTGCAAAAATATCATATTTTCCACAATATAATTTACATGATGAAAATTCAGAACATTGATGATAAGGGGCCACCTTTTCTGGTTACCCTAAATCCACCCCGAACACCAAAACATATGATGCTCAAGTGGACAACTGGACATCCAATCCCATCAGTTGCTGCATCGAAGGCTTCACTTGAGCTAAATCAAATTCAAGGGAAGAGAGGAATTTGGTTTTGTGGTGCATACCAAGGTAGTTTTATTCTTGTTGACTATTCATATGATATGTTAGATTATCTATTTAATTTTCGTTCATGCTTCACTCCATATTTATTGGTTCTAATTTATTTGTATAGGTTATGGGTTCCATGAGGATGGGTTAAAGGCTGGTATGCTTGCTGCAAATGGCATGCTTAGTAAGAGCTGTGAAATTCTCAAGGACCCTAAACATATGGTACCATCTCTAATGGAAACTGGTGCAAGGTTTTTTGTTGCTAGGTTCCTTAAAGATTATATCGCTATGGGAAGTTTAATGTGAGGAACAATAAACATCGTCCCTTTAAACTCTTAAGGGTTACTTTCAAACATAACACAACTTATACATAATAATATTTATTTCTTATAGTTTATTAGAAGAAGGAGGTACAATGTTCACCTTTGAAGGAACCAGAAAGAAGAGCAATTTTAAAGTTTATCTCAAAGTTCACAATCCCCAATTCTATTGGAAGGTTAATGCATCGATCTTAGCTCTTCTAGAAATTATACTTTTGTCTTAGAGATACAACCCAACCCGAAATGATTTAATATGAAGAAATCTCCATGCAGATTGCTACAAAAGCCGATTTAGGTCTTGCTGATGCTTACATAAATGGAGATTTCTCCTTTGTTGATAAAAAGGAAGGCCTTTTAAATATGTTTATGGTAAACTTAATGGTTTTCGGTTTATATTTATTTAACTAGTTAATTTCCTATTGTGCTTTCTCACTGAAGTTTTCCTGTTTCATAGATTTTCATTATTAACAGAGATTTAGAAAGTTGTGCCCAAAAGTCTAGCAAAAGGTAGTTACAGCTTTTAACACCTCTTCATATGTTGTTCTTTAATTAATTATACTCATGGCATGAAGTATGTACGACTCTAGGGGCTGGTGGACACCAATGTTTTTAACAGCTGGAGTGGCATCAGCCAAGTATTTCTATCATCATATTTCAAGGCAAAATTCTCTTACTCAAGCACGTCGAAACATATCTCGCCACTATGATTTGGTATTTGTAATATTTTTTTAATTTATATGTTGTAAAGATTCATTATGCACCTCACTACGTTACAACCATTTAATCTATTATATTATTTATATAGAGTAATGAGTTATTTGCATTGTTCTTGGACGACACGATGACATACTCATGTGCAATATTTAAGGTAAGAATGTATTATATATATTTTTTTGAATTCTGTTTTTGTCTTATTCAAGTCTAACTCGCACTTACAATATGTAGAATGAAGATGAAGACTTGAAAACAGCACAGATGAGAAAGATCTCTTCATTGATTGAAAAGGCAAGAGTTGATAAGGAACACAAAGTTCTTGAGATAGGATGTGGTTGGGGAACTTTAGCTATTGAATTAGTGAAAAGAACTGGATGTAAATACACTGGCATCACCCTCTCTGAGGAGCAACTAAAATATGCAGAAACAAAAGTGAAGGAAGCTGGCCTACAGGTATTATTATTTAGTTGTGATATATTAAAGTCATCATTTGATTTATCGACTTCTTAAATGCACTTTCAGGACAAAATCAGATTTGTACTATGTGACTATAGGCAATTGCCTCATACTTACAAATACGATAGAATAATATCTTGGTGAGTTCTCATATATCTTCCAGTCAATATGCTTAACATATATTTTAGTTTAAATATGTTGGCCATTATTCAATAACATAATTTTAAGGATTTAGTATTTAAAATCTTTTTCATATGTGACTATCTGTAGTGAAATGCTAGAAGCTGTCGGGCATGAATACATGGAAGAGTTTTTTAGTTGTTGTGAATCAGTATTGGCAAACAATGGACTTTTTGTCTTGCAAGCAAGTTTTCTTCTTCTTATTATTATTCTTTTAAACTTTTTAAAGTCGAATGGTAACTGATATAGTTTGGATCATCAGTTCATATCAATCCCAGACAGGAGGTATGATGAGTACAGACGAAGCTCGGACTTTATAAAAGAGTACATATTTCCTGGAGGTTGCTTGCCTTCACTTAGCAGAGTAACATCAGCGATGGTTGCATCATCCGGCCTCTGGTAAGTCTTATTTAATAAGGGAAAATTGTAGAAAATAGCAATGTACTTTACTTTCTTTTTTTCTTTGTTTTTAACAAAATAAATAGCAATATATTTGCCTTTTCTTCATACATAATAGCAAGGTACTTGCAGTTTCATACTTATGACAATAATGTAATTATAATTCTTTACCGAAAATAACAATATAAAGTATAGTGCTGATATTAGCAGCGAGAGAGAAGTACATTGCCATTCCCTACCATTTGTCCTATTTTTTAACAAGTTTTCATGGTGAGGAGCTCATCAAAATGCTTAATATTATTACAGTGTAGAGCAAGTGGAAAACATAGGGATACATTACTACCAAACGCTAAGATATTGGAGGAAAAACTTCATGGAAAAGCAAAGGTAAAGAACTGTTATGTTTTTTATCCATTTTGATGATTGTGGGCGTGGTATTTATTATTAATGTTTGTTGTTCATAGCAAAATACTTGCTCTGGGGTTCAACCAAAAATTCATTCGTACATGGGAATACTATTTTGATTATTGTGCTGCTGGTTTTAAGACCCACACACTTGGAGATCACCAGGTATTTAGTATTTTTTTTTTCTTAAAACATGTAATCAATTTATAATCATAAGATAATAGAAGAAAGTGTATCTTGCTAAGTCTCATCACTTTTTTGTTCATTGATTTAAGGTTGTGTTTTCAAGGCCCGGAAACATTGTTGCACTAGGAGATCCTTACAAGGGTATCGCATCGGCTTATTCTTTAAATTAAATGTCACTTGCTCCTTTAACATCATTTTATCAACATTTGGTTTTTTTTTTTTTGTACTCAATTGAATTCCCTATTGGTTTCGTCTTCCAAATAAAACACAATACATTATTTTATCTTTTTCGAAAGAGAAAAACAATACATCATTGCTATGTTGATTTGTGCTTGTGTTTTCTTCTTATGTAAACTTGATAGATTGTAAGGCAGAAATGCATCAAATATGATCCATACAAAACCAATCCATTAAATGCTTAGATTTTATGATCATTCCATCAACTAATTTTAGAAATCAACTCGGGTTTGTTTTGTTAACTAAAGAGCTCAATTTATTAGGTAAGAGAAGTAATATGGTAATGAAATGAATCATATTACATAATATAATGATTTTACTAACCAACAAGCTTTTGACATAAAAGTATTGTTAAGACCCACCCCCCAAGAGTTTGATGGTTGAATTCATGACTAGAGAACATATGTGATGGAATAAACTAGTATATAGCTGCCATTTGAAAAAATAATTTTAACTCTATTTTATAGATTATTTTAATTATATAAAAGATTATAGAAAACACAAATAAGTTTCAATTTCAACATCTTTTAGCAATCTTTAAAAATTTAGATTTAGATTAATTAAAATAATGAAAAGTAAACAAAAACTACATATATAAACATGTTATTGCACATACCACAAAATGGAATGGAAGAAGAAAAAAAAACAGCTCCACAAGCTAAAAAAATGAGTAAGATCGAGTTCCTTCAAGACCATTTGATTATGTGAGGCAAAACAAACATGGTTTCTTTTTCTATTCCTTTTCCAATTCCATCATACCAAACCAAACACAGAACCTAATGGTTAGTATACTAGATAAGTCTCGACTTATATGTCAAATCGGCAGAATTTCCATCTACAAATGAGGGAATGGATAGAGAGTATAACCATAGCCACTTAAAATTGACATATGACATACCACAACACAATCAAGTCAAGCTCCTCCATCTGTCCATAAAGCCAATGAAGAAAACAAGTGCATCCATGTAATGAGTAAGCGACCAGACAGACCTTCAGCATAAGAGTAGTTTCAACTTTCAAGCTCCATCTTAATAGTGCGAGTCAGCAATGCATCTCTCCTCCTGTACAACACAAGGCCACAGGGGACAAATGATTATGCCATTCTCAAATTCTTTTTCATCTACCACTACCACTACCTACAACAGCTACTCACTCAACTACAGCATTACTCCTCTTAACTAACTTCTAACACTACTATTTATACTCCATTTGCTATTTATTACATATCATAATTACATTGCTAAATGCCTCGGGAATTGCCACATCACAACTTAACAGATAGAGAATCATATCAGTTAATATATGAAAATTATATCTTAGAAGTAGAACACCATAACAAAATCTAATACACACTATGATATAAAGTATATAACCAAGCCAAACACAAGAAAAAGAAGAAGCAAATGATGATTAACCAACTCTACTCCTCAAAAATACTGCTTATTTAGAAGAAAGAAAAAAAACCAACCAACCAAAACAGATAATAGATTACTTCAAGCTACCGAGAGAATCAATCAACCAAGCCAACCCAACCAGTCATCCTATCCGCAACATCATATTAATTGAACGATCAAAAATCACTCTTGCTAACCCTGCCTCACCGGACCACCACCATAACCACCATACCCACCACCACCACCTTGCCCGCCATTCCCCTGAACACCATAGTTCCCGGCGGAAGCTTGTGAAGGATCACCTCTCCACCCTGAATTCCCATATCCATTAGCATCCCCATAACCACCACTTCCCATGTAGCCACCAACACCACCAGAGGACTGAATTTCTCCACCAGCAACACCAGAATTGGCAGCCGGAGCACCACCGATACGGCCGCCAACAGCACCATATCCAGCAGCATTCCCATAAGAACCGTCGCTACCACCACCATATCCACCACCATAACCATACCCTTGACTCCCATACCCAGCACCTCCACTTGGAGATTGACCCGTAGGTGGTGGTGCCGCCTGTGAACCGCCACCTCCAACAACAGAACCACCCCATGGGGCAGCCCCGTAAGCTCCAGCACCACCATATCCGGAGGAAGGCTGAGCATTCCATGAACTCCTTGCTGCACCAGATGGAGCGCTACCATACCCTGCACCTGCAACATTTGGGTTTCCATATGGTGCACCACCATACCCTGGGGTCCCACCACCATAGCTGCCATACCCATTGTAACCCATTCCATTACTAGGACCATATCCATATCCAGGTGTCCCATATGGTGGAAACCCTCCACCACCACCACCACCACCACCTCCACCACTTTGAGATTGCATGTACCTGTTAGAATCCATTCTACTCTCATAAGAACCTGAATTTCCACCAGATGCACCATAACTTCCACCACCACCACCGCCCATAGACCGACCACCACCAGCACCACCACCAGGGTTAGCGTCCTTAGGAAGAGCCCTTTTAACTTCTACTTGCTTACCATTCAAATCATGGAAAGTCTTGTGCAAAACCCTATCAACAGCATCTTCAGAATCGAATGAAATAAATCCAAATCCACGAGGCCTGTTAGTCTGCTGATCATACATTACTACTACATCAGTTACCTGTCCATACGCTTCAAAATACTGACGAAATCCTTCTTCACTCAAAGTGGGTGGCAAACCCCCCACAAATATTTTCTTTGTCCTTGTACCACCCCCACCACCACCACCACCACCACCAAAACTTCTACCACCACTCGAGTTTCCAGCTTTTGACACCTGTTGTTCCTCTCTTGATAGGGCCCTCTTAGCCTCCACCTTGAAAAAAATATATGGCTAATTGTCAAAACATGTACAACAAGGATGATATCAACTGTATCTGTATGTATGATAAATAAACACTCAGAAATAGCAAGCACAGCTTCCTTTTCATATCCATGTTGTGTTGTAACATAAACATATTAGTGGATGAAAAACTGTTCAATAAGAAATTCAAGGCTTAAAATCTTGATAAGTGCAATTACACAGGGATACAACAAACAAGTGAAGAAATAATCCAAAATTTCTCTAGCACAACCCACAACCAATGCCTTATTCAAAGCTCATGTGACATGTAAATCTTTCTTTTAACTGACTTAAGTATTCTGTATTCAATAACAATACCACCTTGACACCTTCCATCCCAAACTGGGATGCGCTAAAAAATGTAAGCCATCAGAAAGAAAAAAGAATCATAATTGAAAAAATGTTCTAAATCACTGAAGAACAATCCCCAAGGGTCTTTTTGGCGATATTTCGTTGGTGCAGATTGACTATTTGCCCTATGTTTTGGCCATCACCTAGGGCATTTCTCAAAAAGCAAGTTTCCCCTTTTCAATAATACATCCAAAATCGAGGTTATAAAAACCAAAAAGCGAGGACACACATCATGTAATTGTTTTAATTCTCATCAGAGTAAAATCCTTTGCGTTAGTCCTACATATAAGTCTGAGCTGGTGGCATTAATTACAACTAAATCAGTAGTGGTAGACACTATTTCACAAGACTAGGGTTAGAAAATATAAAGGTATAAACCTAAATCGGAAAGGAATAAGTAGCGGAAGTAAATGAAATGAAGATTTATAACAATAAAAAGAGATCTAGGTAGGAGAAATACCGTTCGGCCATCAATGGTGTGTTTTTCTTGAAGAACAGTGTCGAGTACGGAAGGATCTGAAAAGACGACGAAACCAAAACCGCGTGGCCTGCCGGAGATCTTGTCTCTCATTACGACCGTCTGCAGAATCTCTCCATAATTACCGAAATACTCTTTCAGCTTCTCCTCCGAAGTTTCCCATGAAATCCCACCGATGAACAGCTTCCCCTGATCTGAATCCATAGATTAATGTTTATATATATGTATGTATGTGTGTGTCTCTGAAGCTGGGATAGTAAGGTTTTTATGTATATATTCCCCTTGTGTCTCTCTCAGAAACAAACGAGAGAGGGGTGATTGAGGAGGGTTTGTGGCGGAGGCGATGATGGGTCAACCTGGATGAGAGAATAACAAGTGATTGAGAGTAGACGGTATTCTTAACCAACGGATGAGATTTAATCTCTTCGTCCTTGTAGGTTTTTTTTTTCTTTTCTAGATTTTAGAGTCTACAGATATTTTCACGTCCGGAGATACGCGCACCTATGTAAGATTTTGAGCATATTTTGTTCTTTATTTTAAATAAAGAAAATATTAAAACTTACTATTTTTGTAACTGCAGAGTGAAATTATAAATTAAACATGATTGCTCCCATTAGGAAAAGATTTTGTGAAACATAAAACCTTTGTGTATACCATCAAATCACTCAAACATATCAAATACAATCGGTTATCCCTTAGAGGTTGGGATATGTTTTTACTGATAAACTAGGTTTATAACACATTGTATATCATGAGTGAGAAAAAGGAAAGTATTATAAATAAATCATAAACATAATGATTGACCGGTGATTAAAATTAATTTATTAAATTACAAACATAGATATTTTGTTAATAAGTTTATAATGATATAATGAATATTTCAAATTAATATCTATATTGGTTTGAATATCCGATAGACGTTTTGTATTTGTAGATATTTGATAAAATTACGATATTTAATTATTTCGTAATATTTAAAATTTGTCATCTTTGTAAAGACAACCCTCATCTGGTATACAAGGTTGCGATTATGGGTAAAATGAACAGATAGATAGCATTATTTATAAAGTAGAATGTTATAACTGGTTAATAATATCTACCATTTTTAAAGTAGTCTGCTATAACTAACGAAAAAATCACATAAATAAAAAAAGAGTGCACATGTACCATTTATGCAATCAGTTGGGGTAAAATATACATGGCACAAGAAAATCAAATAATTAGCTCTCAGTTTTAGCATTATACTGTGTAAGTTTATTGCACGACATAAATATGTAGATATAGAAAAGTTACATGTTATTTTCTAGTATTTTAAGGCTCTTTTGGACAAATTATTTCTAGTTTGCATTGTCTAAACATTGATCCCTAAGAACTTATATAATAAATTGGGGAATTATGAATTTTTGCTTGCGTTGTCTTATTTGGTTTATCTTGAATCGGGATCTTTTGGCTCTTATACGGATAATATTTGTCAATTTTTGTTCAACAATGTTGTTAAAAAAATGTCAAATTTACATACATTTCAAAATTTAAGATATAACTAATTGAGTACTACAATTGTTATGTTTTATTGAAATAGTATAATACTAACAAACATAAGGTATTTGTTTATGATGTCTTCGGCTTAACTCCGTCTCTTTGAGGGATGGAAACGAAGGGCCTAAGAATCACAACAAAGAAAACACAATCGTTAGTCGTCGTCTAGGAGGCAGTCTCGGAACGAAGCTCCGACGATCAAGTTAGTTGGTCTCTTAGAGAGAAGGTGAAAAAGTGTTAGGTAAGAGTTTAAGGGTGGCGTTTTTTTCGATCCCTTATCTTGGAGGAGAAGGGACCTTTTTATACATGTGGTAAGGGGGACAGATCCCCGACAGTACCTTCTACCTTTTCAGGTTTGGCAAGGATAGATGGTCTTCGATTGGTAGATCGTGCTTCGCGAGTAGTTGTTTGTTATTGGTGCAGGTTTGTCAGGAGCGGCGTCCTGAGCGCTACACATGTCGCTCTGGGAGGCGACTGGTACTATTTTGTCTTGGCGCTTGGGCGCCAAGGGACGAATACAAGATCGCGAGGGCGAGGGCAAGGACGCGGCGTTAGGCATATGTCGTCCTTTGCCCAAACCGTCTATCAGACTGACGGTTCCGTTATGTTTGACGTATTCCTGGTGGGATACGTTATCAAGTCCCCTAGGATAATAGACATCAGTGTTTGCTTAGGGTAGCTGAGTTGTTCTAGCTTAGATTTGGACATGCGTTTGGTGGGGATGGCTCTTTGAAAACTTCTTACACGACGGAGGCGTCTGCACAGGCGGTTTTCATCATCATAACTGCTTGAACTTCCCACCTGTATTTAAATCTTCTCCCATTTGTGTAAGTTCCCCTTTTATTTTTTGCTTCTTCTCACTTCTGCTACTTGTTTTCCTCTTACTCTCTGTTTCTGCTTTTTTGTTTTTCGACGAACAATGGCTAGCCCAAATACCAAAACCGTTCCTTCTCCGAGCGAGTTCACCGATCTTCAAGAGTGGTTTGGTTTCCTTCCTAAACATGGTGTGGAATACCCTCGAAAGGGGTCTGTAATTTCTCGTCCACTGGAGTGGAAAGTTGGAGTCCCCATTCCGATCTTCGAGGCTAGTCTGAGGCTGCCAACGACGGACTTTTTCAATGAGATAATGTGCCAGTATGGCTTCCGCGTGGATGACTTGACTCCAAACACTGTCAACAAGATTGTTGTTTTTTAACTCGACTGTCGGGCCCTTGGAGTTCTGCTATAGTTTTGGGCATTTAAAGCTTTCTTCAATTATTCTACTCAATCTGATGCTTGAACTTTTTCCCAAATACAAGGTGTTCATGCCTTTATCATTAACCAAAAAGCTCCAAAGAATAATTGGCAAGACCAGTGGCTCTAGGTAAATCCCGACCTTATTGGTTTTGGCTATCCTCGTTTGAGGACCCTTTGACTTCTTATACGGATAGGAAGGAGGTGTCGACCGGACTGATGCAGCGTAACACCCGTACGACCTCCAAACGAAGACTTTCCTGGTTGGATTTGCCACTCGCAGAGTCCGTTGAGGCTAGATCCTTGGGTCAACGCCCTCTCAAGAGGCGGAACGTGCACTTCCTTTTGGGGGAGGCCACTGTAGTGGTTGATATTCCCGATGATGACGCTCCAAAACAGTCGAAGGGGATGAGAGAAGAGATGACTAAACATCCCCATGAACCTAAAGAGGAACCAGTGGAAACTGCTGCCTTTTGTGAGAGCGTTTTTAGTGTTGACTCGGATGTTGTTCGCAAAGGTGTTCCAAACTCACCAGTCCTGTTTTTGACTGGGGAGGGTACTGCTGAGGGTTCTGCTTCTGCTCCTTCGGCAGCGCCGACCATATATGTGCCAGGATGGGGGATATCCTGGGAATCTTGCCTTTCCTAGCACATGGCGACATATGATTGGGATTCCCATGCTTTCCCCTACTACCATCGAGGCTTGTGAGTTTCTCTCTAACTCACATCTTTCGAACAACCTTTTATATGCAATTGCACAGGTTGGTTCATACATGGTGGCGACTGCCTCTCGCCTTCATCAGAGCAGTTTTAGTTCCGGTGAGCTTGTTTTGATTAAAGTCGAGCGGGATGAACTGAAAGCGAGGTTGCTGGAGTTAGAAGGGGAGAAGTGGTCGTTCGAGGAGTGCTATGATCTTTTAGCAGGGGAGAAAACGTCTTTGGAGGACAAAGGCGGCTGCTTTGGATGGGTCGGTGGAACGCTTTTCTCAACGGATTGAGGTTTTAGTGGAGGAGAAGAGGGTGTTGGAGAGTTAGGCGGATTGTGTTCATAAGCGGTTGGAGGAGGAGATCGTGAGGAAAAAAGTTGCAGAGGAAGATTTGGGGTGGTTGCTTCAGAAGGGCATTGTCCAGGTGATGGATAAGGTTGTCGAGAGCGTTGGGTTTTTATTGGGAGTTAAGCGGATGAAAAAGGCGGGTGTGGATGCCGGTGTGGAGAATGGAAAACAGGCGATTTGGGAGCAAGTTGTTACCGAAAAGTTTGTCTACAGGGAACCAAACGTTACTATGGAGCATGCTCAGGCGATGCATGTTGCTGTAAAATCTTTTATGGAGACAAACGTTGCCTCCTACCTTCGCCCAGGTGAGCTGGACATAGGAGGCCTTCGCCAATTGTGCGATGATCTTGACACCAAAGAGGGTCAGCCCGAAGGTGGCTCTTCTCACGCTGGAACTTCCTCCACCCCTCAGTAAGTGATGGCTTTTTTCCTTTTTTTGTTGTTTGATGTTAATACAGTATTTGTATGTGCATGGTGTCTGTTGAACAATGTTTGAAACAATGCCTGATTTTCTTCCTTGGCCCTATGTGGTCTTTTCCAAATCCCGGGGGGTTGTCCGGTTTAGACATTTTGTTCTCTTTATTTTTTATGTGTTAAGTTTACTTTTTCAGTTTATCGTGTTTCTTTTTTTGTTGTCTTGGATGGTTTGTGTTGGCCATCCTTAGTTTGGATTCTCCCCAGAGGTTAGTGTTGGCCTTTGGGGGTCTCGATCATGGTTAACGTTTGCTTGACAAGTTTTGGGGGCCCAGAGCGTCTGTTTTGACGAACTCGACGCTTTCCCTTGGGTTAGTCTTTGTGAGTCGAGGATAACTAGTCTTTAGGTGCGAACTCTGGTTGGTTCATTCGGTTAAGGTGTCCTTCCTAGCTATCATTCGGTTAAGGTGTCCTTCCTAGCTAAAAGCCTTCGCTTTGGGGCTTTGCTCTAAGTCATGGGTCAAGGGGAGTTGTACTCCTAGTCTAGTCATATAAGCAAGACCAAGATCGTCACCTCGGGGTCTAAGAGCTCAGGTATTATGTATTTCAACGGAAAAGGTTATGATCCTTTAAGGCCTCTTACTTGTCGTGATCAGGAGTTTGGGCTCTTCTGACCTCGTCGACATGTTTTGTAGGGAGAAGTGATAAGCCCTTGAGGCCTATGATTGTGTTTTGCTCAATGGTTTTGTGTTAGGTGGCACAGATGATCAGTCCGTCTTTATTTTCCATTTATACGAAAGTATGTCGATACTTGTTCATTACAAATTGTCTTTTCATTGCATATTTTTTGGTGTCTTGGAGATATCTACATCGTTAGATAAGTATTGGGAGTCTGATAGTTTTTTCTATTATAGGTCTAGCTCTTGGACTGACTAGTTAGGGCGTGATTATCCATTAGGAGTTTGATCACTTGGCCCCTTCCCTTGATTCCCCCCCATGCTAAGACTAATGTCTTGGGATCTTGAGCTCCCAGGTCATCACGACGAATTCTTCTTCTTGGTTAGTGTCCTTCGACGGCTCGTGCCTACGATCTCTCCAGTGTTCGTGTTCACGTGTGATCCGTGATTGGATGTTTCGGGGATGGTCGTCTTTCGGGAGACGATTTTCAATTTCCTCCATTCTCCAGCTTTGATTGTCTGGTTATCACCTTTGGGCGATTTTACCTCTTTCTGCGTGACTTTTTCGTTGTTGGCTCTGTTTTTTGCGAGATTATTGACTAGATGTTGTCGTGGTGGAATCCTCTACCAGTTGCGGACTCTTACATTTGTAATAAGTCTCATGTCCACGTCTTCTTTTTTGGGGCAGTTGCCTACCCTCGCTGCTCTAGCATTGGCGATTCCTTGTTTGTGTTTCCGATCGAGCTTCGTGACTTCGCGTGCGTGTTCCCTCGTTTCCTCCTTTTCCATGCTCTGTTCCCTTGTTGTGCGAAGACGTGTGGGTATGCTTAATGATATCCCACCTCACTTGGTGTTGGTGCTGAAAAACCTCGATGTTTCCGGAGTGGTAATGTTGTTGATATCGCGTCCTTCTCCCCCCAGGTTGTTCGTTTGGGGTTGGTATCCTTTCTTCCTATATTGGGTATGGGTATTTGTTTTTTTGCGCTTGACTGTATGTGTGGTAATTATTGTTGTGCCTCGCTTTCTTTGGATGTGCGTGGTATCCCAAGCGGCGATCGCCCGAAGTGGTTTTGCCTGTGTGTTTAGGGTTGTTACTGTTGCTAAGCCGCTGGTTGTTATAAACTTTACTGTACCATGTATTGTTGATAGGATGGCCTGTAGCGGGGCTGGTAGCCCTAGGATCATATCGTCTTATGACTTGTGTTTAACTACCGAGAACTCGATTGTCCTTGTTACCCTTTCCTTTCCATCGTGGCTGAGTAGTGTCAACGGGAGGTTTACGGTCTCGAGCGACCATAGTTTGTGTCATGTGAAGTGAACGAGCGGGGCTTGGGTTGGGGATTTTAGGTTCTTCTTCCAGGATGGCGGGAGTCGTTTGAAACAGTACTCGTAGATGACGTCAGTGTTGCTACCTCCGTCAACCAGGGCTCGCAGATCTGATGTGGTTGGACGAGGGCGAGGATTATGATTGGATACGTGGGGTCCCAGTCGGGCGCTCGTGGGTCTTCTGGTGAGAACCTTATGTTGAGAGTATTGTTGGGTGAGCTGTCGGTGCCATTGGCTGGAAACCGACGCCTGGCCCTGTTCTCGGGCCTTACAGTTGCGAATATTTCCTCCTTTTTTATTGCTTGTTTATTCACCTCCTTTCAAGTTCTCCCGTCTTTCCGCTCGACTTCGAACTTTGATCGTAGAGTCTTTGTGATTTCCGTAAAGTCTCCGCTCAATTTCTTGTCTTCTACTTCGCTTTTTTTGATCGTGCACTCTCCAGTTGTCACACCCCAAAACCAAGAACGGCGGAAACGTTCTGGGGTGGAGGACGTCATGTACAGTATCACAACAATGAAAAGTAGTAAACAAGCAACAACATCATCCATTGCATTAATAATATAATTTTAATACAAGTGTTCTGACAAATTATGATAAACACTAAAGTATAATCAAAATGAAAGATGAGTCTTGAACGAGCTCCATCTTCTCTAAACCTTACATCGGTACCTGTCTATGGTTGACCTGAGGAAACAGGTTATTTTGAAAGAGAGTATCAGCTTTAAAGCTGGTGAGATCATAAGTATTTTAGTGTCTTAATGTATATCTAAGAAATTGTTGGTATATGAACTGTAAGTATGGAAAATGTATATGAACTGTAAGTATAAAAATGTTTGTAAAACAACTGTAAACGTTTGAAAAACCCTAGAAATCCCTATGATTCCTACTATTATATAAGGGTGTCTTCTACCAAGACCTAACTGTTCTCAATTTAGTCTTCTACCAAGACTTAACTGTTCTAAATGTTCGTTTCTTGTAAAAGTGTGTAATTTTCCCAAGTGTAACTATCATTAACAAAATATAGTTTGTACATTTAATGTTTAAGTGAAATGATCACTAAATATATGTAAAGGGGAAATTAATGTAGTACTGTAGTGTTGTATTATAGGAACTACTGCTGTACTAACTACCTTAAACCGGATTTATATTAAGGTATCATGTGATTAATTGTACCATACTATCGACTAGGTAACAACGACAAATGTAGGTCGTAAAAAGATATGACGTTTGGCACCCGCAGACCTGCAGGTCCGTCTGTAGCTAGCAGCAACGTGTAGGATGGTCAATCCAGTATAGATCTATACGCAAACTCACGCTTTCCCTCCAAGAGACTTTGGCTACAACTCGGGCCATGACATTGAAGGCATGCTCTGATACAGTGGATCACAATTGTTAACGTATTCATGTATATGTAATGTATTGTTACTCGTTCTAGTATTGTTTGTATATGTTCTCTTCCTAGTATAATCATATATGTTCTCTTCCTAGTAAGTATAGTAATGTACTGTGAGTACTAGCTGTAATGTATGTTGTCTCTATCTAGAAAGTATTGACTCATGAATGAACTGACTCATTATATGATATCGTGTTCTAGAAATAGTTCTAGTATCTTCCTAAACTACCCATATGGTAGCTTACTAGTAATTTAACTGGTACGTATGAACATGGATGTATACCCTTGCTACCCAAGGGCATTGGCTGAACTGGAAGGACCTTTATGACTATATATGTACACATGATATATAACTAATATTTAAACGACCTTCGGACGGGTAACTGATATCCCACCAGACCACATCCAAATCGAGGAAAAGGAAATAGGGTGGATAGCCTTCCTAAGTCCTTTCAACATTTCTTATATAACTATACATATATAGGCATGCAATTTATAATATAAAAGCATAAAATAAGTTTTGTAAAACCTTTGAACATAATTATTATCTAAGAAAAGATCGACTTGATGTCAATCTATAAAACGGTTTGAAGGCATGGGTTTGATAAAATAGTTTAGTGTAAAGAAACATTTGTTTGAAACACAATTGTAAAATAAGTTTGAAATGAAACATACAGAGTAAAAGGTACAGTCTAATAAGGAGTTTTAAACACATAAAGTGTTTATGAAAAACATTTGAAGGAAACTGTTTGGTAAAACGGCTAATGAGTGGCCAATCATTTGAATGCTGCTTATTAATCACATGTGATTGATATAATAATTAGCATAATTCTACTTGTATCCCCCCATAAAACATTTAAAAACAGTTAAAACATTGATTAAGGGGTATGAACTCACCTGTTGTGGGTGATACGTATGAACTGAAGAGGTAGGATGGCTAGGTGTCAAGTGAAGACTTTAGACACACACAATGGTCCTAATTACATACGAAGACATATGTATATAAACAATTAGCGATTATAACACTAATTAAACATGTATAAACATCCTAATGCGAGGAAAACACTTTGGTCAAGTGCTAGGAGGCTAATGGGTTGCAACAAAGGAGTGCAAGACCTCATACGGAAGTTTATGGTCAAAAGACCATGTGTGTTGGAGTTTAAGGCCTAGGGGAGTAAACTCCTGGCCGTAAACTCTCTATAGGGTCACTAAATGAAGCTTAAAGTTATTACAACTTAAGTGGTGAAGTGCTTCTAGGCTTACACAAGTGTTTGGGCTTCTTTTTAACTTCAAGGCCCATGGACCAAATCCCATGGAGATTACGGCGGTAATCTCCCTTGGGAGGGTGTTTGTGGTGTTTTCAAGTCCCTAATTTAACTAGGAACTAAACTATGCTAGTGTACAAAGCTTTAGAAGAGTTTATAGCACCATTTGGCACCATTGTTTGGAGTTCACGGCCTTGGAACTTCTTGGGTCGTGAACACCTTACTCTTGGTGTTATAAGGGTGTTTGCTAGTCCTAAACTCATTAGGGTACATGTCTAAATTAGTCTCTTGGCTTAAGGAAGACATTTGGGGCATTTTGACACCTTAAAATGGAGTTCACGGCCCAAGAACATCCTTGGCCGTGAACTCACTTTCAACCCTTGATTCTTAATGTTTTGGATGTCTAAACCAGCTATGGGTAGTCTCAAGGTTCATTTGCAAGGTTTGGAGGGACATTGGGCACACTTTGGCCCTTAAAAGAGAGTTTACTCTCCAAGTGTTCTTGGGCGCTAAACTCTCAAATCTTTGGGGTTTTGATCCGATTTTGATGTTATTAGGCACAATCTAAGCTATATAATACAACTAGATAGAAGTACTCACGATTTGGGATAAAAACCCGAAGATCCGTGAGAGAGAATTCGGGTTTTCTCTAGTTGGAAATGTAACTAATGAATAAATATGGTTCAGATTTCTATATATAGTCCTGAGATTTTTGGCAGAAAATATTTTATTCCCGGAATGAACTCTAATATCATAGAGTTTTGGAATAACAGTGTTGCACAAAACCCGAGTGCATCCACTCTGCTGATATCTCCTTAAGGGTAAAACCTGAAATACTCAAACTTATACCCAAAGTCTGGAATTTCACTATAACTATTCTAACTCCTATTGACTTGATATGGTTTGTTCAGAATGGAAATTTCGGGTTGTCACATCATCCCCCTGTTAAAGGGAATTTCGTCCCGAAATTAGAATTTAGATTAGGAAGTAGATATGAATGATCGAGTCATGAGGAAGAAACTTCCTAATCGATTGGTTCTCGCGCTCCTAAGTGAAATCGGGTCCTCGGTTGGTATCCCAACAAGCCTTCACTAATGGGCGATGACGTTGCTTCGTCCGCTTGACCTCTTTGTTGAGGGTCACTACGGTTCTAATACGAAGGCGTGGATCTCGACGAGTGGACTTACTAAAGTCCTAACGGAAAGGTATGGTTTCACGATCAAGACGCGAAGAGTAGAATGTACGTTACTGAGTTCGCAGAGTAGGTCTAGATTGCGAGGTACCGGACCGATTCTGGTAAGAATCTCGGAGGTCCTAACTATATTGGATTTAGCTTTCCACGCTTTACGAAGCGTATTAATCCATTCCCAGAGTGAGATTTCCTAAGGAATTTGGTCTCTCACTTGGAATTCCAAAGGTTCTTTCTCTTGCTAAACTTCCCAGTCAAGGGCCACCCCTTGCTGGGTCAAAGTCGAAAAGGGTTTATGTGATTTGTGAGGAGTTCTGGATGAACTATGACAGTAGGTCTGTAAGACCTATAATTTGGCGAATTCCTGTCGGCGTCCCTGATGTCGACAAATTCTCAACGGTTTTGATAAATTAACAGAGTACTCAAGAATTTCAATATCACTAATAGTGTGTCTTAGGAAATTTTGACTCTTCAATTCCAAACTCGTGTTCAGAGAACTTTGCGAAAAGTATCTCTGAGGGTAATGTTTCCGCGGGTTCCTTCTTACTACGAGGGTAGATAAGTAAGTCGTTACATGGAGAATGACGAACTGATCCAAGTAAGAAAGACGAACTCTAATCATTAAACGCATGAATACTATGGGCGTATTGGTCCTATCCGAAAGGTACCACTACGGACTCGAAGTGTCCGCATCGAGTTCGGAAGATAGTCTTCCGGACCTCCTTCCCTAACACTTGAACTGGTGATATTCGGATCTCAGATCCATTTCTGAAAGTAATTCTTTCCTTGCGTTTGCTCAACCAATTTATCTATGCGAGGCAGAGATAACGATTTCTACTGGTAAAACTTGATGGAGTCCTTGATAGCCGAGGTACATACGATGCAATCCGTCGACCTCTGGTAGAATATGAACGGGGTTTTCCAGGGTGAGAAGCCTAGTCTTCTAATTCTATTTATGTGTAGTTCGCTAAGTTGTTCGGGCTGTTCTTGTATCTCTGTAGGTGTTTAGACTAAAGGGAAATCTGTTTACAGGGGTCATACTGGATTCTAAGTTTGTTCGCATGACGATGCGATTACTCGTAGTCTTGGGCAGTTCTCCGTCCTGAAGTTCATATTAGAATTCATACCTGGTTCAACGATCACCATTTCGTGTATACGAATCGTATATAATTAAGATTGAAAAGGTAGTCGAATAACTGATTCTTCTTTAAGGTCACATCCCAATGGGGAAAAGACGTTAAAGTGGAATCATCAATTCTAAACCTGTAGAACCTTGATTATATATCACTCTTATGTATACCTTCCTCAGTGATAGATCAACCGCACGTACTGCACGAGTGGTACTTCGGGGATTTCTTCGGAAAAGAGAAGAACTATGAGGTACTCCTCGCATGAGTACTTCGGTGTTCTGAAATGGCGGTTTCGCTAAAAAGATGTTTACTGACAAAGAGATGTACGTATGAAGCTGTTTTTGTGAGGATCAAATTGAATCGAGTCGTATGATAATGTCAGAATCAAACAGAAACTTAAAGACATTAGATTTGAACATAAGGCGTTTACAGACAAAACACAACCGCGCAACCATCAACAGAGTTACAGTACTTTAGACTACTACAAGACCATTGTTGCGAATAAGGTATACTACAAAAGACAAGTATACGCAGCACGAGCATCCCTATACTGACGAGATCTCGCAAAAGATAAGACTCTAGTTGCACTAGTTTTGGATGGGTTATAAGTCTGTTACAACGAAACGCCTAAATTACATTAACGTGGGTACGGAGTATTCTCTCCTACGGCGGTGGTAAGTAGCATACTTTCGTCTGTGCCAGCATTTGCTGCCTCTAGGCAGTTCCTTTTCTAGTGACCCACCTTGCCACAACCGTAGCAAGTCTGGTTCACACCGGTGTTGGGCAATTGGTTGATCGGTCTTGTTAGGCTCTTGCAGTAACGTTTGGTGAGCCTCTTTTTGTTGCAGTTTGAGCACTGTATCTCCCGACAAGGTCCATGGTGGTGATAATTACATTTGATGCATTTTGGGAGATTTCCAGCATATTGTCTGGCTGGGTTAGGGACAACTGGTATACCCGAAGGGATGGTAGTAGGAAGTACAGATGTCGTAGATGTGAAGGTCGTTACCGGTGGTTTTTTCTTGTTCGTCCCTCGAAGCGATTTGTCCTTCTTTCTAGCCCAAAACTTCCATTTGTTACTCTTCGTCTTGGAAGTCGGGGTGTCGTGGTAGTTTGTGGCTCGTTGAGGTGTTTGATTGTTACCAGGATTGGAATTGTTGTTAACAATCCCGTTAACATTTGCGTTGTTAGCGTTAAGGTGGGTCAGAATAGCTGACACGGCAGCCGAGACTGCAGCTTGAAAGGTAGTTGCATCAATCTGAAGAGTTGGTGTTTGGTTGAGGGGTTGATCGTTTTTCTTTGCCGACATGATTCTATTTCATGGAAAGAAAATGAATTTGTGAGCGAGCATGGTTGAACCTAGACGTAGTTCGACTATTTATGTAAAGAATAGAAGTATGTTCTCATGGGTTTGACCCACATCCCTATGATGCAGTCCTAATATGGATTGGAAGTATGTTCGCGAAGGTTTGACCTACATCCCTATGATGCAGTGTTGGAATGAACTCTAATATCATAGAGTTTTGGAATAACAGTGTTGCACAAAACCCGAGTGCATCCACTTTCCTGATATCTCCTTAAGGGTAAAACCTGGAATACTCAAACTTATACCCAAAGTCTGGAATTTCACTGTAACCGTTCTAACTTCTATTGACTTGATATGGTTTGTTAGGAATGGAAATTTTGGGTTGTCACACCAGTGTTGTGGGTTTTGCTCTTGTGGTATTCGTAATATTTTCTTTTATCTTTTTCCGTCCACTGAGGGGTTTTTTCTACCACGTGTACTTCCAGCTTATGGCTCTTGGGCTCGTCTTTGACGAATGGGCGGAATCTACAAGATGAGTGTCTCGAATGTCTGTTATGTTTATCATGGCTTCCATCGTTGCGCTCCTTGTGGCTATGGCGGTAGTGGGAGTCGGTTGATTCTTGTTTGAGGTAGGCGTTTGCTACAACTTTTAGATTGGCTTCTTTGCATTCTTCTCCCTCGATCTGCCTGAGGTATTTTTCTACCCTATATTTGAGCTCGCCCTTGGATTTTGCCACTGTTCCTTGCATTTTCCTTGACAGGGGGCCTGGGAGTAACCCCTGGGGCGAAGGCGCTCGTGATTAGAAATTGCTCGTGACCGAGGACGCTCAGGGTCGTGAGGGTAAAATGGTCATGGTATGCTCGGATGGATTCTCCCTCTTTTTGCTTGCATGCCATGATAGAGTTGGCATCTCCTTTGACTTTCCTCAACTATATGAAGTTGTAGAGGAAAAGATACCTCAATTGTTCAAAGCTGGAGATACTTCCCGGATGTAGTGCCTTGAACCATTTGCTAGCATTTCCCAATAGCATGACCGGGAAGTAGGTGCAGGTAAATCTCTTGTCCATCTGAAGGATGTCATTGTCCACTCATAGGTATCTATGAGTTCATCAGGATCTGTCATGTCGTTATACATTGGGATGTTTAGGATCATGGCGGAATGTGGTATTTCATACTATAATAGCTCTTGGAAAAACGTCGAGCTAATACTTGTTACAGGGTTGTTCATGTGTGGGTAGTTGGGTGCTCCGCTGACCGCCGCCTGTTGTACGTGGTATGGGTTTTTGTACCCTTGGCCATACTCGTAATAGTACCCATGGTTGTACATGGTCGCTTGAGGCATATACAGTGTCTATGTGGTGTATGTGTGCATCGACTGTGAACTTGACTCCGTTGGCCCTATAGTGTGTGATTTCATCCCCTGCGTTGGTGTGCCTTGAATGTTGTGGGTTTGTGGCTGCGTTTGAGGGTAAACGCCTTGGTAGTGGTATGTATACGGGTTGAAAGGTGGTTGTTGTGCAAATAGCGGGATATGCGACATGGAGGCCATCGAAGAAGACTGATGACCTGCAGGAATTGGTGGTGTGACTGATAGAATGGTGTCAGGGGACTAGGCGTTGGTCCCCACCTGTCGCGTCGATGGCGGTGGTCAATTTGATGTTTGTTGTGATTGGGTGATCGGCGCTCTTTGAGGCGCTATGGTGGTAGTCGTGGCTGAATGTTCTGTTGCGACGGGCGGCGGTCGCCATAGACTAGCGATGAACTCTGCCGTGGGGATGACTGGCAGCGTCATCGGTGTCTGTGTGAGCGGCTGCCCTTGAAGTGTCAACGGGCCGCTTCCGTCGAGGGACTACATTGATCTAACCGGGCTAGTGTCGTCACCTTCTTGCCGTATCGGTCCTTTTTCCATCATTTACGACGCCTGATGTTGTGAAGTGGGTTGTGCCGTACTGGGTGCACGTCTGGATGACGCAAACTGTTGTGATATGTGTTGGATTAGTGTCTAAGTCTAAAACTATTTTGGTATGTACTTTACCCGATGGTGCATGGTCCTTTTGGGTTGCCTTCACCAAAGCAACTTGATAGGATGAATAATGGAGAGAAAGGATTAAATATGATTTATTAATATATTATGAGAATAATATATTAAAGGAGAAATCATATTGGTTAATTAATATTAGTCAAGAATTAATAAGAATTAAGTTTGTGACTAAAAGAGATTAATTAAACTTAAGGTACTGGTATTGTAATTATAAGATAATTGCAATTGGGCCATGGATTACCTTATAATATAAGGTTGGACGAATTCTATGGGGAAACCCATTAGAAATCGTCCAAGGCTTATTAGAGAAGGGTCCATGGGCTGCTTAGGGCTTAAGCAGTCAGTTTAGGGTTTCCTAGTTCAAAATCCTAATAGCCTACATGTATATAAAGTGCCCTTAAGCCCCAAAAACGTGGCTAAGACTTCTTCTAGGGTTTCCACACGTTTTGGGCAGCCTCCTTCTCTTCTCTTCT
Organism: Lactuca serriola; assembly: GCF_051521515.1. Lineage (NCBI taxonomy): Eukaryota > Viridiplantae > Streptophyta > Magnoliopsida > Asterales > Asteraceae > Lactuca > Lactuca serriola. The sequence continues at coordinate 99,815,117 of NC_136413.1, read as the reverse complement.
TCATCCTCTTGCTCTTGGTGTTTGTGAACCATTAGAGGAGTGACATTTGTGACTCTAAGCTTTCTAAAGTCATCACAAGAAGGATTTGGGATTGTTATTGCCACATAACAATCAAGGTATGATCTAAACCCTAATTTATATGTTATATTGATTATCATATGCTAGATCTAGGGTTTATAGTCTTGGATAACTTGCATGTACAATAGAGAAACCTAGATCCAAGCATTAGGGTTTGTATGAGCACATAGGATGTTCTTATAGCTAAAACCCATCAGTGGTATCAAAGCCTTGATAGGTTTCTATTGTATTGATGCCTTATGTGTTTATTCAAGCTACAAAATCGATTTTTTGCTCACCTGCCTGATGAACTCGGCGAGTACCACAGTGTACTCGGTGAGTAGGCCTCAACTCGGCGAGTCCAGTGTGGTACTCGGTGAGTTCGAGCGTCAGAAGGAGCTATTTTCGGGATTTCTTGCTGTTTTACTCATGAATACTTGTCTTATCTGTTTTAGATCATTAAAATTCGATTTTATACATATTTATGAGTATATCCTTGATTAAACAAAAGATAATTACCAATTGATTAGATAATAACTTCCTTATATGATAACGTTTGATTATTTGTATTAATTGGGTAACTTATTTTGCAAGAAATTGAAATTAGGTCAAATATAGATAATGATGAAATTAATTGTCTAATTTATATTATTTGTTATTTGATCCTTGTGTTATGAAAAATTTCAATTTTTTCCCTTTAGGTTTTATAGTTTAAATTTGAACTCAAAAGTTTTTGTTTTGAAATTTAAATAGTTGAAACCCTAATATTTTGAAAAAGGTTTCAAAACTTGCCCTCAAGTTTTGGAATTTAAATTTTGATTAAAAGTTTAATTTTGATGTATATTTAAATTCTAAACCCTAATGTTTTGAAATGTTTCAAAACTTGCCCTCAAGTTTTGGAATTTAAAAGTTGATTAAAAGTTTAATTTAGGAATGTTAAATTCTAAAACCCTAGTGATGTTTTTGAAAAGTTCATATCACACCCTTATGGTTTTATAATTAATTAAGGTGTATAATTAAAAGAGGTTTAATAAATCCATAAAGTTTTGGTTTTCAATTTAATTGAATTAAAAGTATAATTGTTAAATTTGACCACATAATATTTTAAAAGTGTAAAATACACCCTATACTATATATATAACATTAAAAGTCTAACATTATATATATATATATATATATATATATATATATATATATATATATGTATGAGTAAAAGTCAGTCTTACCGTTAGTAGGCCTCATTCACGAAGCTGGTCTATAAGGGGTGTTTAAGGAAATTTCCTATAAAATGGCGATTGAATGGGTATCCACTCTTACCCACCGCACTCTTGACTAGTGGAGGGTCGTTAGCCAAACGGGTAGGATAGGACAGAAACCTTCCATTATAAGTATAATGAAGTACAAAAGTAACTAAATGTTTTTCAAATTCCCAATCTTAGTTACTTAGGCAAAAGTAAATTGATGCAATTACATGAAATTACACTTTGTGCCATTGCGAAGAAGTTAGTGGAGCGTGTGTGGTTTACCGGCACACTAAATGGTTCTAAGCAAAGGTAGCAAAGGGTGACTCAGTGTTTTCCATAGTTCGGTGGAGTGTGTGTGGTTTATCGGCACATCGAATAGGTGACTGTAACATGTGAGGGCACCATATAAGTTTGCATGGTTATTCACACCCGCTTTGTGATCCTCGGCATCCCAGTCACAAACTAGAGGGGCATATCGAGATTTAAACATGCCATTGAAATGTTCAATGAATCTCATAGGATCTAGGAGTTTTCATAAAATTAAAACTTAAATTTCCTTTTCGTTTTTCATGGTGGAAGTTAGTGAATCGTCATTCACTTACCTTCAAATATTCTGCAACTAGATTACGACATCCCTTTTCTAGGTTGTAGCGTATTGTGTTGGGTCCTAGCCTTAATATCTCATTTGGGTGATTTATTAAGGACTCAATCAATCAACTAACTTGAATTTGTTTTTCTCCCGTTTTGTAGATGTCAAGGTACGACAACTATGGTCTTCCCAATTCCCGTGGAACAAGCATTCCACATGATGATGATATTCCTCGATTCGATCGAGGAACAAAAAATCATGCTTCACTTCCTCCTCCTCCTCAAATTATTCTCCCTAACCCACAAGATCGAAGAATTGAAAGGTTCAATGTCACTAAAGCCCTATTGGAAATGAAACATGAAGATGGTAAACCCGTGTGTGCCCACGTTCTGGAAATGAAATCACACATCGATAGGTTGATAATGTTGGGTGCGTCATTCCCTGATAAGTTGGTTGTGAACTGGGTTCTGCACTCACTTCCTGAATCATATAATGATTTCAAAAGAAAGTATTATATGATGGATCATGACGATAACCTCATTGACCTAACTGACATGCTCATTGTTGCTGAATCAGAAATAATTTGGCAAAGCAATGGAGCATATTTGTTGGGAAAGTCAACCAACCATGCTTCCGAGGACGTTATAGGAGAATCGACCTGCGTTTTCTGCCAAGAGAAAGGGCGTTGGATACAAGTCTGCCCTAAGAGCTGAAGATTCCAGAAGATGGGAGAGTCAAAGAGTATGGATGCGCTTCAGGTAAAATCCACTATCTAACTCCATTAAGTTCCTATTCGTTGATTCTTAATACATAATGTGATGAGATTACATTTGAATGTTTTGCAGGATCAGTGAAAAGAGAAGAAGCGTGATGGAAAAGCAAGATGAGTCTAATCACAAAGAAATGGATCTCGATCGCATGGATTTGAAGATTAGACTTTGAGCTTAGAAAGTTATGATAGAGTTGTTAGAAATTTTTCTTTTTGACTACATAGTTTTTCAGTTGATTTTGCATTGTAAGGACAAATGTTTTCCGCTGCTTTTATGAATAAAATAAATTTTGGTTTGACTCATTTATTTATTTATTTATTTCCTTGCAATGAAATCGTTATGAAAAATTGATGTTCATATATTTCTACAACGAGTGGATGTGATTCTTAATTTTGTTGTTTGTGGAAATGTCGAAAATTTACCAAATAGGGAGAGTTTCTCATCACCCAAGGTTCAATTGGACAGAAACTTGGAATCATGCAACTTGGCTGCACGATGAATGAGAAATTTCATATTTGGAAATTAGACTAATTCGTTGACAAAGTGTCAAGTGAAAGACTAGGAGATCAAGTACACAAGGTTGTGTGTTGATCAAGTCCACCACAAGAGTGTCAAAGATATTCATCATGATTTACTAACACTTTAGTGAATGTGATTATACTTTCAAGATTAAGTGTAATTCTGAATCGATTGAAAGGTTTAAATCAATCGCAGAACGAATAAGAAGAATCAAGTAGGCAGAAAGATAAAAGTTTCTCTATTCTAAGAAAAAGGGAGAGTACTTTTATGCTTAATGAAATGTCTTAATGATTAAGAACCATATCTCAATTAATCCTCTAAGTGAGTCTTAGTATAATTGTATGTCTAAGAAGAGGAATTAACAATTGAAGAAATGGTTAAATCAGAAAGACAATCACACTTCGTTCGAAAACAAATCTTCAAGTTAAGATTATGACCTTGAGTGACAAGTCTAAATAAGGTTTATAACATTCATCAAATGTAGAATTTAGAAAAGGTTTTCATTATTCTTGCACATTTGAAATTGGTAAGTTGTGATGACTTGGATAAGACAAAGACCAACTAGGACCAATTTTGTGAAGTGTTTTGGCTTAGTAAAGGCTACACTAATTCTTGAATATTTGTTTGTCAATAAATGTTTATTGACAAGAGAATATTATATGTCAATGAGTCAGTGGGAGTCTTAATGGTCCTGAAAAGTTTAAGAACTAATCAAGAATAAACCTTATCAATCATCACTAGCACACGAGTTGAGGTTTACAACCTATCGTGTAGACACTATCTTGTTTCTGTGCCGTTCCAATCGAGTTAAGTATGCATATGAGTTCTATGAGTTCTCATTTGAACGCATAAAAGGCAAGCACCTTGATCAATGAAAAGTACATTGATAGGAAAGGGTGAGCTGCTTAACTACTTGGAAGACATGGTGGGCAGCTGTGTTACCATAAGGCAAGAAATCAAGATTAAGAGTTCGGTCCATATGAGGTTGAATTTGTCGTAAACTTTGGTTTTGACAAATTCACATGGATAGGAACACACACATCATTAAAATCTAAGTGTCATAAGATTCCCTCCTTCATGAAAATGACTGTTAGGAAATGCTTTCACTAAGAGAGATTTTAAGAAGATAGTGATTGTGAAAATTGGAATCTCGAATTCGATTATGGTTACGACATCCCTTTCCATGATTCGAATTCTGAGATTTGGCTATTAGTCTGAATTGTTTAAGACACACATATGAGCTATCTAAGGCAAAGGTGTATAAGTTCAAGAAGCCTTGACAAAAGATTATTAAAGCCTTGGGTATTAAAAATATGAACTTAAAGAAATTCAATAGGCATTGTTTTTCTGAAAGTTAAGTTGTTTCTAAATACATGTCAAAGCTAGTGGGAGCATAAGTGTTATGTTTATAATAATCATCATGATAGTGGGAGCATAAATGTTATGATTGTATGATTATTAAGGCAAGTATTGCAAGTTAGCAATATTAATTATAGAAAAACAAGAGTCATACTTTGCAAAGTTGTAAGGATTGAATAGTTGTTTTGCTATAATTAAAGGAGAGAATATTATGGTTAATTTCAAATCTAAAGGCTTAGGTTGTGGAATATTAATAAATTTAGTCAAGGATACATAGTGTGTTCTTAAATTTCGATTATGATTACGACATTCCTCTTCATAATTCGAATTGTGAGAACGTAGCACATAAAATATTATGGTAGAAGATTGATAAAGTATCAAATCTTCATGTAAGACATTATGCATCGTGTACCATACGCTTCAGGTATAGGATCGATTGCAAATGCTATAATATTTGACCATTCTAAAATTTTCCAAATGTCTAGATTTAGAGGGAAAAAGGACAAGAATCCGTTTTGACTAAGATAATTAAACAACTATCTAAGGACAATCCAAAGTTCGTCGAGGATTGGTCGCTTGTGAGTAGTTGGAAGTATAGTATTGGATGGACCATATCGACAGTATTATGAATAGATAAGATTCTATTAAGAATGAGTTTTCATATGGCAAATATGGAAATGTTTCCATATTGGGAGTTGGATATTGAAAGTCTGTGTCTAGATTAGAAATTTTATGCAAAATGATGTTGAAAGGAATGTACTTTGAGTGAGAGACATCACATCTATGGAATTGTCTTGTAACAATCTCTGATAGAGGACTTTGTAATTTCATTGGCAATAGTCATTATGACTTTAGTGCAGTGACATTACGAAAGGATCATTGCATAAAATGTTAGAATCTAACATATTCTATAAGTGGCAAGAATTTGGTATTCTTTCACTTGTGAAAAGGATTAGGAGTTGTGAAATGAGTATGATTGGAAATGTGTTCATTTGATCTATTTCACAAAGTAAGAACCATAGATAAACATTGTGTGCATGCTAAGAGCATGGGACAAGTGTTGTAATAATTCAAGTAAGAAGTTGATTACCCGAAACAACAAATAATGAGTAATCGATATGGTGATAAATAAAAGGTGTTTTATTTATACTCAAGGTTTGAGGCCATATGGGATTAGTATTATTCTTGTGTTTCACTTTGCATGTTTTGACTTCCTGAATAATTTAAATTGGTTTAGAACAGTTAAATTATTCGAACAGGCCACAATCGTTCATATGTTGGAAGTAGATATGAATGAAGACTATCGTGAATTGGTGTGTGGATTGTCTAAAGAGCATTAGACATAAGAAAATGTTTGCTGCAACGTTCATGAGTGCTTATGAATACGATTTGAGCATTGGATTAAACCCACGCTCACTTGGATCACTTCATGGATTTTATCACGAGTGATTGGTGAGATGATAACATCTTATATTCTTGAAACCGAGATGTGTGAGTTGTATCTTGCGAGTTGGTTGCACATTGATAATATGTAAACGCACCAGTAACTTGGTGTTATAAAACATATTGTTGTGTGTGATTTGGTGAGTGAGTGTAAGAGAGCATTGAGTCAAAGTTTATCCGTTCCTTTTATCCAAAGTAGGATAAAAGCGATATCTGTGGGACCCTCGATGATTTAGTGATGGCACCTAAGTGCTTGGCCAAGCCGGGACTAAATTGATGTGTTCAACTGTAGTCTGTTGTCAGTCGTCATAAATTTGAATTCGGGAAACCACACATTGACAGAGAGAATGATTTAGATCCATGTCTCAGTCTATACGATATCTAGAATGGAGGAATATATGATCCCTTATCTTAAGGACACGCGTATCTGATAAGATCAGAGTTGACAGCGGCTTTGGAAAGCTACGATTGCAGATCAGGATCTGAAGTCATACGCAGAATAGTTATTAGACTTATCCAAGTGCGAGACTGTTGGATTAGTGTCTAAGTCCAAAACTATTTTGGTATGTACTTTACCAGATGGTGCATGGTCCTTTTGGGTAGCCTTCACCAAAGCAACTTGATAGGATGAATAATGGAGAGAAAGGATTAAATATGATTTATTAATATATTATGAGAATAATATATTAAAGGAGAAATCATATTGGTTAATTAATATTAGTCAATAATTAATAAGAATTAAGTTTGTGACTAAAAGAGATTAATTAAACTTAAGGGACTGGTATTGTAATTATAAGATAATTGCAATTGGGCCATGGATTACCTTATAATATAAGGTTGGACGAATTCTATGGGGAAACCCATTAGAAATCGTCCAAGGCTTATTAGAGAAGGGTCCATGGGCTGCTTAGGGCTTAAGCAGTCAGTTTAGGGTTCCCTAGTTCAAAACCCTAATAGCCTACATGTATATAAAGTGCCCTTAAGCCCCAAAAACGTGGCTAAGACTTCTTCTAGGGTTTCCACACATTTTGGGCAGCCTCCTTCTCTTCTCTTCTTCATCCTCTTGCTCTTGGTGTTTGTAAACCATTAGAGGAGTGACATTTGTGACTCTAAGCTTTCTAAAGTCATCACAAGAAGGATTTGAGATTGTTATTGCTACATAACAATCAAGGTATGATCTAAACCCTAATTTATATGTTATATTGATTATCATATGCTAGATATAGGGTTTATAGTCTTGGATAACTTGCATGTACAATAGAGAAACCTAGATCCAAGCATTAAGGTTTGTATGAGCACATAGGATGTTCTTATAGCTAAAACCCATCAATATGTCCTCGACTTAACTCCGTCTCTTTAAGGGATAGAAATGAAGGGCCTGAGAATCACAACAAAGAAAACACGATCGTTAGTCGTCATCCGGGAGGCAGTCTCAAAACAAAGCTTCGACGATCAAGTCAGTTGGTCTCTTAGAGAGAAGGTGAAAAAGTGTTAGGTAAGAGTTTAAGGGTGGCGTTTTTTTGATCCCTTCTCTTGGAGGAGAAGAGACCTTTTTATACATGTGGTCAGGGGGACAAATCCCCGACAGTACCTTCTACCTTTTCAGGTTTGCCAGGGATAAATGGCCTTCGATTGGTAAATCGTGCTCCGCGAGTAGTTGTTTGCTATTGGTGCAGGTTTACCAGGAGCGGCGTCCGGAGCACTACACTTGTCGCTCTAGGAGGCGACCGGTACCATTTTGTCTTGACGATGACCTTGATGCTTGGACGCCAAGGGACGAATATGGGATCGCGAGGGTGAGGGCGATGACACGGCGTTAGGCATACACTGTCATTTGCGCAAACCGTCTATCAGACTGATGGTTCCGTTATGTTTGACGTATTCTTGGTGGGATACGTTATCAGTATTTTACTATTAAAACATTAAATTTATATGGGTAGATTTTTTTTTTTTTTAATTTTGTAGTCGGTGTAGAAAATAAAATCTTAAGTGTTAAAAAAGCACCAATTTATATTTTATATTTGGGTACCAAGATTAGAGTTGGCCATAAGGTGTGAGTTCAAGAATTTAGTTTGTAGTAAAGATTATTGAACATCAAATAGATAAGCAACAAATTATTTTATTTTATTGTATTTATTGTTGAAATCTCATCAATTAGAATCTTGCAATCATCACACTTTTCTACATTCTGAAATGGATTTAAAGCACATAATACATTGATCTTTATTATTGTTATTTTTATCACAACAATATGAAGGTGTGCATCCTAGGCGTGACAAACAATTAGTCACTTCTTGTATTCTCTCTTTGATCCAACATCTCCTACATGTATACAAAAGAGGTTAATATTCATATATTGTAACATGACTTCGTATTTGAATTTATTTTTTCTACACCTTAAGCATTAACTTTCTAAACTTGTGTAAGATAATAAAAACCATACTATAAACTTCTATTTTGTTATAGTTATGATTTTTAATGTATAAAATGTTTTATTCTCGCAGCAGTTCGTATGAACTCAAAAATTTTCTCATATAATTATGTAATTTTATTATAAACTAGTTTATAACCCGTGGGAACCACGGTTGCGAAATTAATTACATTTTCATACTAAAATGTCATAATTATTAATCAAATAATACAATTAAATTATTAATGAATAGCTATTTTATATAGTTATGTAAAATTAAAATGTAAGGCCATGACAATGGCCACCATTAGTTGTTGCCAACTGTGAGATTGAATCAATCAATCGGAAACCAATATATATATATATATATATATATATATATATATATATATATATATATATATATATATATATATATATATAACTTTATTTTCAAAGAACAAATAGAGAAATTGACAAATTAATTATTTTTTAACTAATGAAAATAGAATTAAAGGATTTAATAAATAAACTAATAATCCTAATCTTAATAAAAAAACAAACCAATTATAAAAGTTTAATAAAACAAATACAAAACAAACATAATAATTATATATCATATACTTCGTATGATATTAAAGTTCATTGTTTTGTATCACATAAAAGCTATCGGAAGCACTTGTCTTCAAGAACGCAGAATACAGTCATAGTAAGTGATGAAAGTATTTTCAAAAGCAAAAAAAGACATGGTACCAACGAACAGTCGTGCAACCGTGGCAGATGAGATTTGGAGAGAGTCCTAGAAGGTAATGATGTCGTATGAGTCTACCGGCGGAGCTTGATTGTAGGATGACGGACGGAGGCAAAAATTGTAGGTGATTGCAAGACGTATTTCACTCGGTTAGTCAGTGAGAGGCTGACAGCTGAAGAAGAGGGTGAAAACAGAGAGTCGGGACCGAAAACGGAGAGGGATTAGAGCGTCATCAACGTATTTCAGCAAAAGCTTTTTAGCTTTTTTGGATCTAGGGTTTTAACTTTTCTTTGAATACTTGTCGATTTTTAAAAATTTTCACTCCTCATAGGATGATTTTCATAAAAGTGAAGGCAAATGGTAGATGTCCAAGTCAGACGTGATTGATTTTAAAGTAAAAAAGATAAGTAATTGATTTCTCTATATATGGTTTGATAAATTGAAGCCTGAAAATGGGGATTGATTGAAACTAATTGATTTGAAATGATACTTCAAATAAAATTGGAATATGAAAGAAATGGTGTTTTTATTCTGAATTGAAGCTTGATGAAAACACCTAGGTTTGCCACTTGTTCTTTCCTAACAACACTTTACTTAGGTCATATCCCAGAAACTGCTCCAAATCACATACTTATGCAATATTGGCTAGGTTAAAAATAAAACAAAATGCCAAAAGACAGAAACTTATAATAGTGGATTACGGATAGAAGGTATTTTTGAAAACTTACAACCATGTTGGGCATGAACCTACCATAACCGCTAACATCATACCTGATCCTATATCTAAGTTTATTTTGTAGCATACAATTATAACTATCATATATCTCCACTGTTCATCTATTTCCTGTCAAGTGCTAGTTATAATGATCTCAGAGCCATCAAGACTATTATATTATGATCATAAATCCCATTAGCCTCTCCATCCCTTGTGCTGAAACAACTTGCTTTTGTCTTACACATATTAACATTCTCCTGTCTCATGTTCTTGTAGCCAAGGCACTGAGTTTGTCATGGAAGGAAGACATAATGTAGATAAATGATGGATTTCATATTTTCGAATGAAGGGAAATGCTCTGGTACTTTCACCTCACTTATTTTCACAGCAATGTTAAAGTTATGATAGTTAATTTATCTCATTGTTTTTTGTTTCCATGTTGGCCCATTATTGACAGATTTTACCTAGATTTGTACACGAACCTATTCGTATGGACATGCTAAAAAAGAAGAAACAGAGGGCTAGCTAAAGTAATTGATCTTATTATAACCGAATGTAAGTAAGCATTTTTGTTGTTTCAACCAGTTCTAGTACTTTCATGCGTGTCTGTTTATTTAATTTGGTCTTTTTGACATTACAGGGAGATGGATTTTGATGGGTCATTGTTCTAGAATCTTGGTCAAGATGGGTTGCATATGGTGTCTTGCATGATCCACACATGCAGAAATTGGTTGGTAAATTTTTTATAGTAAAAACGTTAATAGAGGAAGTATTATTAGTGCTGAGTTTGCATTATTAGCTGTCTGCCAACCATAACCAATACACATCACAACTTAATCTACTTTCTTTCATCTATTTTTTTTAAAATAAAAAAGAAAAAAAGAAAAATATATGTGTACCTCATCCCTTGATTCAGATCTTTTTGACAGTGATTGAGTTTGACTTGGTCATACTGGGATCCCGTTTGCGTGTTGATTCGTTTGGATGAAATTTACTTGTAAAAGAGTGGAATGGAGGTTTCTCAAGTTTCTCATTTGTTTAGAAGGTATTAGCAATTAGATACATTAAAATTGTTATTTTAGTCATTGATTTTTGTCTATAAGTCTTATCTATCTTATAACGGTAGGTTGTTGCATGTTGGTGTTATATGTTTACATTTGTTATGTATTTGTATTTCTGTAGAACCTTACCAGGTCTTTTTTTTATCTTGACACATAATTACTCTTTTGTCCCCAGAAAGCTAGAAATCAGAGGGGCAACTGAGTTGGCATCAAAAGGCTAGGGTGTTTCAGGTGTCACCATTAATAATAATACAACATTCAAGGAGGAAGTTGAAGATTAGTTATTAGAGTGAAAAAGTTGAATTGGTTGAACATCACTGCAAGCAGATTGAATGATAAAGGTTTTTACTTTTTATCATCCCATCCTTTCTCCTTTATAAGTTTTTATTGCTCACATGTTTATAACTATTGCTTTCTGTTAATTTTTCATATTTCAAATTTTTTGATGGATCAACTCATTTATAAAGTTCCATGTGCTCTATTGTAGTTTCTAAAACTTTGAATCTTGTAAATCCTTCAAACTTAAGCTTTGGATTAAGACCTTTATTGTTTAAATCAATAAAAACCATTCTTTCATATTCCCATTCTTTATTTTTAAATCGGTTTTTAATATTTGAATAGGCGTTTAAAAGATATAAATAAACAACATGTAATATACATAAAATGGCAGGATAATTTCAAAGTATGTTGCCCTTTAATGTATATTACTTGATCTTTTATAGAAATTGTCCTTATATTCTATATTTCTGTATTTATATTTTGAAGTTGACCATTCGTATTAAAGCTTAAAGAACCAACGATATACTACAAAATATTTACATAGATGACACTAATGTACATATAAATTTTTTTATTTACCCAAACATTTGTTATGAATGTTTTTTTAAAAGTAGCGTCATAGATTGACCTCTATGATTATCGTGTTAGCAAAAAAAAGGAGGATGGATGTGAAGAGTTTTGCATATTTACCTGATGGATTGTAATGTATGAATGTAGATGCAGATATGTGAAAGAATTGTAGTCTGAAAGCTTTGAAGACAAAGTGAAGAAAACAATTTTAGGGATCGATCATTATACGTATTTATAGGTATAATGATAAAGTAATTGAAATTTGAATAGCTAATTTTCAGGGATATCATATCTCGATATCTCTAGAATATCTCTATATTTCTATAATTTTTAATGTATAAAAGGAAAACGTAAATTGAATGTTTTTTAAATTGACATATTTGTGGCAGTGAATCGTGGAATTAAAGAGGTTTAAGAGGTGGAAATTGGAATATCAATAGCTGTTTTTTAGGGATATTATATTTGTAGTCTTCTGTTTTCTGTATATTTAAAATTTAAATGCAGCTAAATTTAGAGCATTAAAATTGATTTACTGATTTGTAGGACCTAATTTTTTTATGAAATAAAATTGTAGCTAAATTTTGACGTATTTGACATAGAATGCTGGAAGTTTTAGAGGCTGACACGTGGCAGTTAAAGAATTGGACACATGGCAGCATGATATTGAAGTTATTTATTTATTAGAAAGGAAGATCTAATCCTTTACATGAAGTAAGTTGTCTAAGACAATAAATGACTACATAATTTTTTTACTAATCACCATGTTATATATTTTAATTTCTCTAGATACATATATAGTGTAAAACTTAAGCAAATAATACTAAAAGCAATTCTATAAATTACCTGTAGCCATACAAATCATAAGAAAAATAAGAAGGTGGCGACGAGTAAACATTGGAAGGTCACCCAATAAATATATAATTCACTAGTTGTGAGACCCGTGTATTACACAGGTTAATTTTTTTTTTAAAAAGGTTAATTATAAAGGTTAAAATATTTGAGAACTTTGAATTTTTTTTAAAAAAATAAGAAAAATAATGAATTATTATAATATAAATGTTTTTTGTCTTTTAAATTTAAATAAATAAAAGAAACTAATGAGCTTAAATTTTGAGAATTTTGAAATTAAAAGGTAGTTCATTAATGAACTTGATATCTATTTATTACTACATTTATTGTAATTATTACATTAAAAATTAAAATATTATATGAAATTTAATAAAATAGAAAAATCATAAAATGACATGTGGAAAAGAAATTAATTCAAAAAAACCACAAAATGACATTTGACAAATTGAATGAGACTGTGACAAGTGGCAAAAAACTTTCATTTATTCGAAAGGATTAACACAAGAACTAAAATTTATAACGAAGATTCAATACATAAAGAGTATTTAAAGGCATACATATATATATATATGAAAAAGTTCAATAGAGAACCATAATCATTGGTTCTTCAAAGAACCAAATCTTTTTTTTCAATTTCTAGAGCTTATTCTTTATCGAAAAAAAAATCTAAAAATATCTAAATTCATATATTAACATTGTGAATGTGAAAAATATTTTTCGGATTCACGTTGTGAATTTTCAAAGATTCACATTGTGAATTTGACGTTAAAAAAATGCGAATTTTATATCATTGGAAATAAAAAGTTATGAATTTCTGTATTTTTAGTATTTTTTTGATAAAAAGTATGTTCTAAAAGTTGAAAAAATGATTGGTTCCTTGGTTAATTATGATTCTCTATTGAACCTCACTATATATATATATATATATATATATATATATATATATATATATATATATATATATATTGATTTCAGATTTGGTGACTATTAATTGTTCATTCAAATTATTCGGCTAATCAAGGGATCACATAAATAATTCCCATAATTGTTATATAGTTTTATGAGATTTATCATTAGGACTCTACAAATGAATCGACACATACCATGCATCTAGATAAGAGTTTAGGCGGGAATTTTTTATTGAGAATGTCTAATAAGATGACATTGAGAATGTCTAAAAAGATGACATGTGGCATATAAAATTATTCGTTTATTAGAATAGGTAGATTTGTAAAAGTTTATTAATGAAATGAGAATGATCTCCTTCTTTTTCATTCGCTTAAAATGATATAAGGTTGAACTCTCAACAAAACTAGAATATAGTTCAATAAGATAGATATTTAATAGAAATATTTTCATAAGACCTTACACTTGATGAAGGTCACCATTCAAACTAGTAGAGATTCTAAAATTTTCTTTTTCTTGGGGGCATTTTTGAATAGTTTTAAAAACATAAAAGGATTTTTAAATAAAATTTAAACTACTAGAGGTATTCATATGTATTGTTTTGTCATTGGGGGCACGTGCCCTCACTCTCAAAGCTTTGGATTCACCTATGATGCAAAATACATCATCAAAATCACCATGCAAAAATGCATTGTGTACATCCATATGTTGCAACTCCCATTTCTTGATTGTTGGAAGTGTTTGTACGATCACAAAGTTTACGATTGTGGAAAATGAGCCTATACAGTAACACATTACACTAGATGATTTCCAAAAACCACATGCTGTAACGCCCGGGTTTCAGGGCTAAGCATTTTTGTCAATGTAATAGTCTAGGTCAACTCTTGTAACTCTTTTTGAAGTAATAAAGATGAAATATTTGAGTATTATGTGAATTATGTGTATTTATGTGCTTATAATTTAATTATAAATGTATAATTAATAAATAATAAAAATAAGCGTCAAAATTAAAGTATAAGATAATCCCGATATCTCTACATAAAGTTGTAGAATATGTCTCAAGGTTTCCGTACATATAAAGAATGCCGAAATCCGAGTTATAACGAAGAAGTTATGACCCGTCGAAGTTTTACGGTAAAACCGGCACGGCACCGGGAAGCGTAAATAGTGAATTTACGATAGAGCAAGATTTAGCCTTAGCGATCTAAACGAAAGTCGTAGAATATGTTAAAATAAGAACATCGATAAAAAGAACGCCCAAATCTGACTTCGTATGAAGAAGTTATGATTTTTCGAAGTTTCAGAATAGAAGTGTACAGCCCGAAATTCGAATATTAGATCGAGCGGTTTTTAGCCGACACGACCTGAACGAGAATCGAAGATCTCGTTAAGAGTAGCGTAACGAGAAAAAGATGGGTGAAAACGGATGTCGGATGAAGAAGTTATGAGGATTTAACGGACCAATCATGTCCCGGCCCGTTAATAATATAAAATTTAAAATCGAGCCAAAATTAGCCGACGAAGTCTAAACGAAAGTTGTAGAGTACGTTCCCACCTTCGCGTGGATATAAAGAACGTCGAAAACGGAGGTTGTACGCGAAAGTTACGAATTTTTAAAGTTTGTACTCGTTTTTGCGAGGTCTGATACGAATTCGCTGACGTGGCGCTTTCCCAGCCGTCCGATGATGATCGCTGAAGTCGCCTCGGATGAGTGACGCGTCGCCCCTCGCTACGCCCAGCGTTCGGTCTCGTACGCGCCGCGTTCGCTTAGCCGTTCTCGGTCCAGAAGAAGCCACGTCGCACCACCGAGCCTTCGCCACCTGGAGGTCTGATCCGAAGCTACGCTCCGCGTCCGAGGACCTGTACGCCCAGCGTACGTCCGAGGACCAGGCTATAAAAGGGGACCAAGGCTGCCCACATTTTCACACCAAAAATAACTTCTCTCTCTAGTTTCTTTCTCTCTCTAGAGTTCCAAACCCCCCCTAAGCCCTAGGTAAAACCCTTAGCACCCTAGGAAAGCCCCGAGGCTCCCGGAATCCCGAGAAAAAGGAGTTTTTTTGGTTTCGAAACGTTGCTCCAATCAAGTCCCGGTTCTCGATAAAAATCGCTGTAAGTGTGCTACGCTTACGCAATTTTTAATATAGCTTTCAAATAATTATAGGAATGTTATTAGGTCCTTAAAATAATTATTTGGGCTATTATTATGAGTTATATCGAGTATTATTAACGCTTAATAATACTCAGACTAATTAATTTGTCGCGGTTATCGTTAAACTAAACCCTAGTGGTATCGATACTAGGTTTTATCGAAGGAATATCGTTTTGAGAGTATCGAAGCGCTGTCCGAGTGCTGAGTCACCACCTAATCAGGTGAGTGCATAGTTACTTTCAGCTTACACATAGATATGAAGTATTTTATATAAATTACGTGCTATGTGTGCATATTATCTGAATACTTGCTATCTATGCTGGATGAACATTGTTATACATGTTTTCAATGATTTAAACTGTATATGTATTTTATATCTACGAAAATGTTGGGGTAAAACATGGGTAGATATAATAGCTGATGTGTGATAAAATGATGAGAGGCCTCGATGTTGATGTTGTTGTTTCTGTCATCTAGCGGAGTATGGATGACGACCACGGACTCTTCTAGACAGTCCAGTGGAACACTAGCAGGCTCGCAACCTGTAGGTGTTTGTGAACGATGTGTTCACCGGTGTACTCCATCCCCCACATGGTTGCCTTTAGGACATTTATTGCTGAGGAATCCCCTTAGTAGTAGTGTCCGTCCCGATGATGATCCTTAGGCTAGGTCCCTTATGATAGGTGTTTAGGGACGTAAAGTGAGGATAACGGGAACGGGTAATCGGGTTATTGTTGATCGATGAAATTAATAAACTTATTTATTGTGGGTTGAAAACCCTATGTGCTCACCAGGCTCCCAAGCCTGACCCACTCAGTTTTATGTATTACAGGTAGTGGCGCATGAGCATAGATGTGATGTTTTGGACGAGGGATTACGGATATAGGCCTGTAGATATGAAATAATGTAGTAAGGCTTATATTGTACTGTTTATGCTTTTGATCTGTACGAACATGACATCCCAAGTCTTTTAATGAAATACATTTCTATGGAAATGCTTTTGATAAATCTTTATCATATCTTGTTTTGGGACAAATTCCGCAACACTTTCATTTAAAATGTAACTCTGATTTTTAAACAAAGCATAAACAAACCGGTCTTTTCTGGCCATGATTTTGGGGATGTCACAGTTGGTATCAGAGCATTAGTTTAAGCGAACTAGGAATTTGTAGGATTTCTAGACTTAAACTTAGGATGCTAAGCGATGATTGTGAGGTGTGAGCACTAGCTTATTTTAGGAATTGTGCCTAAAATGCTTTTATGTGCTAAACGCTTTATGCATGATATGCTGTTATTTTTTTCGGATCTATGGTCTGTTGCCGACCGGATCTGGAAACCTTATGTGTTTAGGATTTTAAACGTACGACTACGATATTAGAACTAACATGTAAACGTTTCGGAGTGATAAGGACGATTTAAACGTCTATCCTAAATAAAGATCTAAATTCACCTTATTCGGTGTATAGATCAAGATGGTAAGGACCCGTAGCAGAAACGTAAACGCAAATGGGAACGGACACCAACCCCCAGTGGTTCAGCAAATACATGTTGTAGAAGAAGTTGCACCTGAGCCAGTCACGATGGCCGGAGTGCAAGCGATGATCCAGGCTATGTTGGATCGTCAAATGGAGGAAACTAGACGTTTGCTCCAGCAAAATCGAGAGGAAGGCACTATTCAAATCGAACAGCCCGAGTTGAACGAAGGGCAGACTGAGGAAGGAGACTACAGTGGAACTGTTGGTCGAGTCAACCAACCAATAGTTCAAGAAAATAACCAAGATGACGGATTCGAGAGAAATGGATGCAAGTACAAGGATTTTCAGACTTGCAAGCCATCGACTTTCACGGGAAAGGAAGATCCAATCGGAGTCATGGATTGGATCTCGGAGATGGAGTTAGCTTTCGTGACATGCGGTTGCAGAGGGAAGCTACAGACCACGTTTGCAGTGCGTCAGTTTCGAGGAGGCGCTGTACGTTGGTGGAATACTTTAGGGAAGACTTTAAGCCCCAACAAACCCCTGGAACTGACATGGGCAGAATTTCTGGTACAGTTCAAACGAAAGTACTGCTCAGCTCAAAACCTGCTTGAGCTAGAGAACCAGTTTCTAACCCTAAAGAAGGGGAGCATGTCAATCGATGAATACACGAACAACTTCACAGAAAAGATGGAATTTGCCTTGCGTCTTGTTCCGGACGAGCTGACGAAAATTGATAAGTACGCAAAAGGATTACCATGGGAGTACGCGGTGCCAGTGCGTCAGGCACCTACCTTGGAGGCAGCTATCTGGGCTGCCAAGTCTGTGGAGGATATGATTAAGGGAAGAGCTGCCAGCAAAGTCGAGGTTGGCGAGAAAAGGAAATTTGACGGATCCTCAAGGTCCGGTAAGAAGGGTAGATTCTCGAAGTTTGGTTCGAGAGGAGGAGGATCAGAAGCGAAGTGGTGTGAAAAGTGCAAGAAAAAGCACTCTGGGAAGTGTGACGGAGGGGTCACTTGTTACAAATGCGGAAAGCCTGGGCACTATGCCAATGAATGCACGTTCACTAAGAAGGTCTGTTATGAGTGCAACGAGGAGGGGCACATTTCAAGGGATTGCCCGAAGAAGAAGGAGACGGGAAGACCCAACATACCACCGAAGCCGAAGGCAAGAGCCTTCCAGATGACGCTCGAGGCTGCAAAGGAGGCAGCGGACGTCGCTTCAGGTACCTTTCTTGTAAATGGTTTGCCTGCAAATATACTATTTGATTCCGGAGCCAACTACTCCTTTGTGTCGCATAAATTTGGTGGGAAATTAGCATTGCCTGTAGAAAAACTAGATAATACCCTGATTGTAGAAGTTGCCAGTGGCAAATTCGTACCTGTTAGTAATCGTATTAGGAACATCGTCATTGACCTAAACGGAAAAGAATTCCACGAAGAGCTATTACCCATAGAGTTAAACGGTTTCGACATCGTTTTGGGTATGGATTGGCTTAGCGCTAACAATGCTGAGATTCAATGCCGAAAGAAGATAGTAAAGGTAAACCCACCCGGAAAAGAATCATTTATGGTGTACGGGGACAAATGCAAAGTGAATTCTGGAATCATCTCCCTGATGAAAGCCAGGAAATGTTTGTCCAAAGGATGTGCATCATACTTGGCATTCGTAATCGATGCCAAGAAGGAGAAGAAAGAGGTGCAAAATATACCGGTTGTGTGTGATTATCCGGAAGTCTTTCTCGAAGATCTTCCCGGATTACCACCTGATAGACAAGTGGAGTTTCGTATAGACTTGTTACCAGGAACAACACCAATAGCAAAGGCACCTTACCGATTAGCACCGACGGAGATGAAGGAGCTCATGACGCAACTTCAGGAACTGTTGGACAACGGCTTTATTCGACCTAGTTCATCACCCTGGGGAGCTCCGGTGTTATTCGTAAAGAAGAAGGACGGAAGCATGAGGATGTGCATAGACTATCGAGAGCTGAATAAGGCAACGGTGAAAAACAAGTATCCATTGCCGAGGATTGACAACCTATTCGATCAGCTGCAAGGTTCGAGCTACTTCTCAAAGATCGATCTTAGGTCAGGATATCATCAGCTGAAGGTGAGGGAGCAGGATATTGAAAAGACTGCATTCAGAACAAGATATGGACACTACGAGTTCTTGGTTATGTCATTCGGACTAACCAATGCTCCCGCAACATTCATGGATTTGATGAATAGGGTTTGTAAACCATTCCTCGATAAATCCGTGATAGTGTTCATCGACGACATTCTCATCTACTCGAAAAGCCAAGAGGAGCATGGCAAGCATCTACGGGAAGTATTAGAAGTTTTGAAGAAGGAGAAGCTTTTTGCAAAGTTCTCAAAATGCGACTTTTGGATACGGGAAGTCCAATTCTTGGGTCATGTTGTTAACCAGGAGGGAATAATGGTTGACCCCGCAAAGATCGAGGCTGTAATGAAGTGGGAACGTCCAAAGAGTCCCACGGAGATTCGAAGCTTTCTAGGATTAGCAGGATATTATCGACGATTTATCCAAGGCTTTTCTTCGATAGCTGCTCCATTAACAGCTTTGACTCATAAAGGAGATACGTATACGTGGAGTGAGAAACACGATGAGGCATTCGAGAAGCTAAAGAAGAAGTTATGTGAAGCACCGATACTTTCTCTACCCGATGGAGTCGAAGATTTCGCAGTTTATAGTGACGCTTCTGGAGTCGGGTTGGGTTGTGTTCTGACCCAAAGAGAAAAGGTGATAGCATACGCATCTCGACAATTGAAAGAGCACGAAAAGAACTACCCCACTCATGATCTGGAGTTGGCAGCGGTAGTATTTGCCTTAAAGATATGGAGGCATTACCTCTACGGCACGAAGTGCAAGCTCTTCACTGATCATAAGAGTCTCCAGTATCTCTTTAATCAGAAGGAGTTGAACATGAGGCAACGACGCTGGCTAGAACTTCTTAAGGACTACGACTGTGAGATACTTTACCACCCAGGTAAAGCAAATATTGTTGCTGATGCTCTCAGTCGGAAAGTCAACCTTGAAAGGAAAAGGCCAAGAGCGTTAAGAATTGAAGTCGTCTCGACGATTGTGGAAAGTATCAGGAAAGCTCAAGAAGAAGCTTTAGAGAAAAATGACCGAAAGGAAGAACGCTTGGGAAGAACGTTAGTGTTCGGTACAAACAGTCGAGGACTGAAGGTATTCCAAAATCGAATCTGGGTACCTAAGACGGGAGGAATAAGAGATCTCCTGATGGAAGAAGCACACAAGACCATGTACTCGATTCATCCCGGTAGCACTAAAATGTATAGGGACCTAAAACCCTACTACTGGTGGCCGACGATGAAGCTCGATGTTGCGAAGTATGTGGCCGAGTGCGTAACATGTGCGAGGGTTAAGGCACAACATCAGAAACCGTATGGGAGTTTAGAACCTTTACCTGTACCCATGGGTAAATGGGAAGACATCACCATGGATTTTGTGACTAAACTGCCCAAGACGAAGAACGGTCACGACATGATTTGGGTAGTCGTGGATCGTTTCACCAAGAGTGCACACTTCATAGCAGCCAACGAGAAGTGGTCTATGGATAAGCTCGCAAATGCTTACGTGAAGGAAATTGTAAGACTTCACGGTGTCCCTCTTACGATTGTATCAGATCGTGATAGTCGTTTCACGTCAAGGTTTTGGAGGAGTCTACAAGAGGAGTTGGGTACAAAGTTGTGTTTGAGTACTGCTTACCATCCGCAAACTAATGGTCAGAGCGAAAGAACGATTCAGACACTGGAAGATATGCTGAGAGCATGTACCCTCGAATTCCAAGGAAATTGGGACGAGCACTTACCTATGGTAGAATTTTCCTACAACAATAGTTTTCACTCGAGCATCAAGATGGCACCTTACCAAGCCTTGTATGGACAAAAGTGTCGTACGCCGTCTTGTTGGCTTGAAGCCGGAGAGAAGCAGTTTATGGGCCCCGAGATAGTCCATGAGACTGCCGAAAAGTTGAAGGTGATTAGGGAAAGAATGTTAGCAGCTCAGGATCGTCAGAAGAGCTATGCTGACAAGAAAAGACGACCGATAACCTTCGAGGTTGGGGATTCCGTTCTGCTTAAAGTCTCACCATGGAAGGGACTTATACGATTTGGGAAACGAGGAAAGTTGAGTCCAAGGTTTATTGGACCGTTCAAAGTTCTTCAGAAGATAGGGAACCAAGCTTACAAGTTGGAATTGCCCGAAGAACTCAATGGTATTCATAACACTTTCCATGTGTGTTATTTGAGGAAATTCACGGGAGATGTTCCCGACATAATTCCAATCTCAGAGTTAAGGATGGATGAGAATAAAAGGCTGATCGAAGAGCCTGAGGCAATTGTTGACCGTAAGACTAAGAAGTTACGACGCAAGATGGTCGACTTGGTGCTAGTCCGATGGAAACATTCGAATGGGCCGAATCTCACTTGGGAAACAGAGGATGACATGATGAGTCGCTATCCACATCTGTTTGCTGATGCATGATTCCGGGACGGAATCATCCTAAGGGGGAGAGAATTGTAACGCCCGGGTTTCAGGGCTAAGCATTTTTGTCAATGTAATAGTCTAGGTCAACTCTTGTAACTCTTTTTGAAGTAATAAAGATGAAATATTTGAGTATTATGTGAATTATGTGTATTTATGTGCTTATAATTTAATTATAAATGTATAATTAATAAATAATAAAAATAAGCGTCAAAATTAAAGTATAAGATAATCCCGATATCTCTACATAAAGTTGTAGAATATGTCTCAAGGTTTCCGTACATATAAAGAATGCCGAAATCCGAGTTATAACGAAGAAGTTATGACCCGTCGAAGTTTTACGGTAAAACCGGCACGGCACCGGGAAGCGTAAATAGTGAATTTACGATAGAGCAAGATTTAGCCTTAGCGATCTAAACGAAAGTCGTAGAATATGTTAAAATAAGAACATCGATAAAAAGAACGCCCAAATCTGACTTCGTATGAAGAAGTTATGATTTTTCGAAGTTTCAGAATAGAAGTGTACAGCCCGAAATTCGAATATTAGATCGAGCGGTTTTTAGCCGACACGACCTGAACGAGAATCGAAGATCTCGTTAAGAGTAGCGTAACGAGAAAAAGATGGGTGAAAACGGATGTCGGATGAAGAAGTTATGAGGATTTAACGGACCAATCATGTCCCGGCCCGTTAATAATATAAAATTTAAAATCGAGCCAAAATTAGCCGACGAAGTCTAAACGAAAGTTGTAGAGTACGTTCCCACCTTCGCGTGGATATAAAGAACGTCGAAAACGGAGGTCGTACGCGAAAGTTACGAATTTTTAAAGTTTGTACTCGTTTTTGCGAGGTCTGATACGAATTCGCTGACGTGGCGCTTTCCCAGCCGTCCGATGATGATCGCTGAAGTCGCCTCGGATGAGTGACGCGTCGCCCCTCGCTACGCCCAGCGTTCGGTCTCGTACGCGCCGCGTTCGCTTAGCCGTTCTCGGTCCAGAAGAAGCCACGTCGCACCACCGAGCCTTCGCCACCTGGAGGTCTGATCCGAAGCTACGCTCCGCGTCCGAGGACCTGTACGCCCAGCGTACGTCCGAGGACCAGGCTATAAAAGGGGACCAAGGCTGCCCACATTTTCACACCAAAAATAACTTCTCTCTCTAGTTTCTTTCTCTCTCTAGAGTTCCAAACCCCCCCTAAGCCCTAGGTAAAACCCTTAGCACCCTAGGAAAGCCCCGAGGCTCCCGGAATCCCGAGAAAAAGGAGTTTTTCGGTTTCGAAACGTTGCTCCAATCAAGTCCCGGTTCTCGATAAAAATCGCTGTAAGTGTGCTACACTTACGCAATTTTTAATATAGCTTTCAAATAATTATAGGAATGTTATTAGGTCCTTAAAATAATTATTTGGGCTATTATTATGAGTTATATCGAGTATTATTAACGCTTAATAATACTCAGACTAATTAATTTGTCGCGGTTATCGTTAAACTAAACCCTAGTGGTATCGATACTAGGTTTTATCGAAGGAATATCGTTTTGAGAGTATCGAAGCGCTGTCCGAGTGCTGAGTCACCACCTAATCAGGTGAGTGCATAGTTACTTTCAGCTTACACATAGATATGAAGTATTTTATATAAATTACGTGCTATGTGTGCATATTATCTGAATACTTGCTATCTATGCTGGATGAACATTGTTATACATGTTTTCAATGATTTAAACTGTATATGTATTTTATATCTACGAAAATGTTGGGGTAAAACATGGGTAGATATAATAGCTGATGTGTGATAAAATGATGAGAGGCCTCGATGTTGATGTTGTTGTTTCTGTCATCTAGCGGAGTATGGATGACGACCACGGACTCTTCTAGACAGTCCAGTGGAACACTAGCAGGCTCGCAACCTGTAGGTGTTTGTGAACGATGTGTTCACCGGTGTACTCCATCCCCCACATGGTTGCCTTTAGGACATTTATTGCTGAGGAATCCCCTTAGTAGTAGTGTCCGTCCCGATGATGATCCTTAGGCTAGGTCCCTTATGATAGGTGTTTAGGGACGTAAAGTGAGGATAACGGGAACGGGTAATCGGGTTATTGTTGATCGATGAAATTAATAAACTTATTTATTGTGGGTTGAAAACCCTATGTGCTCACCAGGCTCCCAAGCCTGACCCACTCAGTTTTATGTATTACAGGTAGTGGCGCATGAGCATAGATGTGATGTTTTGGACGAGGGATTACGGATATAGGCCTGTAGATATGAAATAATGTAGTAAGGCTTATATTGTACTGTTTATGCTTTTGATCTGTACGAACATGACATCCCAAGTCTTTTAATGAAATACATTTCTATGGAAATGCTTTTGATAAATCTTTATCATATCTTGTTTTGGGACAAATTCCGCAACACTTTCATTTAAAATGTAACTCTGATTTTTAAACAAAGCATAAACAAACCGGTCTTTTCTGGCCATGATTTTGGGGATGTCACAGTTGGTATCAGAGCATTAGTTTAAGCGAACTAGGAATTTGTAGGATTTCTAGACTTAAACTTAGGATGCTAAGCGATGATTGTGAGGTGTGAGCACTAGCTTATTTTAGGAATTGTGCCTAAAATGCTTTTATGTGCTAAACGCTTTATGCATGATATGCTGTTATTTTTTTCGGATCTATGGTCTGTTGCCGACCGGATCTGGAAACCTTATGTGTTTAGGATTTTAAACGTACGACTACGATATTAGAACTAACATGTAAACGTTTCGGAGTGATAAGGACGATTTAAACGTCTATCCTAAATAAAGATCTAAATTCACCTTATTCGGTGTATAGATCAAGATGGTAAGGACCCGTAGCAGAAACGTAAACGCAAATGGGAACGGACACCAACCCCCAGTGGTTCAGCAAATACATGTTGTAGAAGAAGTTGCACCTGAGCCAGTCACGATGGCCGGAGTGCAAGCGATGATCCAGGCTATGTTGGATCGTCAAATGGAGGAAACTAGACGTTTGCTCCAGCAAAATCGAGAGGAAGGCACTATTCAAATCGAACAGCCCGAGTTGAACGAAGGGCAGACTGAGGAAGGAGACTACAGTGGAACTGTTGGTCGAGTCAACCAACCAATAGTTCAAGAAAATAACCAAGATGACGGATTCGAGAGAAATGGATGCAAGTACAAGGATTTTCAGACTTGCAAGCCATCGACTTTCACGGGAAAGGAAGATCCAATCGGAGTCATGGATTGGATCTCGGAGATGGAGTTAGCTTTCGTGACATGCGGTTGCAGAGGGAAGCTACAGACCACGTTTGCAGTGCGTCAGTTTCGAGGAGGCGCTGTACGTTGGTGGAATACTTTAGGGAAGACTTTAAGCCCCAACAAACCCCTGGAACTGACATGGGCAGAATTTCTGGTACAGTTCAAACGAAAGTACTGCTCAGCTCAAAACCTGCTTGAGCTAGAGAACCAGTTTCTAACCCTAAAGAAGGGGAGCATGTCAATCGATGAATACACGAACAACTTCACAGAAAAGATGGAATTTGCCTTGCGTCTTGTTCCGGACGAGCTGACGAAAATTGATAAGTACGCAAAAGGATTACCATGGGAGTACGCGGTGCCAGTGCGTCAGGCACCTACCTTGGAGGCAGCTATCTGGGCTGCCAAGTCTGTGGAGGATATGATTAAGGGAAGAGCTGCCAGCAAAGTCGAGGTTGGCGAGAAAAGGAAATTTGACGGATCCTCAAGGTCCGGTAAGAAGGGTAGATTCTCGAAGTTTGGTTCGAGAGGAGGAGGATCAGAAGCGAAGTGGTGTGAAAAGTGCAAGAAAAAGCACTCTGGGAAGTGTGACGGAGGGGTCACTTGTTACAAATGCGGAAAGCCTGGGCACTATGCCAATGAATGCACGTTCACTAAGAAGGTCTGTTATGAGTGCAACGAGGAGGGGCACATTTCAAGGGATTGCCCGAAGAAGAAGGAGACGGGAAGACCCAACATACCACCGAAGCCGAAGGCAAGAGCCTTCCAGATGACGCTCGAGGCTGCAAAGGAGGCAGCGGACGTCGCTTCAGGTACCTTTCTTGTAAATGGTTTGCCTGCAAATATACTATTTGATTCCGGAGCCAACTACTCCTTTGCGTCGCATAAATTTGGTGGGAAATTAGCATTGCCTGTAGAAAAACTAGATAATACCCTGATTGTAGAAGTTGCCAGTGGCAAATTCGTACCTGTTAGTAATCGTATTAGGAACATCGTCATTGACCTAAACGGAAAAGAATTCCACGAAGAGCTATTACCCATAGAGTTAAACGGTTTCGACATCGTTTTGGGTATGGATTGGCTTAGCGCTAACAATGCTGAGATTCAATGCCGAAAGAAGATAGTAAAGGTAAACCCACCCGAAAAAGAATCATTTATGGTGTACGGGGACAAATGCAAAGTGAATTCTGGAATCATCTCCCTGATGAAAGCCAGGAAATGTTTGTCCAAAGGATGTGCATCATACTTGGCATTCGTAATCGATGCCAAGAAGGAGAAGAAAGAGGTGCAAAATATACCGGTTGTGTGTGATTATCCGGAAGTCTTTCTCGAAGATCTTCCCGGATTACCACCTGATAGACAAGTGGAGTTTCGTATAGACTTGTTACCAGGAACAACACCAATAGCAAAGGCACCTTACCGATTAGCACCGACGGAGATGAAGGAGCTCATGACGCAACTTCAGGAACTGTTGGACAACGGTTTTATTCGACCTAGTTCATCACCCTGGGGAGCTCCGGTGTTATTCGTAAAGAAGAAGGACGGAAGCATGAGGATGTGCATAGACTATCGAGAGCTGAATAAGGCAACGGTGAAAAACAAGTATCCATTGCCGAGGATTGACGACCTATTCGATCAGCTGCAAGGTTCGAGCTACTTCTCAAAGATCGATCTTAGGTCAGGATATCATCAGCTGAAGGTGAGGGAGCAGGATATTGAAAAGACTGCATTCAGAACAAGATATGGACACTACGAGTTCTTGGTTATGTCATTCGGACTAACCAATGCTCCCGCAACATTCATGGATTTGATGAATAGGGTTTGTAAACCATTCCTCGATAAATCCGTGATGGTGTTCATCGACGACATTCTCATCTACTCGAAAAGCCAAGAGGAGCATGGCAAGCATCTACGGGAAGTATTAGAAGTTTTGAAGAAGGAGAAGCTTTTTGCAAAGTTCTCAAAATGCGACTTTTGGATACGGGAAGTCCAATTCTTGGGTCATGTTGTTAACCAGGAGGGAATAATGGTTGACCCCGCAAAGATCGAGGCTGTAATGAAGTGGGAACGTCCAAAGAGTCCCACGGAGATTCGAAGCTTTCTAGGATTAGCAGGATATTATCGACGATTTATCCAAGGCTTTTCTTCGATAGCTGCTCCATTAACAGCTTTGACTCATAAAGGAGCTACGTATACGTGGAGTGAGAAACACGATGAGGCATTCGAGAAGCTAAAGAAGAAGTTATGTGAAGCACCGATACTTTCTCTACCCGATGGAGTCGAAGATTTCGCAGTTTATAGTGACGCTTCTGGAGTCGGGTTGGGTTGTGTTCTGACCCAAAGAGAAAAGGTGATAGCATACGCATCTCGACAATTGAAAGAGCACGAAAAGAACTACCCCACTCATGATCTGGAGTTGGCAGCGGTAGTATTTGCCTTAAAGATATGGAGGCATTACCTCTACGGCACGAAGTGCAAGCTCTTCACTGATCATAAGAGTCTCCAGTATCTCTTTAATCAGAAGGAGTTGAACATGAGGCAACGACGCTGGCTAGAACTTCTTAAGGACTACGACTGTGAGATACTTTACCACCCAGGTAAAGCAAATATTGTTGCTGATGCTCTCAGTCGGAAAGTCAACCTTGAAAGGAAAAGGCCAAGAGCGTTAAGAATTGAAGTCGTCTCGACGATTGTGGAAAGTATCAGGAAAGCTCAAGAAGAAGCTTTAGAGAAAAATGACCGAAAGGAAGAACGCTTGGGAAGAACGTTAGTGTTCGGTACAAACAGTCGAGGACTGAAGGTATTCCAAAATCGAATCTGGGTACCTAAGACGGGAGGAATAAGAGATCTCCTGATGGAAGAAGCACACAAGACCATGTACTCGATTCATCCCGGTAGCACTAAAATGTATAGGGACCTAAAACCCTACTACTGGTGGCCGACGATGAAGCTCGATGTTGCGAAGTATGTGGCTGAGTGCGTAACATGTGCGAGGGTTAAGGCACAACATCAGAAACCGTATGGGAGTTTAGAACCTTTACCTGTACCCATGGGTAAATGGGAAGACATCACCATGGATTTTGTGACTAAACTGCCCAAGACGAAGAACGGTCACGACATGATTTGGGTAGTCGTGGATCATTTCACCAAGAGTGCACACTTCATAGCAGCCAACGAGAAGTGGTCTATGGATAAGCTCGCAAATGCTTACGTGAAGGAAATTGTAAGACTTCACGGTGTCCCTCTTACGATTGTATCAGATCGTGATAGTCGTTTCACGTCAAGGTTTTGGAGGAGTCTACAAGAGGAGTTGGGTACAAAGTTGTGTTTGAGTACTGCTTACCATCCGCAAACTAATGGTCAGAGCGAAAGAACGATTCAGACACTGGAAGATATGCTGAGAGCATGTACCCTCGAATTCCAAGGAAATTGGGACGAGCACTTACCTATGGTAGAATTTTCCTACAACAATAGTTTTCACTCGAGCATCAAGATGGCACCTTACCAAGCCTTGTATGGACAAAAGTGTCGTACGCCGTCTTGTTGGCTTGAAGCCGGAGAGAAGCAGTTTATGGGCCCCGAGATAGTCCATGAGACTGCCGAAAAGTTGAAGGTGATTAGGGAAAGAATGTTAGCAGCTCAGGATCGTCAGAAGAGCTATGCTGACAAGAAAAGACGACCGATAACCTTCGAGGTTGGGGATTCCGTTCTGCTTAAAGTCTCACCATGGAAGGGACTTATACGATTTGGGAAACGAGGAAAGTTGAGTCCAAGGTTTATTGGACCGTTCAAAGTTCTTCAGAAGATAGGGAACCAAGCTTACAAGTTGGAATTGCCCGAAGAACTCAATGGTATTCATAACACTTTCCATGTGTGTTATTTGAGGAAATTCACGGGAGATGTTCCCGACATAATTCCAATCTCAGAGTTAAGGATGGATGAGAATAAAAGGCTGATCGAAGAGCCTGAGGCAATTGTTGACCGTAAGACTAAGAAGTTACGACGCAAGATGGTCGACTTGGTGCTAGTCCGATGGAAACATTCGAATGGGCCGAATCTCACTTGGGAAACAGAGGATGACATGATGAGTCGCTATCCACATCTGTTTGCTGATGCATGATTCCGGGACGGAATCATCCTAAGGGGGAGAGAATTGTAACGCCCGGGTTTCAGGGCTAAGCATTTTTGTCAATGTAATAGTCTAGGTCAACTCTTGTAACTCTTTTTGAAGTAATAAAGATGAAATATTTGAGTATTATGTGAATTATGTGTATTTATGTGCTTATAATTTAATTATAAATGTATAATTAATAAATAATAAAAATAAGCGTCAAAATTAAAGTATAAGATAATCCCGATATCTCTACATAAAGTTGTAGAATATGTCTCAAGGTTTCCGTACATATAAAGAATGCCGAAATCCGAGTTATAACGAAGAAGTTATGACCCGTCGAAGTTTTACGGTAAAACCGGCACGGCACCGGGAAGCGTAAATAGTGAATTTACGATAGAGCAAGATTTAGCCTTAGCGATCTAAACGAAAGTCGTAGAATATGTTAAAATAAGAACATCGATAAAAAGAACGCCCAAATCTGACTTCGTATGAAGAAGTTATGATTTTTCGAAGTTTCAGAATAGAAGTGTACAGCCCGAAATTCGAATATTAGATCGAGCGGTTTTTAGCCGACACGACCTGAACGAGAATCGAAGATCTCGTTAAGAGTAGCGTAACGAGAAAAAGATGGGTGAAAACGGATGTCGGATGAAGAAGTTATGAGGATTTAACGGACCAATCATGTCCCGGCCCGTTAATAATATAAAATTTAAAATCGAGCCAAAATTAGCCGACGAAGTCTAAACGAAAGTTGTAGAGTACGTTCCCACCTTCGCGTGGATATAAAGAACGTCGAAAACGGAGGTCGTACGCGAAAGTTACGAATTTTTAAAGTTTGTACTCGTTTTTGCGAGGTCTGATACGAATTCGCTGACGTGGCGCTTTCCCAGCCGTCCGATGATGATCGCTGAAGTCGCCTCGGATGAGTGACGCGTCGCCCCTCGCTACGCCCAGCGTTCGGTCTCGTACGCGCCGCGTTCGCTTAGCCGTTCTCGGTCCAGAAGAAGCCACGTCGCACCACCGAGCCTTCGCCACCTGGAGGTCTGATCCGAAGCTACGCTCCGCGTCCGAGGACCTGTACGCCCAGCGTACGTCCGAGGACCAGGCTATAAAAGGGGACCAAGGCTGCCCACATTTTCACACCAAAAATAACTTCTCTCTCTAGTTTCTTTCTCTCTCTAGAGTTCCAAACCCCCCCTAAGCCCTAGGTAAAACCCTTAGCACCCTAGGAAAGCCCCGAGGCTCCCGGAATCCCGAGAAAAAGGAGTTTTTCGGTTTCGAAACGTTGCTCCAATCAAGTCCCGGTTCTCGATAAAAATCGCTGTAAGTGTGCTACGCTTACGCAATTTTTAATATAGCTTTCAAATAATTATAGGAATGTTATTAGGTCCTTAAAATAATTATTTGGGCTATTATTATGAGTTATATCGAGTATTATTAACGCTTAATAATACTCAGACTAATTAATTTGTCGCGGTTATCGTTAAACTAAACCCTAGTGGTATCGATACTAGGTTTTATCGAAGGAATATCGTTTTGAGAGTATCGAAGCGCTGTCCGAGTGCTGAGTCACCACCTAATCAGGTGAGTGCATAGTTACTTTCAGCTTACACATAGATATGAAGTATTTTATATAAATTACGTGCTATGTGTGCATATTATCTGAATACTTGCTATCTATGCTGGATGAACATTGTTATACATGTTTTCAATGATTTAAACTGTATATGTATTTTATATCTACGAAAATGTTGGGGTAAAACATGGGTAGATATAATAGCTGATGTGTGATAAAATGATGAGAGGCCTCGATGTTGATGTTGTTGTTTCTGTCATCTAGCGGAGTATGGATGACGACCACGGACTCTTCTAGACAGTCCAGTGGAACACTAGCAGGCTCGCAACCTGTAGGTGTTTGTGAACGATGTGTTCACCGGTGTACTCCATCCCCCACATGGTTGCCTTTAGGACATTTATTGCTGAGGAATCCCCTTAGTAGTAGTGTCCGTCCCGATGATGATCCTTAGGCTAGGTCCCTTATGATAGGTGTTTAGGGACGTAAAGTGAGGATAACGGGAACGGGTAATCGGGTTATTGTTGATCGATGAAATTAATAAACTTATTTATTGTGGGTTGAAAACCCTATGTGCTCACCAGGCTCCCAAGCCTGACCCACTCAGTTTTATGTATTACAGGTAGTGGCGCATGAGCATAGATGTGATGTTTTGGACGAGGGATTACGGATATAGGCCTGTAGATATGAAATAATGTAGTAAGGCTTATATTGTACTGTTTATGCTTTTGATCTGTACGAACATGACATCCCAAGTCTTTTAATGAAATACATTTCTATGGAAATGCTTTTGATAAATCTTTATCATATCTTGTTTTGGGACAAATTCCGCAACACTTTCATTTAAAATGTAACTCTGATTTTTAAACAAAGCATAAACAAACCGGTCTTTTCTGGCCATGATTTTGGGGATGTCACAGTTGGTATCAGAGCATTAGTTTAAGCGAACTAGGAATTTGTAGGATTTCTA
Source organism: Lactuca serriola (assembly GCF_051521515.1). Taxonomy (NCBI): domain Eukaryota; kingdom Viridiplantae; phylum Streptophyta; class Magnoliopsida; order Asterales; family Asteraceae; genus Lactuca; species Lactuca serriola. The sequence goes on along the minus strand of NC_136413.1, from coordinate 99,783,557 downwards.
GACTTAAACTTAGGATGCTAAGCGATGATTGTGAGGTGTGAGCACTAGCTTATTTTAGGAATTGTGCCTAAAATGCTTTTATGTGCTAAACGCTTTATGCATGATATGCTGTTATTTTTTTCGGATCTATGGTCTGTTGCCGACCGGATCTGGAAACCTTATGTGTTTAGGATTTTAAACGTACGACTACGATATTAGAACTAACATGTAAACGTTTCGGAGTGATAAGGACGATTTAAACGTCTATCCTAAATAAAGATCTAAATTCACCTTATTCGGTGTATAGATCAAGATGGTAAGGACCCGTAGCAGAAACGTAAACGCAAATGGGAACGGACACCAACCCCCAGTGGTTCAGCAAATACATGTTGTAGAAGAAGTTGCACCTGAGCCAGTCACGATGGCCGGAGTGCAAGCGATGATCCAGGCTATGTTGGATCGTCAAATGGAGGAAACTAGACGTTTGCTCCAGCAAAATCGAGAGGAAGGCACTATTCAAATCGAACAGCCCGAGTTGAACGAAGGGCAGACTGAGGAAGGAGACTACAGTGGAACTGTTGGTCGAGTCAACCAACCAATAGTTCAAGAAAATAACCAAGATGACGGATTCGAGAGAAATGGATGCAAGTACAAGGATTTTCAGACTTGCAAGCCATCGACTTTCACGGGAAAGGAAGATCCAATCGGAGTCATGGATTGGATCTCGGAGATGGAGTTAGCTTTCGTGACATGCGGTTGCAGAGGGAAGCTACAGACCACGTTTGCAGTGCGTCAGTTTCGAGGAGGCGCTGTACGTTGGTGGAATACTTTAGGGAAGACTTTAAGCCCCAACAAACCCCTGGAACTGACATGGGCAGAATTTCTAGTACAGTTCAAACGAAAGTACTGCTCAGCTCAAAACCTGCTTGAGCTAGAGAACCAGTTTCTAACCCTAAAGAAGGGGAGCATGTCAATCGATGAATACACGAACAACTTCACAGAAAAGATGGAATTTGCCTTGCGTCTTGTTCCGGACGAGCTGACGAAAATTGATAAGTACGCAAAAGGATTACCATGGGAGTACGCGGTGCCAGTGCGTCAGGCACCTACCTTGGAGGCAGCTATCTGGGCTGCCAAGTCTGTGGAGGATATGATTAAGGGAAGAGCTGCCAGCAAAGTCGAGGTTGGCGAGAAAAGGAAATTTGACGGATCCTCAAGGTCCGGTAAGAAGGGTAGATTCTCGAAGTTTGGTTCGAGAGGAGGAGGATCAGAAGCGAAGTGGTGTGAAAAGTGCAAGAAAAAGCACTCTGGGAAGTGTGACGGAGGGGTCACTTGTTACAAATGCGGAAAGCCTGGGCACTATGCCAATGAATGCACGTTCACTAAGAAGGTCTGTTATGAGTGCAACGAGGAGGGGCACATTTCAAGGGATTGCCCGAAGAAGAAGGAGACGGGAAGACCCAACATACCACCGAAGCCGAAGGCAAGAGCCTTCCAGATGACGCTCGAGGCTGCAAAGGAGGCAGCGGACGTCGCTTCAGGTACCTTTCTTGTAAATGGTTTGCCTGCAAATATACTATTTGATTCCGGAGCCAACTACTCCTTTGCGTCGCATAAATTTGGTGGGAAATTAGCATTGCCTGTAGAAAAACTAGATAATACCCTGATTGTAGAAGTTGCCAGTGGCAAATTCGTACCTGTTAGTAATCGTATTAGGAACATCGTCATTGACCTAAACGGAAAAGAATTCCACGAAGAGCTATTACCCATAGAGTTAAACGGTTTCGACATCGTTTTGGGTATGGATTGGCTTAGCGCTAACAATGCTGAGATTCAATGCCGAAAGAAGATAGTAAAGGTAAACCCACCCGAAAAAGAATCATTTATGGTGTACGGGGACAAATGCAAAGTGAATTCTGGAATCATCTCCCTGATGAAAGCCAGGAAATGTTTGTCCAAAGGATGTGCATCATACTTGGCATTCGTAATCGATGCCAAGAAGGAGAAGAAAGAGGTGCAAAATATACCGGTTGTGTGTGATTATCCGGAAGTCTTTCTCGAAGATCTTCCCGGATTACCACCTGATAGACAAGTGGAGTTTCGTATAGACTTGTTACCAGGAACAACACCAATAGCAAAGGCACCTTACCGATTAGCACCGACGGAGATGAAGGAGCTCATGACGCAACTTCAGGAACTGTTGGACAACGGTTTTATTCGACCTAGTTCATCACCCTGGGGAGCTCCGGTGTTATTCGTAAAGAAGAAGGACGGAAGCATGAGGATGTGCATAGACTATCGAGAGCTGAATAAGGCAACGGTGAAAAACAAGTATCCATTGCCGAGGATTGACGACCTATTCGATCAGCTGCAAGGTTCGAGCTACTTCTCAAAGATCGATCTTAGGTCAGGATATCATCAGCTGAAGGTGAGGGAGCAGGATATTGAAAAGACTGCATTCAGAACAAGATATGGACACTACGAGTTCTTGGTTATGTCATTCGGACTAACCAATGCTCCCGCAACATTCATGGATTTGATGAATAGGGTTTGTAAACCATTCCTCGATAAATCCGTGATGGTGTTCATCGACGACATTCTCATCTACTCGAAAAGCCAAGAGGAGCATGGCAAGCATCTACGGGAAGTATTAGAAGTTTTGAAGAAGGAGAAGCTTTTTGCAAAGTTCTCAAAATGCGACTTTTGGATACGGGAAGTCCAATTCTTGGGTCATGTTGTTAACCAGGAGGGAATAATGGTTGACCCCGCAAAGATCGAGGCTGTAATGAAGTGGGAACGTCCAAAGAGTCCCACGGAGATTCGAAGCTTTCTAGGATTAGCAGGATATTATCGACGATTTATCCAAGGCTTTTCTTCGATAGCTGCTCCATTAACAGCTTTGACTCATAAAGGAGCTACGTATACGTGGAGTGAGAAACACGATGAGGCATTCGAGAAGCTAAAGAAGAAGTTATGTGAAGCACCGATACTTTCTCTACCCGATGGAGTCGAAGATTTCGCAGTTTATAGTGACGCTTCTGGAGTCGGGTTGGGTTGTGTTCTGACCCAAAGAGAAAAGGTGATAGCATACGCATCTCGACAATTGAAAGAGCACGAAAAGAACTACCCCACTCATGATCTGGAGTTGGCAGCGGTAGTATTTGCCTTAAAGATATGGAGGCATTACCTCTACGGCACGAAGTGCAAGCTCTTCACTGATCATAAGAGTCTCCAGTATCTCTTTAATCAGAAGGAGTTGAACATGAGGCAACGACGCTGGCTAGAACTTCTTAAGGACTACGACTGTGAGATACTTTACCACCCAGGTAAAGCAAATATTGTTGCTGATGCTCTCAGTCGGAAAGTCAACCTTGAAAGGAAAAGGCCAAGAGCGTTAAGAATTGAAGTCGTCTCGACGATTGTGGAAAGTATCAGGAAAGCTCAAGAAGAAGCTTTAGAGAAAAATGACCGAAAGGAAGAACGCTTGGGAAGAACGTTAGTGTTCGGTACAAACAGTCGAGGACTGAAGGTATTCCAAAATCGAATATGGGTACCTAAGACGGGAGGAATAAGAGATCTCCTGATGGAAGAAGCACACAAGACCATGTACTCGATTCATCCCGGTAGCACTAAAATGTATAGGGACCTAAAACCCTACTACTGGTGGCCGACGATGAAGCTCGATGTTGCGAAGTATGTGGCTGAGTGCGTAACATGTGCGAGGGTTAAGGCACAACATCAGAAACCGTATGGGAGTTTAGAACCTTTACCTGTACCCATGGGTAAATGGGAAGACATCACCATGGATTTTGTGACTAAACTGCCCAAGACGAAGAACGGTCACGACATGATTTGGGTAGTCGTGGATCATTTCACCAAGAGTGCACACTTCATAGCAGCCAACGAGAAGTGGTCTATGGATAAGCTCGCAAATGCTTACGTGAAGGAAATTGTAAGACTTCACGGTGTCCCTCTTACGATTGTATCAGATCGTGATAGTCGTTTCACGTCAAGGTTTTGGAGGAGTCTACAAGAGGAGTTGGGTACAAAGTTGTGTTTGAGTACTGCTTACCATCCGCAAACTAATGGTCAGAGCGAAAGAACGATTCAGACACTGGAAGATATGCTGAGAGCATGTACCCTCGAATTCCAAGGAAATTGGGACGAGCACTTACCTATGGTAGAATTTTCCTACAACAATAGTTTTCACTCGAGCATCAAGATGGCACCTTACCAAGCCTTGTATGGACAAAAGTGTCGTACGCCGTCTTGTTGGCTTGAAGCCGGAGAGAAGCAGTTTATGGGCCCCGAGATAGTCCATGAGACTGCCGAAAAGTTGAAGGTGATTAGGGAAAGAATGTTAGCAGCTCAGGATCGTCAGAAGAGCTATGCTGACAAGAAAAGACGACCGATAACCTTCGAGGTTGGGGATTCCGTTCTGCTTAAAGTCTCACCATGGAAGGGACTTATACGATTTGGGAAACGAGGAAAGTTGAGTCCAAGGTTTATTGGACCGTTCAAAGTTCTTCAGAAGATAGGGAACCAAGCTTACAAGTTGGAATTGCCCGAAGAACTCAATGGTATTCATAACACTTTCCATGTGTGTTATTTGAGGAAATTCACGGGAGATGTTCCCGACATAATTCCAATCTCAGAGTTAAGGATGGATGAGAATAAAAGGCTGATCGAAGAGCCTGAGGCAATTGTTGACCGTAAGACTAAGAAGTTACGACGCAAGATGGTCGACTTGGTGCTAGTCCGATGGAAACATTCGAATGGGCCGAATCTCACTTGGGAAACAGAGGATGACATGATGAGTCGCTATCCACATCTGTTTGCTGATGCATGATTCCGGGACGGAATCATCCTAAGGGGGAGAGAATTGTAACGCCCGGGTTTCAGGGCTAAGCATTTTTGTCAATGTAATAGTCTAGGTCAACTCTTGTAACTCTTTTTGAAGTAATAAAGATGAAATATTTGAGTATTATGTGAATTATGTGTATTTATGTGCTTATAATTTAATTATAAATGTATAATTAATAAATAATAAAAATAAGCGTCAAAATTAAAGTATAATATAATCCCGATATCTCTACATAAAGTTGTAGAATATGTCTCAAGGTTTCCGTACATATAAAGAATGCCGAAATCCGAGTTATAACGAAGAAGTTATGACCCGTCGAAGTTTTACGGTAAAACCGGCACGGCACCGGGAAGCGTAAATAGTGAATTTACGATAGAGCAAGATTTAGCCTTAGCGATCTAAACGAAAGTCGTAGAATATGTTAAAATAAGAACATCGATAAAAAGAACGCCCAAATCTGACTTCGTATGAAGAAGTTATGATTTTTCGAAGTTTCAGAATAGAAGTGTACAGCCCGAAATTCGAATATTAGATCGAGCGGTTTTTAGCCGACACGACCTGAACGAGAATCGAAGATCTCGTTAAGAGTAGCGTAACGAGAAAAAGATGGGTGAAAACGGATGTCGGATGAAGAAGTTATGAGGATTTAACGGACCAATCATGTCCCGGCCCGTTAATAATATAAAATTTAAAATCGAGCCAAAATTAGCCGACGAAGTCTAAACGAAAGTTGTAGAGTACGTTCCCACCTTCGCGTGGATATAAAGAACGTCGAAAACGGAGGTCGTACGCGAAAGTTACGAATTTTTAAAGTTTGTACTCGTTTTTGCGAGGTCTGATACGAATTCGCTGACGTGGCGCTTTCCCAGCCGTCCGATGATGATCGCTGAAGTCGCCTCGGATGAGTGACGCGTCGCCCCTCGCTACGCCCAGCGTTCGGTCTCGTACGCGCCGCGTTCGCTTAGCCGTTCTCGGTCCAGAAGAAGCCACGTCGCACCACCGAGCCTTCGCCACCTGGAGGTCTGATCCGAAGCTACGCTCCGCGTCCGAGGACCTGTACGCCCAGCGTACGTCCGAGGACCAGGCTATAAAAGGGGACCAAGGCTGCCCACATTTTCACACCAAAAATAACTTCTCTCTCTAGTTTCTTTCTCTCTCTAGAGTTCCAAACCCCCCCTAAGCCCTAGGTAAAACCCTTAGCACCCTAGGAAAGCCCCGAGGCTCCCGGAATCCCGAGAAAAAGGAGTTTTTCGGTTTCGAAACGTTGCTCCAATCAAGTCCCGGTTCTCGATAAAAATCGCTGTAAGTGTGCTACGCTTACGCAATTTTTAATATAGCTTTCAAATAATTATAGGAATGTTATTAGGTCCTTAAAATAATTATTTGGGCTATTATTATGAGTTATATCGAGTATTATTAACGCTTAATAATACTCAGACTAATTAATTTGTCGCGGTTATCGTTAAACTAAACCCTAGTGGTATCGATACTAGGTTTTATCGAAGGAATATCGTTTTGAGAGTATCGAAGCGCTGTCCGAGTGCTGAGTCACCACCTAATCAGGTGAGTGCATAGTTACTTTCAGCTTACACATAGATATGAAGTATTTTATATAAATTACGTGCTATGTGTGCATATTATCTGAATACTTGCTATCTATGCTGGATGAACATTGTTATACATGTTTTCAATGATTTAAACTGTATATGTATTTTATATCTACGAAAATGTTGGGGTAAAACATGGGTAGATATAATAGCTGATGTGTGATAAAATGATGAGAGGCCTCGATGTTGATGTTGTTGTTTCTGTCATCTAGCGGAGTATGGATGACGACCACGGACTCTTCTAGACAGTCCAGTGGAACACTAGCAGGCTCGCAACCTGTAGGTGTTTGTGAACGATGTGTTCACCGGTGTACTCCATCCCCCACATGGTTGCCTTTAGGACATTTATTGCTGAGGAATCCCCTTAGTAGTAGTGTCCGTCCCGATGATGATCCTTAGGCTAGGTCCCTTATGATAGGTGTTTAGGGACGTAAAGTGAGGATAATGGGAACGGGTAATCGGGTTATTGTTGATCGATGAAATTAATAAACTTATTTATTGTGGGTTGAAAACCCTATGTGCTCACCAGGCTCCCAAGCCTGACCCACTCAGTTTTATGTATTACAGGTAGTGGCGCATGAGCATAGATGTGATGTTTTGGACGAGGGATTACGGATATAGGCCTGTAGATATGAAATAATGTAGTAAGGCTTATATTGTACTGTTTATGCTTTTGATCTGTACGAACATGACATCCCAAGTCTTTTAATGAAATACATTTCTATGGAAATGCTTTTGATAAATCTTTATCATATCTTGTTTTGGGACAAATTCTGCAACACTTTCATTTAAAATGTAACTCTGATTTTTAAACAAAGCATAAACAAACCGGTCTTTTCTGGCCGTGATTTTGGGGATGTCACACATGCCTAGCCTAATCACTCTCTATTTTTTTATTTGTGTTGTATTTCATTTTGTCAACCTATTTGATGCCTAATGTTCATTTCCCTTTTAGTAAAGTTATAATGTCACATGTTCCATTTAACTCCACAATGGTTACTTCCTTTTACATGGAATACAAACATGAGGGACTTTCATATCTTCTTCGTAGCTAGAAGGCTATATTATTGTAGTTATTTCAACTAGGAAACACCAATGCGAAGAAAAAGATTACGACAAATTACATAAAAAGAAATAGGATATGAAATAGGAGAGGATACCTGATATGTGTATTTCTATATATATTTTTATATATCATATCTTAATATTTTAGCCTTAATTATTGTTATTTAGAACTAAAAGTTACTTATAATGTTTAAATTTACATTTTATAGGTATATTGTTGCTAGAGCGGAAAAGAAGCAAAAAGAGATGGAAGTTGGGCTTAGAATGCAAAAAGAAAGAAGTTGGCTGAAGGCAGCCCACTACGCCCAATGTAGATATTGGTACGCCCAGCGTAAGCGTATTGGGCGTGTCTCAAAATCCTGATCGCGATAGATTTCTTAGTACGCCCCGCGTACACCGACTTACGCCCAGCGTACGTAAGTCGGTTCCAACTCTTATATAAAGTAATTTTCGGCCAAGGAGAGAGAACTCGAATACCATTGATCCTTAGTCGACAACTAACTTCTATTATGCCATTTTAAGGGTCTAGAAGGTGGCCAGAAGGCCGTTAAGATGACAGGAGCAAAGATCTAAGGGATTGGAGAACAGATTCATGTCGGTCATCATGTGGTTTGTTATCGTGACCATGTTTAGCATTCCATTGTGATGTCATTATGTCTTTACTTTCTAATTTAGGTGTTAAAACCTTTTACTCTGTGTTTATGACTGAATGAATCTTTGAATTTATGATTTAATTGCTATTTGGATTGTTTATTCTTATTTAATTTATTTTGTCAAGTTTGATTGAAAATCCATCTGTGTTAAAAATTGTTGTTTTGTTTCCTATTGCTGAATTAACAAAGTTAAGACGACTTTCTAGCTATGTTAATTTGAATCATAGTTGTCCAGTAACCATTGTTGATTAGGACTAGAGTTTTGACCAAAACCTAGGGTTAGGAAATAAAGTAATGAACTTTAATGTGTGTGCATGAGTAGAATGACCATTCGATGCATGATTTAATTCCTAAGACCATTATGGTCAAATAAGATCAAATCTTGCTTAATACGAACTGAATACTGATTTGCATGATTGTTTGTTCACCTGATCAATAAATTAATAGTTGTGTTGAAATCAAAGGATTAGTAGTCATGACCATGACACTAGTCATATTAGGAATCGGTGAATAATGAATAAATATCCATTATATCAGTAGTTAACCATTAATTTGAGATGTAATTTATCTAAACCAAAGTACCTAAAGAACTTTGTCTTCTGGTCAGTTTATCGATATTTGATGCTAAGTGGTAATTAAAGTATTTAATTAAACATTTCTTTATTGCTTTAGTGTGTTTAGTGTAACATATAATCAAAAACTCCAAATTAATTCATCACCGTTTCCCTTGTGTTCGACACATGTTCTTACCACAACTATGCTATTACACGATTAGGTTCACTGCCTAGTGTGTGTGTTAGTCCAGTTGCGATAAATTCAGTTTTATAAATTTAAAACTTGAGCATTAAAAATATTTATATATAAAAATCACACATCAATACCAATGAAGTGATTTTGTCACCATTCTTTGTATGTATTAGAAAGTCTTAGGGTCATTTATTGGCATGTTTTTTTGAAGCCCTCTACCAAACTCTTAATTCTCTAACTTAAGGTTCATGTTGATGCATTAATGTAACATCCCAAATTTTGAGACCAAAAATTTCATTTTTGAATTAATATATTATAAAACATTTTACCAAAACATTGTCAATAAAACAACACATTACAAAATCATAATGTTGTGTCTCAACCCATGACATCAAAAGTAATGAAAATCATAGTACAATCCCAGAAACCCAATGCGGAAACCATGTGTGTGTGTGTGTGATCGCTGCTATACCGCCGGATCCTTCCCCTTTGACGAAGAGGTACCTGAAACCAAAACCAAAACTGTAAGCATAAAACCTAGTGAGTTCCCCCATCATACCACGTACAATATCATATCATCGATGTCTTTCAACTGGTAACTGCCACCAGTATCTTTCAACCGGTATCTGCCATCGGTATCTTTCAACCGGTAATCGTCATCGGTATCTTTCAACCGATATCTGTCATCGGTATCTTTCAATCGGTAACCGGGGACTATTTCACCCCCTACTGCTATCATACAATATCAGATATAATCATACAGTCATGCATATCTAGGTACTGACCTACCCTTCGATCCTAACGACCAATGTCAGGGAAAAACTATTCCCTACTACTACCACTAACATACACATTGTAGTGATATCTCTTGACCACATCACATAAGCAGACCAAGATAATTATCACAGAGACAATTATCCACCAAATACCCCTGATGGTGGGTCGGCATTGTGACCTTAGACCCACCCCTACTGGAAGGTTACTCGCCTCGATGTCGTGTAGTGTCTGAACTGTCCTCTGCGCGAAGATCGAATCTCCTCGACTCCTCAATCCCTACACGACAATCCTCAAGTCATCAAACAGGACATGCAACCCTAACCAGGGTCAATACCATAACCAGTCAAAGTCAACATCCAGTTGACCTGTCTCGCCGAGTTGGCTCGCCAACTCGCCGAGTCCATACTCCACTAATCCGATACAACCTCGACACCACTCGTCGAGTCTAGCGAGAACTCGTTGAGTTTTCCTTCATTCAAACCATCAAGACCATCTCCATCTGACTCGCCGAGTTCTTCCTTCAACTCGACGAGTTCATCTCCCTCAAGAACGTGTCTAGTCTATGACTCGCTGAGTTGTAGAACAACTCGTTGAGTCCATCTTCAAAGGTTGGGAGATTACCTTGGACTCGTCGAGTCTGTTCATCCACTCATCGATTCCCATGATACCCAGGTCCCTTTACGAGTCTAAACATTTACAGGACTTCCTTCTCAAACCACTTGTCCATCCACAGAAGGAATTTAGTGGTCATTACACACCGACTCGCAAAGTTCCAAGAACAACTCGTCGAGTCCCTTCTTGACCCTTACTATACGGTCGATTTAAAAGAGTCTTAACATGTCAGAATCATAGATCTGGACTCCTAATGTCTATTTTATACGTAAAGTTCCAAACTTGGTGCACATGCATGGGGTTTTGGCTCAAAAATCCATTAAAGGTGCTCTACATTGTGCATGGGGCTCTCATGGCCATAGAGTTGGCACCTTTATGCCATGAGACCCCTCCAATGACTCAGATCTGTAAGTAGAACCCCATGAATCACTTCAAAAATCTGAAAATGGCTTAGAAAGCCCAAAATGCACTTAAAATCTAAGCCCTAAAGATGAGCAACCAAATGGAAGACCAAAACAGTGGGCATTTACCTTGGTTGAGCTGAAGATGGAATAGGATCTCTGGATCTACATGCCCCAACTCGAATTTCCAAGCTTCTCGCTTCCTTTCAAGCTTCACAACAACCCAAAAGCACCAAAAATGGCCTTAGATCACTCAAAGCGGCTAGGGTTTCGATAAGAGGTGTTATGGGAGCATAAGGGACAATGGGGGCTGCTATAAGGCGTTTAAATAGGGTGCAAACCCTCAAATTTAGGGTTTCACTCAAAAAACACCTACTCGCCAAGTCAGCCTCCGACTGGTCGAGTAGGCCACATAAACTTCCCGTGGGACCCGTCTCTACTCGACGAGTTGGGCCACCAACTCGTCGAGTCCCAAAGAAAAATTACATAAAATTCTTGAATTAAAGACATACCAGGAATCAGGTGTTACAAATCTCTCTCACTTATCTTAGACTTTGTCCTCGAGGTCTGTTGCACGATCCTGAAAAAGCTCGGGGTAATGTTCCCTCATCTCTTCCTACGGCTTCCAGGTCCATTCCGAGCCCTTTCGGTGCTGCCACTGCACCTTTACCAGCTCCACTCTTTTATTCCTCTGATCCCTTGATTTCCTGTCAAGGATTGCCACTGGTCGCTCAATGTAGTTCAGGCTGTCATCAACCTGAATATCCTCCAAAGGCACCACCGCCGAATCGTCTACTAGGCATTTCCGCAACTGGGAGACATGAAATGTGCTATGAATCTGACTGAGTTCGGCTGACAGATCCAACCTATACGCCACCTTGCCCACCCAGGCTACAACCCTGAAGGGTCCAATATACCTGGGGCCCAGCTTTCCCCGCTTCCTGAATCGAATGATGCCCTTCCAAGGCCACACCTTCAAGAGCACCAATTAGACATGCACAAACACCCGATCCGATCCGATCCGGTTTGATGATGTCACGCCGAATCCGATTCAAGCTTTAATCCGAACCGGTTTCAAACCGGATTTGACCGGTTTTCCGAGCCCCGCATCCGATTCGGTTTAATCCGATCCGATCCAAAATCCGATCCGACATTGCCTTTTTTTTTTAAATACACATTTTTTGGACCTCAAATATAACACAAAATGCAACATGTGTACATTAAAATAGTTAAAACATACATCAAACGTCGAATTAGAAAGAGTTTTTAAACTAGTTAAATAATAATAATAATAATAAAATGGCGTTATAACATTTAGCCAAATGGAAATAGTTTTTGTGGTCTTCCACTTCGTGTCGCCTTCATTTAATTATTCTTCAACCGCCACGCAAGTAACTACGGGTCTCATCAATGCCATATTCTTCATCCCCGTCTTCGTCTTCGACTTCATCGTCATCGTCTTCGTCTTCCGGAGGTGTTGATAAGCCTTGTGCATATTCTTCATCCATGATCTCCGGTTCAACATTTTGTGATAGTGGGCCTTCTAGTGATGCCAAGTGTTGTATACGTTCCACAGAATCCAAGTAATCCTTTAAGCAAACTGTAACAACGCAAATTTTCAAACAAATTTTTCATTTTAAAAATAAGGTATTTCCATTCAAACAAGGCATAAATAATTTAAGTATTCTGTCAAATACAATTAATCAAAACCCCAAGATCATAAAAGCAGTCTTCAGTGTGTATCGATCACGCCAGCGCCTTCCCACGGTCCTCGCTAGTACCTGAAATACATGCGTAACAACTGTAAGCATAAATGCTTAGTGAGTTCCCCAATATACAATTACACACATACGCCTTTCCAGGCCCTGACCTTCCGGTCCTTAACGCAACGCCTTCCGGCCCATAACATAATCGCCTTCCGACCCACATAACATACATAGCTCACAGATAACAAATAACTTATCACATATATCATACATATCACATATCATATCTGACCTTCCGTTCATACAGTCAAACCCTTCCGGGTACAGTATAGTGAGAAGACTCACCTCGTAAAAGCTGAAAGCTAGTAAATCCTGAAATGACTCGTGCACAATCCGACGAGCTACAACCTCCCTATAACATCACATATCTCATTAACACTTATATCTTCAAAGTGTGACTATCCCTAAGAAGTCAGACTTAGGTCAACTCTGGTCAACGGTCAACGGTCAACTCGACCGGACTCGGTGAGTACCATGGCGACTCGGCGAGTCTAGACGTCCTCCAACTTTCTGAGATTCCTTGTCTACTCGTCGAGTGTCCTCCTCGACCCGACGAGTTACCCCTGGAAGAATCGCGGGGCCACCCCGACTCCACTCGTCGAGTCTGAAGAACAGCTCGACGAGTTCCAGTAATTCTCCAACCTACTCGCCGAGTCTGCTCATCGGACTCGGCGAGTCCACGCCATGCAGTCGATTAACTGCTTCCTGAGATGAGTCTCGTCCCGAAATACACAAGCATGGGACCCTCTGGACCCTTAAGGTCCTAATACAAGATTATAGTCGTTGGGTAACAAGGCACTAATTCATCTAATCACCCAAATGGGTTCCATAAACCCTAAATCCATGCATACATCAACAAACAGAAAGGAATCCGAAATATTACCTGGAATATGCCCTCTCTGTGTCTCCAAACCGCAGAATTCGAATCCCTTGCCGTTCCTTTAGCCAAAACCCTTCTCCTCCTTGCCCAACAATTTCTTCAAGCCCTAATATCCTCCAATCTTGCTCTAGATGCCCACAGCCGTTTAGGGTTCCTCTCAATCGAGTAAAGACGGACAATGACGGCATATAAGAGCATTATATACGATCCAAAACCGAACGGTTAGGGTTTCTGCTGAACAGCGTCGACTCGCCGAGTCCATATCTGGACTCGTCGAGTCCAGTCGCGGACCCGCGACCAAGTCTGCGATCCTACTCGGAGAGTCTAGGCTCCGACTCGCCGAGTCCCCTCTTAACTCACCCCAAAAACATAATTAAACAATACCTGAGATTTTGGGCTGTTACACAAACGCAAACCTCTACCGCAACCGGGGTAAGATTCGTCCTCAACTTTGATAAAACTCTTCCACTAAAATAAAAAGCGGATTCCGAAGCTACCGTGGAAGCTTGGACGGTTAGTAAATCACGGGCCATGACGGAGAGAATAGGAAATTGTGCTTCCTTTTCACTCCACCAAGCCAAAAGATCCAAATTTTTAAATTGCGGTGCACTCATGAATTTTAAAAAGTTTGAACCCATATAAATTCCAAGTTCGCTACTAGGCATTAATGTGCGTGCCCTTTTGTTTTGCTCCTCCAAAAGGTAGTTATAGAGGTCGATATGAAAATCCGTTCAACCCCCACCACTACCCGATGCACCGCTAGTAGAGTCGGTTACACTTGCAAAAGTGTTTGACATATTGCCATATTTTGTAGCGTAAATGTCAAACAAATTAGTAAAAGTATCATTGAAAATGTTTATTTGGTTACAGATGTAGTTTGAGTTATCTTTGTGCAAATTTAAAGACATATAAATTTTGGTAATCAAAGCCTCTACACCCGTAACATTGATACATGGGTTTAATGCCGCGGCGCAAATAAAAAGTGGTGGCATTTCTTTGAAATATCTGACTAGTTTTTGTCTCATTGGTCTCGTAACCAAAACAAATATTTAACTTCTTTGTTCAAAACGTTCCAATTGTGCGGACATCAACCATAATTCAGTTAGTAACAACGGACTTGTAGGGTAATACACACCCGATAGAAAAGTGGTTGATTGTTTAAAAACTTTTAACATTTCCACAAACTCTTTCATCAAATCCCAATCATAATCCGAAACCGAGTTTTTTCCTTTTGAAATTGTGTCGTAAAATAATTGCAAAGCGATTCTTTGACGTGTCAAACTTTCAAACATCATGCATGCTGAACTCCATCTAGTGTCACAATCCCAATGAGGACTATATGGAGTTACGTTAATGGAAATAGCAAACTTTCGATATTTTTCCATTGTAGCTTTATTTTTTCCAAAAACTCTAGTTAACACAGTTTTGAATTTTTCAATCGTCGAATCTATCATTTTTAAACCATCTTGTACCACAAGATTAATAATGTGACAAACACATCTAGTATGAAAAAACGAGCCATTCAAAATAGGTTTATATTTTGCAATTAATCTTTTTGTCGCGGCGGTATTGTTACTTGCATTGTCAAACGAAATAGAGAAGATTTTGTCGCGTAAATTATAAGTCTCTATAACGCTTACTAAAATTGCAAATAATCTTGCCCCCGTGTGAGGATGCGCAAAAAGTTCAAAAGCAATAACTCGTTTGTTCATTACCCAAGTAGAGAGATCTATCCAATGTGCCGTGACACAAAGATAGCTTTTGGGACAACTACCGGCGGAGGACCAAACGTCACAGGTTAAAGAAACACCGGTTTTTATATTTAAAAATCCCAATTGCATATCTTTTTTGGCTATATCCCAATACTTTAAAGCATCACGTCTAAGAGAAGTGCGACTTACTTGCCGGTATTGCGGTTGCATTTTTTCCCGCAAAATCCTTGTTAATCGCGGGTTGTCGAAGTGGTTGAAAGGATAGCCCTCTTGAATCACGAACTTGCAAAAGATTTCACGAAGGTCATCATTGTTGTAAATGAAGATCGACCCGTCGGGAGTAATATTTGGTTGACTTGGATCGCTTTGACCTTTTACAGCCGGACAAGTTTTTGTTGTATGACTCATTAACGTGCTATTGCCATCTTTTTCCAAAAACATTCCGCACTTCTTGCATCTCGCTTTTTCCTTCCCGTTCGACAACAAACACAAATCGTAATGTTCCCACACTTCTTTACTCCGAGTGGTTGGTATGATTTTAACCACCGTTGCATCCGAATCTTGACCCGCGGTTGAATTTCTGGAGCTCATTTTTTTTGAGTATTATGAAAATAAGTAGTAAATTTTTTGTGTAAAATTGAAATGTAGCAAATGAAAGGTATATATAGGTGTTTAGAAGTGCCAAAAAGTCAAAAAAAGTCAAAGTAGCCGTTTTTTTAAGTTCTAACGGCTAGTAAAAAAATTTCAAATTTTCCCGTTTTTTAACGGTAACAAAAAAATCCGGTTTCAAACCGGTTTCAACAAAATCCGGTTCTCGATCCGGGGTATAATCCGATTTCCTGTCCGAAGTCTCGATCCGGTTTCAATCCAGTGACCGGTTCAATCCGATCCGGTTCGGTCAAAACGGGTTTTGACCAAATCTGGTTTTTGGATCGGATCGGATCCTATAGCCCAATCCGGTTTTTGTGTGCATGTCTAAGCACCATATCCCGACCTGGAACTCCAGGTCCGATCGACGCTTGTCGGCATAACTTTTCTACAGACTTTGTGCGGTCTGAAGCCTGCTCCGAACCTACTGGATCCTCTTCGTAGTCTTGAGTACTACTTCGGTACTCCCCATGACTCTCTGTCCGACCTCTCCCCAGAATATCAGGGTCCTGCACTTCCTCCCATACAACATTTAGAAAAGAGGACGGTCGATGCTCGCATGATAACTGTTGTTGTAAGAGAACTCCGCCAAAGGAAGGTAAGTATCCCAACTACCTCCGAAGTCCAAAACACACGCCCGCAGCATATCCTTCGGAGTCTGGATGGTCCGCTCGCTCTGACCATGCGTCTGCGGGTGAAAGGCGGTACTAAAATGTAGACGAGTACCCAGCTCGTCGTGAAACTTCTTCCAAAACCTGGAAGTGAACCGCACATCCCTATCTGAGATAATTGAAACTGGCACCCCGTTCTGCGCCACCACCTCCCTAATATAGATGTCGGCCAACCTTTCGGCCGAAATACTCTCCTGAATCGGAATAAAACAGGCGCTCTTGGTCAATCGATCAATGATGACCCATATCGAATCTACTCCTCGCACGGTCCTTTACCAGCTTCACTCTTTTGTTCCTCAGATCCCTTGATTTCCTGTTAAGGATTGCCACTGGTCGCTCAATGTAGTTCAGGCTGTCATCAACCTGAATATCCTCCAAAGGCACCACCGCCGAATCGTCTACTAGGCATTTCCGCAACTGGGAGACATGAAATGTGCTATGAATCTGACTAAGTTCGGCTGGCAGATCCAGCGTATACGCCACCTTGCCCACCCATGCTACAACCGTGAATGATCCAATATACCTAGGGCCCATCTTTCCCCGCTTCCCGAATCGAATGACGCCCTTCCAAGGCCACACCTTCAAGAGCACCATATCCCGACCTGGAACTCCAGGTCCGATCGACGCTTGTCGGCATAACTTTTCTACCGACTTTGTGCGGTCTAAAGCCTGCTCCGAACCTGCTGGATCCTCTTCGTAGTCTTGAGTACTACTTCGGTACTCCCCATGACTCTCTGTCCGACCTCTCCCCAGAATATCAGGGTCCTGGACTTCTTCCCATACAACATTTAGAAAGGAGGACGGTCGATGCTCGCATGATAACTGTTGTTATAAGAGAACTCCGCCAAAGGAAGGTAAGTATCCCAACTACCTTCGAAGTCCAAAACACATGCCTGCAGCATATCCTCCAGAGTCTGGATGGTCCGCTCGCTCTGACCATCCGTCTGCGGGTGAAAGGTAGTACTAAAATGCAGACGAGTACCCAGCTCGTCGTGAAACTTCTTCCAAAACCTGGAAGTGAACCGCACATCCCTATCTGAGATAATTGAAACTGGCACCCCGTTCTGCGCCACCACCTCCCTAATATAGATGTCGGCCAACCTTTCGGCCGAAATACTCTCCTGAATCGGAATAAAACAGGCGCTCTTGGTCAATCGATCAATGATGACCCATATCGAATCTACTCCTCGCACGGTCCTTTACCAGCTTCACTCTTTTGTTCCTCAGATCCCTTGATTTCCTGTTAAGGATTGCCACTGGTCGCTCAATGTAGTTCAGGCTGTCATCAACCTGAATATCCTCCAAAGGCACCACCGCCGAATCGTCTACTAGGCATTTCCGCAACTGGGAGACATGAAATGTGCTATGAATCTGACTAAGTTCGGCTGGCAGATCCAGCGTATACGCCACCTTGCCCACCCATGCTACAACCGTGAATGATCCAATATACCTAGGGCCCATCTTTCCCCGCTTCCTGAATCGAATGACGCCCTTCCAAGGCCACACCTTCAAGAGCACCATATCCCGACCTGGAACTCCAGGTCCGATCGACGCTTGTCGGCATAACGTTTCTACCGACTTTGTGCGGTCTAAAGCCTGCTCCGAACCTGCTGGATCCTCTTCGTAGTGTTGAGTACTACTTCGGTACTCCCCATGACTCTCTGTCCGACCTCTCCCCAGAATATCAGGGTCCTGGACTTCCTCCCATACAACATTTAGAAAGGAGGACGGTCGATGCTCACATGATAACTGTTGTTATAAGAGAACTCCGCCAAAGGAAGGTAAGTATCCCAACTACCTTCGAAGTCCAAAACACACGCCTGCAGCATATCCTCCAGAGTCTGGATGGTCTGCTCGCTCTGACCATCCGTCTGCGGGTGAAAGGTAGTACTAAAATGCAGACGAGTACCCAGCTCGTCGTGAAACTTCTTCCAAAACCTGGAAGTGAACCGCACATCCCTATCTGAGATCACTGAAACTGGCACCCCATGCCGCGCCACCACCTCCCTAATATAGATGTTGGCTAACCTTTCGGCCGAAATACTCTCCTGAATCGGAATAAAATGGGCGCTCTTGGTCAATCGATCAATGATGACCCAAATCGAATCTACTCCTCGCACGGTCCTGGGAAGCTTCGTAATGAAGTCCATAGTAATATCCTCTCACTTCCATAGCAGGATATCCAATGGCTGGACCTTGCCATGAGGTCTCTGGTGCTCCGCCTTGACCTTCCTACCGGTTAGGCACATTTCCACAACCCAAGCTATGTCCCTCTTCATACAGGGCCACCAATATTCGAGACGAAGATCCCTATACATCTTCATCGCCCCGGAATGGATAGAGAACCTGGATTTGTGTGCCTCTGCCATCAATACCTGGCACACACCCCCATGATAAGGGACTCACACCGTACGGTGAAAATTCAACAATCCCCGACTATCATAGTCGAAGGAGGAAATTTGACCCACAATTCGCTCGCTCTTCTGATGTTCCTCCTTTATGGCCTCCTTCTGGGCCTCCCGAATCTGCTTCAACAACGGAGTCACAACTATCATCCTCAGACAAATGTCCCTGATCGGCGTTGCCTTGCGGCTAAGCGCATCGGCCACGACATTGGCCTTCCCCGGGTGGTAGAGGATCTTGCAATCATAATCCTTTACCACATCAAGCCACCGACACTGCCTCATATTTAGATTTGGCTGGTCCATGAGATACCTCAAGCTCTTGTGGTCCTTGTAAATGGTACAACGAACCCCATAGAGGTAATTGCGCCAAATCTTGAGGGCGAAAACAACAGCCCCCAGCTCCAGATCATGCGTCGGGTAATTCGCCTTGTGGAGCTTCAGCTGCCTCGAAGCGTAAGCTATAACAAGCCCTCTCTGCATCAATACCACGCCCAAACACGAGATGGATGCATCACAATACACAAAAAATCCTCCATGCCCTCCGACAGGGCTAAGATTGGCGCCTCACACAATCTCCGTCTCAAGGTCTCAAACGCAGCTTGCTACTCGGGCCCCCAGCGAAAGACCACAGCCTTCCTCGTCAGCCGGGTCAGGGGCACGACTATCTTGGAGAAGTCCTGAATGAATCTCCGATAGTAGCCTGCCGGTCCCAGAAAGCTCCGAATCTCAGATGGAGACCTCGGAACCTCCCACCTCATCACGGCCTCCACCTTGGTCGGGTCAACCGAAATCTCGTTCTGGTTGACAAGGTGCCCAAGAAACTGGACCTCACGCAACCAGAACTCACACTTGGAGAACTTAGCATACAAGTTCTCCCTCTTCAATGTACCTAGAACCTCCCGCAAGTGCTCCTCATGCTGCTCTCGCGTCTTGGAATAAACCAAGATGTCATCGATGAAAACTATCACAGACCGATCCAACATCGGTCTGCATACGCGATTCATGAGATCCATGAACATAGCAGAAGCATTGGTGAGCCCGAAAGGCATCACCACGAACTTATAGTGGCCGTAGCGCGTCCGGAACGCAGCCTTCTGCATATCCTCCTCTCTGACCCTCATATGATGATATCCTGAATACAGATCGATCTTGGAGAACCAAGATGCTCCCTGTAGCTGGTCAAAGAGGTCATCAATCCTCGAGAGTGGGTAACGGTTCTACACCGTTACCTTATTCAGGTCCCTATAGTCTATACACATCCGATGCGACTCGTCCTTCTTCTTCACAAACAGAATCGGGGCTCCCCAGGGTGAACTGCTCGGTCTAATGAATCCCTTGTCTAACAGCTCTTGCAGCTGTGTAGACAACTCCTGCATCTCAGAAGTAGCCAACCGATACGATGCCTTGGCTATCGGAGCCGCACCAGGGACTAGGTCGGTCCTGAACTCTACCTGCCTCTCCAGAGGTATCCCAGGCAACTCCTCAGGGAATACATCCGCAAACTCTCGTACCACAGACACATCGCCCACCGTCGCCTTACCCGCTTCCCGAGTATCCATAACATAGGCGACAAATCCCACGCAACCCCACTGAAGGTAGCGCATGGCTCTCGCTGCTGAACATAGAGCTAGTCCTCGCTGTGGCCTCTCGCCCTGAACCACCAGCTCTCCCCCACTCGGGGGTCCTGATCCGCACCAACTGCTTCGTGCAGTCAATCACTACCCCGTTGGGGCTTAGCCAATCTATACCAATAATAATCTTGTTCCCCCGCAACACTATGGGAACTAGGTCCACCAGGTAACGCTCCTCGAACAGCCTCAAAACACAATCTCGGTAGACCTCTGATGCTTGCACTGACTGGTTGTCCGCAATCTCGACCTCCAAAGGGCAATCCAGCATGCCCGAAGACTCAAGAAACTTCTTGCTAAGCGCAAGAGAGACAAATGATCGGGTAGCACCCTAATCAAATAATACCGAACTGGGATACCGTTCACATGGAACGACCCTACACCGAGCATACATATATCAAAATCACAACGTTATAACCTAAAGAGTAAAGATAAGAAATCATATCCGTCACCACATCAGGTGTAGCACGTGCCTCCTCGGCTGTCAACTGAAATGCTCGGATCCACACCACTGGAGCTTCTACCTTAGCCTTCCGGCCATACGTCGCCCGTGCCGTCGCTGGGGTCGGCGCCGCCGCTGGCACTGGTGCGGTCACAGCCGTCAATCTATGGCAGTTGGCCTTTTTATTGCCCCTCTGGTTGCAATGAAAGCAAATCAGGTCTAAGATTTGAACCGTAGGAGTAAGGACAGTACAATCCCTGCCAAAATGTCCAATCTGGCCGCACTTATAGCAGCCGGAACCTGACCCAGTGCGGCAAACTCTCTCATGTGACCGACTGCACTTCCCACAGCGGTCCCGCCCCTGCTAGCCCTTGGACCTCGCATAGAATCCCTTGGGTTTCTTCCTCAAAACCCCCGCAACCTGCACAGTCTCTGACTTCCTCTTCCTTAGGTGCTCCAAATCAATCTCCCTCTCCCGCGCCCTGGCAATCATGGAATCCAGGGTCAGGCAAGCCGAATAGCTGACATGCTTCCGAATGTCGGCTCTCAACATATCATGATAGCGGGTCTTCCACATCTCCTCATCCCCCACATACTGGGGGTACCGACAATGCCCTCTCCCGGAAGTTGGTGGTGATCTCAGCCACAGTCTCTGTAGTCTGTCTCATATCCAAAAACTCTCTGGCCAACTATTAAAGCTCCACAGCTGGTGCAAACTCAACCCTGAATCGGGTCACAAAATCTAACCAAGTCATAACCTCGATGGCTGGGGCTCCCAACAAATCACCAACTAACTCCCACTAATCTCTGGTTCGACCCCTCAAACAACCTGTAGCAAAACAAACATTCGATCCTTTCGGGTAGAAGCTCGTCAACTGCACAGACTCAATGTCTACGATCCATCTCCTAGCAGCAATAGGGTCCTTCACCCCATGGAAGTCCGGCGCACCACTCCCTCGGAAGTCCTTGAAGGACAGTGTGCGCATACCCGTCTGGCTAGACACCAGATCACTTCTGAATGCCCGGAGGTGATCCTTCATCAGCTCAACAATCCCCTCCTTGATCGACCCGAAAATGGTCGGGTCCGCATCAAGGATATCTCTCGTGATCTTAGACGCAATGAAATCGCGTAGCCCATCATCAACCTGCCCGAATCCTGCACCCGAGCCTGATCCTGATCCTGACCCTGAACCTGATCCTCCTGCTCCATGTCGTGTGACCACCATACTAAAAATAAACATGCAAACATTAGGATCATCCATACCCCTGGGAGGTCTCACACACTTTCCTGGTTTCCTGGTTCCATCTCGATCCTCCTTGACTCGAGTACGGTTCCTTTGCTTCTAGTAGTACGGGCCCATACTACCTTCCACATCTATCCGTACTTTCCTCAAGGGTTGCCTCAACTTCACCTAGTCCCTTTACCGATACCCTTTCCTACTAATCTTGTCCTAGGCCTTCCTAGGGCACTCTCCGACCTACTCTCCGCCATCAGCTGTACTAGGAGTCCCTGCTTCCCCTCCCTAACTAGCTTGCGAATACTGTTACACATCCATTCAGTAGTTAGCTAAAGTTAGCCAAGACCCCTTAATCACAAAGAAAGCAACATTCATGCATCGAGTAACCACATCAGGCATAACCTAATCGGCTATCCTACCATTATCTAAACAGTCCTAGCATACAACTCATACAACAGGCATTCAAGGCATCCTCTAGATCCTTAGCCCTACTCTAGCATGCAGTTCTTAGAATCATATATCATGCATACAAGGCATCCCTCTAGATCCCTAGTCCTAATCTAGCATGCATTTCTCAGAATCATGAATCATACACATAACATAACAAGTATGGGTATCTTGGGGAAACCTTACTTGAGCTCGGCCGGTCGCACGCATCACACGCCTTGTCCTTTCTCAAAATTCCTTAACTCTAAATTATAGAAACTATTTTCCTTGAAAAAAAAAACATCTCTTAGTCCCTCGGTTTGAGTCCAGACACCCCCGAGGGTGTGTCTGAATCCCTCAAACCAGGGCTCTGATACCAACTTGTAATATCCCAAATTTCGAGACCAAAAATTTCATTTTTGAATTAATATATTATAAAACATTTTACCAAAACATTGTCAATAAAACAACACATTACAAAATCATAATGTTGTGTCTCAACCCATGACATCAAAAGTAATGAAAATCAGAGTACAATCCAAGAAACCCAATGCGGAAACCATGTGTGTGTGTGATGCGTTGCTATGCCGCCGACTCCTTCCCCTTCCACGAAGAGGTACTTGAAACCAAAGCCAAAACTGTAAGCACAAAGCTTAATGAGTTCCCCCATCATACCACATACAATATCATATCATCGATGTCTTTCAACCGGTAACTGCCATCGGTATCTTTCAATCGGTAATCGTCATCAGTATCTTTCAACCAATATCTGTCATCAGTATCTTTCAACCGGTAATCGAGGACTATTTCACAACCTACTGCTATCATATAATATTAGATATAATCATACAATCAGGCATATCTGGGTACTGACCTACCCTTCGATCCTAACGACCAATTTCAGGGAAAAACTATTCCCTACTACTACCACTAAGATACACATTGCAGGCATATCTCATGACCACATCACATCAGCACACCAAGATAATTATCACATAGACAATAATTATCCACCAAATACCCCTGATGGTGGGCTGGCATTGTGGCCTTAGACCCACCCCTACTGGAAGGTTACTCACCTCGATGTCGTGTAGTGTTTGAACCCTCCTCTACGGGAAGATCGACTCTACTCGACTGCTCAATCCCTACACGGCAATCCTCAAGTCATCAAACAGGACATGCAACCCTAACCAAGGTCAATACCATAACCAGCCAAAGTCAACATCCAGTTGACCTGACTCATCGAGTCTATACTCCACTAATCCGATACAACCTCGACACCACCCGTCGAGTCTAATGAGAACTCGTCGAGTTTTCCTTCATTCAAACCATTGGGACCATTTCCATCTGACTCATCGAGTTCTCCCTTCAACTCGACGCGTTCATCTCCCTCAAGAACGTGTCTAGTCTATGACTCGCCAAGTTGTAGAACAACTCGTCGATTCCATCTTCAAAGGTTGGGAGATTACCTTGGACTCGCCGAGTCCCATGATTCCCAGGTCCCTTTACGAGTCTAAACATTTACGGGACTTCCTTCCCGAACCACTGGTCCAACCATAGAAGGGATTTAGTGGTCATTACACACTGACTCGCCGAGTTCCAAAAACAACTCGTCAAGTCCCTTCTTGACCCTTACTATACAGTCGATTTAAAAGGGTCTTAACACGTCAAAATCATAGATCCGTCCTCCTAATGTCCATTTTATACGTAAAGTTCCAAACTTGGTGCACATGCATGGGGTTTTTGGCTCAAAAATCCATAAAAGGTGCTCTACAATGTACGTGGGGCTCTCATGGCCATAGAGTTGGCACCTTTATGCCATGAGACCCCTCCAATGACTCAAATCTGAAAGTAGAACCTCATGAATCACTTCACAAATCCAAAAATGGCTTAGAAAGCCCTAAATGCACCCAAAATCTAAGCCCTAAAGATGAACAACCAAATGGAAGACCAAAACAGGGGGCATTTACCTTGGTTAGGCTGAAGATGGAATAATATCTCTTGATCTACAAGCCCCAACTCGAATTTCCAAGCTTCTCCCTTCCTTTCAAGCTTCACAACTACCCAAAAGCACCAAAAATGGCCTTATATCACTCAAAGCGGCTAGGGTTTCGATAAGAGGTGTTCTGGGAGCATTAGGGACAATGGGGGGCTGCAATAAGGCGTTTAAATAGGATGCAAACCCTCAAATTTAGGGTTTCACTCAAACAACACCTACTCGCCGAGTCAGCCTCCGACTTGTCAAGTAGGCCACTTAAACTTCCCGCGGGATCCGTCCCTACTCGATGAGTTGGGCCGCCAACTCGTCGAATCCCAGAGAAAAATTATATAAAATTCTTGAATTAAAGACATACCAAGAATCGGGTGTTACAATTAAAGTGACCCTCGACAACTATGAAGAAGCGAAGATATGTTTGTGGAGTTCCGAGGAGTTCATAGAGAGAAGTGATAGTGAAGAGGTATTTATCTTAGACTTGACTGCAGAATTA
Organism: Lactuca serriola; assembly: GCF_051521515.1. NCBI lineage: Eukaryota > Viridiplantae > Streptophyta > Magnoliopsida > Asterales > Asteraceae > Lactuca > Lactuca serriola. The sequence goes on along the minus strand of NC_136413.1, from coordinate 99,758,547 downwards.
GATATCAAAGTTAAGAAAGATGCGATGAGTTCAAGCTTTTTTCTTTTGTGGATACAACAGTGTCACTATAGTAATGATCACCTTTCTGAAATTGTATGCTAAGTCGGTGTTGCCAGTCCAAGCATGGGAGGCATGGATGTCTTAATCAAATATTACTTTTGCATTATCTTATTTAGGGATGTGTACTATTTCTTTCTATAAATAGACAAGTCGTGTAATCATTTAAGTGTGTGTCTACTCTTCATCTTCCTTGTAATCAATTCAAGTGAAATAGAAATCTCCTTACCTTTATCATTATGTTCTTCATTGTTCTTACTTCGTTTTTCACCTTATAATATCTTGTGTTTGAATGCAAACCGAGATATGATTCAACAAGTATCATTTTATTTACATATATGTGGTGAAGTATATTGTGACTATGTTTCCTTCTTAATTTATGTAACTTATTATTGTTGAGCTACATAAGATCCTAGAGGTTAACTTACAATCCGCATCATAATCTCATTTTCACTTAAAAGTTCTTCTCTCAACTATTGATATCAGAACCATAGTGGTTGCTTTTTAATTTTATTTGAAAATCTATAATCTTTTTTAAAGAAAAACTCTCATTTAAAAGGCCTTATGTACCACTTAGCTCGTTTTTTTTTTCAAAACAAAGAAATGCCACAACTTTACTCACTGAATGTATCTAACTGTGTTGGAGGTTCTAATCGAACTCCAGTAGTTGTTGCAAGTGAATATCATCACCGATCTCAACGTATGGAAAGATATTTAAGGAGACTTGGTAAGGAAGTTTGGAGATCTGTAGAAAAAGGACCACATGTACATGTCCTTACACCCATTGTCACCGATGAAACTCAAACTAGACTTGGAGGTGGTCAAGTTTCCATTATCAGACCTACCAACGATAACATTGAAAAGATGGAGAAAGATGAAATTGCATTCTATGAAATCCCTTGTGGACTTCCTCCTGATAGTTTTGATCTCATAATTAACTGTAAATCTGCTAAGGAAATTTGAGATGTTCTTAATAATCTGTATGAAAGAACAAAGCAAGCATAGTAAAAGAATTTGACCACCGCCTTAAACAATTTCAACAACTTTAAAGCTCTCCCTGGTTAATGTCTTGATGATTCCTTAAAAATATTCAATCTCATCGTCACTAAACTCTCAAACGCAAGAACCACCCAAAGTGCTCATGAAACAAATCTACAGTTCTTGAATAGTTTAGGAAAGCAGTGGACCATGGCGAAAATGATAGTTCAAGCTGATAGCAAAATCAAAACCTCGTCATTATACAAACTCTATGGTGAACTTCAAGCTCAAGAATCTATGGTAATGAAAGATTGCATGGATCTTGGCGGATCACTTGCCTTGGTCGCTCACTCACTGCAGTGTACCAACAGATCTCCTCAATATCCTTATACCGAAGAGTTATCATACCAAAATCCATATGATGTCACACTGCATACATACGAACCGAGGATGCAACATGATGAAGAGGAAGCCTTTCAACATGCCTTGACCGTGGTTAGTCAACAGTTCAACATGCACCCTCCAACCAACTATTGTAAAAATCAACAATTTACCAAACCACCTTTTAACCGAAGATACAATTCACAAAACAAAACTCCTCATCATCATTATCCTCAACTCTCCAGATACCCTAGAAATCCACCATATCAGCCACAGTCTCAGAATACGCTTTTGATGCTTACCAAATCCACCGAAGCACCAAAAGAAGACAAATCGTTTGACACTGTAGATGACACCGCATAGAAGAAAGAAGGAGTTCTCATATGTCGTAAGTGTCACAAATAAAATCACTTCGCAAGAGACTGCAAAGCTAATGTGGCAAAAGACAAAGCATTCTATCTTAGAATGGTCCAGGAGGCTGAAGATAAGGAGAAAGTGATTGAGAAAGCATTTACGGAACAAGTAAGAAGAGACCATCAAGTATGGTCTTCGAGAGATGAAGATGATGATAATGACAACAAGAGGAAATGAGGCAAGCTATGTCTTGTTGCAAGGAAGAATGAGGAAACCACAAAGCTGAAGAAGAACTGTTGCTTTATGGCAAAGGAAGGGAACATCAACATCATTGAATAGGTAAAATTTATGATTTAGTCAAACAACTATAACATGCATGACTGTGAACCACATCTAGAAAAACTTACTCAAACGTGTGTTGACGTCCTTTCAGATTATAACAAACCCTTAGATGATAAGAACATAACGACCCAAGAGTTGTACCACTTGAGAGGAAGACTAGAAGATAAGAAGCTTAAAGTCACTATCTTAGAAACATATATGAAACTAGAAAAAAAATGCTAGGTTGCTTAGTGAAAATTAGTTAGATGTTGCTTTCAATCAACGAGATTTAGCCCAAGCTGAAATTGTACATTTAAACAAAATAATAATAAAAAGACTTTTTAATGAAAGTGGAGCAATTGAAAACTTATTCAATAATGGTTCGGTAGACAACTCTTACAATTGGGGTTGGTCAAATGGAAACCATTACATTCCTTTGTTCTTTCAATTATTCTTTGATTATCAGAGTTTTCTTCTTAGGTAACTGTTTTATTCTCCCTTCTTGCATTACTCTTGTTTGTTTCATCATGGGAAAAAGACTCGTTCGAGCTAGGGCTAGATCCGAGAAACCTGTTGTTGTTGATGATTTCATAGATTTAGGTTTGTTGCCTCATAACGAAAGTAAAGTTAGTAGTTTTTCGAATGTCAACATTGATTTGCTTTGATCTTCAGACAAGACAAGGTACGATCTTTAGGGTTCCTGGGCCAAAATTTAGAGCATGTTATCTTTGTTGGATAAGGTGTCTAAGTCCATAACTATATTTGGTATGTACTTGACCCAACCCGGCATGGTCCATTTGGGTTGCACTTCACTGGAACAATTTGTATGGATAGTCTTTTGAGAATAGTATATTTGTGCTTTATTAATATATTATATATTATAATATATTAATATGAAATCACATTATTTAATTAGTATTGATCAAGAATTAATTTGGTGATCAAAAGAGGCTAGTTAAATATGGATTCTAATAGTATGGCCAATGGATTAATTAGAATGGGCTAAGCTTGAATGGAAGTCCATGGAGCTTTTAACCCATGGATCCAATGGAAATGAAAGGTCATGGGTATTAGGGTTTACATGGATGTAACTGATGTGATCTCACCCAAAATTGAGGTTTGAACACGTTTTGCCCGATCGTTCTTTTGGTTACAGAATTGTAAAACAAAGGTGGAAACCGCGACCCGTTGTCTATAAAGAGACAAGAACCTTGGTATAAAACGCCACAATCAACCCACCAAATTGATTGATAAGTTTGAACGCCACAAGCTATGAAAACCTGATAAGTTCTAAAGTTCACAAAGAACGAAAAAAGAGTTAAAAACTCACAAATTGTATTCAAAACTTGATTGATTTCAAATGGATACAAATACCACGTTTTTATAGTGTGGGAAGAGTACCTAAAGAGCCATGAATTAAAGAAGTGTCTTTAATTTAAGGCATTTAACCCCCAAGTTTAAAACTATGAACCTAGACATGGTTTATCACAAGGTTCATGTAACCTAAGACCCTTTTATCTCCCCAACACTTATTTAGGATATATAAAAACGAAAATTACATAAAAATATAGAAAAAAAACGAAATGGGCTTATAAAGGCTCTTATTGTATCTTGTAAATCACTCTTGGACTTGAATTATGGTAATCCAACTTTGATTGGGTCCAATGGGTCTCCATACACTTTCTTGAGTACAAACTTCTCTAACCAATCCATTTAAAGCCTCTTTGAATGTTTTAGCTCGTGCCCTCGTAACTGGTCCATCTGGCATTTGATTTGGATCCTTTGTTGACAGCTGTGGGTTTGCATCATTCCCCTCCTCTTGAAAAGGATTTGTCCTCAAATCAGAACCTACATCAAAAGGAGCTAGATCAGTTACATTGAAAGTTGCACTAACATTATACTCACCCGGCAGGTCCAATTTGTATGCATTGTCATTGATACGCTCTAAAACTTGGAAAGGACCGTCCCCTCTTGGAAGCAATTTTGAACGTCGTTGGGCTGGAAATCGTTCTTTTCTCATATGTAACCAAACCCAATCACCCGGTTCAAAAATCATCTTGCGTCGCCCTTTATTCGCTTGTTTTGAATATTGCTCCGTTCTTCTTTCTATATTTAGTCTTGCTTTCTCATGTATCTGTTTCACAAATTCAGCCTTTTTGTTTCCATCTAAGTTAACCTGCTCAGAAAAAGGCAAAGGTGATAAATCCAAAGGAGTCAAAGGATTAAAACCGTATACAATTTCAAATGGTGACATTTTTGTAGCAGAATGAGTGGCACGATTGTATGCAAACTCAACATGTGGCAAACAGTCCTCCCATGTTTTGATGTTCTTCTTTATTAAAGCCCTCAACAAGGTGGACAAGGTCCTATTCACCACTTCTGTTTGACCATCCGTTTGTGGGTGGCAAGTTGTTGAAAACAAGAGTTTTGTCCCTAATTTTGCCCACAAAGTTTTCCAAAAATAACTCAAAAACTTAGAATCCCGATCTGAGACAATGGTTTTTGGCATTCCATGCAACCTGACAATTTCTCTAAAAAACAAATCAGCAATGTGAGATGCATCATTAGTTTTATTGCATGCAATAAAATGAGCCATTTTAGAAAACCTATCAACAATCACAAAAATAGAGTCCTTTCCACTTTTGGATCTTGGTAGACCCAACACGAAGTCCATTGAAATATCAACCCATGGTTCACATGGTATTGGAAGTGGAGTATATAAACCATGATGTTGAACCTTGGATTTGGCTTGCTTGCACACAATACAATTATTGCAAATTCTTCCAACATCCACCTTCATTTTTGGCCAAAAGAAATGTTCCTGCAAAGTAGATAATGTTTTTGCGATCCCAAAATGTCCCATAAGGCCTCCACTATGTGCTTCTCTAACCAAAAGCTCACGCAAGGAAGATTTAGGAATGCAAAGTCTTGATTCTTTGAACAAAAAACCATTATGTAAGAAAAACTTTTCAAAAGAGCATTGTTCACAAGCTTGGTAAATCTGACCAAAATCAACGTCATTGTGGTATAATTCCTTGATTTGTTCAAATCCTAGAATTTTGAAATCTAGAGAAGAAAGTAGAGAGTGTCTACGTGACAAAGCATCAGCCACAACATTTTCCTTACCTTTCTTGTATCGGATGACATAAGGAAATGTCTCAATGAACTCCATCCACCTAGCATGTCTTTTGTTTAATTTGTGTTGTCCTTTTAGAAACTTTAAGGACTCATGATCTGAATGAATTACAAATTCTTTAGCCCACAGATAATGTTGCCATGTTTTCAATGCTCGGACCAAAGAATAAAGCTCTTTGTCATAAGTTGGGTAATTTAAAGTTGCCCCACTTAATTTTTCACTGAAATATGCCAAAGGTTTACCCTCTTGCATCAAAACAGCACCAATTCCAATTCCTGATGCATCACATTCAATTTCAAATGTTTTGTCAAAATTAGGCAAAGACAACAAAGGAGCATGAGTTAAGTGAAACTTGAGTTGTTGAAAAGCATGCTCTTGTTCTTTGCCCCATTTAAACCCAACATTCTTTTTGATGATTTCTGTAAGTGGTGATGCTAAAGTGCTAAAATGTTTGACAAACCGGCGATAAAAACTTGCCAGGCCATGAAAACTTCGAACTTCACTTATAGTCTTTGGAGTTGGCCAATCTTGGATGGCTTTTACCTTTTCTTCATCAACAGCCACTCCTTGGGAGCTCACCACATACCCAAGGAAAACAACTTGGCCAGTACAAAAGGTACACTTCTTCAAGTTAGCATATAGCCTTTCTTTCCTAAGCACACTCAAAACACATGTCAGATGCTCAAGGTGATCTTTTGGACACTTTGAATAAATCAAAATATCATCGAAGTAAACAACCACAAATTTGCCAATATATTCACGCAAAACATGGTTCATTAATCTCATGAAGGTACTAGGAGCATTAGTTAGGCCAAAAGGCATTACTAACCATTCATATAAACCATGTTTTGTTTTAAAAGCTGTTTTCCACTCATCACCTTCTTTCATGCGAATTTGGTGATACCCGCTTTTTAAATCAATTTTGGAAAAAAGTTTTGCTCCATAGAACTCATCAAGCATATCATCGAGTCGGGGAATGGGATGACGATACTTTACCGTAATATTGTTGATGGCACGGCAATCTACGCACATCCTCCAAGAACCATCCTTCTTTGGCACTAATAAGACTGGAACGGCACAAGGGCTCATACTTTCTTGAACCAATCCCTTTGCAAGTAACTCTTCAACTTGCCTTTGTAGCTCCTTGGTTTCTTCAGGGCTTGTTCTATAGGCTGGTTTGTTGGGAATAGACGCCCCAGGCATAAAGTCAATTTGGTGTTCAATCCCACGAATTGGTGGCAATCCATTTGGAACATCCTCAGCAAACAAGTCTCCAAATTCCTGCAAGAGAGAGGTAACATCGCTCGGAAGAGTTCCGGCCGAAGTGTTAGTGGCTATTGGAGCTTCTTTGAACAAAAGAAGCACAATATGCATTTCTGATTTAAAAGCTTCTTTTATCTCACTTTTTTTTTGCCAGTGCAATATATTTATTTTCCTTTTTTTCTTTCCCTCTTTTTTTCATGTTTTCTTTGTTTTTTTCACTCTCTTTTTTTTGTTCACTTTCTTTTTTTTGTTCATTTTCTTCTGTTTTCTCACTCATTTTTTTTTGTTCATCATCTTTTTTTTTCTCACTCTCTTTTTTTCCTTCGCTCTCTTTTTTCGCATCTTGTTGAAGTTTTACTTGATCTTGGTAAACTTGAATTGGTGACATTGGTACAAGAGTTATCGGTTTTGTTTTGTAAACAAAAGTGTATTTGTTAGTGAAACCGTCGTGACTTACGTGTCTATCATATTGCCATGGTCTACCTAGCAGCAAGTGAGTGGCTTGCATAGGAACAACATCACACAACACCTCGTCTTCATATCTTCCAATCCGAAATGAAACCATCACCTGTTTTGTAACTCGCACCTCACCACTATGATTGAGCCATTGAAGTTTGTATGGTTTTTGATGCTTCATCGTGGGTATACCTAACTTTTCAACCATGGAAGTACTTGCAACGTTAGTACAACTCCCACCATCAATTATAACACTACATACCTTGCCTTGAACATAGCAACGAGTATGAAATATATTCTCCCTTTGGGCATCGTCTCCCTCCTTGGATTGAATGTTTAGAGCTCGTCTTGCAACCAACAAATCACCTTGAACAGCCACCTCTTCATCATAACTACAATCTTCCGTTGAAACTATAGAATCTGATTCATCCGTTTCGATCTCGCCATTTTCTCTAACCACCATGGTAAGCTTATTTGGACATTGACTTGAAATATGACCCCTTCCTTGACACTTGAAACACTTTATGTCACGATTCCTAAAAGTAGAAGAATCAGTTTTTCCTTTTGAAGAGTTTGTTGTTTTAGGATCAGATTTGGAATTAGAAGAAGAAGTAGGTGTATTTTCTGATTTTTTTGAAGTACTAGCCTTCCAAGTGTTATTTCGAGACCCGCCACCTCTTTTTAATTGTTTCTCAATTTTAACAGCCATATGGACCATGTCTTCAATTTCAACATAATGTTGCATCTCAACGCGATCACGAATTTCAAGATTTAAGCCATTTAAGAATCTGGCCATGGTTGCCTCAGGATCCTCCTCAATATTGGCACGAACCATCATAACCTCCATTTCTTTGAAGTAATCATCAACACACTTGCTGCCTTGTTTTAAGCTTTGAAGTTTATTGTGGAGATCACGAAAGTAATGACTTGGCACAAACCGTCTTCGCATGACACTCTTCATTTCATCCCATGTCTCAATAGGCCTTTCTCCATTTCTCCGTCTAGTGATTAGAAGTTGATCCCACCATGTTAGTGCATAATTAGAAAACTCAACTATGGCTAGTTTTACCTTCTTACGGTTGGAATATTCATGACAATCAAATATGAACTCCATTTTTGTCTCCCATTCAATGTACGCGTCCGGGTCTGACTTGCCTTTGAAAGAAGGAACTTTCATTTTAATAGAACTTAAATTGTCATCTCTTCGTGACCTCCTTCTATTTGGTCGCCTTTCAGGTTCCCAACCATCATCCTCCTCTTCCCCGTTAGAAACCTGTGATGATGCTCGAGATCGAGTTCTTTGTACTTGTGCCTCCATTCGGTCCATTCTTTCATGTACTTGGTTAAATTCATTTGTCATCAAACGTCGCATTTCATCCATCATAGCTTGAACTTGAAGGTTTGGTGGGGGGTTTTGATCACCCATCTTATATTTCTGCCAAAAAAATAAAAAATAATAATAATAATAATAATAATAATAATAATAATAATAATAATAATTTACTTCCTCCCAACACTCACTCACGTGTTTCTCTCAAAAATAGTTCACTCAACCCTCGTGTATCCCTCGAATGGCTTTTACCCTCTTTTAGTCTCACCACACAGCCTTTTACCACTCCCTTTTAACTCTTAAAGTTCTAAACAAACTAAAGAAGCAATTATCAAATTTGAACTTGTGGCCTTGAGGAATTCAAACTTACCAAACAAATCAAAAGAAATTGTATCCAAATTAAAGTAACCTCAATACACAAAAGAAAGCCAAACAAACTTGGCTTTGCTAATGATGAAGCAAACAATGGGTTATTTTTTTTTTTTTTTGAAAAAAAAGACTACACTTGCAATTCAAATTGACTTTATAGAAAAAAAAAGGCTTTACTTGTTCCTCCTCTTGTTTCTTTCTTTTTTTTCCTTTTTTTTTGTTTTTTTTTTTCTCTCTCTTTTTTTTTCTTTGTAAATCTTTTTTTTTTTGTAAATATTTTTTTTGCTTTTTTTTTTCTTTTTTTTTTTTGCTTCTTTATGTTTTTTTTTTTTTTTTTTTTTTCCTTTGATTTTTTTTTGAGGAAACTAATAGCCAAATGAAAACATAAAGGAAACAAAAGAAATGTAGAATATAGAAGTTTGACAACTTAGAAATTCAAAAGTCGCTAGTAAGAACCTTGACAACTTGTGACAAGACCCGCTACCAATATGCGTCTTAGAACTCAAGTAATCAAGGAAGAAAACAAAATAGATATGCAACACAAAGAACTGGCTCTGATACCAAATGATGTGATCTCACCCAAAATTGAGGTTTGAACACGTTTTGCCCGATCGTTCTTTTGGTTACAGAATTGTAAAACAAAGGTGGAAACCGCGACCCGTTGTCTATAAAGAGACAAGAACCTTGGTATAAAACGCCACAATCAACCCACCAAATTGATTGATAAGTTTGAACGCCACAAGCTATGAAAACCTGATAAGTTCTAAAGTTCACAAAGAACGAAAAAAGAGTTAAAAACTCACAAATTGTATTCAAAACTTGATTGATTTCAAATGGATACAAATACCACGTTTTTATAGTGTGGGAAGAGTACCTAAAGAGCCATGAATTAAAGAAGTGTCTTTAATTTAAGGCATTTAACCCCCAAGTTTAAAACTATGAACCTAGACATGGTTTATCACAAGGTTCATGTAACCTAAGACCCTTTTATCTCCCCAACACTTATTTAGGATATATAAAAACGAAAATTACATAAAAATATAGAAAAAAAACGAAATGGGCTTATAAAGGCTCTTATTGTATCTTGTAAATCACTCTTGGACTTGAATTATGGTAATCCAACTTTGATTGGGTCCAATGGGTCTCCATACACTTTCTTGAGTACAAACTTCTCTAACCAATCCATTTAAAGCCTCTTTGAATGTTTTAGCTCGTGCCCTCGTAACTGGTCCATCTGGCATTTGATTTGGATCCTTTGTTGACAGCTGTGGGTTTGCATCAGTAACCCTAATCCTTCATACTATATAAAGAAGTCCAAGGCTCTAGGAATCAAGACTGGTGTGTGAGATAAGAAAGCATAGCCGATTTCTAGTGTGCATTACTATTCTCTCAAGTTTTCCGAGTTGTGTGGTGATTTGTGATTCGACTTGAGGCATCCACATTATTGGTGCTAGGCTCTCAAAACTCCAAGCAATCAACCACAAGAAAATGCATGTCATTTTACTAGATTTTATGTTACAAGTACCCCATAACATGCTAGTTAGGATGTGAACCTTGGATGAATCAAATTTGCATGTATATTAGAGAAAACATAGATCCATGGTTTCTAGGGTTGCATGTACACCATCGGAGTGTTAGAATGCTCTAAATCGATCAGTGGTATCAGAGCCTAGGCTTGTTTTCATTATACTTGATGCAAATTGCTTGAAAAAGTCAAAATTGTGCTCACTGTTCAGTGGACTCGCCGAGTCCATGGGGGGGGGGGGGGCTCGACGAGTCTAAGTGAAACCTCATCCTACTCGTCGAGTATGTTCATGCACTCGGTGAGTAGGAGGCACTGTGTGCAGATTTTCGAGTTTTGTTGCTGGAATTGGACTAGAATCATTACCCTAAACTGTTTTGGACTTGTAAAATCTGTTTTTGATGTGGTAATGATTATGTGAATCCAATTTCGATGATATTTATCAAAGTTTCAAGTTTTATATATGTTTATATGATTCTTGAAATTATTGATATGAATGTTCATGCTTATAAGTTTTAGTAGATCAAAGGAATTATTTGCAAATTGTTTGTTAGTGTAATTCTTCATTTAAATGCCAATTAATGGACTCCATAACTTGTCCTCAAGTTATGGAATTTCAGAAGTCTTTTCTTTAAAATCATTAAAACTGATAAGTTATAGAAATGAAAAGTTTTTGAATAGTTTCGAAACCTGCCCTTAAGTTTTGGAATTTGTAAAGTGTCACACACACTTTAATTCCAAACCCTAGAGTTTTAAAAGCTTAAAATTCAACCCTTATACTTTATAATATTATAAGTTATCAATATATATATATATATATATATATATATATATATATATATGTATAAGATCAAGTCAGTCTTACCGTTAGTAGGCCTTATTCAAGAAGCAGATCTATAAGGGGGGGTATAAGGTTGTTGCCTATAAAATGGCAGCTTAATGGGTGTCCACTCTCATCCACCGCTTCCTTGACTGGTGGAGGGTTGTTAGCCGAACGGGTAGGACAATGACTATAGTTCTCATTAAAAGTATAATGATAAAGTGACTAAACCTTTTATGAATTCACAATATTAGTTACTTAGGAAAATGTGAATTTGGTGCTAGCCCATGAAATTACACTTTATACCTTACCAAGTCGTTAGTGGATCGTGTGTCGTTAACTGACACACTAACATGGGCTAGTAAGAGTGGCAAAGGGTAACTTAATGTTTATTATAGATTGGTGGAGCGCGTGTGGTTAACTGATACATCGATTAGGTGATAAAATTAAGGGCACCAAGTTAATTTGCATGGTTATTCACACCGTGTTTATGATCCTCGGCATGCTAGTCACAAACTTGAGAGGGCACAATCGAGATTTAAACATACCATTGAAAGGTTTAATGAATCTCAAAAGAATATAGGAATTTCAATTCATTAAAACTTCATAATTTATTTCGTTTTTCATGGTGGAAATTGGTGAATCGTCATTCACCTACCTTCAAATATTTTATAGCTTGGATTACGGCATCCCTATTCCCAGTTATATAGTATTGTGTTGGGTCCTAGCCTTAATATTACATTTGGGTGTCTAATCTAAATTTGTTTTTCTTCTTTTTAAATGTCTTCCAACAATGCTTCTAGATCGAACCCTACCGACTCCTTCTCTCTCATGACTCTTTATAGGAGAGTCATCTTTGATGGTTCAAACTTTAATGATTGGATCAGGAACATCAGGATGTTCACATGTTACGAGGACAAGGAATATGTCCTCGACAAGGAGCTAAAGGAACTTGATGAGTCGTCTGCTACTCCACAAGTGGTTGCTTATTTTAGGGCACATGAGAAAGATGCCACTGTCACAACTAGCATTTTAGCTAGGAAATTCTATTCTCGTGTAATCATTCAAGTATTGTAAAACATATACTCTAAGAATATATCACTCGGTGCTCATTTAAATTAACCTTTCATGCTCAACAAAGAGTCTGAGAACCCTAAGAATCCCGGTTTGAGTCCATATTGGACTAGGATTTCCTTATTGGGCCTAATGGATGAATAAGCATTCAATTCAACTATTTTGGGCTTGGAAACCCTATTTGGATTCTAAATGGACCCAAAACACAAATCTATATGATTTTGGACCATTTGGGCCTAGAATGATTCATTCTAACCTTAATGGGCCTTATTGGGCCATAACTAATCCAATTAACCCTAGTAAGCCATAAAATCCATTCTTTTATTCTATTTGGGCAGTGAACCATCTAATAAGCCCATTGCGCTGAAAAGTAATCATTGGGCCTCATGATTTCGAGTAAAGGCCCAAACTACTCCACCCTTTCCCTTAGCCCAAAATTATCGGCCTATGAGTAAAACAAAAAAAAAGAAATGAAATGGGGGTTGACTTTGGTGGTGCCACCTCCATATTATTCACCATGTAACAAGGCAATTGCATATCATACTTCCATGCAAGCTTGTATGATCCAACATGCTTCAAGACTAGTCTCTCTCCTCTCTTCTTTCACTCTCGGCCGAAGATACACACAAACACACACACACTTCACTTACAAATTTCTCTCAAATAATCCCTCAACCACCTAAGAACACTCCTTCCTTTCATCTCTAATTTTCAAGATTTTGAGCATCTTCAAGAAGGTTTTCACCACTAAAAGTCATTATTCTCTTGGTAAGTCCTTACATATCCAAGTAATATAACTTCATTCTCATGATCACTCCTTTTAAGTAAGTTTTTGGTGATTATACTCCTAGAAACCTCCTAAGTTCGAGATCCACCCAAGAAAGCTTGCAAGGACCAAAAATCTCTTCATCTTTTCTTCCAAACTGAAACATCAAAGCAAAGGTGAGTTCATACCCCCTTGTTTTTGGTTTTCATATGATTTTTGGGGGAGAATGCAAGTAAAATGTGTAGATCTATGCGTTATATGCATGTCTTGTGTGATTTCTTAGTTTATTTTGTAAAAATGTGTTAGATCTAAACAAATCTTGACATGTTAAGTAACTTTGAGTAAAGATCCATGAACTAAGACACTTTACACATCATATTATCAAGTCAAAAGTGATTATATGCTTAAGATAGAAAATTTTAAAACAAAAACCTTGTTAAGGGTCAAAATTGTCAAGAAAACAAAAAATAAGGGCAAATAGTGACATTTATGTTTTTATAGGGACCAAACAGGTCCTACTTGTATAAAAAGGGATTTTTATGTTAAACATACTTTCCAAAGGGCCAAAAATGTAAATTTGAGCTTAACGGGCCAAATATTTGGGCCTCATGGTTTTGGGCCCAAATTTGCGAAAAAATGGAAGTTTTGGGATTAAAAATGTTATTTGACCGAAGTTTGAGTCATAAATGTAAATAAACCAAATTTAGGGGTGAAAATAATATTTATTTCTAAATTGGACCAAAAATGTTACTTTTATCAAAATTGGGTCGGAAGTGTCAATTTTTACAAACAAGAGGCTAAAAATGTAATTTTTTGCAAAATTGGGCCATAAATTTCAAAATATAAATTTTGGATTAAATCCGTGAATTTCTAAACATTTGGGACGAAATTACAAAATTTTATAAATTATGGACTAAAGTGTTATTTTTACAAAACTTTGGGGCTTAATTGAAAATTTGAGATTTATTGGCCAAGAACATCGTTTTTACAAAAGAGGACTTTTTATATTCAATTCAGTAAACCTCGAACTAAGACAAACAACAAAATAATAACAAATGGACGAATTACATCGATAACAATTTTATTGGGTCTAATATTGACGTTACATGGCCAATGGGCCTTAAGAGCCCATTTAAGTGTATATTGAGCCCAATATTTTCCATGACATGTTTGTTGGGCCTTGCGACCCATTTGCATGTTAATCTGGGCCTGAGGTATGGGTCACATGTTTGATGGGCATTGGTGGTCCACTTACATGCCTATTGGGCCTAAATTATCCTCTTATATGTTATTGGGTCTTTGTGGTCCATTTACATGCTAATTGGGCTTAGAATGAAATTCACATGCTTAGTAGATCGTAACTATACCTTTGCATAATCATCGAACTTCGTATACTTATACATATGTACCTTTTGAATATGAGAACATACAACATACACGTAAACATTAAACATAGTACAAAAGGTTGGGAATCTAGTGAGACATGTCAGTTGGCACCTCTGAGTGTACAATCGTAGCCTGTAATTATAACCAGAGTTTCCTAGAGGGAGAGCGGGAGTTTGTGTATAGATCTATACAGGGTGACCCCCCACGTCTTAGTTGATCGCTACAGCTAGACTAAGCCACTCTAGGGCGACAAAACATTGAGCAATACCGGCATTTGGAAAAATGCCAAGACGACAACTTAGTCGTTATCATGCATGGTTATAACAGCTTATATAGAGATTTAATACTAATTTAACATTTCGGAGATTAACCCTTTGATTGTGTCAATACAAAATAACTTATTTAACGATACAAGAACCTCGACATTGTTATAAATCAGAAAATGTCGGATTTTCTAGGGAAATATTCATATACAGTTATCACTTACTTACCATACAAAGAAATCTAAACTACATTCATATATGTTACAACTATGAAATTCACGCATGCATTTATACTTGATTTTCACATCATTTTCAGACATTTTACAGAAAATATCGGATTTTCTAGGTTTTTACGAAATATACAAAGACTTTTACTCAAACAGACTTATGAACTCACCAACATTATATATGTTGACCGTTTTCAAAATAACTTGTATTCTTAGGTAATCGTTAAGCAGGAAGATTGTCAAGAATGTATGGATTTATTTGTGTAACATCACTCATCGTACAATTAATACTTTGAATTTATGTAACTTATAACAATGTACTTGATGTGAACAATTCTGGTTGTTATATGTAATGTTGGTGATGAATGTGCTATGTTTCATGTATATTCATTGCGATGATAATTTAATTGTTAGTTACACGAGCCCCTGGACGTTTCCGCCGTCTAGTTCGTGGGTGTGACAGGTTGGTATCAGAGCAATGTTTATAGTGAACTAGCATATCTAACCATACATGATATGCAACTATAAACACAATGGGATTAAATAACTCTGAACAAAACAAAATTTTCACACTTATGTGCACATATTAGGATAATAACCTAACAATATTTAATAAAAGCTTTTGGAGGAAATTGAACACTATGATTAAACCTGGGCAGTTATGTAGTCATATTAGGGATAAATATAGTCTGATCAACAATATTTATTTAGAATATGACCAACATGTGTTTGGGAGTAGTCGTAGCAGGAAATGAATCCAAAAGCCTACCTCACTCTCCAATAACTCTAGGAGCCCAAAACCTAAATAATTAAAAACATACTATAAGGGTAAGTAAAACATGATTTATTTATGCACTCTCATGCAGTCAGTATGGCTGGTTTCCAGCACCCCGGAGATCCCTATTTTCCCAATCAGGGAAATAACGGATGGCTAAAGGAATCCGAGGAGGAACCTGAAGACGATCCCGAGGAAGAAGAAATTGAAGAGGGACTTGCGGAACCCATGGCAGACGATGGAGAAGAAGAGTCTGGTGGCGACAGTGATGATGATTCGGACGCAGAGTCCATAGTGATCAACCCACCATACCAGTGAGGGTGCCGGCTCATCGAATGGGCCCTAGTGGCCCTACATCTCCCTAGGTATCGGCATTTGGAAGTGGAGCAGACAACAGGGACTGCGGCCCCTGTTTTGCATGGCACATGAGTTCTACGACTTGAGGGATGGAGGACCGGCTGGTCGAGCACTTCCAGTCGTGGTGAGACGATTGAGGGATACTGGCGACCTGGCTCAGAGCACCGCTGACTAGATGCACCAGATGCGAGCAAGAGTTGCAAGGGCAGAACAAGAAATGCGAGAGGTTATCCGGGAATTCCACATGAGGTAGGTGAGGTGGGAGACTCTACTTCGAGATGTGGAGCGACAGGTGGCTCGCCTTCAGGGAGCATCCACATCCACAACACCACCCCCTGGCACATCCCACCGTGACTAGGACCAGCCGTATCTTTCGTTAGTATTATGTTTATGCGATCTATGCTATGTACTATCGACTCTATGTTTAAGTGATCACATTACTCATAGGGTCGTCATGCTGCCGGATTTTATATTACTCCATGTACCGTATGCCTTCTGGCAAAATTTCATGTATCAAAACAATTAGTATTAATGAAAAATGCTTTATGTTTTATCATGATGCTGTTAACTGCTATGTGTTTTATTTCTTATTTTATGGAAATACGCGAAATTACTTAAATACACACTCGATACACCTAGCCTAGGGATTCCAAATTCACAAAACAATAGGCACTCAACATCTTTTCGTTTCATGACAGAAAGATGCCTCAAAGGCCCAACCGTGGAAACAACGCAACACCAACCCCGTCGGAAATAAACTCGGCTGCATTCCAGGCAGTAGTGTCCGCTGCGGTCACTATAGCACTTGCGCAGATTCGT
Organism: Lactuca serriola; assembly: GCF_051521515.1. Classification (NCBI taxonomy): domain Eukaryota; kingdom Viridiplantae; phylum Streptophyta; class Magnoliopsida; order Asterales; family Asteraceae; genus Lactuca; species Lactuca serriola. The sequence continues at coordinate 99,741,893 of NC_136413.1, read as the reverse complement.
AATGGAAACAACGGAGAAGGCAACGGACAGGGAACTGGAAGCACAAATCAAGGGACAAACCACGAAGTCGCACGACCATGCACCTACAAGGACTTCACTAACGCCAAACCTCGAACCTTTAATGGGATATAAGGTGTAATAGCCCTGAAGCGATGGATCGAGAAAGTAGAATATGTCTTTGAAATCTACGGGTGTCCAGATAAGTGTAAGGTCAAGTTCGCAGCCTGCACATTCATTGATCAAGCCCACTCCTGGTGGAATGGCCACGTAGAGGCCATGACACTCCCGGTGGCAAACACGATGCCCTGGGAAGAGCTAAAGGAGATGATGTTGGCAGAATACTGTCCTAGAGGTGAGATTCAGAAGATGGAACAAGAGTTGTGGAACCTCACAGTTCAAAACTCCAATATCGATGCATACATATCCAGGTTTAGTGAGCTATCTCTTTTGTGTCCCGGAATGATCACCTCAAAAGGGAAAAAGATTGAGAGGTTTATCTGGGGATTGAATGCACCTATCCAAGGGAATGTTATTGCGGAAAACCCTAAGACGTTTGATAGCACCAAGAGACTGGCCAAGAAACCATATGATCATGACAATAAGAAGGGTGCCAAAACAGTGGAAGCGGAGGTTAAGAAGGAAGAAGAGAGCAAGAAAGGGAGAAACAACAAGAGAAAGAGAAAGCAGAACTCTGAATCATCTAAGAAGCAACAAACTGTGACTGTCTATGCTACAACTCAAGCTACCACCACACCACATGCTCCAGCCTCATCCATGCCAAATGCTCCAAAGCAGTACTCAAGAAATCTCCCCAAGTGTAACAAATGCAACTTCCACCATCACGGGGAATGCAGAGAGATGATTTGCACAAGGTGCAACCGGAAGGGCCATACAACAAAGTGTTGTAGGCCTTAGCTTCAACAAAACCAGATGCCAAACAACAACAACAACAACATCAACAATAACAACAACACCAATGTTGGGTCCAGTTATACCTATTACGGATGTGGGAAAACTGGGCATTTCAAGCGAAATTGCCCCAACGCAAACAATTAGGGGGTAGGAGCGGTAGGGAGAGTACTGACAATGGGTCAGGGTGAAGCAGTGTAGGACCCATCGGTTGTCATCGGTACGTTCCTACTTAACAACTCGTATGCATGCATCTTATTTGATAGTGGGGCATAGCGAAGATTCGTTAGTAATAAATTCAAATACTTGCTAAATCAACAACCCTAGAAGCTTAACGAAGCCTTCACGGTGGAAATGGCTAATGGGAAAACTGAAACCACCAAAGATATCTATATAGGATGTACGTTAACACTAAATAACCACTCTTTCCAAATAAACTTGATGCCAATGAATATTAGGAGTTTTGATGTGATCATTGGCATGGATTGGTTAAGCCCCCATCATGTCGATATTATGTGTCACGAGAAAGTCGTTCGCCTTCATCTTTCTAATCACGAAACCCTAATAATCTATGGAGATAAACCCGACGCAAACCTTTGCCTTATCTCATGTATCAAGGCATAAAAGTGTATACAAAAGAAGAACTACGCATTCCTTGCTCATGTGGTGGATAAACCGAAGAGGAAGCAAGCATTCGAAGCATTCCAGTAGCATGTGACTTCCCGGATGTGTTTCCAAAAGAACTTCCGGGAATACCCCCAGAACGAAAAATCAAATTCTGAATCGACCTAGTGCCTGGAGCCACTCTAATCGCCAAGTCACCCTATAGGTTGGCTCCTGTTGAAATGCAAGATGATTCGATCTAATCGAGGTGGTGAGTATCTTAGCACAAAGTTCCTTGAGTATCTTAAGGAATGTGGAATTGTTTCACAATTAACACCTCCCAGGACACCACATCTAAATGGGGTGGCTGAGAGGCGCAATCAAACCTTTTTGGACATGGTTCATTCCATGATGAGTCGAGCTTTGTTACCAATCTCATTTTGGGGGTATGCCTTAGAGACAACCGCCCATATCCTTAATCTAGTCCCTACCAAGAAGGTTGCCAAAACACCTCAAGAGATGTGGACTGGGAAAGTAACCACTTTAGACCACATCAAGATTTTGGGTTGCGAGGCTTTCGTGAGGCGCGAGACTCACGATAAGCTCGAATCTCGAAGTGAGCGGTGTATTTTCATCGGCTACCCACAAAAATCCTTTGGATACCTCTTCTACAGACCCAGTGAGAATGTGTTATTTGTGGAAAGGAGAGGAGTTTTTCGTGAGAGAGAATTCATAATCCAAGGAAACGGTGGGAAGCAAATTGACCTTGAAGAGCTTTAAGAGTCAAGCGGCGAAGGAACCTCGAACCCTAACAATCAACATAAGGAGGAAACTCCTGTTGAATCAACTGACGAGCCCATACCTCTAAGACGTTCCACTAGAGTTAGGAATCCAACTGAGCATTATTATGGTTTCCATATTACTGTGGAAGGTGATGCATTTATCAGTGATAGTACACTGGTAAATCTAGATGAACCTAACAACTATAGGGAAGCCATGGCAGGCCCCGAGTCTGCTAAATGGAAAGAGGCTATGGATAGCGAGATCCAATCCATGTATGATAATCAAGTTTGGAACTTGGTTGACAATGTATCGGGTCGTAAGACAGCCGGGTGGAAATGGATCTTCAAGAAGAAGAACGACATGGATGGGAAGGTACACACTTACAAAGCGCGACTGGTCGCGAAGGGCTTCACTCAAACTCTGGGAGTTGACTATGATGAAACATTCTCGCCGGTAGCAAAGATTAAAACTATTAGAGTTATGCTAGCCATTGCTGCATTTCATGATTATGAAATATGGAAAATGGATGTCAAAACCGCTTTCCTTAAATGGAAAGTTGGCTGATGATGTCTACATGAATCAGCCAGATGGTTTTTTTAATGCAAAGCACCCTAATAAAGTGTGTAAGCTTGAGAAATCCATTTATGGATTGAAACAAGCATCTCGCAGCTGGAATCTTTGTTTTGATGAGAAAGTCAAATAGTTTGGTTTTTCAAGAAGCTAGGATGATTCCTGTGTATATATATCCGATCTAGTGGGAGTATAGTTAGCTTTTTGGTACTGTATGTGGATGACATACTACTCATAGGAAATGGCATCCCAACCTTGCAGGAGGTTAAGTCCTGGCTTGGGAAGTGTTTCGCTATGAAGGATCTTGGAGAATCCGCCTATATCCTAGGGATAAGGATATTGAGAGAGAGGAGTAAACAACTAATTGGACTTCGTCAAAGTACTTACTTGGACAAGGTGTTGAAGAGGTTCAACATGCAGAATTCCAAGAAATATGACTTACCGATCCAACACAATGCCAGACTGAGTAAGACTCAGAGTCCGAGTATAGAGGCTGAGATAGTTGAGATGAGTCGATTACCATATGCTTCCGCTGTTGGATCAATCATGTATGCTATGACTTGTACTCTCCCTGATGTGGCCTTTGCTTTGAGCATGGTCAGCAGATATTAGGGGAACCCTGGCAAAACCCACTGGATTGCGGTAAAGAATATTCTCAAGTACCTGCGAAGGACTAAGGACTGGGTCCTTAACTTCGGTGGGAGTGATGACTTGAGAGTGATAGGGTACAGTGACGCTAATTTCCAGACTGATAGGGATAATTTCCGCTCTCAGTCGGGGTGGGTCTTTACCCGAAATGGAGAAGAAATTACTTGGAAAAGTTCCAAGCAGGAGACAATTGTTGATTCAACTTGCGAATCAAAGTACACAACAGCAAGTGAAGCGGCGAAGGAGGAGATATGGCTAAAGAACTTCATTGGAGACCTTGGATTTGTACTAGCTATAAAGGAGCCTATGGAGATTTTATGTGATAGCAATAGTGCGGTTGCCTTAGCCAAGGAACCAAGAGATCATGGAAGATCTTGACACAGTGATAGAAAATATCACTTCATAAGACACAAGATAGAATAAGGACTCCTCGTGGCAAAGAGGGTATCGTCAGAAGATAACCCAGCAGATCCCCTCATGAAGGGACTGACTAGGGTTAAGCATTTGCAGCATGCGCGGAGCATCGGGCTGAAGGACGATATTAATCTTAATAATTAGATAGCTATTTCTGAAACTTGTAAAATGTAATTGACATTTGGTGATTAAATAAAAGTTGTTGTTTGTTTATGAGTAAAGTGTTACTATCTTGTGTCAATCGTTTACTATTGTTTCAACTTTGCATGTTTTGACTTCCAAAATAATTACTTTATTAAAACTATCCACAATCAATCATACTTTGGAAGTAGGTATGAATCAAGACTGTCATGAATCGAGCTTGTAGATGTCTAAGGTGTTTAGACATAGCAAATGTTGCTGCAACATTCATGAGTGCTCATAATTTATGAGTATTGGATTTAAACCCATGCTCACTTTTATCACTTCATGAAATTTATCTCGAGTGATCGTGAGACAGTAATATCATATAAGTCTTCAAACCTAGAGATATGAGTTTTTGACTATGAGTTGGTTGTACATTGATTGTACGAAAACGCATCAGTAACATGATGTTATAAATCATGCTCTTATGTATGATTCAACAAGTAGTTAGTACAAGCATATGAGTCGAAGTTTATCTGTTCCTTTTAGTCCTTGGAGGATTAAAAGCGATATATTGGTCCCCTCGATGATTTTGTTTTGACCTATGTACCGGGACCGGTCAGAACCTAATTGATGTGTTCAATTTAGTTCTATGTCAAACAAATCGGAAATCGGGAAACAAAGTGCTGGACAATAAGTACGACGTTGTTCCATGTATTTGTTGGATAAGGTGTCTAAGTCCATAACTTATTTAGTATATACTTGACCCGACCCGACATGGTCCATTTGGGTTGCATTTCATCCGAACTATTTATGGATAATTTTATGAGAGTTATACACATATGTTTATTAATATATTATAAGTTATAATATATTAATATGAAGTCATGTTATTTAATTAGTGTTAGTCTTAAATTAATTATGAATTAATTTAGAGATTAAAAGGAAGACTAATTAGATTGTGGGCTATTGGTTTTATATAGTGTGGGCTAACACTCATTTGTTAATGGGCTAGGCTTATATGGAAGTCCATGGATGATCCACGGAGCTTTTAACCCATGGATCCTTGGAAAGGAAAAGACATGGGTTATTAGGGTTTCACCCTAATCATGTACACTATATAAGCATGCTTATGTTGCATGAAATAGCCACTAGTGGCACTAGTGTGTGTGTTTCTGTGTGACCGATTTCTATGTGTGTATACACTCTCTCAAAGTTTTCCAAGAGTTTGTGGTGATTTGTGATTCCATTTGAGGCATTCACACTATTGGTGCTTGGCCCTCAAACTCCTTAGGAATTGAACTCATCATCAAAAGGTATGTAATCTCATCTAATTCTTTTATATTTAAAAGTACCCCATGCCATGTTAGATAGGTTATGAACCTTGGAAAATTATTATTTTACATGTATTTAGACAAACATAGATCCAAGGTTTATTAGGGTTGCATGCACACTTAGGAAGTGTTAGATTGCTCAAAACCCAACAGTAGTATCAGAGCCTAGGCTTGCTTGTTTGATACTTGATGCAAAATAGTGAAAAAAGTTGAAATTGTTGCTGTCTGGCTGATGGACTCGCCGAGTCCATGGGGGGACTCGCCGAGTTCAAGGCAAAATTCATCCTACTCGGCGAGTAGGTTCGTGCACTCGGCGAGTAGAATGATCAGAATGCAGAATTTCGACTTTTGCTGCTGGAAATGGACTAGAAACATTACCCTAAACTGTTTTGGTGTTTTAAAACTTGTTTTAGTTGGTGTAATGGTTGTTCTAATCCATTTACAATAGCATATATCAAAATTCCATGTTTTTTATGTGTTCATATAATTCTTGAAATTTTGATGATCATGTTCATGTTCTTATGAATTTAAAAGATGATAGGAATTATTTGCTGAATTGTTTAGAATTAATTCTTGATCATTTATGTGTTTTAATGGAGTCCATAATTTTTCCTCAAGTTATGGATATCCAAATGTCACTTTTCTTTAACACACATTAAAAACACATAAGTTACATAAAATTAAGAGTCTTCATTTTATGAACCTTTAATTCATAAGTTATGAAATGAAAAGTTTTGAAGAGTTACAAAACTTGCCCTCAAGTTTTGGAATTTGTAAAGTTTCACACACTTTAATAAACTTTAATTCCAACCCCTAGAAGTTTTAAAAGTTAAAATTCTACCCTTATACTATTATAAGATTAATGGTTAATTATTATATATATGTATAAGAACAAGTCGTTTTACCGTTAGTAGGCCTCATTCACGAAGCCGGTCTATAAGGTGGGTATAAGGTTGTTGACTATAAAATGGCGACTTAATGGGTGTCCACTCTCACCCACCGCTTGCTTGACTAGTGGAGGGTCGTTAGCCGAACGGGTAGGACAATGACTTTAAATCCTCATTAAAAGTATAATGATTATTATAAAGTAACTAAATATTTTTATTTAATTCCCAATCTTAGTTACTTTAGGAAAAATGTGAATTTGGTGCTAGCCCATGGAATTCACACTTTGTACCTTACCAAGTCGTTGGTGGAGCGTGTGTGGTTAACCGGCACACTAACTTGGACTAGTAAGGATCACGAAGGGTGACTTAATGTTTGTCATAGATCAATGGAGCGTGTATGGTTAACCGGCACATTGATTAGGTGATAATATTAAGGGTACCAAGTGAATTGGTATGGTTATTCACACCTTGTTTTGTGATCCTCGGCATCCCAGTCACAAAATTTGAGAGGGCACACTCGAGATTGAAACATGCCATTGTAAAGTTCAATGAATCTCAAAAGATCTAGGAATTTTAAATCCAATTAAAACCTAATAAATTATTTCGTTTTTCATGGTGGAAATTGGTGAATCGTCATTCGCCTACCTTCAAATATTTTATAGCTTGGATTACGGCATCCCTCTTCCAAATTATAAAATATTGTGTTGGGTCCTAGCCTTAATATTTCATATTGGGTGTTATATTAAGGACTTTGAATCAACTAAATTGATTTTCTCCCATTATAGATGTCTGGTTCAGACAACTATGATCTTCCCAAATCTCTTGAAGATGGTGTCCCTCAACATCATGCTTCACTTCCTCCACCTCCTCCAATTATTCTCCCTCACCCACAAGTTCTTGAAAAGTTTAAAGTCACTCAATCCCTATTGGCAAGCATAGTCTATGTGTGCTCACATCTTGGAGATAAAGTCACATATTGACAAGCCGGGAGAGTTGGGTGTCAAAATCCCGTGAAAGTTGGATGTTCAATCACTTTCTTAGTAACATAGTGAGTCTCTTTGGGACTACTATGAGACGGACTATGACATGACCCATTAATAATGTTATCTATTTGCTTGGTGTTGAGGAATCAGCAATGATTTGGAACACTAGTAAAGCAAATTTGATTAAATGAACAACTTCCCAAGTCTACATGGACATTGACAATGGTAGCATTGGATACCTAGAAAAAGATTTCTCTTCCCAATGGAAAGGGATCGGCTATAGTCAACTCGGTTGACCAAATGGTAAAGAGAAAGGCTAAGTCTGAGATAGTCTCATGTGCCATTACCAAAGGGTCCATGTGTTTTGTTGCCAAAGGAAGGGGCATTGGTTGCGAAGCTGCCCTATTCACCTGAAAGGTCATAAGGTTGATCAAGTCAAGAGGTTTGACTCTACTTCGGGTAAAGTCCACTGTCTAACTCTATTAAGTTCCTATTTGGAGATTCTTATTACATAATGTGAATGGGTCACATGCTGATGTTTTTAAGAATCAAAGAAAAGATAGGAAGCTTAAAGTAAGTATATGTTGATTCTGATTGCGAAGGTGGGTTTCAATCGCATGGTTCGGTAATCAGATTTTTGAGCTGTTGCTTAAGATTTATAATATATATTGCTTATGAATAGATAACAACAAGGTTTTCATGTGGATTGTAAGGATAAGTTTTTCCGCAAAGTTTTAAAATAAAAGAAAAAAAGGGTTTTAATTTTATTTATTTTAAAAATATCCTTACAATGGCATCTGTGGAAAATTGTTGCTTATATGTTTCCAGTAATAGCAATATTGGAAAGTGGATATGATTCTTTCATTTGTGGTAGTGTCTGAATTTACCAAATGAAGAAAGCTTTTCATCACCCAAGTTTCAATTGGACAGAAACTTGGAATCATACAAGTTGTATTGTATGATGAATGAGAATTTTCATCTTTGAAAACTAAGACTAATTCTTTGATCACATGTATATGTGAGTCAATTGAAGGACTAAGGAATTAGGTACACTGGGTGTGCGCTGGTCAAGGTCCACCACAAAGATTGATTTGTCATGATTTACTAAAGATTAGTAAATATGATTATACTTATGAGGTTAAGTATAATTCTTTAACATTGGAAAGGTTACAATGTATGACAAAACAAATGAGAAGAATCAAATTAGGCAGAAAGATAAAAGTTTCTCAAATCTGAAAGGATGGGAGAGTACTTTAGTATCGTATTTCATGATCATCTTAATGATTATGAAACCATATCACAAATTCATACTCTAAGGACGTCTTAGTGCATTGTTATGGCTAAGAAGAGAGGTCATGAATTGTTGGATTGGTTAAAATCAAGAAGATGAGTCATACTTCGTTCCAAAACAATTCTTAGAGTCATACTCCAAGATTATAACTTTGAGTGACATAAAGGAAGATTTATTAACACTAGTCAAATGTAAGAGTAAAATGTTTTCTGCTCTTGTACATTTGAGATTGGTAAGTTGTGATGTCTTGGATGAGACAAAGACCAACTAAGACCAATTGTGTGAAGTGTTAGTCTTGATAAGAATCCGTATTGTCCCTTGAATATTTGTTTTGTCAAGGAATGGTTCTTGACTGGGGAAACTTATATGTCAAGGGGACAGTGGGATCCTTAAAGATCCTGAAAAAGTTTCAAGATTTAATCAAGAGTAAAACATGTAATTTATCACTAGCACACGACTTAAGGTTTGAAACCTATCGTGTTGACATAATTCTTATTTCTGTACCTACTTCAAATAAGTTGAATTTGCATATGAGTTATCAGAGTTCAACTTGGAAGCATTGGTGGGCCTTGTGCTACCAAGGTGACAAGAAACTAAAATTGAACAAGTTTAATCCATGTAAGGCTGAATTTGTCACTAATCTTATCTTGTGATTATGGTTTTGACAAATTCACATGGATAGGAACTCATACACTATAAAATCTAAGTGTCATAAGGTTTCTCTCCGATTCATGAAAATGATGGTGAGGAAACGCTTTCACTAAGTAGATTTTACATAGATATCAATTGTGTTATTTGCATTTTCAAAAGTCGTTAGTGGAGCGCGTGTGGTTAACCGGCACACTAACATGGACTTGTGAGAAATGGCAAATGCCTAAGCAATTGAGACTATGATTACGACATCCCTTTTCATAGTTCTGAAAATTGTTTAGATACACATGTGAGCTATCTAAGAAAGGGTGTATGAATCTAAATTTCAGAAGTCCAACAGATTTCTGGAAATATGTCAGAGCTAGTGGGAGCATAAGTGTTATGCTGATAATCATCATGTTAGTGGGAGCATGATTATTACGATTAGTATTGCAAGCTAGCAATGTTAATTATAGAAAAACAAAAGTTTCAATTCGTGAAGTTGCAGGGGTTGAAAAATTGTTTTGCTATAATTAAGGGAGAGGAAATTATACTTCGTTTCAATTCTAAAGCTTAGATTGAGATTTTAATCATCTTTAGTCAAGAATATATATGTATGAATTTTATGTTGGAATGGTTCAACTTGAAGAAATTATATATATATTGCATTTTCAAAATTCGATTATGATTACGACATCCCTCTTCATAGTTAAATTTTGAAAACATGGCAAATAAAAAAATATTGTAGCAAAAGACTGGTCTAGTATCATGTCTTTATGTCAAACATCATGAATCGCGTCCCATAAGCTTCGGATATAGGATCGATTGCATGTGCTATAATATTCATCTTTTCAAAATTTTCCAAATGCTTAAGGCATTGAGAAGGGAAAAGTCTAGAACTGGATATGACTAAAGTGATTAAGCAATTGTCGAGGACAATCTGAGGTTCGCCAAAGATTGGTTGCTCAGGGAAAGTTGGAAGTATGATGTCGGAAAGGACCATATTGACATATTCTGAAAAGTAGTAACTCTTGTTCGGAAGTGATAGTCAAAAAGGGACTATGGAAATGTCTCCATAGGTGGAAGTTATTCAATCTATGTAAGATTAGAAAACCTTAATGCAAGAAGGATGTTCAAAGCAATGTACTTTGAATATGAGACTTCCGTTCCATAGAAGTTGACCTTCTTTGGAATACTCTGTAATGACTGGTGACAAGATTTTGGTGACTTTGTGCATAATCATTACAAGAGGAACATTGCATAAAAGTTTAAAATCTAATAGATTTTTTTTGGTAAGTGATAGGAATCGGGGATTCTCACATTTACAATAAGGATTTGGGATTGTGAAATGAGTATCATTGGAATCATGTTCAATTGATCTACATCACAATGTAAGGATCATAGACAAACATAGTGTGCATACTTGGAGTATGGCATAACTATTGTTTAGAAAAACAAAGTGTACATGCTAGGAGCATGGGACGACTGTTGTTTTTATTCAAGTCTTAAGTTGATTGTTTGAAACATTATACAATGAATAATGTGTAATCAATATGGTGATAAATAAAAGGTGGTTCTATTTATATTCAAAAGGGTTCTGAGACCATATTGGATTCGATTATTATTGTGTTTCACTTTGCATGTTTTGACTTCCAAAATAGCTAGGTTATTCTTTCTGAATGACTAAGTTATTTAAACACTCCACAGTCGTTCATATGTTGGAAGTAGGTATGAATCAAGACTGTCATGAATCGAGTTTGTAGATGGCTAAATGGGTTTAGTCATAGCAATGGTTGCTACAACATTCATGAGTGCTCATAAGTTATGAGTATTGGAATAAACCCACGCTCACTTGTATCACTTCATGGAATTTATCTAGAGTGATCGTGAGACGGTAATATCATATAAATCTTCAAACCTAGAGATATGAGTTGTTACCTATGAGTTGGTTGTGCATTGATTGCACGTAAACGCATCAGTAACTTGATGTTATAAAATGTGCCTTTGTGTACAATTCAACAAGTAGTAGAACAAGCATATGAGTCGAAGTTTATCTGTTCCTTCTAGAAATAGAAGCGATATCTGGGCCCCTCCATGATTTTGTTGTGACCTATGTACCGGTCGGTCAGAACTAAATTGATATGTTCGATTAAGTTCTTTGTCAAACAAATCGACAATCGGGAAAAAAACTGTTGGACAATAAGTACGACGTTGTTCCATGTATTTGTCCGGCTGATATCATGAGAACAGAGGATTATATGATCACTTATCTAAAATGGCGCTTCATAGTTCAACAGAGTTTTCGAGAGCTACGATTGCTGGTTGGTTCCTAAAGTAACATACGCAAATATAGTTATTAGACTTATCCAAGTGGGAGTCTGTTGGATAAGGTGTCTAAGTCCATAACTTATTTGGTATATACTTGACCCGACCCGGCATGGTCCATTTGGGTTGCATTTCATCTGAACTATTTATGGATAATTTTATGAGAGTTATACACATATGTTTATTAATATATTATAAGTTATAATATATTAATATGAAGTCTTGTTATTTAATTAGTGTTAGTCTTAAATTAATTATGAATTAATTTAGAGATTAAAAGGAAGACTAATTAGATTGTGGGCTATTGGTTTTATATAGTGTGGGCTAACACTCATTTGTTAATGGGCTAGGCTTATATGAAAGTCCATGGATGATCCATGGAGCTTTTAACCCATGGATCCTTGGAAAGGAAAAGACATGGGTTATTAGGGTTTCACCCTAATCATGTACACTATATAAGCATGCTTATGTTGCATGAAATAGCCACTAGTGGCACTAGTGTGTGTGTTTGTGTGTGACCGATTTCTATGTGTGTATACACTCTCTCAAAGGTGATTTGTGATTCCATTTGAGGCATTCACACTATTGGTGCTTGGCCCTCAAACTCCTTAGGAATTGAACTCATCATCAAAAGGTATGTAATCTCATCTAATTCTTTTATGTTTAAAAGTACCCCATGCCATGTTAGATAGGTTATGAACCTTGGAAAATTATTATTTTGCATGTATTTAGACAAACATAGATCCAAGGTTTATTAGGGTTGCATGCACACTTAGGAAGTGTTAGATTGCTCAAAACCCAACAGTATTTGTTCGGATGATATCTTGAACAGAGGATTATGTGATCACTTATCTAAAATGGCACTTCATAGTTCGACAAATTTTTAAGAGCTACGATTGCTGGTCGATTCCTGAAGTCATACTTGCAACTATAGTTATCAGACTTATCCAAGTGGGAGATTGTTGGATATGGTGTCTAAGTCCATAACTATATTTGGTATGTACTTGACCCGACCCGACATGGTCCATTTGGGTTGCACTTCACCAGAACAATTTGTATGGATAGTCTTTTGAGAATAGTATATTTGTGATTTATTAATATATTATATATTATAATATATTAATATGAAATCACATTATTTAATTAGTAATGATCAAGAATTCATTTGGAATTATTTTGGTGATCAAAAGAGGCTAGTTAAATATGGATTCTAATAGTATGGGCCAATGGATTAATTAGAATGGGCTAAGCTTGCATGGAAGTCCATGGAGCTTTTAACCCATGGATCCAATGGAAATGAAAGGTCATGGGTATTAGGGTTTACATGGATGTAACCCTAATCCTCCATACTATATAAAGAAGTCCAAGGCTCTAGAAATGGGGACTAGTGTGTGAGATAAGAAAGCATAGCCGATTTCTAGTGTGCAATACTATTCTCTCAAGTTTTCCAAGTTGTGTGGTGATTTGTGATTCCACTTGAGGCATCCACATTATTGGTGCTTGGTTCTCAAAACTCCAAGCAATCAACCACAAGAAAAGGTATGTCATTCTACTAGATTTTATGTTACAAGTACCCCATAACATGCTAGTTAGGATGTGAACCTTGGATGAATCAAATTTGCATGTATATTAGAGAAAACATAGATCCAAGGTTTATAGGGTTACATGTACACCATCGGAGTGTTAGAATGCTATAAATCCATCAATCTTTTTCTCCATCTTAGGTTTGCTTTTACGAGTTTCCTTTTTCCATTGGCCTATCCTTTCCTTTCCCTTTGTTGATTTCTAAATTCTTTCATGTCACCAAACTCTCCTATACCCAAGTTATGCTAGTTACTTGGCGTGTTTTGTTCTGGATTCATCATCTTAATGAAACTGAGGGTTTGAGCCTTGGATTTTCTGAAATAGCGAGCGTCTATAAGCTCGAAAATTTTGATCATTGATGTGTCGTTCTTGAGGTGAAGACCGTTAGCTCTCACCTAGTTCGCTTGGACAAGACCTTTTTTCCCAAGATTGGCTAACTAAGTGTAGGAGTTCAATATTTTTGGTATTTTCATTTTGTGTTTTTCCCTTAATTATGATTTTCTTCTTCTTTTTATGTGCAGTTCTGAAGTTCGATGAAATTTGCCCCTCTCGACATGATACTAAAGAGAAGGTCTGAAGATTCTTGGAGCTTTCAGTGGAAAAAAGAAGCTTTGGAGTGGTAGAAGCTTGCCTTTCAGGGAATCTTAGCTCATCCATTGCGATTGAAGACCCAAAATCAACTATGTCTATAGGTATGTTGTAGGAAATCGTTATTCGAACTATTCCTATCTTAGTTGATAATATTGTCCCTCGTTTAGGTGCAAGGAAAACTCGCTCTAGTGCTCTACTCAACACTCCTTTCAATGTGGATGACTTCCTTTTGACAAATTCTGTTGTGAAAGTCGAGAAATACACCATTACAGGTGCAAGAAAAATAGAAAACAAGGCAAAGAGTATCGATCCCAAGAAGAGGAAATTCACTTTGGAGGTGGGCCAGTATGTTTTTGATGGGATCAACCCTTTCCTTCTGTATTTCAATAATGTCTTCTTACTGCAAATTTTGGGTCCAGGCCACCGCATTAATGCTAAAGGGTGTTGAAGAACTTAAGAAGGAACTTGAGTTCACCAAGAAACAATTTGAGTTGCATATGAAGCGAATGATAAGGAACTTGCATCGAAGGTGAAGGAACTGACTGTTAAGAGAGAAGAACTGGAGAGTTGAGAGAGGAAAGGGATGAATTGAAGGATCAATTGGATGATCTCAAGAGCAGAGCTAAAACATTTACAACTATCTCGGTTTTGTAAGCTAAGTTGAAAAAGGCGGAGGATGTTGAGAATAATAGGGTGTTGGTGATTTTAGTGTTATCAACATGTTTTAGTGTAATTATTAATATTAAGATAGGTTGAGTTCTATTTCACTCATCGAGGTTGGAGGTGCGGGGTGCACACTCGGGGTGATTAATATGAGCTCGGGATATGGGGGCTAGGGGCAGCAGCCCTAGTGGGGTCCAAGGGGTAGAGCCCCAAGCGGTAGGTATCGGTTATGTACAATAACCACCATATTTTGGTGCTAATTTTGTTTAACCAATTTTAACCACTTGTCCTTCATGTATAAATAAGATATGAATGTTCCAAGAAAATGGTTGAAAAAATCTTATATATTTGAAATCTTTTCATCTTATTTTTTTTTATTTCTCAAGAACACATCAAGCAAGGCATTATGTGTTTAACAATCCGAATTAGGCCTGTAATTCAGATTGGTTCATCCTTGGATTATCCTGTTGGATTAGTGTCTAAGTCCATAACTATTTTGGTATGTACTTGACCCGATGGTGCATGGTCCTTTTGGGTTGCCTTCACCAAAGCAACTTGATAGGATGAATTATGGAGAGAAAGGATTAAATATGATTTATTAATATATTATGGGAATAATATATTAAAGGATAAATCATATTGTTTAATTAATATTAGTCAATAATTAATTGGTAATTAGTTTTGTGACTAAAAGAGATTAATTAAACTTAAGGGACTGGAATTGTAATTATAAGATAATTGCAATTTAGGCCATAGATTGTCTTAAATTAAGGAGTGGACGAATTCTATGGGGAAACCCATAAGAAAATCGTCCAAGGCCCTAATTAAAGGAGTCCATGGGTTGCTTAGGGCTTAAGCATCCAAATTAGGGTTTCCTTGTTAGATAACCCTAATAGCCTCACTATATATAGTACCCTTATGACCCAAAAACGTGGTGAAGTATTCTTCTAGGGTTAGAACACGTTTTGGGAAGCCTCCATCCTCTCTCCTCTTCATCCTCTTGCTTATGGTGTTTGTGAACCATTAGAGGAGTGACAATTGTGACTCTAAGCTTTCTAAAGTCAATACAAGGAGAATTGGGATTGTTATTGCTACATAACAGTCAAGGTAACATCTTAAACCCATTCTTATGTTAATATGATTACTTGTATGCTAGAATTAGGGTTTATAGTCTTGGATAACTTGCATGTACAATAGAGAAACCTAGATCCAAACATTAGGGTTTGTATGAGCACATAGGATGTCTTATGACCAAAACCCATCAGTGGTATCAGAGTCTAGACTGGTTTCTATTGTATTGATGCTTTGTATGTTGAAAAAATTCGATTTTTGTGTTTCTGGGGGCTGAACACGCCGAGTTTTTTAGATGAACTCCCCGAGTTCATGATGAACTCAACGAGTCCATGCCTGACTCGACGAGTCGGCTGGTCAGAAGGAGGGAAAACCGGGATTTCTTGTTGTTTTTGCTTGAGGATACTTGCCTTATCATATTAGATCAATATAAATTCGATTTTTTGATATATATGACTATATTCTTGATCTAATTGAAGATATTTATCAATTAATAAAATATTTGTTTCCTTATGTGATAATTGATTAATTATTTTGATTAAATTGATAACTCGTTTTGCAAGAAATCATTAAATAAATCAAATATGGATAATTATGTGATTAAATGTTAATTTAGATTATTTGTTATTTGATCCTTATGTTATGAAATGTTTCTTATTTTCCCCTTTAGGTTTTATAGTTTAAATTTGACCTCAAAAGTTTTGTTGTTTTGAAATTTAAATAGTTGAAACCCTAATGTTTTGAAAAAGGTTTCAAAACTTGCTCTCAAGTTTTGGAATTTAAATTTTGATTAATTGTTTAATTTTGATGTATATTTAAATTCTAACCCTAATGTTTTCAAATGTTTCAAAACTTGCCCTCAAGTTTTGGAATTTAAAAGTTGATTAAAAGTTTAATTAGGAATGTTAAATTCTAAAACCCTAGTATTGTTTTGAAAAGTTCAAATCATACCCTTATGTTTTATTAATTAATTAAGATGTATAATTAAAAGAGATTTAATAAATCCATAAAAGTTTAGGTTTGCAGATTAATTGAATTAAAAGTGTAATTGTTAAATTTGACCACCTAATATTTTAAAAGTGTAAAATACACCCTATACTATATATAACATTAAAAGTCTAACATGATATATATGTATGAGTAAAAGTCAGTCTTACCGTTAGTAGGCCTCATTCACGAAGCTGGTCTATAAGGGGTGTTTAAGGAAATTGCCTATAAAATGGCAATTGAATGGGTATCCACTCTTACCCACCGCACTCTTGACTAATGGAGGGTCGTTAGCCGAACGGGTAGGATAGGACGAAACCTTCCATTATAAGTATAATGAATTATTAAAGTAACTAAATGTTTTCATAAAATTCCCAATCTTAGTTACTTAGGCAAAAGTGAATTGATGCAATTCCATGAAATTACACTTTGTGCCCTTGCGAAGACGTTAATGGAGCGTGTGTGGTTTACCGGCACATTAAATGGTTCTAAGCAAAGGTAGCAAAGGATGACTCAATGTTTGTCATAGTTCGCTGGAGCGTGTGTGGTTTACCGGCACATCGAATAGGTGACTGTAACATGTGAGGACACCATGTAAGTTTGCATGGTTATTCACACCCGCTTTGTGATCCTCGGCATCCCAGTCACAAACTAGAGGGGCATATCGAGATTTAAACATGCCATTGAAATGATTCAATGAATCTCATAGGATCTAGGAGTTTTCATAGATTTAAAACTTAAAATTCCTTTTTCGTTTTTCATGGTGGAAATTAGTGAATCGTCGTTCACTTACCTTCAAATGTTCTGCAATTTGGGTTACGGCATCCCTCTCCCGAGTTGTAGAATATTGTGTTGGGTCCTAGCCTTAGTATTTCATTTGGGTGATTTACTAAGGACTCAATCAATCAACTAACTTGAATTCGTTTTCTCCCGTTTTGTAGATGTCAAAGTTTGACAACTATGGTCTTCTCAAATCCCGTGGAACAAGCATTCCACATGAAGATGATATTCCACGATTCGATCGAGGAACAAGAGATCATACTTCACTTCCTCCTCCTCCTCCAATTATTCTCCCTAACCCACAAGTTCGAAGGCTTGAAAAGTTCAAGATCACTCAAGCCCTTTTGGCAAGTAAACATAAAGAAGGAAAGTTGGTGTGTGCACACATCCTAGGGATGAAGTCACACATTGATAGGTTAAGAATGTCGGGATCCGTTGTCTGTGAGGAAATGGCTGTTGATTGGGTTCTTCAGTCACTTCCTAACTCATATAGTGAGTTCTTAAGAGAGTACTATATGATGAACCGTGACGTGACCCTTATAGACCTCACCTATATGCTTATTGCTGCTGAATCAGCAATGGTTTGGCGCAATAGAAAAGCAAAGTTGAATCTGCCTTCAAGACCTCTATGGATATGGACAATGGCAACGAAAGACATGCTATGATCGGAAAGTTTGATCATAAGAGAAAGTCAATGTCTGAAGTAGTTCCATGTCATGTTCCAAAAGAGTCAATTTGCTTTTATTGCCAAGAGAAAGGGCATTGGAGACGAAGCTGCCCCATTTACCTAAGAGATCTAAGAGATGGGAGAGTCAAAACGTACGGCTTTGCTTTAGTTAAAATCCATTGACTAACTCTTTTAAGCTCCTATTCTAGATTCTTAATACATAATGTGATAAGATTACAATTGATGTTTTTGTAGGATCGAAGAAAAGAAAGGAAGCTTAAGGGAAGAAGTAAGCAGAATCTAACCGTGAAGGAATGGATCTCGATCGCATTTCTCGAAGATTAGATTTTTGAGCTACTACTTAGAGTTAGAATTAGATTGCTAAGAAAGATGTATTAGCATAGTTTTTTCAATGAATTGCATTGTAAGGACAAAATTTTTCCGCAATAAAATAAATTTTGATTTTATTTATTTATCCTTGCAATGGCGTATATGAAAAATTGATGTTTGAATATTTCTATTATTAGCAATAATGGATTTGGTTCTTATTATGTTATTTATTGAAAGTCGATAGTTTACAAAATAGGGAGAGTTTCTCATCGCCCAAGTTTCAATTGGACAGAAACTTGGAATCATGCAACTTGGTTGCACGATGAATGAGAAATTTCATATTTGGAAATTAGACTAATTCATTGACAAAGTGTCAAGTGAAGGACTAGGAGATCGAGCACACAAAGTTGCGTGTTAATCAAGTCCACCATAAGGGTAAAAATGCTATTCGTCATGATTTACTAAAGGTTTAGTAAATATGATTATACTTACAAGATTAAGTGTAATTATGAATTGAGTGAAAAGGTTTAAATCAATAGCAGAACGAATAAGAAGAATCAAGTAGGCAAAAAGATAAAAGTTTCTCCATTATAAGAAGAAGGGAGATTAGCTTTTATGCTTTATGATAGGTCTTAATGATTAAGAACCATATCTCTATTAATCCTCTAAGTGGGTCTCAGTACAATTGTATGTCTAAGAAGAGGAATCAAGAATTGAAGAAATGGTTAA
Source organism: Lactuca serriola (assembly GCF_051521515.1). Lineage (NCBI taxonomy): Eukaryota > Viridiplantae > Streptophyta > Magnoliopsida > Asterales > Asteraceae > Lactuca > Lactuca serriola. The sequence continues at coordinate 99,722,991 of NC_136413.1, read as the reverse complement.
ATCAAGAGGTCAATCATACTTCGTTCCAAAACAAGTCTTAGAGTTAAGATTGCGACATTGAGTGATAAGTATTAGAAAGGTTTATAACATTCATCAAATGTGGTAAGTTGTGATGTCTTGGATAAGACAAAGACCAACTAGGACCCATTTATGAAGTGTTTTGATAAAAGCTACACTAACTCTTGAATATTTGTTTGTCAAGAAATGGTTATTGACTAGAGATTCTTATATGTCAAGGAGTCAGTGGGAGTCTTATTGGTCTTGAAAGGTTTCAAGAACAAATCAAATAGACCTTATCGATCATCACTAGCACACGAGTTGAGGTTTACAAAATATCGTGTTGACATTATTTTGTTTCTGTGACCGTTCCAATTGAGTTAATTATGCATGTGAGTCCTATGAGTTCTCATTTGAATGCATAAAAGGCAAGGACCTTGATCAATGGAAAGTACATTGATAAAAAAAGGTGAGCTGCTTAACTACTTGGAAGACATGGTGGGCAGTTGTGCTACCATAAAGGCAAGAAATCGAGATCAAGAAAGTTCGATCCATATGAGTTTGAATTTGTCGTAAACTTTGGTTTTGAAAAATTCACATGGATAGGAACAAATACACCGTTTAAATCTAAGTGTCATAAGATTTCCTCCTTCATGAAAATGATTGTGAGGAAATGCTTTCACTAAGAAAGATTTTAAGAAGATAGTGATTGTAAAATTGCATTCTCGAATTCGATTATGGTTACGGTATCCCTTTCCATAATTTGAATTGTGAGGTTTGGCAATTGTTTACACACACATATGAACTATCTAAGGCAAAGGTGTATAAGTTCAAGAAGCCTTGATAAAAGATTATCAAAGCACTAAGTATTAGAAACATGAACTTAAGAAATTCAATAAGCATTGCTTTTCTAAAAGTTAAGATGTTTCTGAATACATGTCAAAGCTAGTGGGAGCATTAGTGTTATGTTTTATAATAATCATCATGATAGTGGGAGCATAAATGTTATGATTGTATGATTATTAAGGCACGTATTGCAAGTTGGCAATATTAATTATAGAAAACAAGAGTTATACCTTGCAAAGTCGTAAGGGTTGTAAGTTGTTTTGCTATAATTAAGGGAGATAATATTATGCTTCATTTCAAATCTAAAGGATTAGATTGAGAAATGTTAATAAATTTAGTCAAGGGTACATAGTGTGTTCTTAAAATTTCGATTATGATTGCGGAATTCCTCTTCACAATTCGAATTTTGAGAACATAGCAAATAAAACATTATGCGTCGTGTCCCATACACTTCGGGTATAGGATCGATTACAAATGCTTTAATGTTTGACCATTCTAAAATTTTCCAAATGTCAAGCGCATTTAGAGGGAAAAGGGACTAGAATTGGTTTTAACTAAAATAATTAAACAACTATCAAAGGACAATCCAAAGTTTGACGAGGATTGGTCGCTTGAGAGTAGTTGGAAGCATGGCATTGGATGGACCATATTGACATTATTATGAATAGAAAAGATTCTATTAAGAATAAGTTGTCATATGGAAATTATGGAAATGTTTCCATATTGGATGGACCATATCGACATCATTACGAATAGATAAGATTCTATTAAGAATGAGTTGTCATATGGAAAATATGGAAACGTGTCCATATTGGGAATTGAATATTGAAAATCTATGACTAGATTAGAAACTTTTATGCAAAAGGATGTTCAAAGAATGTACTTTGAGTGAGAGACATCACGTCTATGGAATTGTCTTGTAACAATCTCCGATAGAGGACTTTGTAATATCATTGGCAATAGTCTTTGTGACTTTTGTGCAGTGACATTACGAAAGGATCATTGCATAGAATGTTAGAATCTAGCATATTTTATAAGTAACAAGAATTTGATATTCTCACACTTATGAAAAAAAAGGATTTGGAGTTGTGAAATGAGAATGATTGGAAATGTGTTCAATTTGATCTATTTCACAAAGTAAGAACCATAGATAAACATTGTGTGCATGCTAGGAGCATGGGACAAGTGTATTAATTCAAGTAAGAAGTTGATTACCAAAAACGACAAATAATGAGTAATCGATATGGTGATAAATAAAAGGAGTTTTATTTATACTCAAAGGTTTGAGGCCATATGTGATTAGTATTATTCTTGTGTTTCACTTTGCATGTTTTGACTTCCAGAATAATTGAGTTTATTAAGAATAATCGAATTATTCGAACGGGCCACAGTCGTTCATATGTTGGAAGTAGGTATGAATGAAGACTGTCGTGAATTGGTGTGTGGATTGTCTAAAAGAGTATTAGACATAAGCAAATGTTTGCTGCAACGTTCATGAGTGCTTATGAATATGAATTTGAGCATTGGACTAAACCCACGCTCACTTGGATTACTCCATGAATTGTATCACGAGTGATTGGTGAGACGATAACATCTTATATTCTTGAAACCGAGATGTGTGAGTTGTATCTTGCGAATCGGTTGCACATTGATAATATGTAAACGCACTAGTAACTTGGTGTTATAAAACATATTGTTGTGTGTGATTCGGTGAGTGAGTGCAAGCAAGCATTGTATCAAAGTTTATCCGTTCCTTTTATCCAAAGTAGGATAAAAGCAATATCTTTGGGCCCCTCGATGGTTTAGTGATGACAAACGTAAATGCTCGGCCGGGCTAGGGCTAATTTGATTTGTTCAATTAGTCAGTCGTCATAAATCGGGAATCGAGATATAGTACAAAGAGAATGATTTGAAATCATGTCTCATACGATATCTAGAATGGAGGAATATATGATCCCTTATCTAAGGACACGCGTATCTGATAGGATCAGAGTTGACAGTGGATTTGGAAAGCTACGATTGCAGATCAGGATCTGAAGTTATATGCATAATAGTTATTAGACTTATCCAAGTGGGAGACTGTTGGATTAGTGTCTAAGTCCATAACTATTTTGGTATGTACTTGACCCGATGGTGCATGGTCCTTTTGGGTTGCCTTCACCAAAGCAACTTGATAGGATGAATTATGGAGAGAAAGGATTAAATACGATTTATTAATATATTATGGGAATAATATATTAAAGGATAAATCATATTGTTTAATTAATATTAGTCAATAATTAATTGGTAATTAGTTTTATGACTAAAAGAGATTAATTAAACTTAAGGGACTGGAACTGTATTTATAAGATAATTGCAATTTGGGCCATGAATTGTCTTAAATTAAGGAGTGGACGAATTCTATGGGGAAACCCATAAGAAAATCGTCCAAGGCCCTAATTAAAGGAGTCCATGGGTTGCTTAGGGCTTAAGCATCCAAATTAGGGTTTCCTTGTTAGATAACCCTAATAGCCTCACTATATATAGTACCCTTATGACCCAAAAACGTGGTGAAGTATTCTTCTAGGGTTAGAACACGTTTTGGGAAGCCTCCATCCTCTCTCCTCTTCATCCTCTTGCTTATGGTGTTTGTGAACCATTAGAGGAGTGACAATTGTGACTCTAAACTTTCTAAAGTCAATACAAGGAGAATTGGGATTGTTATTGCTACATAACAATCAAGGTAACATCTTAAACCCATTCTTATGTTAATATGATTACTTGTATGCTAGAATTAGGGTTTATAGTCTTGGATAACTTGCATGTACAATAGAGAAACCTAGATCCAAGCATTAGGGTTTGTGTGAGCACATAGGATGTCTTATGACCAAAACCCATCATATCCCACTTCTGAATTCGTATACCCCAGGAAAAAAGAGATGAACAGATTTCAAAAAGTGTCTGAAAACACGATCCTTGAATCTATCCGAATTTATATTTATTGTTATTTCCGATTCCCTCAAATCTAACATAAGGTTGATTCCTAGGATAAGGCCAAGTGGGAGCCAGTGTGAAACCCTAATTTTCAGGGTTTGCACCATATTTAAACACCTTAACACCCCCATTGTGGCCTCCCTCATTGCCTCCCTTAGTGCAGAAAACCCTAATTCAAAACCCTAGCCCATTTTGAGTGTTCTTGAGCCATTTTTGTGTGTTTTTGGTGGTTTTGAAGCTTGAGAAGGAATAAGAAGATTGGGAGTTCAAGAGTAAGCAAGTAGATCCAAAGGTTGTGGTCCATTTCCAGCTCATTTGAGGTATAAAGTTTATACCTTGTCCATTCATCTAGTAGATCTCTTTTTTGGGTAGTTTAGGGCTTTAAGGAGCCATTTTTGGAACCATTGATGGATGCAAGCATATTTTGGGGTTTAGACTTCAGATCCAAGGTCCTTGAGGGACTCCATTGCATAAAGGTGCCAACTTTATGGCCATGGGAGTCCCATGCATCCTATGAACCACTTTTTAGGGCTTTTTGAGCTAAATAGCCCATGCATGAACATAAAGTTACAAACTTTACGTGTTATATCGACCCTAGGAGGCCAAATCTATGTTTTAGATGCATTAAGCCCGACTGAAATCGACTGTATAAATTAGGATCATGGGGGACACTGTAACATCCCCAAAATCTCGGCCAGAAAAGACCGGTTTTATTTATGCTTTTTAAACATTTTCAGAGTAAATCCTTTTGATTTGAAAGAGTTGCGGAATTTGTTCCCAAAAACAAAATATGATAAAATAATATTTACCAAAGCATTTCATAAAGAAATGTATTTTCATTATGTAATCAAAACTCGGGATGTCATGTTCCGATACAGAGCATAAAGCACAAACAATAACATTACAAGTCATTCAACAAATATATACATATAAAGAGTTGTAAACAAAATAACTTGATGGTTCATCCATCCTATGCCCTTGCGCCACTACATGTAATATAAATAAACTGAGTGGGTCAGGCTTGGGAGTCTGGTGAGCATATAGGGTTTTCAACCCACAATAAATAATTATATTTAATTTCCACCAACCAACAATAACCCAATTACCCATTCCCGTTATTCTCACTTTATGTCCCTAAGACAACTAACATAAGGGACCTAGTCTAAGAATATTTCATTGGGGCGACAACACATGCTTCGGGGGTCCCTCAGCAATATAAGTCAACTAAGGCAACCATGAGGGGGATGGAGTACAACGAATGAACACCCAAGTTCATTAACACCTACAGGTGGCAAGCCTGCTAGCGTTCCACAGGACTGTCTAGAAAAGTCTGTGGTCATCATCTAAACTCCGCTAGATGACTGAATCAAAAACAACATCGAGGCCTCTCATATGTTTATCACACGTCAACTATCTACCCATGTTCTACCCAACATATTAGTAGATAAAAATATATATTTTTATACATAATTTAAAACCTGTATAGCATTCTCATTCAATACATATTCCACATAACAGATGAGGCACACCCACATAACACGTATTTCATAGAGAATAAATCAGATCTATGAGATAGAAGAAAATGAATATACATTCACACATATAACAACAAAATATACACATAACACGTATTTTATATAAAATACTTCATAATTATGCGTTAGAAGAAAGTAACTACACACTCACTTGATCAGAAGGTGATCAGACAACACTACGGCTTATAGAAGTAGTATTCTTCGGCAGATCTGGAAGATCTTCACAAAAATCGAACTCTTCGCGGGCAGAGCTTCGGCTCGGGAATCACACTTCTCGGGATCTCGGGAGCGTAAAACTTCCTTCTTAACTTGGATATGAGATTCGGGGTGTCGGGATAGCTTCAGGGGTTTACACGCAGAGCTTCTGCATTAAAAAGAGAAGAATTGAGCAAATATGCCCGGAACCCTCGCATCCTATTTATAGGAGGCTGAGGCCTCGCAGTACGTTGGGCGTACAGCCTTACGCGGGGCGTACGCCTCCGAAATCGTCACTGCATGCGTCATTCAAAGAACTCGAGTGCGAGGCATGTCATGCTTCGCTGTACGCTGGGCGTACTTCGGATGAGTCCGGTGACTCCTTTCGGATAATATCGGATATAATAAATAAATTTAAATATTAATTATTTAATAAACTTTGAAAATTCATATCTTCGTCATACGAACTCCGTTTTCGACGTTCTTTATATCCATGCGTAGGTGAGACTACGCTCTACAACTTTTGTTCAGACTCCGTCGGCTAATTTTGACTTTATTTTTATTGTTTATTTTTAGTAGGCCCGGACAGGAAAACTTCGTTATAAATTCATAACTTCTTCGTCTGACGTCCGTTCTCGCCTAACTTTTCATCGTTTCGCTACTAACAATGAGATTCGCGATTCTCGTTTAGATTGTTTCGGCTAAAAACCGCTCGATCTCAAATCGAGTATTTCGGGCTGCATACCGCTAAGTCGAAACTTCAGAAATTCATAACTTCGTTATACGAAGTCAGATTTGGGCGTTCTATATATATTCGGAAACCTCGTTTCGGCCACTACAACTTTATGCAAAGATGTCGGGCTTATCTCATACTTTAATTTTTGACGCTTAATTTATTCTTAATTCATTAAATTATAATAATTAAGTAAATAAACACATAATTCACATCATTCACATAATACTCAAATATTTCATCATTAATACTTCAAAAGAGTTACAAGGGTTATCCTAGACTGGAAACGCGGGCGTTACATACTCAACGAGTTGTTCTTAGGACTCGGCGAGTCGGGTCATGGTTCCCCCAACCTTCTCTGTTACTTAACAACTTGTTGAGTCTTGAAGATGACTCAGCCAGTTAGACGTGTTTTGGAATTAAAGGTCAAGAACTCGACGAGTCCAAGGATGAACTCGTCAAGTCAGTGAACAAATGTCCCGATTGTATGAAGGAGAACTCGATGAGTTAGAGGAGGGACTCGACGATGTCAAATGGAAAGTCTAGATTCTATCATAGGGAGAAACTCGACGAGTTAGAGGGTAACTCGACGAGTCAGATCATGAATTTGAGATGCTCTAAATTATGGGACTTGACGAGTTGATGGACCAACTCGGCGAGTTAAGTCAACCAGGATGTTGACTTTAACCGGGGCGTTGACCTTGACTTTGACTTTGACCATTACCCAAGATTGATCCTTAAAGGGGATATGAATATGAAGGAGTAACTAAAGGAGACTGTTATGTGTAGGATTTTAAGGAGAGTTAATCCCAACACCGAGGATAGTTTAGTTACTACATGACATCGAGGTGAGTTACCTGCCAGCAGAAGTGGGTCTAAGGCCACAATGTCAGCCCACTAGTAGGAGATGTTTGTTAGATGATTGTCTTTGTGATAAATATTTGGTATGTTTGTGACATCCCCAATTTCACGGCCAGAAAAGACTGATTTGATTATGCTTTGTTTTTAAAAATCAGAGTAATCGTTTAAAGAAAATGGTTGCGGAATTTGTTCCCAAAACAAAATATGATAAGAATTTATCAAAGCATTTCTTTAAAGAAATGTATTTTCATTATATAACAAAATCTCGGGATGTCATGTTCCGATACAGAACAAAATCATAAACAGAACAAAATAGACCTTACAACAATTATTTATAACTATTGGTCTATAATCCAAAATCTCTCGTTATGTCAGCCAACTTATGCCCTTGTGCCATAATTTGTAATACAAAGAAACTGAGTGGGTCAGGCTTGGGAGTCTGGTGAGCATATAGGGTTTTCAACCCACAATGTTAGATCATATATACATATATATTCAATCATCAAACAATCATTCCAATTTACCCACCCCCATTATCTCCATTTATTTCTTAAAGATTTACCCTAAGAACCAGTTATCCTTCTCACATTCATTCCTAAGGATTAACCTAAGGAATTGGCACAAAGTTTTGTGCTGCCATGGTTCTTAGATTGCATTTGGTAAATACTCAGTTTCAAAATAATTAATGAACACCTAGTACAAAAGCACCTAGTGAACACTTAGTTCAAATATACCTGGTGAACACATAGTTCAAAACATCTAGTGAACACTTAGTTCAAACAATGTGATAATATTGTATATCTCAATCCTACAAAAACTCTACTATTATTAACACACACACACACACACACACATATATATATATATATATATATCATATTTCTAAAACAATCTATCCCATCCCGTCGATCCCCACATACTGACCCTATACAATGACCTTACAAGATCTAGCCTAAGGAATCGATATGAACAACAAACTGATGAAGCTGCTTCTGAAATTCCCTGGCAGCAAACGAGTATCAATAAAGGCATCAATTGAGGGGAATGAAATAAGTTTCACCACGAACCTTCGTTCAGAAAAGAAAGAACCACAAGACAATTAAGTCAGGGGTAGTTATCTAGATAACAATGCCTAGTTGTGGTCCGAATACCGTGAGGTATTTTACCCCCGGACTCACCCTATCTAGCATCGAACTTTGCCTAGTAGCGGTCTGGATATCGTGAGGTATTTTACCCCCAGACTCACCCTATCCGGCAATATAACACCAGACATACCTAGTAGTGGTCTATTATCGATACACTTTATTAGGCAGTCTACGAAGTTCCCTTAATTACTTCGTGAAAAGAAACACTGACATATGAAGCTCGTCCGATCACTTCATAGAAGAAACGCTGACTCCAAAGCTCTTTCAAAATAAAAAGTATAGGGAAATACTAATAGAGTACTCCCATATGCTCCCGTAACCGACACACAATAGTGTCAAAAAGACTTTGTACATGAAAGTACTTCTGGCACATTATAGTACTCTGGTATGTGTAGGACTCGTACCCGAGAACATAATAGTACCCCGACACAAGCAGTACCTAAAACACAGAGCTTTTGAAAAGGACTTCGTACATAAGATGTACTTCTATACGTAGGACGTACTCCACCGATCATCGATCTCACCACACACGTACTCTTAATAAGAGGCTACCCAATGTCCAAACTTAATTGAACTAAACATCCCATTTTAAGTCTTAACCCATCACTAGGCAAACCTATAATGCTTATAATCAATTTTCAATACTATCTCCGTTTAGGCAACGCTAACTAGTGTATACTTAACACAGAGTTTTAAGTAATAATATCATATATTCACATCTTAACACATATTGAACCATAACTGATCCGCACGTTGCATATCATCTAGCGCGTATTTCGGGCAATAACAAATACTTCACATACATATATATTTAATACTTTAACCATTACTTGTATTAAAATCATATCCATGAAAGGGACTATGCACATGATACCTTATCGGATGAACACATGGTTCAAAAATACATAATCCGTACTCCGGGATCTAAAACTAACCTCCTGATCTGATCTATACTCTCGGATCTAAAACTAACCTCCTGATCTGATCCATACTCCCAAATCTAAAACTAACCTTCTGATCTGATCCATACTCCCGGATCTAAAACTAACCTCCTGATCTGATCCATACTCCCGGATCTAAAACTAACATCCTCACCCTTTTATCTCATTATCCAACTCATGTTTTATCACACACCAACAATCTCATCTACCCATGTTCTACCCAACATATTTGTAGATACAAAATACATATACAGTTTAACTCATTTAAAACCTATATAATACATCCGTTCCACAATCATCTCAAATAAACAACAATATATACACACATAGCACGTATTTCATAGCAAATACTTAATATTTATGTGTTAGAAGAAAATGACTACACACTCACCCAAAACATATACTTAATACATTCAAACAATACTTGTATTAAAATCGTGTTTATGAAAGAGACTATACACTCACTTGATAAGACGGTTATCGGACAGCACTACGGCTCTTCAAGTATAAATTTTTCGGTGAAACCGAGATATCTTCACACACCGGACTTCTCGCGGGCAAAGCTTCGGCTCGGAAACTCTTTTCTTCTCGGGATCTTTGGAGCGTCGGGACTCACTTCGGGTGTCGGGATGATATCGGGGCTTCGGGTGTCGGGATGATACCGGGGCTTCGGGGGAACTTAAAGAGGGCTAGAGAGGGTATCGGGAGTGAGAGAGTAAGTGAAATAGCAACCATGGATGGTTGCCCTTTGATTTCTATTTATAGGGCCATTTTTTCTGGATTCACATCATGAATCTCAAATATTCACGTCGTGACTTCATTAGTCATCAAGTACATCATTGAAACTTGCGTCTGTCATGTTCCAGAAGTCATTAATATTGAGTTCACGTCGTGAAAACTGTATTCACGTCGTGAACTCTGACACAACTTTGGGGTTCGCGCCCCGAACTTCAGTAATTCATAACTTTCGCATACGAGCTCCGTTTTTGACGTTCTTTATATTTATGCATAGGTGAGATTATGCTCTGCAACTCTTGTTTAGACTCCGTTGGCTAATTTTGAATTTATTTTTAATATATTAATAATATATTATTTTTAGTAGGTCGGGACAGGAAAACTCCGTTAGAAATTCATAACTCCTTCATCCGACGTCCGTTTTCGACTGTCTTTTAACCGTTGCACTACTGTTAACGAGATATTCGATTCTCGTTTAGATTGTTTCGGCTAGAACTCACTCGATCTCAAAATCGAACTTTGGGCTGCATACTGCTAAGCTGAAACTTAGAAAAATCATAACTTCCTCATACGAAGTCAGATTTGGACGTTCTTTTTATGCACGCTCTCGGTTTAACGTATTCTACGACTTTTGTTTAGATCGCTAAGGCTAAATATCGCTCTATCATAATTTCACTATTTACGTCGCGCTGTGTCGTGTCGGTTGTGTCGCGAAACTTCGACATGTCATAACTTCTTCGTTATAACTCGGATTTCGGCATTCTTTATATATCTGGAATCCTTGTCACGACCACTACAACTTAGTTAAGATTATTCAATCTAAATAATCTTCTATCAAAAGTCATTTTTGATGCTTATCGTCTCTAAATTGACTAGCCCGGATCTACGGGCGTTACAATGTTATGTTTATGTATTAGTATGCTATGATGATATGTGATGATGGTAGGAAAGGTAGTATAGACCGTAGTACCGGTCAATAGGGCCGAAGGGGTATTAACAGTATGATTTATATGTTTATCCACTAGACAAGCTAGACAGTATATGATTTATATGTTTATGCACTAGGATGCTATGTGGTAGAGTAGGGGGTGAAATAGTCCCCGGTACCGGTTGAAAGGACCGAAGGGGTAGGCCAGCACCCAGATATGCTAGGTGAGGTACCGGTCGACAAGACCAAAGGGGTAGGCCAGCACCCTGATATGCTAGGCTAGGTACCGGTCGACGGGACCGAAGGAGTAGGCCAACACCCTAATAGGTTATGCATGCTTTTGTAATAGGTTATGCATGCTTTAGGGAGACATGGTACTCCTTCTTTTTTGAATGATGATGGATGGTTTAATTTTGTAGTGAAGTTAGAAATATTTTCTTAGGATTGCAGCAAAACATCTTTCAAGTAATGAATTGAAGTCTCCTCTTTGAAAATAAGAATATTTTTTTAAACAATTGTTCTTTTGAATAAAAGATCAAGTATTCAAGATAGGCTCATCAAATGAAAGATCCCAACTTAGAAAAATAGGGTAAAAGGATTTGTGTTTAAATACTTAGAATAATATAACAATAAATTTTGACATCGTACCTTATTCTATATTTGAGAAAATATATTTTGATAAAAACATGTTCATGAATGAAACTAATTTTGTTGCAATATGAAAAACATTCGAGTGTAAGGAAAAAATGTGACACTTAAACGGAAGGTTTAAGATTATGAGTAAGAAACAATCTTAGAACTCAAGAGTGTTATGAGGATTGTGTACCTGATGTCTAATATCTTGGGATGAAATCTTAGGATGGGATCTTGAGCCGAAGTGATTTCGTTTGTTATCTTGAGATTACGTCTTAGGATAATATGTTGGATACTTTGTTTAATATCTTGGGATGCCCCTGTTGTTTTACATTGTTGGTTTTGATCTTAGATCCGGATGTTTTTGTGTTAGTGAACATGATTATGTTCTCACCAATTGACAACATAAAAATGTTGCAAATCTTAGGATAACCTTGTCTGAGGATTGTTCCCTTGGGATTTTCCATATCCTTGGGATATTCCATTAGCTTAAGTTTAACATGAGGATTGTTCCCTTGGGATTTTCCATATCCTTGGGATATTCCATTAGCTTAAGTTTAACATGTTAATGTTAAATGTGTGAGTATAAGTTTTCGGCTGTATGACACGCCGTTTCATTCCATTGAATTTTACTTAAGTTCTAGCAAATATTTAGTAATACGGAGGTTGTCGGTTACTAAAGCATAAGTCGATCGCCATATCCTTTGACTATCGTGAGAAATTGTATGTCCAAACGAGGTATTTAAACCTTAGAAGGTACCATGGATACCTTGGATCTTAGGACTGGTGATCAACCCCTAAATTCTTGGTCAAGATCTTCAGCAAAACAAAGATATTGTATAAAAGGTGGGTATTAGCTTTTTGGTTGTGCTCAATTGTTTGGTGGAAAACTACACATGGGCATAACAGACAAGGAAGACCTTAAGTACTACCATAACGTAATTAATGAGTTCAAGAGTAATGGTATTGAACCATATGCCACTTTGTTTCACCCGGACAATCCAAATACTTTGAACGAAATTTTAAAATTCCATTTTTTTCAATCACATCCACACATTAATAAAATAATGACTTCTTAGTAACCGAAGTTTTGGTATCCCAAATCTTTCAACTTTCTTCACTCTTTACAATTAACAATGAAACTCAACGCATCATTGGAAATTCTTGCCAGAAAATGCAAGAAATATCAATGCACTTTGATTGACTTGTTTATTACAGTAGCAACATCCTACTCTTATTATTTTTTTTACTATTACAGCATCAGACTTTTGAAAATCTACCTATTTATAGCAATTTCAGCCAAATGCAAAACAAACTTCCTGATATAATTGAGTAGATTTTTCAAAGTTTAATGTATTTATAAGAAAAAGTAGCATGTTGTAATGCAAAGACATGAAACTAGAATGCAATACACAAGTCAACGGATGTATGTTGTATTTCTTGCATTTATCCAATTTCAAATCCATGCATCTCTAGTTGTGCAAACTTGAGATAAGGGCCATGATTAGTTAGATCTAGTGTTTTCCTCGAGCAATTAGGCATCAAGTTTGTTAACTATGATCCCATTTCCCGAAAAAAAAACAAAACAATCCTTGCATGTGCTTTTTTATAAATGAAAGAGATTTGATTAAAGGGGAAGGTATTGACCAACCATGCATCATGTTGATCCTTGGATATGCTTAATCTGGCATACTCTATATATGTGAATTGTGAAGGGAATCTATTTTGAAAACAGAACGGAAATCAAGTTAAGAAGCTAAGTAGCATACTATTTAGATGAACTTTGTTAAACCTTTACAATATTAATCGATCATCAAAATAACATTTGTTACAGGGAAAAAGATTGAAAAAGCAAGAATCGGTGACTAACAATTGTGTATCCATGTATCTGTAAAGGAAGGTGAAATCAATATCCTGTGAAGGGCCTAAAGATTCTTCTAAAAATGGCATTCATTCCATCTCAAGGGCAGGAAGAGGGTGCATAAGCATCCTATCAGAATCAAGTTGAGCCATGATGGGAGGATCACCTGGCCTCACCTTGTTACGACTCAATAATCCCAATAGAACAAAGCACATTATCAACACCATAATTGAATGCACAACAAACAACAAATTCATCAACGCCATACCCCTCAATTTATCCTCTTCAAGATCACATTTGACATCAGTATTCCCCTGACCCTGAGATGGAGCAATCACCACTTTACCACACCCCTTAAACGCAAAAGCATCTGTGTACAACGATAATCCAACTTGCAAAACCCAAGTACCCTTCAAAACAAGCCCAGAAGACAACAAAAAGTCTGCAAAATATGCAGATGGCTTAAGCGAAAGAAAGAAACAAGCTGCAGAACAGACTAGTGTCAATCCACCTAAGAAACTATACTCAAGTTCACCAAGACCAACAATGCCTTTGCCGTTCATTAGATACTCGATCAGAAAGGCAACCCCAGCGAAAACGAATATGAAATGCTCTGGCATTGCGATGGGATCAATAAATTCTTTGATTGCAATGAAAATGAGGAGTACCCAGAAAAGGAAAACGACTACAGATTGCTGCAAGAAGGAGAACTTGTAAGTCGGGTGGCCTGAAAATGCAAGAAACAGGAAAAGATGGGAGAAAGAAGCAATGGGGAGGGCAACAAGGAAGACAAAAAAGTCAACGTTTCTCCAAGTAGGGTTTGAGAAGTACCATGTTTTGGATCGATAGAGCGATGGGTTGTTGAGGTAGATCGAGGAAGAGGATACGAGGCGCCGGACGCCGAGAGGGAAGAGAAAGAGGAATGATGTGAAATGGGTTCCTAATGATCCCATGTTAATGTTAGGATAGGATTAACGTTTGATTTAGACGATGAGATTGAGATTTTTGATGACGAACTCCAGTGAAGATCAGAGATTCTTGAATCTTGATGATGAATTCCGGCGTAACGTAGTTTGATAGATGAATCGCTATATGAACTATGACGTGGGTTCTTGGAAAGTTGAGGAGGTGGACTTGGTTGAAAGTTAGAAACTGATTTGTTTCAGTACCAATAACCCTAGATTGTCTGGTTTTCTGCCCTTTACCTCAAAATTACAGCCTTCGGCAAAATAAAAACATTTCACAATAAATGAATATATAACAAATATAATGAACTAGTAGGTAAGTTCGGTTTTTTTTTTTTTTTTTTTTTTTTTTTTTTTTTTTTTTAAATCTAAAAAACAGAAAAGCATGATGCTATTGGGTTGTAATAAATGAGATAGCTTTTTAGGGCTTAGCATAAAAATAAGGGTAATTTGCGAAAAAGTTTCAATATTTTAGGTCAGTTTATGATTCAGTCCCAAATTAATTTTTGTTTACAAAAAGGGACAAATTACCAGCTAAAACTTCGGATTAACCCTTCATGGCCGGTTTCACAGATTTAGCCGCTCGCTCGTCTTTTTTCGTTAATTTATCCAAATTTTGGGACTTTTTCATTAATTAATCAAAATTTTAGGGTTTTTTCATTATTTATTACCAATAAACCGAAATATTTGGACTTTTCTGAAGATTACCTTTAAACTAATATATATTATATGATCTAATTTAATATGTACAATTCATATCTTATTTCTTATGCTCTTTTAGGCTCACCGTGTGTTTTTATCGGTGTCGTTAAACCCAACAAAAAAAAATCTCATTCACAAGCCTCGTTAACTCTATCAATTTTTCAAAATTATCCATTCACAACTCTATGATCATCTTTCAATCTCCAAAATAAAGAACGGAGAAAATCATTGTTGATTACGTGGATGTCCCTATTACCTAACCATGACTTAAACCGTGGTTCCAACACTTGGATGTTCCTATTACCTAACCATGACTTGAACCCATACACTAATGGCGTTGTCCATAGTGTTGTTAACAATAGAAGACGAATCTCACATGTTCAACCACTAATACATTGACTCAAGTCTTACTTGACCCTTGTTTCCTTACAACACTATAGAAGCCCCAACATAAGATGAATCCCACATGGTTCATCATTTATTGTTTTTTTTTGTCAAAAAGTAAAGCATTTTGGAAGCCCCAAATAGACTAAAACGTAATAATGACAATTATTGTAATATCACACCAATTGTCATTATGACTTCAACGTAACATCACAACAATTGTCATTATTACATTTTAGTCTATTTGGGGCTTCCAAAATGCATTACTTTTTGGCAAGACAAAAACCAATAAATGATGAAGTTTTTGATAAAGATCGGAACACAATCTTATTGATGGATCCAAGAGCTCCTTCTCGTTCCAAGCCTTTTTCTCCTCAATCTTCTTCCAAAAAATGCACTACAATATGCAATATTAGCCCCTCTTTTTCTCCTACAAGCATATAGCTCAATTAGGGTTTCTCTCAGAGTGTTAAGATGATAAGGGAGGCGGAAATGAAGGCTTAAGGTCCTTTAAATAGGACACAAACCCTGAAAATTAAGGTTTTCACACTCAGTTCCTACTCGTCGAGTTGGGGTCCTCCAACTCGTCGAGTAGACTCTAGAAATTACGCGACCATTAACACTCTCTACTCGGCGAGTTAGGGCCTCCAACTCGTCAAGTTGATAAGACAACAAAAATATAAATTAATTAAATATTATACCTGGGAGTCGGGATGTTACACCTATTGTAAGGAAACAAGGGTCAAGTAAGACTTGAGCCAAGGTATCAGTGGTTAAACCATGTGGGATTCGTATTTTGTTGTTAACAAAACTATGTACAATGTCATTAGTGTATGGGTTCGAAATAAGGTTCGAGTCATAGTTAGGTAATAGGAACATCCGAGTGTTGGAACCGTAGCTCGTAGGTATACCAAATTAATATTTTAATAGTTTATGATGGATAGCTTGTTGACATTTTTTTTACAATTAGAGTTAACATTATTCATGGTTTTCAGTACATAATATCGAGTTGATTTTTTTTACCTATGTTGAGTTTTTTAAGCTTAATGGTTCATTCTTTATGGTTTTCAAGCCCTATTGTAAAGAAACAAGGGTCATGTAACACTTGAGCCAAGGTATCAATGGTTAAACCATGTGGGATTCGTATTTTGTTGTGAACAACACTATAGACAATGCGAATAGTGTATGGCTTCAAAATAGGATTCAAGTCATGGTTAGGTAATAGGAACATCCAAGGGTTGGAATCACGGTTTAAGTCATGGTTAGGTAATAGGGACATCCACATACTCAACAAGGATTTTCTCTGTTCTTTATTTTGGAGATTGAAAGATGATCATAAAGTTGTGAATGGATAATTTTGGAAAATTGATGGAGTTAACGAGGCTTGTGAGTGAGATTTTTTTTGTTGGGTTTGACGACACCGATAAAAACATACGGTGAGCCTAGAAGAGCATAAGAAATAAGATATGAATAGTACATATTAAATTAGATTATATAATATATATTAGTTTAAAGGTAATCTTCAGAAAAGTCCAAATATTTTGGTTTATTGGTAATAAATAATGAAAAAGCCCTAAAATTTTGATTAATTAATAAAAAAGCCCTAAAATTTTGATTAATTAACGAAAAAAGACAAGATACCGGCTAAATCTGTGAAACCGGCCACGAAGGGTTAATCCGAAGTTTTAGCCGGTAATCTGTCATTTTTTGTAAACAAAATTTAATTTGGGACTAAATCGTAAACTGGCCTAAAATATTAGGACATTTTCGCAGATTTCCCTAAAAATAAAAACAAGAGAAAATTATAAATTTAGCTAAAATTTTAATTACTTTGTAGAAAATAACAAAAAAAAAACAAAATTACATTTTTAGCCACTAAAATCGCAGATGGATTAAACTCATCAACGATTTTGGCAAACCATCTGCAAACGTACAAGTGGCTAAAGCACAATTGTGCTTTAGCCACTTGTACGTTAGCAGATGACCTTTTTTTGCGTTATAAATACCTCCTTCCTCCTTCTACCTCTGCGATTTACTCTACTTTTCAACTGCGATTTTATGATTTTTTTTACTATGAAATTGATAGGGTTTGACTACGAAATAACCTTATTATATATAAACTTTTGCAAAAAATTATCAGTTTAGTTGTTATTTCTTTGGAAAATTTGTTTAAAATCTATCTACGAAAATGAATGAATATTTGGTTTGCGTTATAACTGGTGGGAGATGGAAAGTTATTGAAACAAATCTTGAATACGTATTTCCACAGAGAGGTATTTTTAAATTTGCTTTAAAATTTTCCGAGTATACTAGTTATGGTGAGTTTACATCTTTGGTGAGAAGGAAAACCGGTTTGTTAGAGAAATATAAAATTAGTCTTCGCTTTCATCATCCTGAATTGAATCATTATATAGCCATAGTTGAAGACATGGATGTTAGAATGTTGATTAAATGTAATCAAATCTAGTGGAGGAAGGGTTGTGAAAGTACTTGTGGTGGCTGATGAAGGTGATGCGGTTACGGAGGGTGTCGAGAGTGGAAATGAGTCGGTTGCTAACTTATGCAGCGATAAAGGGAGCAACAATCCAATATGTACTTTCATGACTCTTAGTGTAGCTCAATTTCATAGTGTTGTTGAAAATGTTAATGTGAGGTATTCACCTATTCACTATGTGGATCCTGAGAATTATAAGTACGTTGGTGATGATGATGTTGGTACATATGTTAATGATGTGGGTAGTCGTTGTGTTGATGTTCCCGAACAAGAAGTTAAATTTATGAGTAGGGGTGTAGTAGATAAAAGTAAAAAGAAAAAAGTTATGATTCAGAAAGATGAAAATGTACATGCTTACGGGGATTATGTTGATGTTGTTGATGTAACTTTAAATATAAACGATTTAGAAAGCAATTCTGATGGAGATGAGCTGGGTGATGAAGTTAAAGCTAAGTTTCCCGATAACCTTTTTTACGGTATGCCCCCTATCGCAACATGTCCAATTGATGTTAATGAAGATGATGGGATAAAAACTCTAAAGATTGATTAGATTCAAACAAGTATAAGCAATCAAAGACAGAATATGATTCAAGAATGTCTCGAATGATTATAAATCACAACCTCAAAAGAGCTCGATAAAGAACTGCTACTGTAGAGGTGTGTAGGGTTTACAATGACACGATTAAGATTTGCACGATGCATGCATGCACCTTAAATAGTAAAACCCTAATCATTAAACACAGGTGGACAGGCCCAACCCGAATACACAAAACATAAACAAAAGGCCCAAAAGACGCAACACTAAAATACTCAACAATCTCCCCCTTTTCTTCGATTGAGGCAAGAGTCCTTCACTGCTGAGTTCGCTTTTGCACTTCAAACACTTTCGGAATTACGCCCAACCGAACCTTGCGAACTTGGATATACCATAGAATCATATCCGAAAAGCACTTCTTGTCACCTTTGTTGTTACCCTTGTGCTCTTTGACGAAGTCTAATATATACTCCAGACATGAAGTGGAGAATATGTGTTTGTCGTCGAGAAAGAAACAAACTTTGTGAAAGTCTGCATCAGTTCGCTCCTTTAATTGAAAAGCTACACACCATCCGTCATTTTGTATCTTCCTAAGTTTCATTTTATCAAAACCATCATGAACTTCTTTGGGGAGTACTCTTGGCTTCCTTTGCAACACTGCAACAATATCAACATCCATATGCCCAACCTCATGAATGTATGAAATTATCATTTGCTTGAGGTGAGCAACAATAGGCTCATATTTATGTCCATCTTTCAACAACAAGTTGTAAAGCACGATCCATTCATAAGGGTTAACACATGGCAGATGAGCGAGGGTGAATTCGTAGACAAGACTAGACGAACCTCTCGCAACCTTAAACTTCACATTTGGGAAGCTATCGGTTTCATGTTGACTAGTGACCTTCACGGATGTAATCTTACTCACACTCCACGTCTCGTATTGTGGCTTCATATGCTTAAGATAGAACGAGAAAAGTAAGTGGTCTGCACCGCTGTCTGTTGTTGGGACATTCGCAACATTCACAAAGCTGCGAAACCTGAAGGCTTTTGGAGTGATCGGAAGGTCCAGCTATGAATCTTGTGTATTTTGAAGATCGAATGGCATAACTGGTTCCAACCAATACTGACTAGGCATATCAACAGCTTCACTCGGTATTCGCTTAAGAATCCATACTGGAAACAAGTGTTTTTGGCTTTCCAGTGTGGCCTGAGCTTCGCTTTTGGATTTTTCTTTCGCTTCAGCCCCACGAATGATTCTTTGATGCTCATCCATTTGGGCCTCACGATATTTCTTCTTTTCAACTTGTGTTCGTCAGGCTCTTCATCTTCGCTGTTATCAAGTATCGGTTCTTCATTGAGCAACTTCTCTTTGTCTTTCGGTTCAGTTTCTCTTTTTAGCTTAACAGTGGGTTTGACTGAAGGTTTGGGGTTTTCATTCTTGGATTGTTTCACTTCTTCTCCCTCTTGTTTCAGAATTGAGCTTGATTCTGAAACACCTTCCAAGCAATTGAGCATTGTGAACACTGGTCTGAGCTTTTTTGAGAGATGCTTCTTTACTGTTATCGTGATCATCGAGTCACGAGTCTCAATGATGTCCGAAAGTAGTGCATTCACATCTGCTATACAACTTTTCATTATAGCTTTTGCAGACAGAAGATCATTGACTCGTTTCTTAGCATTCTCTAATTTGACCGTTAAGACTTTTCACCTTTTCAGTTTTTATAGAAAGAGCATCCATGATCTTGCTCTCAATGGGTAAGTCATCCTAAAGCTGTGTGATCTTCGAAGAGATAGGGGAGTTGAGATCGACATTGTCATTTTGAATACCAGTGCGAATCGCTTCGAGTTTCGCTTTCTCCGTTTTAAGGGTGGAGCCAAGGCCAGAGATGACTTCATTGGCCTTTGCTGTGTTAGAATCGAAAGAGGTTTGAAATTTGTCCATGAACACACGAGCATCATAAATTAGTTTATCGGCTTTCGGTCATAGTGTTGCACACTGAAGCAGAAGCATCTACCGCCTGGTTCGTCTTTTCAAGGTTGGCAGAGTGCTATTTCGTAAGGGTCTCGAGGAAGGACTTCATCGTTACTTCGAATAGTCATCACTGGATGATGCTTTAGAAGCTTCAAGCAATGAATCTGGTTTTTCATTAATCACCTTGAGTTGTCCTCTTGTGACGGGAGCTTCGTCATCACTTTCAGTCAGGATGTTAAATAGACTGTAGGTGAATCCTGCGAAGTCTTCGTTGTCATCATCACCATAGATCATATATGGATAATCCTGGCGGAAATAAGAGACAGGTGGAATGGTATGACCAACTGTGAATCCCGAAGCACCTGCCCCCACATCAGATGTGTTAACAGTTATCAGAGGATCAACAGTGGAGGTAGTGGTAGTGGCAGTGGAATCAGTGAAGAATGGGGGTTGGACTTGTGAAACTCCTAATGAAACCGGTGCGCATGGGGCAATAGTAATGGGAGAAGGGACAGAGAAATCATGGAAAATTTCTTCATTAATGGGAACAGAAGTGGGGATTGTAGTCGATACCTCAGGATTCATAGTTGCCGTTTGCGAAATCTTCGGTTTAGAAGAAACATCTTTTTCATTGCGAACCTCCGTTTGAATAGGAATATCCAAAACCGTTTGAGATTGTGAATCCTATTGATCGCTTGGTGTCGGAGTTCGTGTTCGACGAGCCATCTTCTTGACTCTCTCCCTTTTTGGTGCTTTAGGTGGTGCAGATGGTTCAGCTTCAGTCTTTCGTTTCCCACCCTTCTTTGGAGATGGAGCTGGCTCAGATGGACCAACCTTCATGCCCTTCTTCTTCCCTCCCTTCTTGGGTTTATCCGCCTCATTCAGTACCTTTCACATTTCGTCTGTCAATGGGCGAAAGCCTGATAGGGGTTGAGTGTAATAGGCTCGCATGACATCACTCACAGCCGGTATGTCACGAAGCATTGCTTCAGGAATCGAACCGATAAAGTTGAATTTGGAGTTGTCAGCGAGAATGATGTTTGTTGTGTGGAAGATTTGGATAGAATCCAATGATGAACCTTCCAGATAGGGAACATTGAACTTGTTGATCGCCCATTGAACAACGATAGACTAGAAGCAAGCACAGGAGCTTTCACTGTCTCGAGTGGTTGAGAGCGTGCTTTGGACGAACTAAGCCCAGAGAATTGACCCATAGTACTAGTTGATGTCAGAGTAGATTCCGTACATCATCGTCATGAAGAATTTTCTCGCACAGTTCGAGCCAGTAACCCATTCAGAAAAACTCTTGAAGAGCAGCGTGAATAAGCCATTCCACATCGGTGGCAATTTGGGCTTCTTGAAATTAGAAACTGCAGTTAACGTTTCCTTGTAGCTCATATGGTAGAACATCTCCAAAATCGCTGAGTTGGAGATGCTTTTAGGGTTAATTAGGTCAGGACCCAGAGGAAGCCTTAGGAGGGTACATAAACTCGATTTCGTTATGTAGGTTTTGTGGTTGTGCATTTCGAATGTGACCAGTTCTTCCCCTTTTGATAACTAGCAGTGGAGTAGGGCCTTTGAAAGATATGCCAGAGGAACACTTTCTGACTTAGTGAGCACAACAACAAGTGGAGAGTACTTTAAGCATTCGATGATGGGTTGTAGAGACTCGTCGTATTTCGTGGGTTCGAGATCGAGAACCATGTTCTGATTGGCTTTGATGTTGAGGATTGAAGACTGGGCCATGGTTTTTGCAACAGAAGGAGTCTTTGAAGATGCTGCCATTGATGCTTGAAGATGAACAGTAGAGAGAGAATAATCGCCAGAGGATTTGTTTGCTTTTTGAAAGTGGTATTGATTAATGAAGCGTCAAAATCCTTTTATACGGAGTAGTAGGTGAGATAAAATCGTCGATTTATTGCATCGGTTACTAGAAAGGCACCTAAAAAGGCATGACTAACGGCTATGACGTGTGTCAGGCGGCGTGAAATTAGCATCGTTTCAAATCAGTGCCATTTCAAATTCTCGCGCCCAATTTATTCGTTAAGATGTCGCGTCAGATATGCGCTTTTGCAGTTGAATCAGTTAGGAACTTTCACAGTTGATTCAGTAATGAACTTTTGTAGTAGATTCAGTAATGAACTTTCACAATTGATTAGTCATTAACAAGTCCGCGAAACTAAGAGTAAATATAAGTGCCACGAACCAGACTTTGGAAAATCACAAGGATCTTCATGCGAGAGTGTGCCAAAGATAAAGAAATAAAGCAAAATTTTTTGGGATATTAGTGATGTCTAAAGACACAAAGCAGTGGATCACGGACAACGATCTCTTTCTTTGGAGTCAAAAGAGACCCTAAGTGTCTGTGTGGATTCCCATTGACTTATGATCACAAGTTTGTTAAGAAAACTGTGAAAGACATCTTTTGATTAGGCTTTAAGGGTGGTTTAATCTTCAACCAAACTACGAAACTTGATATAAGTCCGAACGTTCACTAAAGTACTTGTTTGAACGGTGTAGCCAAAAACAAGTATGCTTTGGAATTATTTTCAATGACTAGGATAAGTATAGAAATCTCAAGTAAAATAAAAGCTGGATCTATTGGGAAGAAACGTCTTAGGTCTAGAACGTCTCATTAAGATCACACAAAAAGAAAAAGAGATTTCCTGGTACTGACCATGAAAGTGGACATTCGTTAATTCCAAGGTGAAATATCTAGAACATGTATATTGTTCACCGTCAATTCATATATATGAGTTGTATTTTAGGCTTCACTCAATTCGTGGTGATAACGAATTTAAGATCATAATCACAGAATTGGTTATAATAGTAAACCTCAGTGGTAACTTCTGAGAGTCTCAAGGGTTACATTTGTGAATGCGAAAGTTGATGGAGAAATGGTATGAGGTGGTTTGAAAGAAAGAATGTACCTATGCTATGCGAAAGTGACGAAGCAATTAACTCTTAATCTCAATGTGAGAAGAGTCAGGTAGCTCTTGACTTATGTGAATAAATAGCCTTATTGGGAAGAAACGATTGGTGTTATCGAATCATTAAGGCTTCAACTTAGAAAATTTTTGAGGCTTTGGACGACATATGACGACATGCTTCTAGGGACACTTAACTAGTACAAAGTTTCGGAACTGATACCTGTCCAATCATTCGTAATTGAGATCACTAGGATGTTTGCCTTAAAACCTGCTCAATTAGCTAATGTTTTTGGTATTTTATAATTTTATGATAGAAATAAATGATGAAAATAAAGAATTTTTTTTTTATTTTAGTTTTTCTGAAAAAGAAATAAAAACAAAAAAAATATTTTTGGATTTTTGATATTTCTGAAAAAAATAAATAAAAATAGAAAGACATAAAAGAAATAAAGAAAATGTACAAAGGATACGAATAGTTCCAAACGACGAATGAAGAGTGTACTACGAGACACTGTGAACATTCGCACCAATTCTCCGTGTGAATAGTTGATTGCGAGTTATTGCGAGCGTTCACACCGATTTGCAGGCCAAAAGGATGACTGTGAGTCACTGCAAGCGTTCGCACCAATTCGCAGAACAAAAGATGACCGTGAGTCACTGTGAGCATTCGCACCAATTCGTAGGACAAACAAAAACTTATAATTGCGAAGGTGGTTTCCGAACGGATTCAACCTCTATCATTCCTATGTCTTAAAGAATGCAATTAAATGATTTTTCAGGTAAGGCTTTCATGAAGATGTTAGCTAGTTGATCAGCGGATCTTACAAAGTGTATCTCGACATTTCCATCTTCCACATGATCTTTGATAAAGTGATACCTCAGTGCGATGTGTTTCGTCTTTGAATGTTGCACTGGGTTGTAACAAATGCGAATGGTGCTTTCAGAATCGCAATATAAGGGGATTTGTTTCATGTTGATACCATAATCACGAAGTTGACTTTGAATCCAAATAACTTGTGAAGTGCAAGGTGCAACAACTATGTACTTTGCTTCAACAATCGATAGGGAGACGCAAGTTTGCTTTTTAGATTTCCAACTCACGAGTTTTCCATGAAGAAATTGGCATCCTCCCATTGTACTTTTTCTATCTAGACCACAACCTCCAAGATCAGCATCTAAAAACGCTTGCACAAATAAACTTGAACCAGAGGGTACCATATTCTCAATGAGGATGTTCGCTTGAGATACCTGAAGATGTTCTTAACAGCTTCATGTGAGGTTTGCAAGGGTTAGCTTGAAACCTAGCACAATAGCAAATAGAAAACATGATATTTGGACGTCTAGAAGTTAGATACATCAATGACACTATCATCTGACGATAAAGAGTCATATCAGCTGCTGCTTTATCCAGAGATGGTGTTAGTGTGACAACTGGAAAATTCCTAGAGCAAACAAGGTCTAAACTTTAACCGTGTACAAGTGAGTTCACATCATAACATTAATGCAATAGAACTTTGAAAGCCAAGAAGGCATGTTTATATAAGTTATTATATGCATATACCTTGAAATCCATGTTGAGATAAAATTTAGAAAGTCCATACAAGTCAACAAAGCAACAAAGAGACAAACAAGTCAAACAAAAATTAAATGATTTAACATAAAAGCATGTTCATGTGCCATACCTTTGGGTTTTCGGCCTAGGACCCTACCATCCTTGTGATTTCCGTTACATAGGACCGAAATCACACACTTTTAGATCCAAATTGCTTTCCTAGACCGAAATCTCCCCTTCATGGACTCACCATATGACCGAAATCACTAGTTTATGGCCCATTAAGGCCGAAATCTCTTCATACATGGATCGAAATCCCTTTCTTAGATAATGCTAGGACCGAAATCTACTTTGTGAGTGGAGTCTAAGATGATTTCGGTAATTCTAGGACTGAAATCACCCTTGTTTTGGCTTAAACTCCCTAAATATCTAGATATTTTACGACTTGAATTGTAGGATTAAGTTCCTAATGTGATATATTACACTTAGCAACGTAAGTGTCACTTCTTTTACACTTATTATCTCTTCTTATCCCACATATAAACAACACTTTAGGAACCATTCTCAAAACACTTTAACAGTTTGATAATTCACTCTTTCATATTTAAATTCTCTAAATTCTTCAAACCTCCCAAAAACATCAACAAGACATTTCCCAGGAAGCCATCTTCCTCAACATTGCTCCTTAGGAATTACAGTAGTGTTCTGCATTCTTTAATAATAGTTTCATCTATTCACACACATTATTATGTGTTCAAAACGATTAGGATACGACCACCTTCAAGAGTTATAACTTAAAGATCACACCGTCACCACGATATCAAACCGCAAATTCATATAAGGTGAGTTCATACTCCTACATTTTTCTAGACTTTTTATATGTTTTATGGGTGTAATACAAGTAACACGCAATAAAATTTACGTTAAAACGCAAACATTTAAATACGTTATTTTACTATTCTTACGAAAGGTGTTAAATACGCGAAACGACTTTACTATCAACCTAGTATAATTTTACATACAACGTTTTGATAAAAACGTAAAGATATGAAAAACGATTACAAAATACATTACATTATTCTTATGAGTACAAAACGTTCATTTCATTAAAACTTTATAAATATAGTTTACGAAACTCTACCCCCTTTGTAACCCGTTGAGCAAAGGGTAAAAATTATATAAAGTGCATATATAATTGTTTTATGATATTTTCGATATTTTCCTAAAAAAAGGGGATAATTTCATATACAAACATTTTCATTTCAAAAATACATACACTCTTTGAATAAATTTGTGAGACATTGTCTTCATCGTACCTAACTGAGGTATACACGAAAGTCATGTATTATAACCATTACAACCAAAATCTCCGATACGAGAGCATGATACTTATGTTTAGATTTATACGGGACTGATGATCCCACACCCTGAATACTAGCTACAGTTGGACCGGCATGTTATGGGTGACAAATGTCATAAATATCCCGACGCCTGAAGAGCGTCGAGGCAGGCAGTTCATTACTTGCACCGTTATGAAAACTCACATGGGGAATCGACTATACGTACATTTTATGCGAAAACACATTTCTTCTAACGGTTTTATACATGGATAAAACTACATATTACTACTTTAAGTATGAAAAACACTAGTACATTTCGGTCTTGGAACCTCTAAGACTACAACTCATCTCTACGAAAAATATTTTATTTTTTGGAATAAACACTATCATTTTACAAAATACATTACATTATATCAACCTAGTTTCGTAAACTATATATATATATATATATATATATATATATATATATATATATATATATATATATATATATATATGTATATATTGAGTACAAAACGTTCATTTCATTAAAACTTTATAAATATAGTTTACGAAACTCTACCCCCTTTGTAACCCGTTGAGCAAAGGGTAAAAATTATATGAAGTGCATATATAATTGTTTTACGGCATTTTCGATATTTTCCTAAAAAAAGGGGATAATTTCATATACAAACGTTTTCATTTCAAAAATACATACACTCTTTGAATAAATTTGTGAGACATTGTCTTCATCGTACCTAACTGAGGTATACACGAAAGTCCTGTATTATAACCATTATAACCAAAATCTCCGATACGAGAGCATGATACTTATGTATAGATTTATACGGGACTGATGATCCCACACCCTGAATACTAGCTACAGTTAGACCGGAAGGTTATGGGTGACAAATGTCATAAATATCCCGACGCCTGAAGAGCGTCGAGGCAGGCAGTTCATTGCTTGCATCGTTATGAAAACTCACATAGAGAATCGACTATACGTATATTTTATGCGAAAACACATTTCTTCTAACGGTTTTATACATGAATAAAACTACATATTACTACTTTAAGTATGAAAAACACTAGTACATTTCGGTCTTGGAGCCTCTAAGACTACAACTCATTTCTACGAAAAATATTTTATTTTCTGGAATAAACACTATCATTTTACAAGTGAACGACTTATATCT
Source organism: Lactuca serriola (assembly GCF_051521515.1). NCBI lineage: Eukaryota > Viridiplantae > Streptophyta > Magnoliopsida > Asterales > Asteraceae > Lactuca > Lactuca serriola. Next base: position 99,695,556 of record NC_136413.1, on the reverse strand, counting down.
CATTTATTAGAAAATATCGGATTTTTTTGGAAACAACACGATATCTTTTCATGGAAAGGCTTTCTATTTTGCATACAAACTCTTATGAAAACACTAGCTTAATTGTTGATACTTTTTCACAACTTGTATTCTCAAGGAATCGGTAAAACAGGTAAGCAACAACTTTTGAGGATGGGACGCTAAGGCGTCAAACAAATCTTTTGTCTTCATATTGTAATTGACTTTTGAAACATGTAACACTTATAATGATGTGACATTTTCAATTATATATATGATGGTTATGTTTGCTTTCTTTACTATGACTCAGTTGTTATGATACAATACATGAAAGTCATCCATCCCCGGATGTTTCCGCCATCCTGATTTGGGAGTGTGACAGATTGGTAGCAGAGCATTGTTTATAGTGAACCAAGTATATCGAACCACATAAGATATACAAACTATAAATACAATGGGATAAAAACTCTATAATGTAACATTTTCGTACAAGTATACTGTAAAATATTATGATATTTTTATAAAAGTATAAGTACAATCATACTTACTAGTTTGGTGTCATAACAGTAACAAAAGAAAAAGTATTAAGATAAGTTGAACACTACGAGTAGGTCTCGGGGTATGTCATCGGATATTGGATAAATATAGCCTGATTAACTATATTTATCCAGGATGTGACTCATGTATGCCGAGGAGTGGTCGTAGTGACCAAAAAGTCTAAACTTACCAACAAACCATACAAAGAATCTCTAAACTTAAAATCCTACAGGAGTATTTTGTGATACGATAAAAACTGTCACACCCCCGAACCAGACGGCAGAAACATCTGGGGGCTTGGTGTGACTTCGTCCTTGTAGTATCATCACATAATATATAATTGAAACATAACATCATCATCACACATGTAATATAACAACAAAATTGGTTACATCGAGTATTGTGTTTTGAATATTACACGCCAAAATAGTTAAAGTATGATGAAACAAAATATCCATTAGGTCGTTCCGCCCAACCTGCTCAATGGTTTCCTAAGAATACAAGTTAATTGAAAAAGGTCAACAAAAAATGTTGGTGAGTTCATAAGCATGTTTGAGAAAATGATTTGTATAACTTTAGAACCACCAGAAAATCCTATAATAGCTGAAAACAATTTAGTATGTTTGTATCCAATCTTGTATTAATGCATGTGTGTTATTGTTTACTAGAATGCAAAAAGATAATGAAGAGAATGTAAAGAGAATGCCCAAGGAACCCGATGTTGTCTGTAAAAGAGAATGTCGGTATATCAACCCCCGAGGTTTAGTACCGGCGCGAGTATGTTACCGAGTAATCCAATGAGAAAAGAGAATGGTCTCCCGTAAATTATAACGTTAATTCCTCTAAGTGAGTCGTTATAACCATACTAGATAATGACAATTTCTCCTGTCTTGGCATTTATGGATATCGACAGAATAAGGTAAGGTTTTCGTTACCCTAGACTGGTTTAGTCTAACTGTAGTGAATAACTCTGGTGTGGGGTGTCATCCCCATATAGATCTATACACAAACCCCCGCTCTCCCTCCAAGAGACACTGGTCATAACTACATGCTACGATCCTACACTCAGTAGGTGTCAACCGACACGTCTCACTAGATCCTTAATCGAATTTACACGAAGAGAAACATATAAAGCACATTCCAGGCCCAATGAACATGTAAGTGAACGACTAAATCCCACTAAGCACGTAAATCATTTCTAGGCTCATAAGGAATGAGATTATATAACCTGGGCCCAAAATATATGTAAAAGGACAACTAAAGCCCATTTCACAGGTATGATATTTACAGGCCCAATAAGCACGCAAGGAGTATCCAAGGTCCATCGAACATGTAAATGGGTCAACAAGACCCAATAAACATGTAAAGAGTAATAAGGACCTATCAAGCATATAAATGGATCACTAAGGCCCAATAACATGAGAATGGCAAATTAGCCCGTTTGTTATTTTATTGCTTGTTTTAGTTTAATTATTTACCAAAATGACATAAAAGGCCCACTTTTTGTAAAAATAACATTTTTAACTCACTTTTGTCAAAAATATCATTTTTGGCTTGATCTTTATAAAAATGTGCATTTTCGGCCAATTATAGATAATTCCATCTTTTTGGCCCAAATTTTAATAAATTCACATTTTTAATCCCTCTTATAAAAAATTTACATTTTTGGCACAACTTTGTTGAAAATGACATTTAAGCCCATAAAAGTCCAAACGAACGTATTTTGGTCTAAAGCCGTGAGAAGCCCAAATATGGCCCATTTATGAAAATGTTTACATTTTTAGTCCTTGTAGGGTCTTAAATATTGCAACTAACCATGTTTAGCAAAAATAATCATTTTTGACCCCTAATAACCATGAGTTGCATAATTAAGACCCACCTTTTGTGAAAATTGACATATTTGGCCCATTAAAACCGTGAAGGCCCATATAGAAGCCCATTTGTACAAATTTGCACTTTTGGCCCCTTTAAGACCATGAATATCATAAAGATCCATTTTGATTTAAAAATGACTCTTTTGGTCCTCTCAAAACCGTGAGTTACATAAGAACCTCACTTTTTGTTTACTTTGTCAAAAATGGCCCCCTTTACACGATTTTTGGGTAGTTTTCAAACATTTTTAGCATGTTTAATCTTTCCCACCTCATAGTAAGTTACATAAGATGATTTAGTTTACAAACATCACTAAGTATAGTAGGTATTTCAAGATTAGAAGAGATCTAGCATGTTTTCAAAACATAAACACAATATATAACATGAAAACACACACGTACATGCATAAACACATACATATACACAAAAAAAACTTGTATTCTCCCCCAAAACATAGTAATAACCAAAAATAGAGGGGTTATGAACTCACTTTGGGTTGTTGTTTTTGGTCTTTAATGAAGATTGAGAAGGATCTCGGCCCTAGAAGTCTTTTTGAGAGGATCCTCGAAATATGATGACTCTAGGAGTATACACACAAGATTTGTGATGTTTTGATGAAGATCGAAACATAAGATGGATTTTTCCAAGTTAAAAATGAAGTATCTTATCTAGTATGTGAGTTGAAGGGACTTTCTTGAGCACACACACCCACTCACAGGTTTATGGAAGAAATGGGGGAATTTCTTGAAGGTTTAGAAGTGAAATGGAGCTTGAATGATCTTGATGAGGGAGAATGGCCCTAGGCCGTGAATAAGAAGAGAGAAAGAGAGGGGAGAGGATGAGATGTGATGGTTGCATTGAAACATGAGATTAGTATGGAGGTTTGTTGGATAATGGCATGGAAATCCACCTTGTAAACATGAGGTGGTACTATTAATTATCCTTTGCTAAATTGTTTTTTTTAAGTGGGCCATGAATGAGGAAGGATGGGGTTCACGACCCAATTGGTTCACGGCCTAATTGAGATGAGGAAATGTGTTCACAGCCCATCGAGGTTCAATAGAATGGTTAATGGCCCATGATAAATAAGCGAGTTATTTTAGGCCCGACATGGCCCAATTGTTATGGTTTGACGAATGTGGGCCCAACTAGAGACCAAATGGGTTTCATTGGTCCAGAATCAACAAATAGAAGGTTTACTGGCACATTAGGCCCAATAAGAGGATCCTAGTCTATAATAAATTGGAACTATGATATGTAGGATTTCAGACCCATTCTTAAGTATGTGAGATGTATTGTATTAGGTTTTGAACTTCACTCAGGAGTTTGGATTCAAATGAATAATTTTGATTGAGCATAGAGCATGATATCAACTTAAATTACAAGTCTTACAATAGTTGATGTTTACACGAGGACATAATTTCCTAGCTAAAAATGCTAGTTTGACATCATCCCGCCGTTAGAGGGAATTTCGTCCCGAAATTCTTTTGAAAGGTAGGATCATGAACGAGAGAATAGGTGAGGGTACTTTTGCTTCATCTGGTCTTTGCATTCCCAGGTGAATTCCGGTCCACGCTTAGCGTTCCATCGAGCCTTCACAATCGGAATGAGACTTTGTTTCGTACGCTGTACTTCCCTATCCATTATCTCGACCGGTTCTTCGATGAATAGGAGATTCTTGTTTAATTTGATCTCTTCTAGAGGAATGACAAGGGTTTCATCTGAGAAGCACTTTTTCAAGTTCGAAACGTGGAACACATGGTGTACCTTGCTGAGCTCCGTAGGTAACTACAACTTATAAGCCACCAGACCACTTCGGGCAAGAATCTCGAACGACCCAATGTATCGCAGATAGTTTTCCTCGTCTCCCAAAATGGATCATTCCTTTCCAGGGAGATACCTTTAGTAGTACTCAATATACGACTTGGAATTCCAGAGGTTTTCGTCGTTTGTCAGCGTAGCTGTTTTGTTAGTCACGCGATGCTTGGAGTTGGGCTTTGATTTGGATTATCTTCTCTGTAGTTTTTCAAATGATTTCTAGTCATGTAAGAATGCTGCCTGGTGATTGTCCTTTTTCCAGTTGGGTGTCACCCACCTTAGTCCAGCAGAGAGGCGATCTGCATTTGCGACCATATAAGGCCTCAAAAGGAGCAACCCTTATACTCGTGTGATAGCTGTTGTTATACTAGAATTCAATCAAGGGCAAGTGGGTATCCCATGACTTGCCAAAATTGATCACACAGGCTCAGAGCATGTCTTCGAGTTTTTGGATGGTTCGCTCGCTTTGGCCATCGGTTTGAGGGTGGTAGGCAATGCTCATGTCTAGTTGTGTCCCCATAGCCTTCTGGAGTGACTACCAAAACCGTGAAGTAAATCTACTATCACGATCCGAGATAATAGATACTAGCACTCCGTGAAGTCTCACAATCTGTTTGATATAAATTCTTGTTAATCTTTCCATTTTGTAGGATTCTTTTATTGGCAGGAAATGAGCATATTTAGTTAACCAATCGACAATCACCCAGATAGCATCCAATCCGTCTACCGTCTTAGGTAATTTGGTTATAAAGTCTATAGTAATCCCTTCCCATTTCCACTCGGGTATTACTGGATGTTGTAATAATTCCGAGGGCTTTTGATACTCCACTTTCACCTTGCCGCAAGTGAGACACTTGCCCACGTAAGAGGCGATCTCTGCCTTCATATTTGGCCACCAATAATGTTTTTTAATGTCCAAGTGTTGGGTTTCGAGCATACTAACACTCCTATGGTATACATGCAACCCTAGAAACCTTGGATCTTTGATTTCTCTAAAATACATGCAAATTTGATTTCCAAGTTTTACAACCTAACTAGCATGTTATGGGGTACTTGTAATATAAAAATTTAAGTAGAATAACATACCTTTCTTTTGTGGTTGATTGCTTGGAGTTTTAGAACCTAACACCAATAGTGTGGATGCCTCAAGTGGTGTCACTAATCACCCAAAACAACTTTGAAATACTTGAGAGAATCCAATGCTTGCTAGAATCGGCCCACCCTCATTTCTCACACACATTAGTGCCAATTCTAGAACCAAGGACCATTTTATAGACTATGGAGGATTAGGGTTAAACCCTAATACCCATGACTCTTCATTTACCTAGGATCCATGGGTTTAAAGCTCCATGGACTATCCATGGACTTTCATATACTCTTAGCCCATCCTAAGTAAATCTTAGCCCAATCCATATATATGTAAGAGTCCATATTTAAATAGCCTCTTTGGATCACTAAATTAATTCCAAAATTAATTCTTGATCAACATTAATTAAATAATATGATTTCATATTAATATATTATAACTTATAATATATTAATATATCATAAACATCTTATTCTCAAAAATATATCCATACAAATTGTTAGGTGAAGTGCAACCTAAATGGACCATGCCGGGTCGGGTCAAGTTCATACCAAATATAGTTACGAACTTAGACACCTTATTTGACAACCCGAAATTTCCATTTTGAACAAACCATATCAAGTCAATAGAAGTTAGAACAGTTACAGTGAAATTCCAGACTTTGGGTATAAGTTTGAGTATTTCAGGATTTGCACTTAAGGAGATATTAGGAGAGTGGATGCACTAGGGTTTTGTGCAACATTGTTATTCCAAAACTCTAGGATATTAGAGTTCATTCCGGGAATAAAATATTTTCTGCCAAAAATCCCAAGACTATATATAGAAATCTGAACCATATTCATTCATTAGTTACATTTCTAACTAGAGAAAAGCCAAATTCTCTCTCACGGATCTTCGGGTTTTCATCCCAAATCGTGATTACTTCTATCTAGTTGTATTATATAGCTTAGATTGTGCCTAATAACATCAAAATCGGATCAAAACCCCAAGATTTGAGAGTTTACCGCCCAAGAACAATTGGAGAGTAAACTCTTTTATAAGGGCCAAAGTGTGCCCAATGTCCCTCCAAACCTTGGAAATGAACCTAGAGACTACCCATGGCTTGTTTAGACATCAAAAACACTAAGAATCAAGGGTTGAATGTGAGTTCACGGCCAAGGATGTTCTTGGGCCGTGAACTCCATTTTAGGTTGCCAAAATGCCCTAAATGCCTTCATTAAGCCAAGAGACAAACATAACACTTTACCTTGATGTGTCTAGGACCCAAAACAATGAAAATACCAACACCCATGAGTGTTTACGGCCGCAAACACATGAACAAATGGTCCATGGGTCGTAAACTCAAGTTAGGGGTGTTTTGATGCCACAAACACTTCCTAAGGCTTAGTCTTGAAATTAGGATGCTTCCTTATAACATTTAGGACCCTCATACACATAAATGGCCATGAGTTTACGACAGTAAACTCATTAGGGCCGTGAACTCCTTAAAACTCCAAGGAAAGTGGGTTTTTCTTCATCCTAGGTTAGAGCTAATGTCCCTAAATCATTCCCTAGCCTTGAAGCTTGCCTTCCCACATGAGTAGCCATGCGTTTACGACTGTAAACTCCCTTGGGCCGTGAACTCATGGTAGTAAACTCATGTGAGTGCCTTTATACCTTCCTATGTTGAATCACATGTGATTCCAACACTTGGTCAAGGTGTTTCCTAGTCGCGGAAGGTGTTTCCTTTCGTATAGATGTTTTAAACACTATATTCATGTCAATATGTATCCTTATATGTCATTTAGGACTTATTGTGTCACGGGACTTCATTCGTGGAACTTCTCATCCCTACACGCATACCCGTTAGAACCACTCACAACAGGTGAGTTCATACCCCTTAATCAATATTTTAAATACTTTAAATGGGGGGGAGGGGGGAAATACAGGTAGAAAACAACATGTTATTAAATCAATCATATGTATTTATAACTGTTTTTTCATTCAGCAGATTTCACATACTACAATATGTGATGCATGAAATGGTTTTATATCTTAAAAATACCTTGATAGCAAAAGTATTACGTTTGAAATGTTTATTAAAATGACATCAAGTCATTGTTAATTATTGTTCAAAACTCTTAGATGTCTTACAAAACCATTTTTACCTTCTTGAACAAAACTATATCTATACACTTATGTTCTTTTATATGTATTGATGTTATAGTTTTCATCCTTCATTCAATTTCCCACACTCTTGTGTAGCAAGAGTGTATAAACTTGCTTGAACAATCAATTACCTTCCAGTTAACTATTATAGGGATAGTTAGGAGATACATAACATTATTCCTATTACAAGGAATTACATTAGAGTCAGTTCATTCATGAGTCTACACTATACATTACATGAGAACCTTACATGAATACATTACATGAGAACCTTACATGAATACATTACATGAGAACCTTACATGAATACATTACATGAGTACCTTACATGAGAACCTTACATGAATACATTACATGAGTACCTTACATGAATACATTACATGAGTACCTTACATGAATACATTACATGAGAACCTTACATGAATACATTACATGAGTACCTTACATGAATACATTACATGAGTACCTTTACGTAGATACATTTTCCTATATACATTTACATGGATACTTGTACCTCGATTCATTATGATGATTTATTAGTACCTTCTGTGTAAATTGTCCTGCCTATCCTAGTTCAACGGGATATCTAGACGGGACTAACCATTCCGAAGCCCAGCTGTTAGCACCAGTGGTTGATGAACATCTATGGATGCCTATGGTTGATTCTTATATTAGAATACGATTACGGGACTAACCATTCCTCGGGCCTACTGTTTGCTACAAAGGTTGATGAACATCTACGGATGCCTACGGTTAATACTTATATTAGGAAAATCGATTACAGGACTAACCCTTCCTCCCCCCTGCTGTAGCTATAGAGGACAATTGAACAATCTACGGATGTTCAAAGGTTACACATTTCGCAAATTGCGATGGCATGTTAATCCTAATACAAAAGGATAACACTTACATGATTATATTTTTCCTATTTACTTTATTTTGTGATACATTTACATAAACGATGAGTTAGGCTAAGTACTGTTTGTAATAGTCAAAAAGAAGGAAAAACTATCATTATCATAACAAAACATTCGGGTCTTGGTAGAAGACTACATTTTCATAACAAAACATTCGGGTCTTGGTAGAAGACTATTATATTATATTCCTATTTACTTTATTTTGTGGTACATTCACATAAACGATGAGTTAGACTAAGTACTGTTTGTAATAGTCAAAAAGAAGGAAAAACTATCATTATCATAACAAAACATTCGGGTCTTGGTAGAAGACTACATTGTCACAACAAAACATTCGGGTCTTGGTAGAAGACTACATTTCATACTAGTAGGAAATATGTGATTTTCTAGGGTTTTTCATACTTATATCAACTGTTTCATTTAAAGATTTACATGACATTCATAACAGCTTTCCAAAACAAGACAATGACACTTAAATACTTATGAATTCACCAGCTTTAGGCTGATACTCGCTTTCAAAATAACTTGTATTCTCAGGTCACCGGTTAGACAGGTACGATGGCCAGGTTTTGAGAAGACGAAGCACAGACAAGACTCGTCTTATTTTGATTATTTATTTTATTGTTGTACATTATGAAAGAACACACATGTATTAAGACTTCACTTTTAATGCAATAGATGATGTTGTTGCTTGTTTACTACTTTACACTGTTATGATACTTCACATGACACCCTCCACCTGGAACGTTTCCGCCGTTCTTGGTTTTGGGGTGTGACACCTTATCCAACAGTCTCCCACTTGGATAAGTCTGATAACTATAGTTGCAAGTATAACTTCAGGAACCAACCTGATGGGTTTTGAGCATTCTAACACTTCCTAAGTGTACATGCAACCCTAATAACCTTGGATCTATGTTTGTCTTGTTGTTGCTTGTGTTCCTTGAAACCTTGTGAGCCTAGCACCCCAAATGTGATGCCTCAAATGCTTCACACAACACCAAATGCTCTTGGAAAAACTTATCAGAGAACACACACTTCTTGAAATCGGCCAAGCCCTCTTATTTCCTTAGTGTAGCAGATTTTGGTGGAGAATATGATTCTTATATAGTGTTGACACATCTAGGGTTACACCATGTAAACCCTAATGTGTCATGACTCTTCATTTCCATGACCCATGGGTTTGTAACTCCCATGGAGCATCCTATGGGTAGAACCCAACTTGATAATCCATGGAGCCTCTTAGCCCACTATACAAGATATGGATGATTTACATAATCAACCCATATATTTAATTAGTTCTCTTTTGACCACTTAATTAATTCTAAATTAATTATTGATCAAACTAATCAAATATTATTATTAATATATTAGAACTTATAATATATTAATAATCTCCAAATGTTATTTCTCTCATTTAGTCTATCCAATTGCATGGTGCCATGCAACCCAAATGGACCATGCCGGGTCGGGTCAAGTACATACCAGAAATAGTTATGGACTTAGACACCTTATCCAACAGTCTCCCACTTGGATAAGTCTAATAACTATTACTGCAAGGATGACTTCAGGAACCGATCGGCAATCGTAGCTCTTTTCAAGGTTTCTCGGAACTGAGAAGATGATGGTACGCCATTTAAGATAAGTGATCATATAATCCTCTGTTCTAGATTTCAGCCGGACAAATACATGGAACACTGTCTTGCTTATTGTCCAACATTTGTTTCCCGATTTCCGATTTGTTTGACATAGAACTTAATTGAACACATCAACTTAGTTCTGACCGGGCCCGGTACATGGGTCAAAACAAAATCATCGAGGGGCCCAGATATCAGCTTCTAATCCAAGAAGGAACAGATAAACTTCGACTCATATGTTTGTTCTACCACTCATTGAATTACACACAAGAGCACGATTTATAACATCGAGTTACCAATGCGTTTTCGTACAATCAATGCATAACCAACTTGTAAGTAACAAATCATATCTCTAGGTTTGAAGACTTATACGATATTACCGTCTCACGATCACTCGAGATAGAATTCCATGAAGTGATTCCAGTGAGCGTGGGTTGAGTCCAATGCTCAGAACTTATGAGCACTCATGATTGCTGTAGCCTTGTCCAAGACCTCTACAACCAAACATGACAGTCTTGATTCATACCTACTTCCGACATATGACTGACTGTGGAGGTTTGAATAATATGTTATACCAAACAAAAATTATTCTGGAAGTCAAAACATGCAAAAGAAATATAGTAAACGATCGACAAGAGATAGCAACACCTTACTCATAAATAAAACATTTTATTCATCATCAAATGTCAATTACACTTTACAAATTTCGAGGTTATCTAACTACTAAATCTAATATCATCCTTCAGCCCTATGCTCCGAGCATGCTGAAGATGCTTAACTCGAGTCAGTCCCTTTGTGAGGGGATCTTCCGGATTCTCATCTGATGATACCCTCTTTGCCACGAGGAGTCCTTCTTCGATCCGATGTCTGATGAAATGGTATTTTCTGTCGATGTGTCTGGATCTCCCGTGATCCCTTGGTTCCTTGGCTAAGGCAACAGCACTTTCACTATCACAGGAAATTTCCATTGGCTCTTTAATAGCTGGTACAACTCCAAGGTCTCCAATGAAGTTCTTCAGCCATATCGCCTCCTTTGCTGCCTCGCTAGCTGCAATATACTCTGATTCACAAGTAGAATCTGCCACTGTCTCTTGCTTGGAACTCTTCCAAGAAATTGCTCCTCCGTTTAGGGTAAAGACCCAGCCGGACTGAGAGCGGAAATTATCCCTATCAGTCTGGAAGCTAGCATCACTATACCTTACTACTCTCAAGTCATCACTCCCACCGAGGGTAAGGACCCAGTCCTTAGTCCTCCGTAGGTACTTGAGGATATTCTTTACCGCAGTCCAGTGTGCCTTGCCAGGGTTCGCCTGATACCTGCTAACCATGCTCAGGGCAAAGGCTACATCGGGTCGAGTACACGTCATAGCATACATGATCGATCCTACAGCTGAAGCATAAGGTGTTCGACTCATTTCTGCTATCTCAGCCTCAGTGCTAGGGCTTTGTGTCTTACTCAATCTGGTGTTACTCTGGATGGGTAACTCTCCTTTCTTGGAATCCTGCATGCTGAATCTCTTCAGCACCTTATCTAAGTAGGTACTCTGACTAAGTCCAATTAGTCTTTTACTCCGATCTCTCAAGATCCTTATCCCTAAAATATAGGCAGCTTCACCAAGGTCCTTCATAGCGAAACACTTCCCAAGCCAGGACTTTACTTCCTGCAGGGTTGGAAAGTCGTTTCCTATGAGTAGTATGTCATCCACATACAATACCAAAAAGCTAACTATACTCCCACTAGCCTTGACATACACACAAGATTCATCTTCACTCCTAGTAAAGCAAAATTCCTTGACCTTCTCATCAAAGCAAAGATTCCATCTGCGAGGTGCTTGCTTTAAACCATAGATGGATTTCTCAAGCTTACACACTCTATTAGGGTACTTGCTGCTGACAAAACCTTCTGGCTGACTCATGTAAACATCTTCAGCCAACTTTCCATTAAGGAAAGCGGTTTTGACATCCATCTGCCATATTTCATAGTCATGAAATGCAGCTATGGCTAACAGAACCCGAATAGACTTAATCTTGGCTACCGGAGAAAAGGTTTCATCATAATCCACTCCAGGAATTTGAGAGAAGCCCTTTGCAACCAGTCTAGCCTTATAAGTGTGTACTTTACCATCCATGTCAGTCTTCTTCTTGAAGACCCATTTGCACCCTACTGTCTTACGACCTGGTACATTTTCAACCAAGTTCCAAACTTGATTGTCATACATGGATTGTATCTCGCTATCCATAGCCTCTTTCCATTTAGCAGACTCGGGGCCTGCCATGGCTTCCTCGTAGCTGTTAGGGTCATCTTGACTTACTAGTGTCCCATCACTAATAAGTGTCTCACCTTCTGCAGTAATATGGAATCCATAGTAATGCTCAGGTGCACTCCTAACTCTCGTGGAACGTCTCAGAGGTACAGGTTTATCAATTGGCTCAACAGGAGTTTCCTCCTCAAGTTGAGGGCTAGAGTTTGAAGTTCCTTCACCACTTGATTCTTGAATTTCTTCAAGATCAATTTGCCTCCCACTGTCTCCTAGGCTTATAAACTCTCTTTCTCGAAAGACTCCTCTTCTTGCTATAAAGACCACATTGTCACTAGGTCTGTAGAAGAGGTAACCAAAGGATTGCTGTGGGTAACCGATGAAAATACACCTCTCGCTTCGTGGTTCGAGCTTATCATGAGTCTTGCGTCTCACGAAAGCCTCGCAACCCCAAATCTTGATGTGGTCTAGTTTAGGTACTTTACCAGTCCACATCTCGTGAGGAGTTTTGGCAACTTTCTTTGTAGGGACTAGATTAAGAATATGGGCGGCAGTCTCTAAGGCATACCCCCAGAATGAGATTGGTAGCGTAGCTCGAATCATCATGGAACGAACCATATCTAACAAGGTTCGATTACGCCTCTCAGCCACACCATTCAACTGTGGTGTCCTGGGAGGTGTCAATTGTGAGACAATCCCACATTCCCTAAGATAGTCGAGGAACTCTGAACTAAGATACTCACCTCCTCGATCGGATCAAAGCATCTTAATGTTCCTGCCCAATTGATTCTCGACTTCCTGTTTAAATTCCTTAAACCTTTCGAAAGTCTCTGACTTATGCTTGATCAAGTAGACATATCCATATCTACTGTAATCGTCAGTAAAAGTCAAATAATAACGATTAGCATCCCTTGTGGCATGTTTGAATGGTCCACACACATCCGTGTGTATAAGGTCCAACAAACCTTCACCCCTTTCACACGAGCCTGTGAAGGGTGACTTTGTCATTTTTCCAAGTAAGCATGATTCGCAACTATCATCTGACTTAAGGTCAAATGACTCCAAGACTCCATCCTTTTGGAGTTGGCCTATGCGTTTCTTGCTTATATGTCCAAGGCGACAATGCCATAATGATGCTTTATCCAAGTTATTATTAGTAGTAGAATCAATACACAAAACATTATTTCCTAAGTTATCTACAACAGACACAGCTTCATACACACCATCACAAGGTAATGCTTTAAAATAAAGAACATTATTAAAGAAAGCATCAATAGAACCAACTTCATTATTAAACGAAAAGGTAAACCCTTGTTTGTACAAAGCATGAAAGGAAACAATATTTCTTGCCATTCCTGGCGAGTAACAACATTTATTCAAATCTAAACTAAACCCACTACTTAGCGATAAAGTATAAACTCCAATCTTGGTGACAGGTGAAGCTTTCCTATTCCCCATGATCAAGTTTATTCTTCCTTGCTCCACATCCTCACTTCTTCTTAGTCCCTGCAAGTCACAACAAATATGAATACCACAACCGGTATCAAGGACCCAAGAATTAGAATGGGGTGAGTTATTAGAAATGATAGTGTAAATACCTGCATGGTTGGGTTTGACTTTCCCATCCTTCACATCCTGCTGGTACTTTGGGCAGTTCCGCTTCCAATGAGCCTTTTCATGGCAATAGAAGCATTCAGCCTCTTTTGGGTCAGAAGAAGGAGTAATGAAACCTTTCTTGGTTCCACTTGAAGAAGAGCCATCAAGGGTTCGAGCCTTGGTACCCTTCAAAGATCTCTTTCTCTTCCTCCCTCGACTTTTCCCGATTGCCAAAACCGGAGTTGAGTTTGGAGTAGGAGTGATAGCAACCGACTTCCCCTTAAGACCTGTTTCTGTGGTCTTGAGAAGTCCCTGAAGTTTGATAAGGGTGACTTCTTCCTTGTTCATGTGATATGTCATGCGGAATTGATCATAGCACGATGGTAATGAGTGCAAAATGATATCTATTGCAAGATCCTCCGGGAAGTTCACATTAAGCTTCAGCAAACGATCCACATACCTTTGCATTTTCTGCATGTGGCTCGTGACGGATTCCCCGTCCTTCATCATGGTTGTTATCATGGAGCAGATGATTTCATACCTCTCTTGTCTTGCACTTTGATGGTATCTTTCCATCAAATCTTGGTGCATTTCATAAGGGTAGAAATCCTCATAAGATTTTTGAAGTTCCGCTGTCATCGTGGCCATCATGATGCAAGCCACTTTCGTAGCCTCCCTTTCATGTGTCCGAAAGTCAGCGATCTCCTGAGGAGTTGCAGTGGTCTCATCAATCTCCTTAAGCTCCTTGTCAAGGACATATTCTTTGTCCTCGTAGCGGGTAATCATTCTGATGTTTCTGATCCACTCAATGAAGTTGGATCCATCAAAGGTGACCTTCCCACACAAGTTCATAAGGGTAAAGGAGCCATTAGGATTAGAGCCAGAAGCATTCTTGAAGGACATCTGAAGAGAAGAGAACAAGGTTAGTTTAGATATATAAGAGAGTCCTTAATAAAACACCCAAATGTAATATTAAGGCTAGGATCCAATCACAATATAATATAACTTAGAAGAGGTATGCCGTAATCTAAGCTATATCATATTTGAAAGGTAGGTGAATGACGATTCACCAATTTCCACCACGAAAACCGCAATATTTTAGTATTAGGTTTTTGAATGGTTCTTAGAAATTCCTAGATTCTTTGAGATTCAATGAACTTTTCAAAGGCATGTTTCAATCTCGAGTGTGCCCTCCAAGTTTTGTGACTGGGATACCGAGGATCACAAAACGAGGTGTGAAGTAACCATGCAAATCACTTGGTACCCTTAAAGTTTATCACTCAATCGATGTGCCGGTAAACCACACACACTCCATCGATACTATAATAAACCCTAAGTCACCCTTTACCTACCTTGTTAAGTCCAAGTTAGTGTGCCGGTTAACCACACACTCTCCACCAACGACTTAATCAAAGTGTAAAGTGTAATTTCATGGAATAGCACCTTATTCACATTTTTCCTAAAGTAACTAAGATTGGGAATTTAATAAAACATTTAGTTACTTTATAATATTCATCATACTTAGAATGAGAATTTGTAAGTCCTTGTCTTACCCGTTCGGCTAACGACCCTCCACCGGTCAAGCAAGCGGTGGGTGAGAGTGGACACCCATTAAGTCACCATTTTATAGGCAACAACCTTATACCCACCTTATAGACCAGCTTCGTGAATGAGGCGTACTAGCGGTAAGACGACTTTGTTCTTATACATATATATATAATTATTAAATCATAATAATATAAGTATAAGGGTTGAATTTTAACTTTTAAAATTCTAAGGGTTGGAACTAAAGTTTTAACTTAACTTTACTTGTTCCAAAACTTGAGGGCAAGTTTTGTAAACTTTCAAAACTTTTTTATTTCTTGTAACTTATGAGTTTAATAGAGTAATGAAATGAGGACTTTTCATTTTTCCTAACTCTAGTGTTCTTTTAATGGTTTTTAATCCAAGAGACTTTTGGTTTTCCATAACTTGAGGACAAGTTATGGACTCCATTAAAACACATTATGATCAAGAATTAAACTACCACATAGGTTACAAATAATTCCTATGATCATCTAAACATCATAAGAACAAAAATATGAACATGAACACCTTCAAGAATCAAAATCACATTTAATCTTTGTAATTTTGATAACTAGTTGTTGTAAATGAGTTAGAAAAGACATTACACCTTCTAAAACAAGTTTTCAAGTACCAAAACAATTTAGGGTAATGTTTCTAATCCATTTCCAGCAACTAAAGTCGAAAATCTGCACTCTGTCGACCCTACTCGCCGAGTGCATAAATCTACTCGCCGAGTAGGTTGAAGATACAAGTGAACTCGACGAGTCCTCCCCATGGACTCGCCGAGTCCATCAGTCAGACAGCAAGTTTTTCGACTTTCTTCAACTTTTAAGCACAAATAACAAACAAACAAACCTGGCTCTGATACCACTGATGGGTTTTGAGCATTCTAACACTTCCTAAGTGTACATGCAACCCTAATAACCTTGGATCTATGTTTGTCTTGTTGTTGCTTGTGTTCCTTGAAACCTTGTGAGCCTAGCACCCCAAATGTGATGCCTCAAATGCTTCATACAACACCAAATGCTCTTGGAAAAACTTATGAGAGAACACACACTTCTTGAAATCGGCCAAGCCCTCTTATTTCCTTAGTGTAGCAGATTTTGGTGGAGAATATGATTCTTATATAGTGTTGACAAATCTAGGGTTACACCATGTAAACCCTAATGTGTCATGACTCTTCATTTCCATGACCCATGGGTTTGTAACTCCCATGGAGCATCCTATGGGTAGAACCCAACTTGATAATCCATGGAGCCTCTTAGCCCACTATACAAGATATGGATGATTTACATAATCAACCCATATATTTAATTAGTTCTCTTTTGACCACTTAATTAATTCTAAATTAATTATTGATCAAACTAATCAAATATTATTATTAATATATTAGAACTTATAATATATTAATAATCTCCAAATGTTATTTCTCTCATTTAGTCTATCCAATTGCATGGTGCCATGCAACCCAAATGGACCATGCCGGGTCGGGTCAAGTACATACCAGAAATAGTTATGGACTTAGACACCTTATCCAACACAACCAACAATCTTAGCTCTTTTAAAACTCTGTTGAACTATGAAGCACCATTTTAGATAAGTGATCATATAATCCCCTGTTCTTAAGATATCAGCCAGACAAATACATGGAACAATGTCGTACTTATTGTCCATCAGTTGTTTCTCGATCTCTGAGTTGTTTGACATAGAACTACATTGAACACACCAATTAGGTTCTGACCGAGCTCAGCACATAAGTCAAAACCAAATCATCTAGGGGCCCAAATATCGCTTCTTTTGCTAGAAGGAACAGATAAGCTTCGACTCATATGCTTGTACTAACTACCCATTGGATTATTCACAAAAGCAAGTTTTATGACATCAAGTTACTGATGCGTTTTCGTACAATCAATGGATAACTAACTCATTGTCAACGAATCATATCTCTAGGCTTGAAGATATGTATGATATTACCGTCTCACGATCACCCAAGATAAATTCCATGAAGTGATACAAGTTGTAGCAACCATTGCTATGTCTAATGCACCTTAGACAAATGTTACAAGCCAGATTCCTGACAGTCTTAATTCAATACCTACTTCCAACGTATGACCGATTGTGGAGAGTTTGAATAAAATAATTATTCTGGAAGTGAAAACATGCAAAATTGAAACAATAGTAAACGATCAACATATGATAGTAGAACTTTACTCATAAATAAATAACAACTTTTATTTAATCATCAAATGTTAATTACATTTACAAGTTTTAGAAATAGCTATCTAATTATTAAAACTAACATTGTCTCTCAGCCCGATGCTCCTCGCATGCTGCAAATGTCTAACCCTAGTCAGTCCCTTCGTGAGGGGATCTACAGGGTTCTCTTCTGACGATACCCTCTTTGCCACAAGGATTCCTTCTTCTATCTTGTGTCTTATGAAGTGATATTTTCTGTCAATGTGTCTGGATCTGCCATGATCTCTTGGTTCCTTGGCTAAGGTAACCGCACTATTTCTGTCACAGAAAATATCCATAGGCTCCTGTATAGCTGGTACAACTCCAAGGTCTCCAATGAAGTTCTTTAGCCATATCGCCTCCTTTGCCGCTTCACTCGCTGCTATGTACTCTGATTCACAAGTAAAATCAGCTACTGTCTCCTGCTTGGAACTTTTCCAAGTAATTGCTCCTCTATTTAGGGTAAAGACCCAGCCTGACTGAGAGCAGAAATTATCCCTATCAGTCTGAAAGCTAGCATCACTGCACCCTGCTACTCTTAAGTCATCACTCCCACCGAGGGTAAGAACCCAGTCCTTAGTCCTCCGTAGGTACTTGAGAATGTTCTTTACTGCAGTCCAATGAGCCTTGCCAGTGTTTCCCTGATATCTGCTGACCATGCTCAAAGCAAAGGCCACATCAGGGCGAATACAAGTCATAACATACATGATCGAGCCAACAACGGAAGCATATGGTAATCGAGTCATCTTTGCTATCTCAGCCTCTATACTCGGACTCTAAGTTTTACTCAGTCTGGCATCGTGCTAGATCGGTAAGTCTCATTTCTTGGAATTCTCCATGTTGAACCTTTTCAACACCTTATCCAAGTAGGTACTCTGACTAAGTCCAATTAGTCTTTTACTCCTGTCTCTCAGTATCCTTATCCCTAGGATATTAGTAGGTTCTCTAAGGTCCTTTATAGCGAAACACTTCCCAAGCCAGGACTTAACCTCCTGCAAAGTTGGGATGTCATTTCCTATGAGTAGTATGTCATCCACATACAGTACCAAAAAGCTAACTATACTCCCACTATCCCTAACATATACATAGGACTCATCCTCGCACCTCGAAAAGCCAAACTCTTGGACTTTCTCATCGAAGCAAAGATTCTATATGCGAGATGCTTGTTTCAATCCATAAATGGATTTCTCAAGCTGACACACCCTATTAGGGTACTTTGCATCGACAAAAACCTCTGGTTGAGCCATGTAAACATCCTTAGACAACTTTCCATTAAGGAAAGCGGTTTTGACATCCATTTGCCATATTTCATAATCATGAAATGCACCTATGGCTAGCAATACTCTAATAGACTTGATCTTCGCTACTGATGAGAAGGTCTCATCATAGTCAACTCCCGGAGTTTGAGTAAAGCCCTTCGCCACCAGTCGCGCTTTGTAAGTGTGCACATTCCCATCCATGTCGGTCTTCTTCTTGAAGATCAATTTGTACTCAACTGTCTTACGACCTGGTACATTGTCAACCAAGTTCCAAACTTGATTGTCATACATGGCTTAAATATTGTTGTCCATAACTTCCTTCCATTTAGCGGACTTAGGGTCTGCCATGGCTTCCCTATAATTATCAGGTTCATCCAAATCTATCAGTGTACTATCACTGATAAATGTATCACCTTCAGTAGTGATGTGATAACCAGAATAGAAATTAGGTGTGCTCCTAACTCTAGTGGAATGCCTTAGAGGTAGGACTCATCTATCGGCTCAACAGGAGTTTCCTCCTCAGGTTGGTTGGTAGTGTTTGAGGTTCGTTCACCACTTGACTCTTGAAGCACTTCAAGGTAAATTTGTCTCTCACTGTCTCCTTGGCTTATAAATTATCTCTCACGAAAGACTCCTCTTCTTGCCACAAAGACCATATTCTCACTGGGTCTGTAGAAGAGGTAATCAAAGGATTTATTTGGGTAGCCGATGAAAATACTGTTGGATTAGTGTCTAAGCCCGTAACTATATTTGGTATGTAGTTGACCCGGTTGTGCATGGTCCTTTTGGGTTGCCTTCTCCAAAGCAACTTAACAAGGTAATTTAAGGAGATAGAGAGAGAGAATATTATGGTTTATTAATATATTATAAGAATAATAGATTAAAGGAGAAATCATATTTATTTAATTAGTATTGGTCATAAATTATTTAGGAATTAATTTGATGAATAAAAGAGATTAATTAAATAAAGGGGTATAAACTGTCAAATGTGTGATAGTTGAGTTTTGGGTTAAGGAAACCTGATGGACTAAAGGGGGAACGAAATTATGATGGGGATCCATCATATTTTTGTCCAAGGCCTTATTCCAGAAGGTTCCTTGGGCTGCTTGGTGGCTAAGCTGTCCATTAGAGTTTAGACTGAAACCCTAGCAACCTGCAAGTATAAATAAGACCCCAGGTTATGGAAATCGGCTACACATGCTTCTAAGAGAACCCTAGGGCCGATTTCTAGCATCTCTCACCCTCTCTCATATTGCCTTCTTGCTTGTGGGGTTTGTGAACCATTAGAGGAGTTACAATTATGACTCTAAGCTCAAGATCAAGAAGATTACAAGGATTCAAGCTACTTGAAAAGAGCTAAATCACTTAGATCTGTTTTCTTTATGATAATTCCGAATTATATATGATAGATCTAGATTTGCAAGTCTTGGATTCAAAGCATGTACAATAGAGAAACCTAGATCCAAGCATTAGGGTTTGTATGAGCACATAGGATTGTTCTTATGCATAAAACCCATCAGTGGTATCAGAGCCATGATTGGTTTCAATTGTATGTGATGCTTTAACTTTTTACTTGTTGAAAATCAATTTTTATTCTATCTGTTTGATGAACTCGACGAGTTCCAAAGTGGACTCGACGAGCTTCGACGTCAGGCAGAAAGATTTTCAGGATTTCTTGCTGTTTTGCTTAAGGGTAATTACCTAAATTGTTTTAGTCTAATAAAATCCAAATTTTATTACCTTTTTATCAATATCCTCATCAAAACAAAAGATAATTACCAATTGTTTAAATAATAATTTCCTTATTTGATAATACTTGATTATTTGAATTAATTGTTGAATTATCTTGCTAGAAATATTGACTAGGTCAAATATAGATAATTATGAGATTAATTGTTTAATTATTTGTTATTTGATCCCTTATGTTTTGAAAAGTTCAAAACTCGCCCTCAAGTTTTGAAATTTAAATTTTGCCATTAAAAGTTTAACTTTGAATAATTTAAATTTCAAACCCTAGAATTTTACAAGTTTAAAATTCAACCCTATACTATTATATTATTACAAGCTTAATATATATATATATATATATATATATATATATATATATATATATATAATTTAAATGCTAGTCTTACCGTTACTAGGCCTCATTCATGAAAACGGTCTATAAGGTGAGTATAAGGTTGCTGCCTATAAAATGGCGCTTAATGGGTGTACACTCACACCCACCGCTTGCTTGACTGGTGGAGGGTCGTTAGCCGAACGGGTAGGATAGGACAATCCTCTCCTCATTAATAAGTATAATGAATCTATATAAAGTAACTAAACGTTTTTACAAAATTCTCAATCTTAGTTACTTTAGGCAAAGTGAATTGATGTAATCTCATGAAAAATTACACTTTGTACCCTTGCTAAGAAGTTAGTGGAGCGTGTGTGGTTAACCGGCACACTAATTGGTTCTAAGCAAAGGTGGCAAAGGGTGACTCATTGTTTGTCAAAGTTCGATGGAGCGTGTGTGGTTAACCAGCACATCGAATAGGTGACTGTAACAATGAGGGCACCATGTATATTTGCATGGTTATTCACACCCGCTTTGTGATCCTCGGTATCCCTGTCACAAACGAGAGGGGCATATCGAGATTTAAACATGCCATTGAAAAGTTCAATGAATCTCAAAGGAATCCAGGAGTTTTTCAATACATTTAAAACTTAATCTCTTTTATGGTGGAAAATTAGTGAATCGTCATTCACTTACCTTCAAATTATTTGCATGTTAGATTACATCATCCCTTTTCTAATATGTAAATAATGTTGTTGGATCCTAGCCCTAATTTCTCTTTTTGGGTGTTTAATTAGGGATTCATTTCTAATCAAACTTTGTTCTTTACTATTTCAGATGCCGAACTCAAACAACAACAATGCTACTGGCTCGAACTCCTCCGGCTCGTTCTCACTCATGAATTTGTGTGGGAGGGTGATATTCGACGGGTCCAATTTCAATGATTGGATCCGCAACATCCGAATGGTCACTCGTTACAAGGACAAAGAGTATGTCCTCGATAAGGAGCCGAAGGAGGTGAACATCAACACTGCTACTCCCGAAGAAATCGCTGCCTTTGAGGCCCATGAGCGTGATGCTACGAAAGTCTATTGCATCATGCTAGCTACCATGACTGCTAAACTTTAAAAGTCCTATGAGGACTACTATCCCTATGAGATGCATCAAGACTTGGTGGACCGTTACCATCAAAGTGCGTGGCAAGAGAGGTATGAGATCATCACTTCGATGATCACTGCCAAAATGGGCAGTGGAGAGTCACTTATCGCTCATCTGCAAAAGATGCAGAGATATGTCGATCATTTGCTGAAGTTGAATGTTAACTTTGATGAAGACTTGGCCATTGACATTATCCTTCACTTCTTGCCTCCCTGCTACAACCAGTTCCACTTGACCTATCACATTAATAAGGAAGACGTCACCTTGACGAAGCTCCAAGGATTGCTAAGAACTGCTGAGAGCAAACTCAAAGACAAGTCTGTTGCATCAACTGTGACATCCCTAATTTCACGGCCAGAAAAGACCGATTTGTTTATGCTTTGTTTTAAAATCAGAGTTATTTTTTAAAGAAAACAGTTGCGGAATTGTCCCAAAAACAAAATATGATAACCATTTATTAAAATATTTCTCAAAAAGAAGGTATTTTTATTAAATAATAAAACCTCGGGATGTCATGTTCCGATACAGATCAAAAGCATAAACAATATAAAATAGACCTCACATCAGTCATTTATAACCACTGATCTACAATCCAAAATCTCTCGTCAAGTCCACCAACTTATACTCTTGTGCCATTACCTGTAATGCAAAGAAAACTAAGTGGGTCAGGCTTGGGAGCCTGGTGAGCATATAGGGTTTTCAACCCACAATAATATATTTATTATATTCAATCATCAAACAGTCAACCTAATTACCCATCCCCATTATCTTCTTTATTTCTTAAGGTTTTACCCTAAGAATCAATTATACTTTCTTCATTCATTCCTAAGGATTTACCTAAGGAACTGGCACAAAGTCCATTTGCTACCACGATTTATACAACAGGCACTACGTCGCATAGTCACCAGGGTTCATACAATTGGCACTACGTCTCATAGTCACCAAGGTTTACACAATAGGCACTACGTCTCATAGTCACCAAGGTTTACACAATAGGCACTACGTATCATAGTCACCTGGGTTTACACAAAAGGCACAAAGTCACATCGTCACCAAGGTTTATCAAATAGGCACGAAGTCGCATCGTCACCAAGGCTTACTCAATAGGCACGCAGTCGCATCGTCACCAACTATTCCATCTACCCATGTTCTACCCAACATTTTTGTAGATATAAATACAAACATAATTTAAATCATTTAACACCTGTATAAAAACATCAAATCCAAGTCCATCTCAAAAAGACAATATATATATATATATATATATATATATATATATATATATATATATATACACACACACACACACATAACATGTATTTTATAAAATACTTCATATCTATGTGTAAGATGAAAGTCACTACACACTCACACATATAAACAACAAAATATATACATATAGCAGGTATTTTATAAAATACTTCATATCTATGTGTAAGATGAAACTGACTACACACTCACTTGATCAGAAGATGATCGGACAGCACTACGACTTGTAGAAGTAGTATTCTTGGGTAGATCTGGAAGATCTTTACAAAAACCGGGCTCTTTGCGGGCAGGGCTTCGGCTCGGGAGTCTCACTTCGTGGGTCCTCGGGGCTTCGGAACTTGCTTCGGGGCTCGGGAATGATACCAGGGCTTTGGGATATAATTGGCACGCAAATCGAGGCAAAAAATAGAGAGAAGAAAGAGTTTGAACAAAAGAAATCAGCAGCTCTCGCATTCTATTTATAGGTTGCTGGGTTTGGGATTACGCTGGGCGTAATTTCCAAGTACGTTGGGCGTACTCAGTACGCTGGGTGTAATTTCCAAGTATACTGGGCGTACTCAGTACGCTGGGCGTAATTTTGGTTACGTTGGGCGTATGCTTCGGATAAGCTTTCGTATGTGTGCCACGATCTTCAAAAATTCATAACTTTCGCATAACAACTCCATTTTCGACGTTCTTTATATCCACGCATAGGTGAGATTATGCTCTACACCTTTCGTTTAGACTCCGTTGGCTAATTTTGAATTATTTTTTTATTATTTATTTTTAGTAGGCTGGGACAGAAAAACATCGTTAGAAATTCATAACTTCTTCGTCCGACGTCCGTTTTCGTCTGTCTTTTTACCGTTGGACTACTATAAACAAGATCTTCGATTCTCGTTTAGATTGTTTCGGCTAAAAACCGCTCGATCTCAAATCAAGTATTCGGGCTGCATACCGTTAAGTCGAAACTTAGAAAAATCATAACTTCCTCATACGAAGTCAGATTCGGACATTCTTTTTATGCACGCTCATGGTTTAACGAACGCTACGACTTTTGTTTAGATAGTTAAGGCTAAATATTAATCTAACGTAAATTCACTTTTTACGTCATTCAGCGTCATGTCAGTTCTGTCGCGAAACTTTGACAAGTCATAACTTATTCGTTATAACTCGAATTTCGGCGTTCTTTATATGCACGAAAACCTTGTGACATATACTACAACTTAGTTAAGATTATTTATTCTAAATAATCTTCTATCAAAAAGTCATTTTTGACGCTTATCGTTTCTAATCTGACTAGCCCTAATCTACGGGCGTTACAATTATCTCCCCCTTAGGATGATTACGTCCCGGAATCATCAACAAAATAGGATTCATATACTGACTCCATACGTTAGCTCTGCATCGTATGTAGTTACCATGATGCCCAATCTTTCATCTGCTCTTCATACTATGTTGGACTTTCAATCGTAACTTTCAAGTTACAAAGTAAATCCTTATTGTGGAATCCTTCTTCTTCTCAGGATAAATACATTCCTTTATCTATTGTAATAGACCGATGGGTCGTGTCCGAATGACCTCTCATCGTAGTCGGACTCAATTTGATATGACCGCCAGGGTCAGAATATCAATCATCTTTTTAGTCATTAGCGAAACAATGGTAAGGACATACTTGAACAAAAACGTACTCAATTACAAGCTTCTTGGTAACCTTGTGACTTTCCCCGATCCAAGCGTGAGTCCTGTGCTTCCAGTAGTATAGATCTCTACTACTATTCACACCTACTCATACTCGTCCCAAGTATTGTCTCGCAGACTCTACTAGGAATTCTTCATTGCTCAATCTTCGCTCATCAACTCTACTTCAACTCGATTAGTGATGGAAATACCAGACGACGAGACAACTTCAAGAATTTCACCAATCATTCCATCGTCCTGCCGATCGAAGGTTTACTTTAGACATACCGTACTCCTTTAAACGTACTGTTATTTTATAAGACTTTCTAAAGGCAAGACACCACTCTTACGATATCTTCCGATAGGTGTCATCCACTATCATAAGCCTTCTTCATTTACTCAATTTACTCAATTTCTCTACGAGTCTTCACCATGACCTCTTGTACATCCAAGCAGACATTCGGTGTACCAAGAAAGAATATTTAAGATAAGAAAGTTTTAATTACAATAAACGTATAAATCTCCTTATCGCTCCGAAATGCTTACATGCTAGTTCTAATATCGTAGTCATACGCTTAGAACCCTACACACATAAGGTTTCCAAATCCGGTCGGCAATAGACCATAGATCCGAACAAATAACAGCATCAATATAGATATCACACAAAACATTTAGCACATAAAAGCTTTTTAGGCATCATTCCTAAAATAAACTAGTGCTTGTGTCAATTTAGGTGTACTACCTAACATATTTTAGACACAAACATTACTTAGCATTCTAAGTCTAAGTCTAGAAATTTCCTACAAATTCCTAGTTCGCTTAAACTAATGCTCAGATACCAACTGTGACATCCCTAATTTCACGGCCAGAAAAGACCGATTTGTTTATGCTTTGTTTTAAAATCAGAGTTATTTTTTAAAGAAAACAGTTGCGGAATTGTCCCAAAAACAAAATATGATAACCATTTATTAAAATATTTCTCAAAAAGAAGGTATTTTTATTAAATAATAAAACCTCGGGATGTCATGTTCCGATACAGATCAAAAGCATAAACAATATAAAATAGACCTCACATCAGTCATTTATAACCACTGATCTACAATCCAAAATCTCTCGTCAAGTCCACCAACTTATACTCTTGTGTCATTACCTGTAATGCAAAGAAAACTAAGTGGGTCAGGCTTGGGAGCCTGGTGAGCATATAGGGTTTTCAACCCACAATAATATATTTATTATATTCAATCATCAAACAGTCAACCTAATTACCCATCCCCATTATCTTCTTTATTTCTTAAGGTTTTACCCTAAGAATCAATTATACTTTCTTCATTCATTCCTAAGGATTTACCTAAGGAACTGGCACAAAGTCCATTTGCTACCACGATTTATACAACAGGCACTACGTCGCATAGTCACCAGGGTTCATACAATTGGCACTACGTCTCATAGTCACCAAGGTTTACACAATAGATACTACATCTCATAGTCACCAAGGTTTACACAATAGGCATTACGTCTCATAGTCACCTGGGTTTACACAAAAGGCACGAAGTCACATCGTCACCAAGGTTTATCAAATAGGCACGAAGTCGCATCGTCACCAAGGCTTACTCAATAGGCACGAAGTCGCATCGTCACCAACTATTCCATCTACCCATGTTCTACCCAACATTTTTGTAGATATAAATACAAACATAATTTAAATCATTTAACAACTGTATAAAAACATCAAATCCAAGTCCATCTCAAATAGACAATTAATATATAACACATAGCACGTATTTCATAGCTAATACTTTATATTTATGTGTTAGAAGAAAGTAACTATGCATTCATGCATATAAACAACAATATATATATATATATATATATATATATATATATATATATATATATATATACACACACACACATAAAATTTATTTTATAAAATACTTCATATCTATGTGTAAGATGAAAGTCACTACACACTCACACATATAAACGACAAAATATATACATATAGCACGTATTTTATAAAGTACATCGTATCTATGTGTAAGATGAAACTGAATACACACTCACTTGATCAGAAGATGATCAGACAGCACTACGACTTCTAGAAGTAGTATTCTTGGGTAGATCTGGAAGATCTTTACAAAAACCGGGCTCCTTGCGGGCAGGGCTTCGGCTCGGGAATCTCACTTCTTGGGATCCTCGGGGCTCCGAAACTTGCTTCAGGGCTCGGGAATGATACCAGGGCTTTGGGATATAATTGGCACTCAAATCGAGGCAAAAACTAGAGAGAAGAAAGAGTTTGAACAAAAGAAATCGGCAGCTCTCGCATTCTATTTATAGGCTGTTGGGTTTGGGATTACGCTGGGCGTACTCAGTACGTTGGGTGTAAATTCCAAGTATGCTGGGCGTAATTTTGGTTACGTTGGGCGTACGCTTCGGATAAGCTTTCGTATGTGTGCCACGATCTTCAAAAATTCATAACTTTCGCATAACAGCTCCATTTTCGACGTTCTTTATATCCACGCGTAGGTGAGATTATGCTTTACAACTTTCATTTAGACTCCGTTGGCTAATTTTGAATTTATTTTTTTATTATTTATTTTTA
Organism: Lactuca serriola; assembly: GCF_051521515.1. Classification (NCBI taxonomy): domain Eukaryota; kingdom Viridiplantae; phylum Streptophyta; class Magnoliopsida; order Asterales; family Asteraceae; genus Lactuca; species Lactuca serriola. The sequence goes on along the minus strand of NC_136413.1, from coordinate 99,667,885 downwards.
GTAGGCCGGGACAGAAAAACATCGTTAGAAATTCATAACTTCTTCGTCCGACGTCCGTTTTTGTCTGTCTTTTTACCGTTCGACTACTATAAACAAGATCTTCGATTCTCGTTTATATTGTTTCGGCTAAAAACCGCTCGATCTCAAATCGAGTATTCGGGCTGCATACCGCTAAGTCGAAACTTTGAAAAATCATAACTTCCTCATACGAAGTCAGATTCAGACGTTCTTTTTATGCATGCTCATGGTTTAACGAACTCTACGACTTTTGTTTAGATCGTTAAGGCTAAATATTAATCTAACGTAAATTCACTTTTTACGTCATTCAACATCATGTCAGTTCTGTCGCGAAACTTCGACAGGTCATAACTTCTTTGTTATAACTCGGATTTCGGCGTTCTTTATATGCACGGAAACCTTGTGACATATACTACAACTTGGTTAAGATTATTTATTTTAAATAATTTTCTATCCAAAAGTCATTTTTGACGCTTATCGTCTCTAAATTGACTAGCCTTAATCTACGGGCGTTACAATTATCTCCCCCTTAGGATGATTACGTCCTGGAATCATCAACAAAATAGGATTTATATACTGACTCCATATGTTAGCTCTACATCGTATGTAGTTACCATGATGCCCAATCTTTCATCTGCTCTTCATACTATGTTGGACTTTCAATCGTAACTTTCAAGTTACAAAGTAAATCCTTATTGTGGAATCCTTCTTCTTCTCAGGATAAATACATTCCTTTATCTATTGTAATAGACCGATGGGTCGTGTCCGAATGACCTCTCATCGTAGTCGGACTCAATGTGATATGACCTTCAGGGTCAGAATATCAATAATCTTTTTAGTCATTACCGAAACAATGGTAACGACATACTTGAACAAAAACGTACTCAATTACAAGCTTCTTGGTAACCTTGTGACTTTCCCTGATCTAAGCGTGAGTCCTGTGCTTCCAGTAGTATAGATCTATACTACTATTCACACCTACTCATACTCGTCCTAAGTATTGTCTCGCAGTCCCCAAGTCCTAAAATCACAAAACAATTGAACACATACGAATGTCTCGCAGTCCATGGGTATGAATGCTTTGTTTACTACTTGACCAGGAAAAATGGTTTGACCGTAAGGCACCACTACTAACTCGTAGTGACCATACCAAGCCCTGGTCGCTGTCTCGAACTCATCATCTACACGGAGGTTTGGCTACGAGGTAGTTCCAGGGATTAGGTCGATGCGATAATCGACTAAACGTTTGGAAGGAATTTTTGGGAAATCTTCGGGAAAAACATCAGGGAAAGAGTTGCAGACTTCCCATTTCCCTTTAGGGAAACTTTTTAAGCTTTGATGTACGAAGTGATGCGAGGGTTGGATTTAGGTTTGTTGCCGAAGATCGTGAGAATTTGGGTCAAAGGAAAGATTTAGACGAACGAACTTTTCGAAACCAAGAATAACAGCATGAATGAGACCCGGTCATTACATGCCAATGATAGCATCAAAGCATTTCATGAAAAGTTTGCCATTTGATCGAATGGAAAAGAATAATCGTCCGGATTAAGGATACAACCTATGGGTATGACGTTATCGCTCTCTTTCTCACTGGTTAGTCATCCTGACGGTACATGTTTCGGTTACTAACGAAGGATTAAGTTGAGAAAGGTGTATGAATGGATAGTTAACAAATTTTATTTTAGCATTAGAATCGAAAAGGGATCACATGCATAAAATTCATTGAGGAGAAATATACATGTGGCAACGGTGGGGTCGGCGGCTGCCCCTTCTTGTCCCATAGCTAGGACTCTCCTGGTGTTGCCAGATGTTACTGCCTTAGGGCAGTTTCGCTTGTAATGTCCGACTTCCCCACAATTGTAACAGGTCTGGCCGATACTTGCTCCGGAAGCTTGACTAGTTGATTGGGTTGGTGCTCTGCTGCTTCGCGCGAGGTGACCTTCTTGGCCACAGTTCTTACGAAACTTTGCACGACAAGGGCCAGGGATATGATGGTGATAACTGCACCAGTTACACCACGGGAGGATACCGGCATATCCGATGATAGGTGCTTGGGCTGAGGAACCGACAACAGAAACAACAGCAGGGGTAGTGGCAGCGTGGACTACCACTATCTATTGTTTCTTTGAGGACTGCGGGGAAGACTGACTCTTCTTCTTCTTCTTCCAAAACTTTCTTTTCTCACCACTCTTCTCTGTCGGCTCTGGAGTGGTTTCCGCTTCCTTTGGGTCGTCGCTATGGTCGATTAAGGTTTACGCTAGGCATTTGGTGCTGTCATAGGTATCCGGCTTCGCAGCTAAAACGTTCCCTTTAGTTGGTTGGGTCAATCCCCAGATGAACCTCTCAACCTTCTTACTCTCCGGGGTAACCATTCCCGGACAAAGTAATGCCAGGTCATCGAATCTGGATGTGTAGGCGGTGATATCGAAACCTTTCATCTTCAGGTTCCAGAGTTCATGCTCCAGCTTCTGAATTTCACCCCGAGGGCAGTATTCTGCAAACATAAGTTCCTTCATAACTTCCGAACCCATAGCATTTGCTAGAGGTAAAGTTAAGGATTTGACACGGCCGTTCCACCAAGTCAGAGCTTTATCGGTGAATGTGGAGGCTGCGAATTTCACCTTGTCAGATTCTGAACAGGCACCGATCTCGAAGATAGATTCGATTTTCTCTAACCACCGAGTTAGGGAAATGACACCTCCAGTGCCATCGAAGAATGTGGGTTTTGCATTCATAAAGTCCTTATAGGAACACTCCTTCCGGTGTCCCTGGCTACTTTCATGGTTTTGGGGATGGGGACCACCTCCTGAACCACCAGGGTTTATGTGAGATAAGGCGGCTGCTACTGCAGCAACAACAGCTGCCTGGAACGCGACAGGATTTAATTGAGGAGGAGGTGGTGGTGGCGGAGGGTTGTTATTCTTTGAGTTGGGTCTTTTCCTCGGAGGCATCTTGATCTAAATAGCCAGGAAAGAGAGGATCATAAGTCCTCTGAATTGAACCAAGAGATATGATACAAGGGATATCTCATTACGACAGATATAGAATTCCATTAAGCGATAAAGCAGGAAAGAGTTATCAAAGAAGATAAACTATCGCTAAAGGAATGATCAAGGAACAATGCTTGAATGAGGATTTCTACAACGGATTGGCTCGGGAAATACTCCCATAGTATTTCATGATTCGCTGTGATGACAGTTCGTTGTTTGGGTATTGGGTAAGTTTTAGACATGCTGCGTACCACAGTCACTCCCAAGCACATGTTGGTCGTGTCTCGAATGAATATAGTTGGCCGGGCTATATTGATTCTAGACATGACTACATAACTGCCCAGGTTTAACCGTAGCGTACAACACCCATTTACTTATGTTTTGTTCTACTTGTAGTTACGGATTTCGACGGTTAGGTATACTTGTATACTTTTGAAAATACTTATATTTTAAGGTATACTTTTAGTTCAGAGCACTTAGGCCCCTTAGTGTTTATAGTCTTATACCATGTAAGGTTTGGTATACTAGTTCACTATAAACAAGGGCTCTGATACCAATCTGTCACACCCCGAAACCAAAGACGGAAACGTTCTGGGGCGGAGGACGTCATGAATATCGTAACCAATGTACATAGTAAGCATAGTAAACACAAAACAATACATTACATAGAGTTATTACATTTGTTTGAAATCAAAGTTTTACAATTGTCATACATATATATCATATGAACAAAAGCAAAGACGAGTCTTCTATACGCTCCATCTTCTCCAAAAGATCGCGGTGTACCTGTCTAATACTGACCTGAGAATACAAGCAGTTTGAAAATCAGCATAATGCTGGTGAGTTCATAAGCGGTTTAGTTTTGAAAAGATTGAGTTCCTTTTTGGTTTTCTGAAAAAAAATTTATCCAAGAAAATCCCATATTTTCTTAAAAAAACAGTTTAGTTATCATTCGTTACCTGATTCGATTATGAGTAGTTATGTTATCCCAGGAAAATCCCATATTTTCCTAAACGTTGTGGTTAGTTCTTAGTTCGGATTTCGATGTACTAGTATCTACCATACTTATAGTATTAGTTAGGTATTCTGATATCTTAGTTATCCTACATTCGAATGTCGATTATCTGCTATACTTAGTTGTATTTTCGAATATTTGGATTCACTCAGAAATGTACATTAACAGTATTTTCGATGTTCTGGTGATTTCCAAAAGAGTACATTAGACGTATTTTCGAAACTCTGTCGACATCCAAAGGCGTATGTTTTCAAAACTCAGTCGATGTCTAGAGGCGTACTTTCGAATTATTTTCGAAACTCTGGTGACACCCAAGGCGTACACTAACTGTATATTCGAAGTCTTGGCGTCATCTAAAGGCGTGCTTTCGTATTCGTATTCGTATTCGTATTTGTATTTGTATTCGTATTCGTATCCGCATTCGTATTCGTATTCGTAGTCGTATTCGTATTCGTATTCGTATTCGTATTCGTATTCGTATTCATCTTCGTATATTTATAACTATTCCTATTCGTATTCATATTCGTATTCGCATTCGTACTGTTCCTAGTTATACTTTTGTATTCGTTCTGTTTCTATCTGTACTTTCGTATTCCATTAGTATTAACCTTAGTTTATGATTAGTATTATTTCTTTTGCAAAATGTAACATAGTTTATAACACTTTTTAAAGAAATCTGCATTTAGTCTAACAGTTTACTCTGCAATTCGAACCATTGGTTAACACGATTTTCGATATTAAAAGCATACAGAAAATGAAACATTTGAGCTGAAAATAAGTTTAAGTACAAGATTTCCTTGTACTTTTGCTTGTATTCCCCCCTGAAAGCATTTGAAAAACACGGAAAAAGGGTAGAGGTATGAACTCACCGATTGAAGAATGTGTCTGATTGGATGCTAAACGTTAGTTCGGGGCTTGAACGCGTGGGGTTCCTATGTAATATGAAATGATACACAATTGTATCTAATTAGAATTTGAATCACTAATTAGATAAGATTATACACTCCAAGACGCGAAAACACTTCAAAATAAGTGTTTGGAGTGACCCGGGTGACATCTAAGGACGTATAAGGCTTGGATATGGAGTTTACTCCTCAAGAGTAAACTCATAAGAGGGTTTACGACCCTAATGACCCTTTCCCCATGAGTTTACGGCCGTAAACTCATGGTGAGGTGTTCTATGATGCTAAATGGCCTTATATCACTTGGGAAAATTAGCTAGGATCAAATCTAGGGCATTGGAATGGATTTAACTCACATATGGAGCATTTATTGGAGTTTACGGCAGTAAACTAGGAGTTTACGGTCGTAAACTCCCCCACACACATTCCTTTGATGTTTTGGTGGTTCTAGGTCATTACAATGAACATAGGGAGGTTCTAGGGTTGATTCCATGGCTTAGGAAGTGTTTGGTACTTGAATTGACCTTGGAAAAGTAGTTTACGGTCTATGAAGATGTTCTTGGGAGTTTACTACCTTAAAAACATGAGTTTACAACCGTAAATTCATGTTTGCCCAAGATTCATGGGTTTTGGTGGTTGAAAGTTAAGCATATTAAGTTCTAGACCCATTTCTAAGTCATACAAGGTGTTAGGGGCACTTTAACACCCATAGAATGAGTTTAAGGTCTAAGAAGATGAGTTTATGGTCTAAGAATGTTCTTGGACCGTAAACTCAAGCTTGTCCCATTTGTGTAAGTTTTGGTGCATTTCATGAAGGATTATAGGGTTCTATACTCTCATGGAAGCTTGTTGGAGGTGTTTAGGGGCAAACTAACACCTTAAATTGAGTTTACTCCCCAAGAATAGGTGTTTATGGTCCAAGCATGTGTTTGGGCCGTAAACTCATGCTTATTCCCCAAATGAAGAGTTAAAGGTGTTTTGAGTCCATGCAAACAAGTCCTTAGGTCATATCTAGGCTCCAAATGAGTTTTGGAAGGGTTTTAAGGCTCAAAACCCCTCATTACATGTTATCACGGCCTAAGGAGGTTCTAGGACCGTAAACACATGTTTATGGTTCTAATCCTCATATTTTTCACGAATTTGAAGGCCAAAAGTGTTATACTAGGAGCTAGGATAGTTACCTTGATGATTTGGAGCTTGTTTTGGATGATTTTGGCTTGATTTCGAGTTTTAGAGAGAGAAAGTAGAGAGAGAGTAGAGAGAGTGGAAAGGCTTCAAATGAGGCTCTCTCAACTTTATATATGCTCAAACTTTTGGACCCGGTGGAATTTTACCCGATACTGTTGATAAGCGAGACTTTTGGTCATACCCGATTTAGTTATTTTATAACTTGACGAAATAAAACTAAAATTTTTCTAAATAAAATTTGGAACGTTTCCATGAGTTTCTAATGCTTTAGGACAATTATTAAGTCATAATAACGAACTCAAATAAATGACTAATTTTAATTTTTTTTTTGAAACGAACGAAAACAATTCAAGACGATAAATTTTAAAAGACGGAACGGGTTACGACGACGGAACGAACTTTGGGTTGTCACAAGTTCTGTCGCGAAACTTCGACATGTCATAACTTCTTCGTTATAACTCGGATTTCAGCGTTCTTTATATGCACGGAAACCTTGTGACATATACTACAACCTAGTTAAGATTATTTATTCTAAATAATCTTCTATCAAAAAGTCATTTTTGACACTTATCATCTCTAAATTGACTAGCCATAATCTACGGGAGTTACAATTATCTCCCCCTTAGGATGATTACGTCCCGGAATCATCAACAAAATAGGATTCGTATACTGACTCCATACGTTAGCTCTCCATCCTATGTAATAACCGTGATGCCCAATCTTTCATCTGCTCTTCATACTATGTTGGACTTTCAATCGTAACTTTCAAGTTACAAAATAAATCCTTATTGTGGACTCCTTCTTCTTCTCAGGATAAATACATTCCTTTATCTATTGTAATAGACCGATGGGTCGTGTCCTAATGACCTCTCATCGTAGTCGGACTCAATTTGATATGACCTCTAGGGTAAGAATATCAATCATCTTTTTAGTTATTACCGAAACAATGGTAAGGACATACTTGAACAAAAACGTACTCAATTACAAGCTTCTTGGTAACCTTGTGACTTTCCCCGATCCAAGCGTGAGTCCTGTGCTTCCAGTAGTATAAATCTCTACTACTATTCACACCTACTCATACTCGTCCCAAGTATTGTCTCGTAGTCCCCAAGTCCTAAAATCACAAAACAATTTAACACATACGAATGTGTCCAATTAATCATAAAAATTTTCCTAGACTCTACTAGGAATTCTTCATTGCTCAATCTTCGCTCATCAACTCTACTTCAACTCGATTAGTGATGGAAATACCAGACGACGAGACAACTTCAAGAATTTCACCAATCGTTCCATCATCCTGCCAATCGAAGGTTTACTTTAAACGTACCGTACTCCTTTAAACATACTGTTATTTTATAAGACTTTCTAAAGGCAAGACACCACTCTTACGATATCTTCCGATAGGTGTCATCCACTATCATAAGCCTTCTTCATTTCCTCAATTTACTCAATTTCTCTACGAGTCTTCACCATGACCTCTTGCACATCCAAGCAGACATTCGGTGTACCAAGCGAGAATATTTAAGATAAGAAAGCTTTAATTACAATAAACGTATAAATCTCCTTATCGCTCTGAAATGCTTATATGCTAGTTCTAATATCGTAGTCATACGCTTAGAACCCTACACATATAAGGTTTCCAAATCCGGTCGGCAATAGACCATAGATCCGAACAAATAATAGCATCAATATAGATATCACACAACATTTAGCACATAAAAGCTTTTTAGGCATCATTCCTAAAATAAACTAGTGCTTGTGTCAATTTAGGTGTACTACCTAACATATTTTAGACACGCTCCTCACAATCATTACTTAGCATTCTAAGTTTAAGTCTAGAAATTTCCTACAAATTCCTAGTTCGCTTAAACTAATGCTCTGATACCAACTGTGACATCCCTAATTTCATGACCAGAAAAAACCGATTTGTTTATGATTTGTTTTAAAATCAGAGTTATCTTTTAAAGAAAACAGTTGCAAAATTTGTCCCAAAAACAAAATATGATAACAATTTATTAAAATATTTCTCAAAAAGAAGGTATTTTTATTAAATAATAAAACCTTGGGATGCCATGTTCCGATAAAGATCAAAAGCATAAACAATATAAAGTAGACCTTACAACAGTCATTTATAACCAATGAACTACAATCCGAAATCTCTCGTCAAGTCCACCAACTTATACTCTTGTGCCATTACCTGTAATGCAAAGAAAACTGAGTGGGTCAGGCTTGGGAGCCTGGTGAGCATATAGGGTTTTCAACCCACAATAATATATTTATTATATTCAATTATCAAACAGTCAACCTAATTACCCATCCCCATTATCTTCTTTATTTCTTAAGGTTTTACCCTAAGAATCGATTATACTTTCTTCATTCATTCCTAAGGATTTACGTAAGGAACTGGCACAAAGTCCATTTGCTACTATGGTTTATACAACATGTACTACGTCGCATAGTCACCAGGGTTCATACAATTGGGACTGCATCTCATAGTCACCAAGGTTTACACAATAGGCACTACGTCTCATAGTTACCAAGGTTTACACAATAGGCACTACGTCTCATAGTCACCTGGGTTTACACAAATGGCACGAAGTCACATCGTCACCAAGGTTTATCAAATAGGCACGAAGTCGCATCGTCACTAAGGATTACTCAATAGGCACGAAGTCGCATCGTCACCAACTATTCCATCTACCCATGTTCTACCCAACATTTTTGTAGATATAAATACAAACATAATTTAAATCATTTAACAACTGTATAAAAACATCAAATCCAAGTCCATCTCAAATAGACAATTAATATATAACACATAGCACGTATTTCATTGCTAGTACTTTATATTTATGTGTTAGAAGAAAGTAACTATGCACTCATGCATATAAACGACAATATATATATATATATATATATATATATATATATATATATATATATATATATATATATACACACACACACACACATAACATGTATTTTATAAAATACTTCATATCTATGTGTAAGATGAAAGTCACTACACACTCACACATATAAACAACAAAATATATACATATAGCAGGTATTTTATAAAATACTTCATATCTATGTGTAAGATAAAAGTGACTACACACTCACTTGATCAGAAGATGATCGGACAGCACTACGAGTTGTAGAAGTAGTATTCTTGGGTGGACCTGGAAGATCTTTACAAAAACCGGGCTCCTTGCGGGCATGGCTTCGGCTTGGGAATCTCACTTCTCGGGATCCTCGGGGCTTCGGAACTTGCTTCGGGGCTCAGGAGTGATACCGGGGCTTCGGGATATAATTGGCACGTAAATCGAGGCAAAAACTAGAGAGAAGAAAGAGTTTGAACAAAAGAAATCGGCAGCTCTCGCATTCTATTTATAGGTTGCTAGGCTTGGGATTACGCTGGGCGTAATTTCCAAGTACGCTGGGTGTAAATTCCAAGTACGTTGGGCGTAATTTTGGTTACGTTGGGCATACGCTTCGGATAAGCTTTGGTATGTGTGCCACGATCTTCAAAAATTCATAACTTTTGCATACGAGCTCCGTTTTCAACGTTCTTTATATCCACGCGTAGGTGAGATTATGATCTACAATTTTCGTTTAGACTCCGTTGGCTAATTTTGAATTTAGTTTTTTATTATTTATTTTTAGTAGGCTGGGACAGAAAAACATCGTTAGAAATTCATAACTTCTTCGTCCGACGTCCGTTTTTGTCTGTCTTTTTACCGTTCGACTACTACAAACATGATATTCGATTCTCGCTAGATTGTTTCGGCTAAAAACCGCTCGATCTCAAATCGAGTATTCGGGCTGCATACCGCTAAGTCGAAACTTAGAAAAATCATAACTTCCTCATACGAAGTCAGATTCGGACGTTCTTTTTATGTACGCTCATGGTTTAACGAACTCTACAACTTTTGTTTAGATCGTTAAGGCTAAATATTAATCTAACGTAAATTCACTTTTTATGTCATTCACCGTCATGTCCGTTCTGTCGCGAAACTTCGACAGGTCATAAATTCTTCGTTATAACTCGGATTTTGGCGTTCTTTATATGCACGGAAACCTTGTGACATATACTACAACTTAATTAAGATTATTTATTCTAAATAATCTTCTATCAAAAAGTCGTTTTTGACACTTATCGTCTCTAAATTGACTAGCCCTAATCTACAGGCGTTACATCAACTCCCACTCCAACCACTACTCCTGTTTTGGCCATAGGGCAAGGGAGGGGCAAGAAGAGGAAGGCTCCCTCGAAGAGCCACCACAAGGGTAAAACCCAATATAGTACCTCTTCTAGTGGAACCAAAGTTGGTTCTGCTAAGCCCAACTCAAACCCTAAAGAGGCAGAGTGCCACCACTGCCACAAAATAAGGCATTGGAAAAGAAGCTGCCCGGAATATCTGCAAGCCATCAAGGATGGAAAGATCAAGCCGTCTTTCGCAGGTATTTACACAATTACATCTAATGATTCATCACATGCTATTTCTTGGGTTCTTGATACAGGATGTGGTTTTCACATATGTTCTGATTTGCAGGGACTAAGAAGAGATAGGGATGTGGAGCATAGAAGAATAAATCTAATCATGGGGAATAGAAGATTGTTGCCTGTCACCAAGATTGGAGTGTATTCTTTAGCGCTTAGTAATGGATTAGGTTTAGATTTAAATAATTGTTTCTATTCTCCAGATATGGCAAAGAACATCATTTCATTTCATGGTTTGTTTAGACAAGGATTTAGATATTCGTTTGATAATGAGAAAGGTTCAATTTATGCTTATCTAGATGGTGTTTTATATTTTGAAGCATTGCCTTGTAATGGAATTTATGAAACTATTATGGTTGTAGATAACCTAGGAAATGATGTATAATGTTTGGATTCTTCCAATAGTATGGATAAAGCATGCTTGTAGCATTGTCGTCTTGGACATGTCAACAAGAAATGCATAGTCCAACTCCAAAAGGATGGAGTGTTGGAGTCATTCGACCTTAGGGATGATGACGTGTGCGAGTCTTGTTTACTTGGAAAGATGACCAAGTCACCCTTCACTGGCATTGGTGCTAGGGGTGAGGGTCTATTGGATCTCATACACACCGATGTGTGTGGGCCCTTTAGATCCACCACAAGGGATGCGAACCGCTTCTATGTGACTTTCACCGATGATTATAGTAGATATGGGTATATCTATTTAATCAAGCACAAGTCAGAAACCTTTGAAAAGTTCAAAGAGTTTAAACAAGAATTGGAGAATCAATTGGGCAGGAAAATCAAGATGCTTTGATCCGATCGAGGAGGAGAGTACCTAAGTCTTGAATTCCATGACTACCTCAAGGAACATAGAATAGTTTCGCAATTGACGCCACCTAGGACACCGCAATTGAACGGTGTGGCTGAGAGGCGCAATCAAACCTTGTTGGACATGGTTCGTTCCATGATGTGTCGTGCTTCACTACATATCTCATTCTGGGGGTATGCCTTAGAGACTGTCGCCCATATCCTTAACTTAGTCCCTACAAAGAAGGTTGCCAAAACACCTCACAAGATATGGACATGGAAAGCTCCCTCGTTGGCACATATCAAGGTTTGGGGTTGCGAGGCTTTCGTAAGACGAGAGACTCACGACAAGCTTGAACCTCGTAGTGAGCGGTGTATTTTCATCGGCTACCTGCAGAAATCCTTTGGATATCTCTTCTATAGACCAAGTGACAATGTTGTCTTCATTGCGAGGATAAGGGTTTTCTGAGAGCGAGAACTCATAAGCCATGGGGACAGTGGGAGGCAAATCGATATTGAAGAGATTCAAGAGTCAAGTGATGAAGGAACCTCTAACGCTGGCGCTCAAACCGAGGAGGAAACTCCGGTTGAACCGATTGACGAGTCCTTACCTCTTAGACGTTCCGAAAGAGTTAGATTTCAACCCCAGTTATATGGTTTTCATAGTACTATAGAAGGTGACACGTATATTAATGATAGTACACTAATAAATTTAGATGAACCTAATAGCTATAAGGAAGCCATGGCAGGCCCGGAGTCTGCAAAATGGAAAGAGGCGATGGACAGCGAGATTCAGTCCATGTACGACAACCATGTTTGGAATTTGGTTGACCATGTGCCCAGACGTAAGATGGTTGGGTGCAAGTGGATCTTCAAGAAGAAGACCGATATGGATGGGAAGGTGCACACATATAAGGCACGACTGATTGCGAAGGACTTTAGTCAAACTCCCGGAGTTGAATATGATGAGACCTTCTCACCAGTTTCCAAAATAAAGTCTATTAGGGTGATGCTGGCCATTGCTGCATTTCATGATTATGAAATATGGCAAATGGATGTCAAAACCGCTTTCCTTAACGAAAAGTTGGCTGAGGATGTTTACATGGCTCAACCAGAGGGTTTTGTCAATGCGAAGCATCCCAACAGGGTGTGCAAGCTTAAGAAGTCCATTTATGGACTTAAGCAAGTGTCTCGCAAATGGAATCTTTGCTTCGATGAGAAAGTCAAAGAGTTTGGTTTTGTATGAAGCGAAGATGAATCATGTGTATATGTCAAAGCCAGTGGGAGTATAGTTAGCTTCCTCGTATTGTATGTCGATGACATAATGCTCATAGGAAACGACATCCCGACACTGCATGAAGTTAAGTCCTGGCTCGGAAAGTGCTTCGCTATGAAGGACCTCGGAGAGGCTGCTATATTCTGGGAATAAGGATAGTGAGAGACCGAAGTAAGAGACTAATAGGACTTAGTCAGAATACTTACTTGGAGAAAGTACTAAAACGTTTTAGTATGGAAAACTCAAAGAAGGGAGAGTTACCAATCCAAAGTGATGCCAAGTTGAGTAAGACTCAATGCCCGAGTACCGAAGTCGAGATAGCAGAAATGAGCCGAGTACCATACACTTCCGCAATTGGCTCGATTATGTATGCTATGACTTGTACTCGCCCTGATGTGGCCTTTGCTTTGAGCATGGTGAGTAGATATCAAGGGAACCCTGGCAGAGCACATTGGACCGCAGTCAAGAACATTCTAAACTACCTTCGGAGGAACAAGGAATGATTTCTAGTCCTCGGTGGGAGTGATGACTTAAAGGTGCAAGGGTATAGTGACACCAGCTTTCAGACCGACAGGGACAACTACCGTTCGCGGTCGGGCTGGGTCTTCACCCTTAATGGAGGAGCAGTGACCTGGAAAAGTTCCAAGCAAGAAACCATAGCTGATTCAACGTGCGAATCAGAGTACATTGTAGCGAGTGAAGCATCAAAAGAAGCGATATGGTTGAAGAACTTCATTGGAGACCTTGGAGTTGTACCTGTCATAAAGGAGCCTATGGAAATTTTCTATGATAATGAAGGAGCGGTAGCCTTAACCAAGGAACCGAGGGATCATGGTAGATCTCGACATATCGACAGAAAATATCACTTTATTCGACATCGGGTATAAGAAGGACACCTCATAGTAAAGAGGGTATCGTCAGAGGATAACCCGGCAGATCCGCTTACGAAGGGACTGAGTAGGGTTAAGCACTTGCAGCACGCTAGGAGCATCAGGCTGAAGGACGATATTAGTTTAGATTAGATAGTTTGGAAACATGTAATAGATAAATGTAATTGACATTTGATGATTAAATAAAGGAGTATTATTTATAAGTAAAGTTGTTGTCTTATGTTAATTGTTTAACTATTGTTTCACTTTGCATGTTTTGACTTCCTGAATAATTGAGTTATTAAGAATAATCGAATTATTCGAATGGTCCGCAGTCGTTCACATGTTGGAAATAGATATGAATGAAGTCTGTCATGAATAGGTGTGTAGATTGTCTAAAAGGTATTAGACATAACAAAGGTTTGCTACAACGTTCATGAGTGCTTATGAACAAGTTTTAAGCATTGGAATAAACCCGCACTTGCTGGAATCACTTCATGGAATTTATCACGAGTGATCGCAAGACGATAATATCATATGGTCTTAAAACCTAGATATATGGTTTATTGTTTGCTGATTGGTTGTGCATTGATAATGCGAAAACACATCAGTAACTTGATGTTATAAAACACATTGTTGTGTATGATTTGATTAGTAAATAGTAAATGCATACAAATTGAAGTTTATCTGTTCCTTTTATCCTAAGAGGGTAAAAGCGATATCAGGGCCCCTTGATGATTTGATTTGACTTATATGTCGGGCTCAATCAGGATTAAATTGATGTGCTCAATTAAGTTATATGTCAAATGAATCTGAGATCGAGAAAAACAAACTGCTGGACAATAAGTACGACTATGTTTCATGTGATTGTCTGCACGATATCTAGAACAGAGGACTGTACGATCCCTTATCTAAAGGACAAGTTACTGATAAGATCAGATTGCGACAGCGTCTTTGAGAGCTATGATTGCTAATCAAAATATACTTACATTATAGTTACTAGACTTATCCAAGTGGGAGACTGTTGGATTAGTGTCTAAGCCCGTAACTATATTTGGTATGTACTTGACCCGGTTGTGCATGGTCCTTTTGGGTTGCCTTCTCCAAAGCAACTTGACAAGGTAATTTAAGGAGAGAGAGAGAGAGAGAGAGAGAGAGAGAATATTATGGTTTATTAATATATTATAAGAATAAAAAATTAAAGGAGAAATCATATTTATTTAATTAGTATTGGTCATAAGTTAATTAGGAATAAATTTGATGACTAAAAGAGATTAATTAAATAAAGGGGTATAAACTGTCAAATGTATGATAGTTGAGTTTTGGGTTAAGGAAACCTAATGGACTAAAGGGGGAAAGAAATTATGATCGGGATCCATCATATTTTCATCCAAGGCCTTATTCCAGAAGGTTCCTTGGGCTGCTTGGTGGCTAAGCTGTCCATTAGGGTTTAGACTGAAACCCTAGCAGCCTGCAAGTATAAATAAGACCCCAGGTTATGGGAATCGGCTACACCTCCTTCTAAGAGAACCCTAGGGCCAATTTCTAGCATCTTTCACCCTCTCTCATATTGCCTTCTTGCTTGTGGGGTTTGTGAACCATTAGAAGAGTTACAATTGTGACTCTAAGCTCAAGATAAAGAAGATTACAAGGATTCAAGCTACTTGAAAGAGGTAAATCACTTAGATCTGTTTTCTTTATGATAATTATGAATTATATATGATAGATCTAGATTTGTAAGTCTTGGATTCAAAGCATGTACAATAGAGAAACCTAGATCCAAGCATTAGGGTTTGTATGAGCACATAGGATTGTTCTGATGCATAAAACCCATCAAATACACCTCTCACTTCAAGGTTCAAGCTTGTCGTGAGACTCGCGCCTCACGAAAGCCTTGAAACCCCAAATCTTGATGTGGTCTAGATTTGGAAATTTCCTAGTCCACATCTCGTGAGGTGTTTGGCAACCTTTTTGGTGAGGACTAGATTAAGGAGATGGGCGGCAGTCTCTAAGGCATACCCCGAGAATGAGATTGGTAACGAAGCTCGACTCATCAAGGAACGAACCATATCCAAGAAATTCCGATTGCACCTCTCAACCACACCATTCAGCTTTGGTGTCCTAGGAGGTGTCAATTGTGAGACAATCCCACATTCCTTAAGATAGTCAAGGAACTCAATACTAAGATACTCTCCTCCCCGATCGGATCAGAGCATCTTGATGTTCCTGCCCAGCTGATTCTCCACTTCCTACTTAAACTCTTGGTGAACAACTTGGAAAGCATGGTAGGCCCTTGTGCTGCCAAGTAGCAAGAAATTAAGATTGAGTAAGTTCAGTCCATATGAGGTAGATTTTGTCACTAACCTTGTCTTGTGATTACGTTTATGACAAATTCACATGGAGAGGAATACATACACCATAAGATCTAAGTGTCATAAGGTTTATCTCCAATTCATGAAAATGATTGTGAGGAAATGCTTTCACTAAGTAGAATTTAATAGTTAGCAATTTTGATATTTGCATTCTCAAATTCATTTATGATTACGGCATCCCTCTTCATAGTTCGAATTGTGAGAAATGGAAAATAAAGTTTGGACATTCAGAACTTATTGCTGTAAGTTTTGAAATAGTTTAGACACACATATGAGCTTTCTAATAAAAGGTGTATGAGCTTAGATAAAGGTTTATTAAAGCATCTCATATCAAATATATAAATTTTGGTAAGAAAGTCAATAACTATTGATTTCTAGAAGTCTAACTGATTTGGATACATGTCAAGGCTTGTGGGAGCATAAAAGTTATGCCAGTAACAAAAATAATTGTTATGCTAGTGGGAGCATAATTAATTATGGTAAGTGTTGCAAGTTACTGATGTGAATTATAGAAAAAAAAAGGTTTCAATTAGCAAACTTGCAGGATTGAAAAGTTGTTATGACATAATTAAGGGAGAGGAACTTATACTTCATTTCAATTCTAAAAGTTTAGATTGAGAATTTTAATCAAATTTAATCAAGAAATATATGAATGTTATGTTGAAAAGATTCGACATTAGGAAATTCTATATATGGAAATGTTAATTGTGTTCTCAAAATTTGATTATGATTACGGCATCCCTCTTTATAGTTCGAATTGTGAGAATATGGCAAGTAGAAAGATTATAGCAAAAGACTGGTCAAGTATCATGTCTTTATGTAAGACATTATGCATTGTGTCCATATGCTTTGGATATAGGATCGATTGCATATGCTATAATATTCATGCGCTCTAATTTTCCAAATGCCTAGGACATTAAGAGGGAAAAAAGATTAGAACCAGATATGAGTAAAGTGGTTAAACTACTGTCAAGGACAATCTAATGTTCGCTAAGGATTGGTTTCTTATGAATAGTTGGAAGTATAGTAATGAATGGACCATATTGATATAATTTTGAATAAATAGGATTCTATTAAGAATGGATAGTCATATGGCAGTTATGGAAAAGTTTCCATAATGGGAGTTGGGTATTGAGAAAGTTAGAAACTTTTATGCAGGAAGGATGTTCAAAGGAATGTACTTTGAATTTGAGACTTCATCTCCATGGAATTGTCTTGTAACAATCTCCAAAGTAATACCTTGTAATATCGTTGGTCAAGTTTCTGTGAGTTTTGGTACCTAGAGATTACAAAAGGAATCTTTGCATAATAGTTTAGAACTAACACATTCTAATAGTGGCAAGAATTTGACATTCTTACACTTGAAGATTTGGAATTGTGAAATGAGGTTAATTTGAAATCAAATTGATTTATTTCACAAAGTAAGGACCAACGATAAACATGGTGTGCATGCTTGGAGCATGGGATAACTATTGTTTTAATTCAAGTATTAAGTTGATCAATCAAAAAATTATACAATGAATAATGAGTAATCAATATGGTGATTAAATAAAAAGTGTTTTATTTACGCCCACAATTTTTGGGGCTATATAGGATTAGTATTATTCTTGTGTTTCACTTTGCATGTTTTGACTTCCAGAATAATAAGATTATTCAAACTATCCATAGTTTATCATACTTTAGAAGTAGGTATGAAAAAAGACTGTCATGAGTTGGATTGCATGATTGCCTAAGGAGTTAGGCATAGCAACAAGTTTTCTACTCCATTCATGAGTACTTCTGAAATAGATTTGAGTATTGGATTCAACCCGTGCTCATTTGAATCACTTCATGGAATTTATCACGAGTGATCGTGAGACGATAATATCATATAAATCTTTAAACCTAGATATATGAGTTGTTAACTATGATTTGGTTGTACATTGATAGTATGAAAATACATCGGTAACTCAATGTTATAAAACGTATTGTTGTGTATAATTTAATGAATAGTTAGTAAAAGCATATGAGTCAAAGTTTATCTGTTCCTTTTTATCTTAAGAGGATTAAAAGCGATATCTTGGGCCCCTCGATGATTCTGTTTTGACTTATGTGTCAAGCCCGGTCAGAACTAAATTGATGTGTTTAGTTATGTTCTATGTCAGACGAATCGAAAATCAGGAAACTAATTGTTGTACAATAAGTATGACATTGTTCCATGTATGTCCAACTAATATCTTGAGAATAGAGTATTATATGATCCCTTAACTGAAGGACACGTCACTGACTAGGTCAGAGTTTGACAATGGTTTTTGAAAGCTTACGATTGCTAAGTCGGATTCTAAAGTACATTAACAAAAATAGTTATTAGACTTATCCAAGTGGGATATTGTTGGATTTGGTGTCTAAGCCCATAACTATAACTGGTATGTACTTGACCTAATTGTAGCATGGTCCTTTTGGGTTGCCTTCACCAGCGCAACTTGATAGGATGGATTTATGAGAATAAGATTATTTATGGTTTATTAATATATTACAAGTATAATATATTAATATGGAGTTATCTAATTACTATTGATCAAGAATTAATTTATTAATTGTGTGATCAAAATAGACTAATTAAATATATGGGGATTGATTATGTAAATCAATCATTCTTGTAGTGTGGGCTTATGATCCATGATTATGGGATAAACTAATCCATGGATAGTCCATGGAGGTTAAACCCATGGAGCATGAGAATGTGGAAAGTCATGGGTTATTAGGGTTTACCAAGTGTAACCCTAGCATGTGTAACACTATAAATAAAACCCTCCATAGACCAAAATTGGTTTCGTCTTCTCTTTGAGATAAATAGATTATTCTATTAATCCATCCTCTTGAATATGGTGTTTGTGAACCATTAGAGGCATCACACTTGAGGTGCTCAAGCTTTCAAAGGTTAAGAACTACAAGTCCTTCTAAGAGGTAAGTCATCCAACTAGTTGTATTGTTCATTTGACAATTTGTATGCTAGTTAGGACAATGCTTTGGAAAAATGATAATGCATGTATAATTAGAGAAAATATAGATCTAAAGCATTTATGGTTGCATGTGCACTTAGGAAGTGTTATAGTACTCAAAACCCAACACCATGTAAATGGTACTTCGGACCCCCATAGAGGTAGTGTCGCCAAATCTTGAGAGTGAAAACAACCGCCCCCAGCTCCAAGTCATTCGTGGGGTAATTCGCCTCGTGAAGCTTCAACTGCCTCGATGCGTAGGCGATGATGTGCCCTCTCTGCATCAATATTGCGCCCAAACCCAAAATGGAAGCATCGCAGTACACTATGAAATCCTCCACGCCCTCTGGCAGGGCTAAGATCGACGACTCGCACAATCTCTGTCTCAACGTCTCAAATGCTGCCTACTGCTCAGGCCCCCAGCAAAAGAGAATGGCCTTCTTCATCAGCCGGGTCAAGGGTACTGATATTTTCGAGAATTCCTAAATGACTCTCTTATAATAGCCTACTAACCCAAGGAAACTCCGAATCTCGGATGGATATTTCAGAACCTCCCATCTCATCACGGTCTCTACTTTGGCCGGGTCGACCAAAATCCCATTGTGGTTGACAAGGTTCCCAAGAAACTACACCTCGCGCAACCAGAACTCATGCTTGGAGAACTTGGCATACAAGCTCTCCCTCCTCAAGGTGTCCAATAGCTCTCGTAGATGTTCCTTGTGCTGCTCCTGCGTCTTGGAGTAAACCAAGATGTCGTTGATAAAGACTATCACAGACTGAGTTCTACCACGAACCTCTTCGCAAAACGCTTTCACTCTATTCCATAACATAGGGACCGAAATCAAGAGAACCACTGCGGGATGAACTAGTAAAGTCCCGAGTGATGAAGACCCTATACCCACTAGATTTGACCTAGACCGAGAAAATTCAGAACCTTCGGGAGAGTAGTTGCAGTAGATGCTCGCACTACTCATGCACCTCGTCCACCCAGTTATAGACAAGTGGTGCTTATCATCCTCCACCCTCTCGCGAGGAGGAAATCGTCGTCGCCCTGTAGACGATGAATTATATTTTCCGAAGTAAACACTAGGATACCGAGAACCACAGGATAACCTTCGCAGCCAAGAATACTTGGTAAAGTGCGAACGTAGTTGCGTTAAGCCTCGTAACCCTGATCCCGAAGAGATTATGGACTCGACACCAGCTTTGGTGTTAGTCGAGGGATTATGCAGGAGCACGCACTTTCCACGCTAGAATAAACCACAGTCTTAAAGATTCCTTGGACTAATAGGTGTTCCACGAATACTATCTCACGCAGAGATAGTAGAACCACCTCCCGAAGTAGTCCAAAACTCGTCTGGTGAAACCCTATCTCCCCGATCCTCAGGGTTTCCGTACCTCAAGCGTCGTTAGTGCAGGTCCATTTTGCACAAGCTTGGGATAGACACTCTATAGCAAACCGATGACCATAGTCGCGCAACCCACTTGACGATCTAGGAAGCCTCTATCAGCCAGTTGGCAAAAAACACGAAACTGAAGACCACTTGAGATTCCTAAGAACCAACCTGAAGGACTACACTACCAGTACGAGAGAGAACGTTAGGAACTTCGGAATGGCAATCACGCCAGTGATGATCTTGCCATAGAAGTACACTATGTTCTAAGTGCTGAAAGGCTCTACCCTTCCGAGAGCGTAGGACCATCCGAGAATACTCATGGAGACATGGTCCAACCCTTTTCAGGACGCTACTACCTTCGGATATGCCACAAGATTCACACCCGATCGATCCACTTCTTAGACTTGATATGTGATTTCCCGACAACACTCTTCGTGCCTCACTCATCTTGATAGAATCCATCGAGAACCCTGACTTCATAGATACACCAGTCGGAACCCGCTAGCTACACTAGACGGAATGCGCATCCCGTATGTGAAGGTCTGTGAGAATGACAAACACAGACTAGAAATCACTTGGGAATGCAAGGGCAACCATATAGGAAGTACTCCCTTACCTCTACTCGGCAATTCATACCTACTTCCTTGCCTAGACCTGAATTTCGGGACGAAATTCCCTCTAACGGGGGGATGATGTGACAACCCAAGTTGTCCCGTTACATTTCCCCGTTACCGCTAACGGAATATTCCACTGTATAAAAGTTCCATTAATTAGAGAGCATCAATTTAATAAGCATTCCATTTGATTACCTTTAACATGCCGTTAAGTCGTGATAAAAGGAAATAAAAACACAGGTCACGCATTTCCATTTATTGGGAAAATGTCAAGTTTTATTATTACGACCACTAAATCGGGTGCGACCAAAAGCCCCGTTTAACGGCAGTATCGGGTAAAATTCCACTGAGCCCCGACTGAGAAACCCATATAAGGGTGAGTGGAGTCCATTGGAGACTTTTTACACTCTCTCTGTATACTCTCTCTCTAGACCCGTTTTCGCCCCGAATCCGCAACCAAACGCTTCCAAATTGTAAGTCCGCTTACCCTAGCCTATTCTAAACATATTAATTCATGTTTATAGCCCAAAAATCGGACTTAGAAGCATTGGAAAAGGAGTTTACGGCCTAAGCACCTCCTTAGGCCGTAAACACCTAAAACAAGGCCAAAACGACCCAAACTTGTCCCCAATGGCTAGGAAATAAATTGAGGTAATAGCCTAGGAGTGTTTGCACATTTAAAACAATCAGTTTAGAGGGTAAAAGAGAGTTTACGGCCCAAGCACAAGCTTAGGCCGTAAACTCCTCAAAATCTTGTATAAAGGCCCCAAAAACACTCCCAAACCACACTAGGGTTTAACACATAAATTAAGGGCATATTCCTTTGGGTTTATATCACTTAAACACATTAAAATGAAGGATGAAAATGAGTTTACGGCCCAGGTCTATACCAAGGCCGTAAACTCCCCAAATCATGCCCAAAAGTTGGTTTTTGTTCACCAAATGGCCTTAGACATTTACCATAAAATACAAGGAATGATTTAGGGGCTTAAACACAAGAAATGGGAGGATTAAAAGGAGTTTACGGCCCAAGCATTTACCTAGGCCGTAAACTCCCCAAAACCCCCTCAAATGTTGGTTTTAATCACCCATAATAGCATCAAACTTCATAAGAAAATTCTAGAAAGGCAATAGGGACTTTAAACTTTACAAATCACTAAGGGTGAGAGTTTATGGCCGTAAACTCCCTTGGGAGAGTTCCTAGGCCGTAAACTCCTATAAAATGCCCTTAGGAGCCTCAAACCCACTCATGCCTTTTAGGAAAAGTGCTTGGAATAATTCTATGAACAAGCTAGAAGCATCAAACACCCAAGAATATGACCTTGGGAGTTTACGGCCGTAAACTCCCATAGGTTGGGCCGTAAACTCCTTGTTTGGTCCATGTTGATGCTTTAAATCCATTCACACACTTGATATTTGAGTTTAGCAAAGTTCCACAACTGATAGGAGACCCTTAGCACCCTTAAACGCTACCCGAGACCCCAAACACTCAACCAAAAGTGTTTTCCGCTCCTTTGAGTGTGTATAATTGTTTAATTAGTGTATTATATGCTAATTGTATGTGAACATATGTTATCATATGTTAAAATAGGTCCTTGTGTGTGTTCAAGTCCTTGCGTGACCCCGAACGCCCAAACGACACCTTCGTCGGACCTACTTACACCAGGTGAGTTCATACCCCTGAATGAACCTTTTAAATGATTTTAAATGTTTTATAGGGGGGATTACAAGTTAAACATGCCAGTTATCATATCAATCACATGTGATTGATAACCCGCATGCACAAAGATTTTACCACTCTTTACACTGTTTTATCGAGTAGGACACTATAAGGATTTTTACTTGTTTTAAAACTTTTACTTACACTGATTTATCCGAATTCAATCTAAACATATTTTACGAAAGGATACAATCTGTGAAATTTTCTGTTCATAAAGGCTTTTCATCAAAAATTCCCTTTTTCGACGTATATCTTTACTTGTTATTTACTGCCGCTTCGCTTATACTTATTTTATACTCCTACTCTGTAATGCTTTCGCTTATACCTGAAGTCACTTATACCTGATGACGCTTATACTTATTCACCCTCTTACTTAGTGATACGAGTCTACTTCGCTTATACTTGAGATCGACTTTACTTCACTTATACTTGATACGCTCTTACTTCACTTGTTGTCATCTCCACTTCGCAATGCGCTTATACTTATTCGACATTTATACTTCACTTGCGACCGCTCTTACTTCACTTGTTAGACACTCCTACTTCACGAGAATCACTTTTACTTGATACCCACTCAAGCATAGTTAGATGTATGTCTGTGCTTGTGTAGATGCATATAAATAATGGTTGAAGGACTTAGGAAGGTTTGTCCGCCCTATTTCGTTTTCTTCGTTGAGATGTGGTCTGGTGGGACCGGATGTCCGTCCGAATGTCATTTGATTCATTAGTTATATACCATGTATACAAGCTTAGGCATACGGGTTACTTCAGTTAGTTCAGTTAAGAGTCTCTACCTCAAGTCTACACTTTCATTAGAAACCCACTATTGGGAAGTCTTTACCTCTAGTCCAGCACTTTCATTAGAAACCCACTATTTGGGATGCATCTTCAGGACACGGCCTTCTCCGTCGTCTAGTTGGTAACCAGAGTCTCCTATAGGGAGAGCGGACATTGTGTGTATAGATCTATACGGGACTGACACCCCCGCACCCTGACTGCTAGCTACAGTCCACGGCTCACCAAGCCAAGGGGTGACAAATGTCACATGATATAGATGCTTGTAGGGCATCTGGAACTCTAGTCAGTATGGTTACGAGTATCCTGGGTTACCTTATAATTCATGGCTTTAAGGTAACGGTATTTTCGTCAGCAATTTACACTGTATGCTGATGTCACTCTTCAGAGTCACACTGTTTTGACCTTGCTAGACATATCTTTCATTTGATACTGTCTGGGGTCTGTAGTCACTGTTTTGACCTTGCTAGACGTATCTTTCATTTGATACTGTCTGGGGTCTGTAGTCTCTGTTTTGACCTTGCTAGACGTATCTTTCATTTGATACTGTCTGGGGTTTGTAGTCCTTGTTTTGACCTTGCGAGATGTACCTTTCATTTGGTACCATCTTCGGTCTATATTCCTTGTTTTAGACCTTACCAGCTGTACCTTTCATTTGGTACCTTCTGGGGTCTGTGTCTCTCCTTGTTGGACTGAACCAGGCGTGTCGTTAGTTCGATACTCTCTTGGAGTCTATGATTCTTTGCCTTAGTCAGCAGTCCTCACTGCTGAGGCATATGTTATTCCCTGATGTCTCTTGCTTTCTTTAATAATCAAATTCAGTATTTTGATAATAACAGCAATTAAGGGAAAACTACCTTTTACCACATTACACCGAACAGTCTTGGTAGAAGGCTGCTTTATTTAAAGAAAATATAGGATTTTCTGGAAATAACACTGATGCATTGAAAACACTTAAACTGCGACTTATTAAAGTTATTTGACTAAATGACACTAAATACTTATGAACTCACCAGCATTTGTAAAAATGTTGATACTCGCTTTTCAAATAACTTGTAATCTCAGGTCAGCAATTAGACAGGTACATCGCCGGAGCTGCTGATGAAGATGGCTTAAGTACCTTGCTGCACTTTATATATTTTGCTTGTATTACTTTGACAATATGTAATGTAACCATGTAAAATTATTACTATTAATGCAATGTATTGTTGTACTTTGATTACTATATGCATGTGTTGTGATACTTGACATGACGTCATCCACCCCGGAACGTTTCCGCCGTTCCGGTTTTGGGGTGTGACAGTCTCTGCCTTCCTCTTCTTGAGGTGCTCTATATCAATCTCCCTCTCTCTCGCCCTCGCAATCATGGAATCTAGTCTCGGGTAGCATGAGTAGCTGATATGCTCCCAGATGTCAGCCCTCAACATGTCATGGTATTGGGTCTTCTTCATCTCCTCGTCACCCGTGTATTGAGGTACCAATAAGGCCCTCTCCCTGAACTTGGTGGTAATCTCTGCCACCGACTCAGTCCTCTGTCTCATATCAAGAAACTCCCTGGTCGACTGTTGAAGCTCCACAGCCAGTACGAACTCAGCCCTAAACCTGGTCACAAAGTTCGACTAGTTCATAGCCTCAAAGACTGGGGCTCATAATTAATCGCTAACTGCCTCCCAGCAGTCCCTCACCCTATCCTTCAAACATCCAGTAGCATATCGAACCTTCGACCCCTCAGGGCAGAAGCTAGTCAACTGAGCAGACTTCATGTCTACAATCCACCTCCTGGAAACGATGGGGTCCTTCACCCCGTGAAAGTCTGGCGCACCACACCCCTTGAAGTCCTTCAAGGACAATGTGCGCGATCCTGACTGGCTGGATGCCATGTCACTCCGGTATGCTCTGAGGCGATCCTCTATCAGCTCGATGATCCACTCGTTGATCGACCCAAAAATCATAGGGGTCGCCTCAAGGATGCCTCTCGTGATCTCGGAAGCAATGAAATCATGCATTCCCTCATCGACTGGCTCAACATCTGATCCCGAACCTGATCTTGATCCTAAACCTCCTCCTCTGTGACGTGTAATCATCACCATTCTGAAACAAAACATATAATCGTCAGGGTCATACATAACCTCGAGAGGTCTCACACATTCTTCAAGTTCTCTGGTTCTATCTCGGCCCTCCTAACTCGAGTACGGATCCTCTGCTTTTAGTAGTACGGGCCCATAATACCTTCCACATCTATCTGTACTCTCCTCAAGGATTGCCTTGACTTCACCAAGTTCCTTCTACTACTTTGCTCACTGCACTAATCTCATCCTAGGCTTACCCTAGGGTAACTCTCCGACTTACTCTCTGTCATCAACTGCATAAGGAATCCCTTTTACCTTTACCTAACTAGCTCGCGAATACCATTACATATCACTAAGACTAGATAATTCTTCGAATGAAATATCCTACCCTACAACGGTTGAACTCATACAAGAGCTGTGCAATAGGGCTAGACTTAACCTTCTGAAATTATTTAGTCCTCGCAATATGTAACTTAACGTATTCGATTACTAGTCAGCTAATGATAACCAGGATTCGAAGAAGCATAAAGCAAGCAACATTCGAGCATCGAGTACCCTAAACCAATCATACTCTAATCAGGCCATCATATCACTGACTATTGAGTTCTAGCATGAATCTCAATAAGCACATATAGCAGGCACATAAGGCATCTTCCTAGAACCTTAGACCTAATCTAGCATGTAGTTCTCATAATCATATCATATATCAAAGCAAACATGTATGGGTATCTTGGGGAAAACTTACTGGAGCTCGGCCGATTGCACGCATCACACACCTTGTTCTTTTCAATTTCTTCTCTATTCAAATTCTTCTTTAGATTCCTTTTATAAAATGATTTTCTTTTGAAAATTTCCATACCAAGTTCTTGGTTTGAGTTTAGACACACCCGAGAGTGTGCCCGAATCCCTCAAACCAAGGTACTGATACCAACTTGTAACATCCCAATTTCCAAGACCAAAAATTTTGTTTTTAATTAAGTAAATTATAAAATAGTTTACTGAAAAACATCATCGGTATAATATTGAACCCATAAAACTATATGTCAAATTTCATAAAACATGTCATGAAATAGTAATAATATCATAGTACAATCCCAAGAGCATCTTAGTGCAGAAATCATGTGTGTAATGCGCTGCAATCAAGCCGGCTCCTTTCCCCGTGAGGAAGATGTACCTGAAACCAAAACTAAAAACTCTAAGCACGAAGCTTAGTGAGTTCCCACATCATACCACATACCATACAATAACATTCTAGCCATGCATATCTGGGTGTCGGCCTCCCCTTTAATCTATTTCAACCGGATAGTTGCCTAGCATATCTGGGTGTTGGCCTCCCCTTCGGCCTATTTCAACCAGATAACTGCCTAGCATATCTGGGTGCTGGCCTCCCCTTAGGTCTATTTCATCCAGATATCAGGGACTATTTCATCCATATCACTACCACATAGAATCATATCATACTCGCACATAGAACATAACATATAGTGGCATACCAGAAAATTATCACACAGACAATCATCTAACTACAAGCTCCTACTAGTGGATTGGCATTGTGGCCTTAGACCCATTTCTACTAGAAGGTAACTCAACTCGTAAAGTAGAGTGTCGAATCTCATGGAAAGTAATCTTTAATAGCTGCTCCGATAACTCCCAGCTATCATAATCACAATAACACTCAATCACAATTTATAATACTACTTAGGGTAAAATGACCATTTTACCCCCTTGGCCTAATTTGAGCCATTCATAAGGCCTAATTCTAACTTATTGTACCAAGTGCCCCCATGTCCCATTAAAGTCTCCCAAAGACCTACTAGTGGCCTAATTTTCTGAATTGGGCCATATTCCTCAAATGAGTTCATTACAATACAAAAGTCCTTAGCCCAAAATATAATTTCAAAAGGCCTAACATGGCCCAATAGGTCCAATACTCAAATTTCAAACAGCCCCAAAACTATACTTCATAGTGGGCCATGGGGTCCAATAGTCCAGGCCCAGTCCCCTAAGGCCCAAAAAGCCCAATGCAGCCACTCTGTATGCGTACGTGTGGCGTACCTAGCACGTACGCCCAGCGTATGTTGGCCTTAACCGAAAATGGGAAGTTAATCTAGTACGTACAGTGTACCAGGGTGTACGCTTAGCGTACAGGCCAACTTTCTTGGGACTTCATACGTGACTTAATCCATTAAGTCTTCACGTCGAAAATGTAGATCTAGGTCCTTTAAGACCTCCTAATACATAAAGTCACAAACTTTATGTGCTTGCATGCATGGTTGGGGGTCAAAACATGATTTTAGTCCTTTAACAAGCTTTATAACCATCAAACACTTGCATGGTTGTGGCTTAACCATCAAGGTCCGATTTTTATGACTCTTAGTGCCTCTAAGAGCCCAGAAGGACAACTCTTATGGTCTGAAATCGTCAAGATGCAAGAAGCCTCAACAATGGAGTCCAAAAGTGGCATAAAACACCCCAACAACAAATCTAAACATGCAATAGTCATGTTTGAAGCTTGATACCTCAAATAAGTTAGCAATGGTGCTAATCTCCTAGATCTACAAGCTCCTTTTGAATCCTTGCTCCTTCTTCAAGCTCCTTTCTCTTCCAAAACACCAAAACTACACCAAGATACTCTCAAATGGCTTCCAAATCACAAGGACACACAAATATGGGTTAGGTTTTTCGTGGTGGATGCATAAAGGTGAGAGGGAGGCTGGACCAAAGGCATAAGGTCCTTTATATAGGGATCAAACCCTTAAAGTTAGGGTTTTAGAATCTGCATGCGTACGCTGGATGTACCCTTTGGTATGCTGGGCGTACGTGCATGGCCTCCTTGCCCAATTCTCTTGAATAAGCTGAGCGTACCTGGCATAGTATGCCCCATGTAATGCTCTTCTCAGCCTAATTCTTGAAGCCCGACTATCCTGGCACAACCCATTATTCAATAAGATAAATAATATTATTACTTGCAAATCCCTGATGTTACACCTAACGAAACTGTGCTTTTGAGATAGCGAAAAATATTCTTCACAACAGTAAGATGAGGTTCTCTAGGATTTGATTGATACCTAGCACAATTGCACACAGAAAACATAATATCAGGTCTATTGGCCTTGAGTTATAATACCGAACCTATCATGCTTCGATACAATGTGAAATCAACAGCTGGTTTGTCCAAATATGGACTTAGTCTTGTTCCAACTGCCACAGGTACTTGTAACTTTGAACTATTCGTCATGCCGAACTTCTCAAGAAAATTTCTTGTATACTTCTCTTGATTGATAAAAATTCCTTCTCTGCTTTAATGAATATTTAATCCCAGAAAATTGTTTATCTTCCACATCATGCTCATCTTAAACTGACTTTTCATCATATTTTCAAACTCAATTAACAATTGAGGATCAGTTGAACCAAAAATAATATCATCGACATAAATTTGAACAGTAATGAGATGATTCCCAACTTTCTTTCGAAAGAGAGTGGGATCAACAGATCCTTCTTTAAATTTCGAAAATTTTAAGAAATTAGTAAGAGTGGCATACCAGGCACATGGAGCTTGTTTAAGACCATAAACAACTCTGTCTAAAATATAACAATAGTCAGGGTATTGAGAATTGATAAAACCTGGTGGTCGTTCAACATAAATCATTTCTTCGAGAACTCCATTGAGAAAAGCACACTTCACATCCATTTTATATACATCAAAGTCCTTATGTGCTGCATAGGCTAAAAATATTCGAACAACCTCGAGTATCGTGACAGGGGCAAAGGTTTCTTCATAATCAATCCCTTCTTGTTGCGAATATCCTTTTACAACTAGCCTAGCCTTATTTCAATCAATATTTCCTTCTTTATTAGTTTTATTTTTAAAAATCCATTTTAAGCCTATCACTAACACATATTTTGGTTTTGGAATTCGACGTGATACTTTATTTCCTTTGAATTCAGCAAACTCAGATTGCATAGAATCCAATCAGGATCTTTATAGCAATCTTGACTATTTTGGGTTCAATTTTCGAAATAAATACATTACACATGCAAAATTATTGGTGTGCATTAAGTACCTCATTTTTAGCACAAAGTTGAGCTCTAGTCAAAACTCCATCTTGAGGATTTCCAAGAATTTGTTCTTTTGGATGACTTTGCGTCCACTTATCCATTGGAGGAAATGCAGGATCAAAGTCCAAAGGTGCATCTTCGAACATTTATTCAGTTTCAGATCCTTCACCTGCATTTGAAAAATTATCATTAATATCAATAAATTCATCATTTTGATCATTTGAAACATTTGTATTATCTGCGTCTTGGTCCCCCTCGACA
Organism: Lactuca serriola; assembly: GCF_051521515.1. NCBI lineage: Eukaryota > Viridiplantae > Streptophyta > Magnoliopsida > Asterales > Asteraceae > Lactuca > Lactuca serriola. The sequence continues at coordinate 99,638,066 of NC_136413.1, read as the reverse complement.
ATTAGAATATTATCAAGATGCTCCACCTCGACATCAACACTCATTCTTTCTCTTTCCCCCTCGAAAGTATGCTCCCCCTCACTTTGAGCAGACGAATTCAAGTGCTCCCCCTCCACTTGAACATTTGATGCAACATACATACTTTCGTTATTTCTGGAAGAATTTGTTGATGAAAGCGAATCATTGTTATCATGTGTGAGAGTTGAATCATCAGAATGTTTCGATGCTTCAGGCACTTGATTGTCATCAGCATTAACTTCTGCATCAATTTCCCGATCTGGAACACCAAAAATCAAATCATAATAAAATCTAATGAATTCAAAGTTTGAGATTCATTATTTGATTCATTCATTATTGGATTTTTTTCAAAGGTCTTTTCAACTTCTTTAACATAATAATCATCAAAAGTAAGATTAAATGTTTCTTCGATTTTCCTCGTGCGTTTGTTTAACACCCTGTAATCAACCGAATTATGAGAATATCCCAAGAATACCCCTTCATTAGCTTTTGACTAAAATATCGAAAGATGATCCTTGAGATTCATAATGAAACACCTGCATCCAAAAACATGGAAAAATTGAACATTTGGTTTCCGGTTGTTGATAATTTCATAAGGAGTGATGTTAAAATGACGATGAATAAAAGATCGATTTTGAGTAAAACATGAAGTGCAAACTGTTTCGGCCTATAGATATTGAGGAAGATTCACATATGTGAGCATTGATCTTGTTGATTCGCAAAGTGAACGATTTCTCCTTTCTACAACACCATTCTGTTGAGGATTGTGAGGTGAAGAGAAATTATGCGAAATTCGTTTGTCAGTTAAGAACGAATCAAGAACAGTGTTCTTAAATTCTGAGCCATTGTCACTCTTGATTTTTCGAACCTTTATCTAAAAACTTAATTCAATATGCTTGATGAAGTCGATCATTGCTTGAGTAGGTTCGGATTTCAGTCTTAGAAAATATACCCAAGTAAACCTTGAAAAGTCATCAATGATGACCAATATGTATCTCTTCTTGTTGAGAGTCTCAAAATTTGATGGTCCACAAAGATCAATGTGAAGAAGTTCCAAAGGTTCAACAATCTTTGAATCAATGACAATCGGATGACCTTGTCTGTGTTGTTTTCCTTGTTCGCAAGCTGCACACAAAGTATCATTATAAATTTTTAACAAAGGTAAACCTCAAACAAGATCATTTACCACCAATTTAATCAGATTTCGAAAATTGAAATGAGAAAGTCTTCGATGCTAGAGCCAGCTAACATTAGATGAAGTTTTCGAAAGTAAGCTCACCGAGGGAATCCCAACAATTGGTTTGTTGTAGAGAGTAAACATATCGCCTTTTCTTTTTTATTTGAGCAATACTTCCTTTGTGTGTATGGTCGAAATCACACTTCCTTCTTCATTAAGCACAACTAGATTGCCAGTGCCCACAACATGTAGTGAAACACTTATCAAGTTATGTTGAAGGCCTTCGACATAAGCTACCCTGTTCACTGTGAATTTCCTATTTGTTACTTTTCCATATCCTTTGACTTGGCATTTCTGATTGTTGCCAAATTTCACTACTCCTGCATTCTTTAAATCTCAATAACCATGAAGCTTTTCCTTTCTTCCAGTCATGTGATGAGAGCAACCACTATCAATGTACCATTTGTCATCATATTACTCGTCACTTAAAACCTACAATCAGTGAAAGAATCTAGGTCCCCAAGGTTGTTTGGGTCCTTTGTGCTTAGATTGAAAAACATTGTGATATGAATATCTTAGAATCCAATTACGAACTTTAGATTTGATACAATCAATTATGTCAACTTCGTTAGTTACAGGCAGAGAAATGTAATCATTCACAGGTTTACAGTGTTCACTGACTTTCGCCTTTTGTTTCTCAGTTCGTTTCTCATTAACCTTTGCTTTTGGAATAGCTCTCCATTGCTTGACTGAAGGATTCAAATTTTGGATGAAGAACTTCCATTCCAAGATTCATTCAGATACTTTTCATAAGCATCCTTAATTTGTTGTTGAGAACGCTTCCCTGATTGAAATGTTTTCCTTTTTCCTCCGAGTCAATGGTTAATGTTTTTCACATATGACTTTCCTTTGACATACGCAACTTTGGAAACTTTATCCGTAGGGGGATTGGGAAAATTTGGTTTTTTTTTGTGTGAAAGTAACATTTCTTGTAGAATGAAATTTATCAAACTTTTGAGTTGAAAACATCGGTTTCGTTTGAGAAGAAAAACAATTGTGAACATTATTTGGATTATTCAAATACTGGTTTTTTCTTGAAAAATGATTTTGTGAAAATCTTGTTTGATGATTTGAATTGAAATTACTTGTTGATTGATGAGTTGTAAACTTCTTTGCATGAGATGTTTGACCATTTGTTTTGGAATTTGATTTTGACTTTTGAGTTTTAGATTTTGAAAAATCATTTTCTGGGTTTATTTGGAGATAAATCTTTTTGAGTTAGAGCGGGATTTTTCTTATTTTCAACTTTCTTTTGAGAAGAAGTTTGAACCGATTTAGACTTTTTCTGTTCAGATGATTTATTTAGCAAAACATCTGGTTTCTTTCAAGACTCAATGGTTTGCCAAAACACTTTCTTTCTTGCTTGTCTTTTTGAAATACCACTTTCTTTCGAAATCTTTTCAATTTGTTCCTTAAAATCTTGAGAATTAATTTTGACATGTTGTGAAACAATGTCAACTTGTTTTGAAAGATCTTTTGAATTTTTAGATTTTTCAACCCAAATTCGTTGTGGTTTTTGTCATAGTAAAGTGTACGAATTCTTCGTTAGATTGTTTTCGATAGTACTTTGGTTTGAGACAAGTCCTTCTTTTGATCCCTTCTTGTTATCTTCTTCAATCATTTTATTAAACTCAAGTATAATATTATCACTATTTCCTGTTGTGACAAAAACCTGATTCGGAAAGATAACCTCTTATGAGAATTTGAAATTTGGATACACAACTGTATTTGTTTCAAGGTAATGAGAACCTTTTTCCTTCATAACTTTTTCGAATTTATCAGTTTCGTCAAAAACCTGATCAACTACAACCCTTGGAATTGTTGTTTCTTTCGGAACATCATCATTTTCATCATCACTGTCTGTTTGGAAATTTTCGATAGTCACATGGTCAAGATCATGAACTTTCGAAGTTGAGGGTAGAGTAGTGTTAACTTTAACCGTAGAATCATTAAAATTTTTCATTGCCTTTAGCCATTGATGTGACATTAATGACAAACAACTGAGAACAATCAATAACTTCCTCCTCTTGAATTTCATGAATATCATCAGATTCATCTTTGATATCATCAAAATTAGTTTGAGAGTCAGATTTCGAATTCTCAGTTCTTTTTAAAATCTTTATATGTTCATTTTTGGTCAAGGTTGCATTTACAATATCAACTAATTCATTAGCATCTAGACATTCATCAATTTTCACTATACCATATGCATATCTATTATCTGGAACCCTATTGAATTCAATAATTATCTTTTCATAGTCATAGGAAATACAGTCAATTTTCTCCCTTTTGAATGCTAAAAAGGGCAAAAGTTTCCTATGTTTTTCTTTGCCAATATCCGATGAATGATGCAATGTTGTCAATTTAGCATATAATTGTTTAGCTGAGTTACAATATATATTTCTTTGTTTTAACAACAATTTAACGTCAACACTTAAGTTATCCCTATCACACATAAGATTTGTTATTTGAACATCTAAGTATTTTATTTTCGCTTTCTTCGATTCCAACATCCTCTAAGGTTCTAAGAGTAGTGTGTTCGACTTCTTAGTATCATTACTAGAAGAAATAAGTAGATCATTAACATAAGTAATAGTTGCATCAAACTCAGATAGCATCGAATCTTATGCATTAGATGGAATATTAAAATATTGTAAAAGAGAACGTACTTGAGAAGTCATTGGTGATTTGTGTGAAGATGTCGAAACAAAGCACTTCCCAATAATTTTCTCTTCCTCTTTTTCCTCATGCATCGCGAACATAGCCCCATGTGTAAGTTTACACATCTTATCATCATCAGAACTAGATGACCAAATCTGGTATGTTCCCTCTTCTTCATCCATACCTTTGGCCACCAGAGACAATCCCTTCGTCTTTTCATGAACCTCTTCCAATCTTTCAACATAATAAGCTTCATCTTTGACCTTATTCTTGTTGTCATCTCGCTTCCGCAGCATACAATCATTGGCCATATGATTCGCTCCATTGCAGTAATGGCAATTGAATCCAGAATCACCTTTAAGCTTTTTCTCTTTCTTCTCTTTCTCAGCACGCACTTCCTTTTTCTCAAATTTCTTTTCTTCATTCCTATATTTTCCACCAAAACTTCCCTTCACATCACTTGTTTTAGACTTTGCATTGAAAGACTTCTTGAAAAATTTCTTTACTCGATTGTTAGAGTAAAATGCCATAGCTTCGTCATCAGAGTTGGCGATTAGACCTGCATCTTCTGAATTCTCCTTCTCATCAACCTCTTTCTCAGCTTCTCTTCCAGTAAATTTTGAAACAAGTGCAAGTGGACCACCTAAACTGAGCTTTGATTCCTCAGCAATTTCATTCACTTCGTATTCATGTGCTTTCATCACATTGTAAAGATCATTTAGAGAGAAGTAATCAAAACTTTGCTATGTCTTTATCAAGAGGCTGACATTTCTTCATTCCTTCCAAAGACCCATGATGAAAGTGAGATTAAACTCCATTGTTGATCGGATGACTCCATATCGATTACATTTGAAGATGAGCTCATTCAGACGATCATAATAAGATTCAATTGTCTCTCTTTCCTTCTGCTTGGATTCGCCTAATTCAAACAGACATTGTTTGATGGAACTAATCTTCATTTTTTCGCTTCCTTGATACTTTTCCTTCAAAGTATTCCAAATCTCTTTTGCAGTCTTGCAGCTATGCATGTAATTTTAAACAATAGGAGGAAGAGCACATATGAGTTCTCTCATACATTTCTTTTCATTCTTCAACAATCTTTCAGACTATTCATTGACATTTTGATTGTTACAAGAAGTTCCAATACTCTGAACAGTAGGAGGAGGACAAACATCACCGAGAATACACTTCCAGAGTTCCTCATCAATTTCCTTCAAGTAATCCTCCATTCGATCAGCCCACTGATCGTAGAAATCATGAATTAACATCGGAATCTTCGTTGATGAACCAAGGAGATGAGAGTAAGAAGTCATTGTGTTCATATTAAATTTTGACATTGTTGTATGGAAAATTTTGAGAAAATCTCAAATCAAATTGATATCAAATAGCTAAAACACTCAGAATTCAAAATTCAAACACTCAATTTTACAACTAGAACGCAGAATAGACTCACGATAGATTATCTAAGATGATTTTCTGAAGCAAAAGGGAGGAAAATTGAAATCTAGAACGAGACTCAAAACTTTTGCAAAAAGTCATAAAATCAGAACAATTTTGTATGAATCCTGCTCCGATACCAAATGTAGTTGTAATGAAATCGAGTATGAATAACGAGATCAGAGTAAAGTACGAATGATGAACATGATATCTAAAAAAAGTATGTTTGGCTCAATTATGCTTTCAGAAGTACAGAGAGTGTTTAGAAAAAATAACGCAAAGTTCTTATCTATCTCTAGTACACATCCCATATTTATAGGGATCAAGAAAGCACACAAAAAATACAAGGGACTGAACATTGAAGACTTCGATACATAACATGCCCTTATAACAAAATAACAAACTATCGAAACTATCCATGACCTTCGACACCTCACAACAATATTTGACACATACAAATAACTCACAGAAGATTTATCAGTTGCGAAGGCTGAGATAATCTTCATAAATGACAAAAATCTTCAAGATAATAAACCAATCAGGACTGTTCCCTTGAACTAATCATGATATCTTCAAGGTTACGTTCTGATACCACTTGTAGGTTCCCATTTTGTCGATTAGATTGGTGAGAAAAGATAATATCAAGAAGATAATCATATGAGAACATGATGAACATAATATGTGAGTAAAACGGTAGTGGATAAATAGAGAAATACAAAATATTACAATAACAACTCTCATGGATGGGGAGCATCCCCACCCAAAAACTCTCTCCACACTAAAATCTACATAGTGAACACTTACAATAAAATGACCATCACCTCCACTTTATATATTAGTGGAGGGAATATGCTTTTCATATAAATGAATATTCTAACCTAATAAACACTCATCATTGTAGAGCATTTTCATGCTCCAACAAATCCTTCACCACATCCAACTATCGGCGCTGTCTCATATTCATATTCAGCTGATTCATCAAATACCTCGGGCTCTTTTCATCCATGTAAATAGTACAACGAACGCCATAAAGGTAATGTCACCAAATCTTGAGGGCGAAAACTACAGTCCCCAGCTCCAAGTCACACGTCAGATAATTCACCTCATGAGGCTTTAGTTACCTCTAAGCGTAAGCAATCATGCGATCCTTCTGCATCAACACCACTTACAAACCTATGATCATTGCATCACAATAAACCACAAAATCCTCAACACGCTCCGATAGGGTCAGAATTAGTGCCTCGCACAACCGCCGTCTCAAGGTCTCAAAAGCGGCCTATTGCTCAGGACCCCAGCGAAATGTAGCTGTCTTCTCTGTCAACCAAGTCAAAAGAACAACTATGCTGGAGAAATCCTGGATAATTCTTCGATAGAAACTAGTAAGACCAAGGAAACTCCGAATCTAGGATGGAGACCTCGGAGCCTCCCACAACATCATCGCCTTGACCTTGGCCGGATCGACCATAATACCATTCTGGTTGACAAGGTGCCCTAGAAACTGCACCTCGCGCAACCAGAACTCACACTTGGAGAACTTCGCAAAAAGTTTCTCCCTCCTCAAAGTCTCCAACACGTCCCTCAAGTGCTCCTCGTGCTGCTCTTGAGTCTTGGAATAAACCAAGATATTATCAACAAATACAATCATAGACTGATCCAGCATTGACCTGCACACGCAGTTCATGAGATCCATAAATGTGGCTGAAGCATTGGTGAGCCCAAAAGGCATCACCATATACTCGTAATGACCACAACGAGTTTAGAAAGTTGTCTTATGCACATCCTCCTCTCTAACCGTCATCTGATGATAACCCGATCGGAAATCAATCTTGGAAAACCAAGATACACCCTGAAGCAGATCAAAAAGATCATCAATCCTCGAGAGTGGATAACGGTTCTTCACTGTTACCTTATTCAGATCCCGGTAGTCAATGCACATATGATGATACCTATCTTTCTTCTTCAAAAATAATATTAGTTCTCCCCATGGCAAACTACTTGGTCGAATGAATCCCTTGTCTAGTAGCTCCTGCAGCTGTTAGACAACTCCTGCATCTCAGGAGGATCCAACCGATATGGTGCTTTGGCTATCGGTGCCGCACTTGGAACCATATCAATCTGAACTCAACCTGCCTCTCTGGAGGCACCCTAGGAAAATCCTCTCGAAATACATCAGGATAATCCTGTACAATCAGCATATCATCCATGGTCGGCTTACCCTTATCTTGGGTGTCCATAACATAAGCGACAAATCCTAAAAAACACTGCTAAATATAGCGTCTGGCCCTCGTTGTTGAACACAATAATGGCCTACTCTAAGCACACACACACACACTCTCTCTCCCCCCCCCCCACTTGGTGTTCGAATCCTGACTAACTTCTCCTCACAATCGATCACCGCCACATTGGGGCTCAACCAATACATACCCACGATAACCTTGTTCCCACACAGAGGAATGGGAACCAAATCAATCAAATACTCCTCACTAAACAGTTGAAGAATACAACCTTGATGAACCCTCACAGCCCGCACAGACATATCATCTATGATCTCGGCATCTAATGGACCATCCAACTCTACCAGAGCTCCAACAAACCTCTTGCTAAGTGCATGTGATATAAAGGACTTAGCAAGCGATATAAAGGATTAGGTAGCCCCTGAATTTAACAACACCAAAGCAGAAAGATCGTTCACAAGGAATGATCCTAAAATAAAACACATAAATATAAGCAGACAAATCAATATAAATAATGAGATAAGGAGAAGGTACATACCCTTCACCATGTTGGGAGTTGCATGAGCCTCCTCGGTTGTCAACTAAAAAGCCATGCTCTTCACCACAGGTGTATCCGCCTGGTACTAGTGGTTGGCAGTAACCCATAGAGTTGCAGGAGTGTGCTAACACCAATCCTGCTGCAACCAAACTCAGACAATGGGACTTCTTGTAGCCCCTCTGATTGCGATGAAAGCAAATCAGATCAAATATAGGGGTGGTGGTGGTGGTAGCAGTGCAATCCCTGCTAATATGACTAGTTCAGCCACACTTGAAGCAGCCATAACCACCCACCCTACACACCCCATCGTGCATCCTGCCGCACTTACCATATTGGCCTCGACCCTGCTGGCCCTTCCCTCTCGCATCAACAACCATAGGTCTCTTTCCCAAACCCTCAGCACTCGACACATAATCTGGCTTCCTCTTCTTCTCCATCTCCAGATCAATCTTCTTCTCCCTAGCCCTCGCTATCATATCCTCCAGTGTCTTGCAGCTGGATCGGCTCACAAACTGCCGAATATCGCTCCTCAACATCTCACGGTACCACACATTCTTCATTTCCTCATCTGCCACAAACTGTAGGACCGAAAGCGCCCTCTCCCAAAACATCGCGGTGATCTCAGCCACCGTCTTATTAGTCTGGCAGAGATCATGAAACTCTCACGCCAACTACTTCACCTCAATCACCAATGCAAAATCAGCCTTGAACCTGGTCACAAAATCATCCCATGTCATCGTATCAACAACCTGATCACCAACTGCACGTCCCATCTCCTCCTACCAATCCCGTTCCCTTTCTTTAAGAAGACAGGAAGTAAGTCTGACCTTTTCCCCCTCGGGGAAACTGTTGGTGTAGAAGTTGTTGGCAACATCCGCTAACCACCTCCTTCTCGCTATCAGGTCCTTCGCCCCGTTATTGTCTGGAGCTCCACATGCTCGGAACTCCCTGAAGGTCAAAGAACGCGCTCCCACCAAGGCTACCATCTAAGAGCGAAATGAGCTCAACCGCTCATCTAAAATCTCCATAATGACCTCCTTGACCGTACCAAAGATTACAGGAGTCAAATCAAGAATGCAACACGTAGTCTCAGACGAAATGAACTCCCTCTTATGATCATCCAGCTGCCCGACTCCAGAACCTAAGCCTGAGCCCTCCCTAGCACCAGAACTGCCAACAGGTCTGCCTCGTAGAGTCACCATACTGAAAATAGACCATATAAACCATCACAATAAGAATCATAATATATCGAGGGATCACAAACTCTACAAGCTTCCTGGTTTCATTTCAACTCTCCTTGACTTGAGTACGGATCCTCTGCTTCCAGTAGTACTTTCCCATGCTACCTTCCACGTCTATCCGTACTTTCCTCTAGGATTGCCTTGAATCCACCAAGTCACCGTATATCCATACAATTAACCCTTATCAAGATAAGGCTCCCAACACTAGATCTCTTCCTAGGTTTCCTAGGGCAAACTCCACACCACTCTCCGCCATCAACTGCAGAAGGAACTCCTACTAACTTCCTCTAACTAGCTCACAAATACAATTACATATCAATCAAACCATATAATTATTTGAATGAGAGGTCTCACACTACAACAATTGGACTCAGAAAAGAGTTGTGCAATAAAGTTAAAACCTAACCTTATAAAATTATTTAGTTCCCATAATATGTAACTTAGCATTTTGCTTATTAGTTAGCTAAAGCTAGTGAGAACTCCTAAAGCATAAAGCAAGCAACATTCAAGCATCAAATAATTAGAACAAGCATCACCTAATCAGGCCATCCTATCACTGACTGATCAGTACTAGCATGCAAGTCTACAAGATCATACAATAGGCATACAAAGGCATCTCTCCTAGCAGTCTATAATGCAAATATTGAGCAGATTCTTAGCTCTAGCTATCATGCGATTCACAGATCAAATCATATCAGATAACATGTATGGGTATTTTGAGAAAACTTACTTGAGCTCGGTCACACCCTTTCTTGTCTTAGAAAACTCTTTTCTTAAAAATACATTTCTTTTTTAAAAACATTACCAAATCCTTAGTTTGAGTTCAGACACACCCAAGAGTTTGTCTGAATCCCTCAAACCATGGCTCTGATGCGAACTTGTAAAGTCCCAAAAATAAGACCCAAAAATTTCCTTTTTAAATTAATAAAAACCAACATCCCAAAAACATCATCATGAAAACCCAAATAAAACAAATATATCAATCATCATATCATATCAGAGTAAATCACAAAATATGGAATGAGGTGGTGTCTACTCTGCAATCATATCGAACTCTTCCCTTTGGAACCAGAAGTACCTGAAAATAAACTGAAAAACGTAAGCAAAAAGCTCAGTGAGTTCCCCAACATACCACATACCATACATAAATAAACACATAACGGACCCCGCCCACTGAGTATAACGAGCCCCGCCCAAACTCATATATCAGGCCCCGCCTAATGAGTATAATGGGGCCCACCCAAACTCGCATAACGGGCCCCGCCCAGCATACAAATCATATAAACACATATACATATAAGAGTCACACAGACATTTAGTATCCTAGCATCATTGTTCGTGGGCCAACATTAGTGCCTTAGACCCGCTAAACATGGTGAGGAAACTCACCTCGCAATGCCGAATCTCATAGAAAGAATCCATGGTTGCTGGCCCCCTAAAATCCCCGTGTTGTCAGTCACAAAATAATCATCCAATAAATAATCAAGATCCCAACCCACACTAAGAATCCAAATTAGGGTAAAAGACCTTTTTACCCTTTCCCTAACTTGGTCTCAAGGCCAAAGCCCAATAAAAATATTCAAAGGCCCAATTTCCATAATAATCACTCAAAGCCCAATATGGCCCAATTTTCCAAATTGGGCCCAAATCCCCTTCATGGGCCTACAAGCAAGAGTCCAGTATAATATTAATAGCCAAACAATAGAATTTTGATGGCCCAATAAAGCCTAACTCAACTAAAGTCCACCAAGGCTCAAAACCGAAGAGCCCATGAAACTGAAGCCCACTGCTGAGTATGCAGGCCGTACTTAGCTCGTAGGCTCAGTGTACCCACTTAAGGGCTTGTACTCACTGCATACTTTCTTGTATGCCCAACGTACTCCACCCTATTATCCAACCTTTACTTTTTTGGTCTTAATCGATTAAGACTTCAACCCTAACTCATATCTGATTTTCTTAAGGTGGTTTTTAATGTAAAGTTGCCGACTTTATGAGCATACATGGCTTAATGAGGCTCTTAGAGATCAAAAGAGCTTAACAAATGACTTAACTTGTGCATGAGACCACAAATGCCACAAATCTTGTATTTTTATGAACAAAGGGACCTAAAGGACCCTAGATCTACCATCAATCACTTTTGGAGTGAATCAAGAGGCTCAACAACCCAACAATGGACTCAAAAAGCATAAAATTGCACCAAACTAGATCTAACATTATGGATTAGCAATATGGATGCTTTTTACCTCACATGGACAACAAATGAAGAGCTAATCTCAGATCATCAAGCTCCAAGCACAAGTCCTAATGGTTCACTTCTTCTAATCCTTCACAATGTACCAAAAATCAGACTTTTAGGCTCAAACTCTCAAGATCTCACTTAGGGTTCGATTTTCTAGACAAGAAGGGATGGAGGCTGTCTAAACATGACCTAGTGAGGCTATCATAACGTTTAAATAGTGTGCAACACCCTAAAATTAGGGTTTCACTAATCTATGCGTATGTCCCGTGTATACAAGTGTACACCCTATGTACGTGTTTGAAGGCACGATCATGCATCGGGATAGTATGCTAAGCGTACCACCCTGTACACCCCGCATACTAGCCTTAAGGACCAGTTTGCAAACTGTTTAGATTAGGTCTTAAATATGAAACTTATAATTTTCCAAGTGTTACAAATTGGGTTTTATTTATTGTTACTGTGATATGTGTTACTATGTGTACTGAGACTACAGGTAGTCTCTAGGGTTACTGATAACCCACAAGACATGTTGTTTGTCCATAGAGACTTCGGGTAGTTTCTCGTGTTGCTGATAACCCATATGGCATGTTGTTTGCCTAATGAGACTTCAGGTAGTCTCTAGGAGCTGCTATTTGTATTGTGTTGTATGTGATATTTTCGGGAACTCATTAAGCGTCGTGCTTACAGTTGTTGATTAAATGTGTTTCAGGTACTTCTAATGATTGCGAAAAGGCGAAGGCTTGATTGTACACATTCACTTGTAGTTCTGATTTCAGATATTATAGGACACTCTAATATTTTTACGAAAGTTTGTATTTTGATACTTGAGTTTTTCTTGATATGGGTTTTTATGAACAATCTTTTTAGTTAATTAAAAATAGAAAATAAAAAAATGGTTTGAAAATGTGGATGTTACATTTGAAGGATTTGCACTTGACTATTTTATATTTATTTTACCTATCTTTTTGTGTTACCAGTAAGATTTATCTTTCCTATTATGCTACTTTCATTTGTACCTTGATTCAAAAGATTTGATTAAAGGGATGAAAAACCTTAAAATTTTAATTGCCAGCAAGCAATAGTCATTGGTAAACTTTTTTTTAGAGCATCGTTAAATGCTTATTTATGTAGTATGTATAATGTATAATGAAGTATAAAGATGCAATTTTATAAAACATTTACTAGAGAATGATCATTGCAGTGTTCATAGGAAATCTAAATGAGTGCAGCTTCTATAGTTGGGAAGCCCTAATTCTACTTTGTTATTATTTTTTACCTAGGTGCTATTGAACTATTAATTCTTATTGAAAATCAGGTTAAAGAACCTTATTTTGTTAACTATATATCTTCTTAGGACCAAAAATCCCTTTATCTTTGACAATAGCTACTTCATGCTAGATTGAGTCCTTTATTTATTTAATTGTTTGATTTACAAAAACTATTGAATAAATTGTTGGTCATAAAATATAACTGCTTGTTAGTGAGATGGGATTGGTTCTGAAGTTACCAACTGGCAAGGGTCTTATTAAAGTTGTATATCTTGTTTAAAATATTATTGTTATTGAAGATTATAAATATACTTTACTTTTTTTGGGGGTGTGAAGAAGGTTTATTACTTTATAATGAAAAGAACAGAAGTGAGAAGAACTCTTATATCTTATTAGATCTCATGTATGTGTGTGTATACACACACACACACACACACATATATATATATATATATATATATATGTGTGTGTGTGTGTGTGTGTATTATGAATCTATTGAATTATTAATTTAATCATACTTTATTTAACTATAATAATTATATGTACTTATACTCCATACTTTCCACGATCCTTTTCGTAATATGGTATCAGAGCCATGAATTCAAATTTCTTGTGGAATGGATTGTTCACCTTCCTATTCTAAAGTTTTTCGAAGAAGGTTGCAGGGTCAGACAGTGCTATAAGTTGTTTTACACTCTCGTCTACAAATTATTTCATGGAGTGAATATCGACTATTGTTCAATCCTATGGACTCAACTTATTCAGAGTACAATCTCCTCTACTCGTCACATGGAGATCTCTTGTGTTCGATTATGGTCGATTCTGGTCAATCGAGCCCTAGCTCACTTCAAAGTTCCATTGATGACTGATGTCATGGTCGTCATTCTAATTCTCCAAGCATCGACATTTGTAATGTCTGACCCTAGGAATTTCACGTTTATCGGACTAATTCTAGAGGAAATGTTGGTGAAAGTTCCTTCTGATAATGTGATCGTGAATGAATATCGGAAGCCACCATCGTCTAGTGTTCACCCAATATAAGATGAGTTATGAAAGTTGATCGATGATGGTAACAAACCGAAGAGGGGAGGAAAGAGAAAAGAAAATTTTGGTCCTTCTAATGTTGTCAAAGCTCCCAAGAAAACCAGAAAGCAAGCTAAGAAATTGAGATCTCCATCTCCAGTTGTCCAGGAGGATTCCAAATCAAGAACTGTTACGGAAGTCAGAGAGGACGACATAAACCGAAACAAAGTGGAAGATACTGCTTCTACTTCTAAACCAACTCCTACTTACTCACTTCCGAAGGTATCAACTCCACCTCCATCCCTCCACTACATCCAAAGATTTCTATTGGAATTTCACTTACTCAGGTCTTTGTCCCTGTATCCTCTCCCATCTTTACAGATTCTACTGCTCTTCCTACTTCAACAGTCACTAGTACACCGGAAGTCCTTGTTACCAAATTCGTTTCGGAGGAGGTATATACTTCAGGAATTCATCTCAACGTATCTGATACGGGGGAAGATGCCAACATCAGTGTGAATATGCAACAAGACACTGCTCCCACTTCTCCTTTCCATGAGGCAGAAGATATTTTACTTGGAGATGATTAGAAGCTCATGTCGGGGTTTGTGTTCAGCCCTTTTACCATTAACCTCAAGAGCGATGATGATGATGCCCCAATGATGAAAGGGAAGTTCAAGCAGCTTAATGATAAACTGGATTCTCTTTTAGAGTCTTCCAAATCTTCGTCTTCATCCAACTGGGAGTACATGTTGACAACCCACAAGGCCACAGTGAAGATGTTAACCAAGTCCTTGAAGAATCTTCCAAGGCAATTAAAGCATCTGAGAAAACCATCTCGAAAACGACCGCAAAAGTCGAAAAACTATCTTAGGAGGTGAAAAACTTTATGGCTGAGTTCAGAACATCCTCTGAATCAAATACCGAAGTCGTAAACCAAGTCATAGCTGGGTTTCGTAATTCTTTACAAGCTGAGAAGGAGGCACTCTCAGTTGTATGTTCTGCATTAAAATTCGACAATACTAAACTTAACGCCTCCGTTCTTAAAAAGATTGAAAAGTTGTAGGAGGACTTGGCAACAGAAAACAAGATCATGGACGAGTTAGTTGAGAAAATTTAGAAGGCCAAGGTCCTCTCTGTCAAATTGAAGAATGCTACCAAGCATATTGACGATCTTGAGAACAAGAAGACAATTGTCAAAAGTTGTGTTTTTGAAATAATCAATATCTACTCAGGCTTGTGGAGACTCATGAATCTTTGTTCATGGTGTCAGTTTGACAACACCTCTTAGAAAAACTTCAACCAGTCTTTACGATGCTCAACCAAATTGAAGGTGTTTCAGGAAGCAGAGCTCTTCCAAAACAAGGGGTGACAAAGAACCTCATCCAAATAAAGAGCCTTAGACAAAGCAAAAGACTGAAGAACTGATCATAAGGGTAATGAAGCTTTTGTTATGATTAAGTATGTCTCATTCATATAAGATTAGGAATATCACTTTTTCTCCCATTATTTCTTAGTATACACACATGTTATCTTCATTTTGATATAAAGGTATACTTATGTTTTCATATTCAAATGATGATTCCAACCTTGAGATGTTTGCCTTATATCTATAAATGGATCTTAAAGCTTACACATTTTGTTAGGATAACTTTGATTAAGAAAACCTCCAGTCTATGCTATATAGACATCTTCAAGTAGTTATGGTAAATAATATCCTTGATGATCTAATCATAGCTACTTGAGGAAAGGTTTGATCATAGTTATTGACATGAGTATGATTAAAGTCTTTAACAAGTCTTGCTAAATGTGTATAGATCTCCATGTTTGTATTCTTTCTAAAAGAATTACTTACTCCTTCCATCCTATAGGGAGGAAGATTAGTCAAGCTCATACTTTATTATTAGACGTGGATTACATTTCAATGCTCATGACTCTATTTAGTTGATTAAAATCAAGAAAGAAATAAGTGTTATTGATTGAAAAGAATATGATTGGAAGGATATAAGGGTAGGGTATCATTTGGAAGTTTAAGCTAAGAGCAGTAAGTAATGGGCTAGATGGGTGGTTTTGTGATTTAGAGTAATATGGCACAAAGTCTGGCATTATGGTTTATCAGTGGTGGTTACTTGAAAAAGCTCTTAATGGGAAGGTATGGTGGTTTAACAGTGATGATGATTGCTGGCAATTTCAACGGCGACCAAACAACTACAGAAGAGAAAATGGAAGAAACATTGGATGAAAGCTAGGGTGGTTTAACGGTGATGATGATTGGCTCGTTCTTTAGTTTTTTTTTTTTTTTAATATTAAGATATTAATAAAACTAGTTGTGAGACTCATGTATTAAATGAGTTTATTAAAAAAAACATAAAGATCTAACAATTTTGAAAATTTGAATTTATAAGAAAAATAGTAAAATATTAATTATTAAAATTGAAGTGCTTAGTTATCTTTTAAATTTAAACTAAGAATTTAAATAAATAAACAACTAAAATAATTGGATTCAATTTAGAAATTTAGAAATTATAAGGAAAATTGTATTAATGAACTGGATATACATTTATTACATTTAAGTATTATATGAAATTTAACAAAATGAAAAAAAAACCATAAAATGACACATAAATATAATTTCATTTAATTTTACCACAAAAGAAGGCATAATGCATAAGAGGATGACAAATGGAAAAATTATTTTCATTTATTAGGGAGAACTAGTTGTGAGACCCATGTAATATACGGGTTAATTTAAAAAAAATTAAATATAAAAGTAAAAATATTGGAGAACTTTAAATATATAAGAAAATAAGAAAAATAATGAATTATTATAATTAAAATGTTTTTTATCTTTTAAATTTAAACAAAATATTTTAAATAAATAAACAAAGGAAAGTAATAGTTTTAATTTGAGAATTTTTAAATTAAAAGGTAACGTAATTAATGAAATTGATATCTATTTATTATTACATTTATTACAATTATTATATTAAAATATTATGTTGAATTTAACAAAATACAAAACTCATAAAATGACATGTGAAAAAAAAAACTAATACAAGATAAACACAAAATGACATTTAACAAATTAAATGAGAGCGTGACAATGTGGCAAAACAAAAACATTTATTTATTAGAATAGATATTATTAAAAAAAAGCTCAAAACAGTTATTTCAAGTTTTCTGAGACCATATCCACAAAAAGTTTAAGTTTTCGACTATTAGTGCAAATTAGAAAGATTTAGAGTTCATCCGTAGTTTTCTACAAACCATAAGGACACACAATTTACTTAAAAAAATATAATTAACATTGCTAATTATAAAAATACATTTTATAATTAAAATACCATTTTATAATTACATTTTATAAAAAATACATTGTTAATAAATAAGAATACTTGAATAATAAGAATCAACTCGATGTCCCGCTTCGAAATAACCATGTGCACGTTGATGATAATAAAAACGAAAATGAAGCGCAATGTAGTATAACGTATGGGTGAGCATTTGGACCGAACTAGCTCTTGCACCGAACCGGTTTTAGAGAATATTGTGGATCATGGACCAGGCGAGATGAGACTTTCCGGGTCCATGTCCAAGTTTGGGTTTTCTGGTTCTTGGACCAGTACAACTTTGCATGCATACAGTACAACCCGTTAAAACGCATTTTTGGGTTTGATACAACTCATTAAAACGAATACGTTGGTGAGTTTGATACGTTACAACTCATTAAAATGAATACGTTTCTCAGTTTGGTACAACTCTTAAAAATGAATATGTTTCCGTTTCTTGTACTCGGTCGATCGGTCAAACTTTGATTGTTTATATCGTTTGTTTGAACTTTGAATCAAATAAGTTGATGACTTTATCATATTTCACCTTCGTGTCCTTTAACATTTCGAGAAACTTTGTTTTGGTTAACCACTTTCTTTTATGTATGTCCACATCTAAGACTTCCCGAATAAAAAAGATTTATCAAACGTTTTGATGTAGCCGAACAAATTCTGTTTTTCTCTTGAATTTTTCAAAGAACTTCACAATATTCGTTACAATTTCGAAGTCAGAAATTTTCGATACTCTATCGAGATCCATTTCATATGATTTATATGTCAAAGATCCATAAAATTCAAAATTATAGTCTAAAATAATTGTTGAAAAGCTGAAATATTTCAGTTTTGATATCCCAACTTCGAAAGATTGTAATTCATTGAATATAACAATGAAAACAACAAAATT
This sequence comes from Lactuca serriola, assembly GCF_051521515.1. Taxonomy (NCBI): domain Eukaryota; kingdom Viridiplantae; phylum Streptophyta; class Magnoliopsida; order Asterales; family Asteraceae; genus Lactuca; species Lactuca serriola. Next base: position 99,619,937 of record NC_136413.1, on the reverse strand, counting down.
ATAGTTTAAAACCATCTACAACCTCTAAATTACACGTTGGAAAAAAAAACTACATTACAAACCGACTTAAAACGAATGAGATATTTTTGTTTAAAAATTTTCACAAAATATAAAAGTTTAAATTTTGTTGCTGAAAAACTGAAATATTTTAACTTTGATATCTCAACTTTGAAGAATTATAATTCATTGAATATAACACTAAAAACAACAAAATTACAGTCTAAAATCATCTACAAACTCTAAATTACACGTTGAAAAGAAATCGTGTGTCAATCTAACTTAAAACAAATGAAATATGATTGTTTAAAGAATTTTAAAGAGTACAAAACTTTGAATTTCTTGCTGAAAAACTGAAAGATTTCAACTTTGATGTCGCAACTTTAAAGGATTGTTATTCATTAAATATAACACTAAAAAAATAAAAAAGTTATAGTCAAAAATCATCTACAAGACTACAAACTCTAAATTAAACGTTGAAAAAAAAAAATCATATGTTAATCCAACTTCAAACGAATGAGATATGTTTATTTAAAGAATTTCACATTATACAAAAGTTTAAATTTCTTTCTGAAAAATTAAAAATATTTCAGCTTTGATATCTTAACTTTGAATGATTGTAATTCATTAAATATAACATCAAATGCAACAAAATCATAGTTAAAATCATATACAAATTCTAAATTACATGGTTATGAATCCGACTTAAAAGTTAAAACGAAAAAGATATGTTTATTTAAAGAATTTCACAAAAAATAGATTTGAATTTTTTTTTAAATCAATGCCAAAACCTGTTTTTATCCGGAACAACCGGATTAAACTGATAAAAAAAACCAGACCGGTTTTGATCAAATCCTAGAACTGAGAATTGACCCGAGGTCTGAAAAAAGGTTCAAGTCCAGTCTGGTCCACATGTTCACCCCTAGTACAGCAGACAAAGGCATATGATTAAGTTACGAGAAATTAAATATCCTCCTACTTTTTGTTTCTACATATCCTCATACTCAATGAAATGGTGACATTTATAATATTTAATGCTCATTTAATGAGATTTAATGATATTTATGATACTAATATGACACATGTCAACATTTAAATGGGTAGTAGGATTAGTAGGATCAAAAAGTAGAAGGATATTTAATTTCTCTTAAGTTACTAGATGAAATTGTTAAGTAGTTAATACAAAATATGAAATTAATATTTTTAATAAAAACAAGACATGGATTAAAGTCCAATGTCATAAAACTATAATAATCAAAAGTATTAAATTATAAAAATAAAAATAAAAAAATATAACAAATTTAGTTAAGTTTTAGTTTTTTTTTTTAATTTATTTGACGTGGTGCAAACTTTAAATAACAAATAGTTTTTCACTTTTTAGTGGAAGTCTTCTTCTTCTATAAATATGTTCGGCAGAAGGTAGACGTTCATTTTAAAAAACAAAAACCGTAGTTTTACAAAACATAATCTTAAATGAGCCAATTGAGAATCTTTTAACTTCCTTGATCTTTCCTAACCTAATGAACTCACTATTATATCATTTTTTCTCTTTTATTTTTCTTCATCTTTCCCAACCCACAACACACGAAAACCATATTTTTTGAACCCATTCAACTCACTCAATAAAAAAAAAATACAAAACAATCAAAGGTAAAATCTTAATTAGCAATAGGGTTATTGGCGGTAGGGGTGAACATTTGGACCGGTGGACCGGACCGGACCGGACCATTTTTTTGGACCCCCGGGCCGGTTCTTGGTTCTAAGATTTCTCTCCGGTCCGGTCCGGTTTTTTTCCCGGTTCGGTCCGGTTTTTACCGGGTTTAGAACCGGTTGGACATGATTAAGATTTTTGTGACGTTTTTTAAACACCTATAACTCATTCATTTTTAGTCGGATTGACCTGCGGTTTTTTCCAACATTTAGTTTACAGTTTGTAGATGAATTTAGACTATAATTTCGTTTATTTTGGTATTATATTCACCGCGTTACAGTCCTTCAAAGTAGAGCTATCAAAGCTGAAAAAATTCAACTTTTCAGCAACATTTTGTAATCTGTGACGTTTTTTAAACACCCATAACTCATTCGTTTTAAGTCGGATTGACCGGAGATTTTTTCCAACATTTAGTTTACAGTTTGTAGATGAGTTTAGACTATAATTTTGTTTATTTTGGTATTATATTCACTGAGTTACAATCCTTCAAAGTAGAGCTATCAAAGCTGAAAAAATTCAGCTTTTCAGCAATATTTTGTAATTTGTGACGTTTTTTAAACACCCATAACTCATTCGTTTTAAGTCGGATTGACCTTTGGTTTTTTCCAACATTTAGTTTATAGTTTGTAGATGAATTTAGACTATAATTTTGTTTATTTTGGTATTATATTCATTGAGTTACAATCCTTCAAAGTAGAGCTATCAAAACTGAAATATTTCAGCTTTTTAGTATTATTTTATACTATAATTCGAGTCCGCGTTTAGCACATATGGTAGAGTTGTAAGTGAGTATCAGACTAGTTTATCGACATTGATAGTTGAAGCTTTGTTATGCACCCAAGACTGGGTGATAAAGTCTACAAATCCGATAGTTGACAACGTTGATGACATCTTGAACGATGATGATAGAGCTTTGGGTAAAAAATTACAATCTTTATTCTTTTTTATACAATTATTACTATTTATTAAATACTAACAACATTTTCATTTGTGTTTATGTAGAGATTGCACAAGATTTAAATATGTTACATATGGATGACAATGATATGGGGATGAGACCAATGGAAGATTAGATTATGAGTTTATGAAGTTTATTAGTTTGATTGATTTTAAAGTTTAAAGTATGATTTTTGTTGTTACGGTAATACTTTTGTATGTTTGTCTTAAAATTGTTTAACTTTTGTTGGTGAACTTGATTTATATGCTAGTTGCTTTTATTTGGAAAATTAATTTTTGCAAATTGCAAGTTATAATATTATACATCAATGTAGATTAGTTAGGCATGAAACGGAAAGATATTAATTTTGCAAGTTATAATATTATACATTAATGTAGATTACTTATTATACTCTATGCAATTAAAATTATACCGGTCCAAATGGGTCCAAAAACCGGAAAACCCGGACCTGGACCCGGACACGGACACGGACATGGACACGACTCATCCGGTCACCATGGTCCACAAAATTCTCCATAACCAGTCCGGGCCGGTCCAAATGCTCACCCCTAATTGGCGGTATCACTCTCGCTTCAACGAGTGGGTTGATTGGTTTCACTAACCCACTTCATCGTCTCTCTCTACTTTCTCTTTCTTATTTTCTCTTGTATCATGTGTTTTAAAACTTGTTGTTTTATATTTTTTTTTAATTGAGAGGGTTGAGTGAGTTCAAAAAGATAGGATTTTCGTGTGTTGTGGGTTGGGAAAGATGAAAAAAAAAAAAAAAAAGACAAAAATTGATGTGACATTGGATTCGGTGGAAATGACTCTCTCCTCCCTTACAAGCGTATTTAGTTTTACAAAAGAAAAAAAATAAAAAAAAAAAAAAAAAAGAAAGTCGAATAAGCTTGTATGAAATAAAAGTGGGGACCCATGTACGAAGAAGAGAATATTCTATTTAGTCTTTCAAACGCGTAGATAAAAAAAAATCAACCAAAATTATAAACCACCAAAGTATATGTGGCTCTCAAGGCTTCACATCACATATCAGTTATCACTCATCTCCTGCCTTTTTAACCTCCTTCAACCAAACTTTCCATTCAGCAATGGCGACTTCATCCATCACTGCAACTAATTCCTTTTCTTCCTCCTTCCATGGAAGCTGGGGCAGCACCATAGCCGGTGAAGATTACTCCACCATGCTCACAAAGACAACTACGGTTAAATTCCGAAAAAATCCATTAAGTTTTGGCCCAATGATGGGAAACGTGAATGAAGGGAAAGGACTTTTTGCACCATTAGTTGTCATCACTCGTAACATAGTCGGAAAGAAACGCTTCAATCAGCTTAGAGGAAAAGCAATTGCTCTACACTCACAGGTATATAATATATAGTCTTTGAAATAACAAATTACACAACTGACCTTATTCTTTTCAGGTAATCACCGAGTTTTGTAAATCGATAGGGGCCGATTCCAAGCAACGGCAAGGGCTCATTCGTCTAGCGAAAAAGAACGGCGAGAGACTTGGATTCTTAGCTTAGCATACTTTTAGTTTTTCATAGTTTCTATCAAGATCAATATTTTTTTCTCATATCTATATATATATATATATATATATCATCGAAAAGTTTAGCTTTAATATGTTGGTAATCATGATTTGAGGAATGGCTTCCAGAATTGGAAAAATGATAACAGATGACAAAATTCAAAATTGAACATAAGATACGATAGTAATTAGTAAATAGTATCTAACAAGTGACTTATATTGTATGACTTTACACATTGTACTGACCTTTTGATGTTCTTGTCTTGGAATCATCCTGAATCACATTCACAAAAAAGGGCAGAATTGGAATAAAGAAATATATATATATATATATATATATATATATATATATATATATATATATATATATATATATATATATATATATATATAAGATCAAAGATAATGAGATTTACATGGAAGTTGTAGATAATCTTATCTGTCACGTCTATAATTTCCTTCCACTTTCTTCCGATGCTCATCTACAGAAGACAAGTCAAAAATATTCACTTTGAGCTTTAGAAACATTCATAAAGAAACTCCAGACTCCAGTACAAATAGATTTAAATATTTAATACCTGAGCAGCCTCATTAGCTGCATTTTTAGTCCACAGAGAAAGTTTGTCCTGCCTTTGACGAACGCTAGCAACCACACCACATATTTCATCAGCTTCATCAAACTGCTCTCCGATTAAAGCCATTAACTACACCAAGAAATTGTTTACAATTTACACACAAAGGTAAAAAGTTTAAAGGTAAAGGAAGAAGGAGATGTACATACTGTTTCAAGCCACATAGTTTCAAGGGTAGGCTTTCTGCTACTAGTAACTGTCCATTTCCCCCCACTAGCACACTCTGGATCTTCCCATTTAGGTTCAACCCCAGCTTTGAACAAATGAAAATCAGCATTTGCTGGTAATTTGCTTGGCTTGAACACCTGATCGTATAAACTGCAATAAATTTCGTCATCAATTAACTTAATGGGTTTATTTTGATAGATTTTAAGTTCATCTATCTGTTAGATTCACCTCCATTTTGTTTATTAAACACCTAATTGAAAATTAGATCGTTTTAGCAAAGTAATTCGCATCAATTATTATAATAATCAAACCAAAAATCTCTAACAATGGAATGGGAACATAGAAAAAGGTTCATCCAGATAAATCTTATTTACTGCATTTACAGAAAACAACAAATAGTGATTGGCGTTTACCACCAAAACTCTTCGACAGTTTCGAAAGTGTAGACCTTGCGAAGGTTGTTGCCCCAAGCAGCGCCTTGTTTAGGTTTTGATTGATTATCGATCCAAAACGTCCATTTCTTCTCTAACTTATGGGGCTGCTTATCAACTACCTCCGCCGCTGCTCCGCTGGCGTCACTCGCCATTATTCTTCTCTCCGGCTCCCACCAAAAAAGAAGATCCAAGACTGGTAGCTTAAGGAAGATGTTATATATATATATATATATATATATATATATATATATATATATATATATATATGGTCGGCCCAATTAGGCTTCTCGCTATAAATACCTGAAACATCCCAAATAAATAAATAAATAAAATGTACTCCCGTAGGCATGTTTGCATTTGAGTCCCAAAGTCATGTTTGATTTATTAATATTTTTATTGAAATTGTTTATTAGATTACCGCTGTGTTTGGGTAAAAGTTTTTGTGATTTTTAAAAAGAGTGTTTATTAGATTATTACTTTTAGGAAAAACTATTTTTAAAAAGTATGATAAGAAAAACTGTTTTTTTAAAAGTAAAATGGCTAAAAAGCTAAAAAATTAGGATTTTTTAGCTTTTTGAAAGCTTTATTTTTTTCTATCTAAAAAGTTGTTTTAAAAAACATTTTTTAAATACAGGAACACTTTTTTAGCTTATTAGCTTTTTGAAAAGCTAATAAAATAATAAGCTCATTTCAAAAGCTTTCCCAAACACCCACTATACCTTGGCTAAATAATAATTTTTAAAAATATTAGGCATGTCTACCAATTGTCGATATGATTCGTGACCCAACATAAAACCGACATGAAGATAAAAGGGTTTGGTTTGAATTTTTCAACCCGCCAATCTGTTTATTAAACGGGTTGGTATATGGGTTTGCCAAAAACATACGGGTTGACCCACCAACCCATTTAGGATATATATATATATATATATATATATATATATATATATATATATATATATATTAGTTTATAACCCGTGGGAACCACGGTTACAAAATTAATTAAACTTTGTAAGTAAAAATTCAAAACTATTAATTAATTATTTTAAATAACTTATTATTTAAGATATACTTTTTTAGTTATATATAAAATTAGAACCATTGATTCACATAAATATATAAAATTATATCATCTTATAATTTGTGTAAATTTTATTTTATTATAATTTGTATAAATTTTATTTTATTTTTTATTCAAATGTTATTATTTAATGTAATTAAAATGAGAAATTTAAATTTTGAATTTTGAAATTTAAAAGGAGAATCAATAGATTGACAAGTGGCATAATATTAATTACAAAGCTTAAAATGGTGACACATGGCAAAAGAACTACTCTTTTATTAGTGTATATATATATATATATATATATATATATATATAAGTCCCTAATCTGCTTGTGTATCGGTTAGATTCGTTTGTTGGTGCGGAATCTCAATCAAACGGATGATATCAGATCAAATAGAAGAGAATGAGAAGAAGAAGATGATGAATCTTGTATGTATTGATATGAATGAAGATCTGGATATAAGATTCACACTAACACACATAAACTCCTCTATTCTCTTCTGTTCATCAATCTACTCCTCACCCCTTACACCTATATTTATACATAAGAAACATAGGCTTGGTGAACATGGGCCGTGAATGGGTTTACGGACGTAAACCTGTTTACGGCCGTAAACAAAACCGTAAACACGTATACGACCGTAAACACCAAGTTGTTTACGGTCCAAGACACAAAAATACATTTTTCTAGAAAAATGTAAACTATAAATCATATTTTTGACCCAACAATCTCCCCCTTGGTTTATATCTTTCTTTTATTAATTGACCCAACAAGCTCCCCCTAAAAAGTAGCTGGCTTTTGTTGTTAATCTTCAGTTGGAGATTGGCTTCAGCATTTATCTTCAATGACTTCACAGCTTTAAGATGAACCTGATGAATCTTTAATGAATGACTTCATCTTGAGAACTTGGACAATTTTTCAAGATTTGGCATTGAACACACATTAGGTGAGGAGGCTTGACGTACTGATTCTTGAAAGATAGCGCTTTCAGCTTGACAATCTTTAGAGAGAATATTAGAGAGAACAAATCTTCTAGATCACTTCAGCAGGTTTAAGATAGAAGCAGACTGATTGAGGAGGCTTCAATGCAATCTGTCACATAATCTTCAATTTCAGCTTTACCTTGCTTCTAGGATTGAAAGATTGAATGTCGAAAGAATAATCTTCATGTCTTGCTCCTTCGAATGAGAATTCTTCGATGATCACGGATGAAGCCTTGGCTCAGAAATCTTCGATTCAGTCTCCATGAGTCTTATCTATACCTGAAATCACTTTTCAAGACAAAACAAAACTAAAGGAAAACATAGCACACAAAAAATATTTTTGGATTTTTCATATTTTCTGGAAAAATAAAACGTAAATAAAAATATTTTTGGATTTTTTGATTTTTTTGAAAAAGAAATAAAACAGAAATAACACTATATATATATATATATATATATATATATATATATATATATATATAGCAATGAGTTCTATGGAAAACAAATAACTAGGGCAACATACGTTGGAACCAATAATCAAACGACACGTGTCCATTTCTTTATTCACAAGTAATGTCTTGTGGAAGTTATTTATGTGGTTACCCTAAAGTGATGTGTTGTCATGTTTTCATTGGTTCAAGCATGTGTTGCCCTAATCCTTCATTTTCCATATAACACTTCCCTATATATATATATATATATATATATATATATATATATATATATATATATATATATATATATATATATATAATTCTCCCCCTAAATTTGTGCATAGAGGAAAACTATGAACAAATTTAACAAAAACAAAAATATTTGGGATCAAAGTTTTGAGACAACCTGAACTTGTTTATCAGTACCTTCACCTTCATAAATAGATCTGGTCAATTGCCGGTATTGTGGTCCACTTAAACACGAATGATATTGACAAAATTTTCCAAATATACCATTTAGCTGAAAACGACCACAGGATATTGTTGTCCACCTAAATTGAGCAGCGAGATCTACAGACAATCTGTATGTAACACCCCGAGATTCAGGTATATTCCTTTCATCCTTGTTCTTTATTGTTTGGGCATGTTTAGTCCTTGAGTGGAGGGTTTGTAGCAAGTGAGTACGCTTGGCGTACCAGAGGGGTACGTTGCGCGTACTCACGCGCTTAATTTGGACGCAGAGTCGCCAAGGTATGATGGGCGTACCTAGAGTTACGACGGGCGTACCCGGCCCAGGTGCAAAAACCCTAATCCTCCTTGTGCACTATCTAAAGGGTGTTATGGCTCATTCCTTAGCCTCCATATCAGTGAGTGAAACCCTAAAAGAGAGCCCCATCGTTCTTAGTGTGTGAGAGTGTTGAATTGAGCTTGTTGGTGCTTTAGTGGCTTAGTGAAGAAGAAGGAAGGGAGTTCTTGGAGGCTAAAGCTTGAGGTGCCATTTTGGATCTGAGATCTGTAGAGGAAAGGGCTACACTTGGAGGTATAAAGTTTAAAACTTTCCTCTTCTTTTGGTTGTTGTTGTATGTGTCCTTTTTAGGGCTAAAAACCCCAAAGGTGGAGACTTTATGAGTGTAAAGTGCTCCATGGTCCAAGATCTGTCCCTTTTCAGTGTTACTAGTGATTTAGAGCCATAAAGTTCCCATCTTGGATGTTACTTTGGAGTCATGCATGTGTTTTAAGCCTTCTAGAGTTTAAGGATGGATCATTTTGGGAGATGGTGACTTGTTCAGCCATGCAAAGGCTTAAAGTCATCAAATTTATGGATTAAGGGGCTTAGATGGGGTCAGATCTAAAATATGGATGTAGGTTCTATGTTATGGCAGTTGCCGCCAGAGTCTGTAATGCGTATCGGGGCAAGTGTGTGTGTAAATATCTATGATAGTCTTCGGTGCATGAGTTAGTGAACATAGTGTGGCGTTGTAATGAGAATGAGAGTATAGGGTGATGCTATGGGGAGCCGTAGTATTCGCCAGTCATAGGGTGTTGTGATGCTACGGGGAGCCGTAGTACTCACAAGTCAGAGAGAGAGAGAGAGAGTCGTGATGCTGCGGGGAGCCGTCGTATTCGCCAGTCAGAGGGTGTTGTGATGCTACGGGGAGTCGTAGTACTTACAAGTCAAAGGGAGGGAGTCGTGGTACTACGGGGAGCCGTAGTACTCACTAGTTAGTTGGCATTGTGATACTACGGGTAGCCGTAGTACTCACTAGTCAGAGGTTGTCGTAATGATGCGGGAGAATAGGCGCTGCAGACGCCAGAGGTTAGAGCTGAGTCGATTTTCTATTGGATTGTTTTTTTATGAGAAAAAGGGAATTTCGTGACTTGCGTGTCACTGGGCCGTGATAGTGGTCATGGGGAGGAAGTTAGTGAGATATTTTGGATCATGTTATGTGTGACCATTGGGGGTTCAGCTGCGGGGCCAAAAGCTGACCTGGTGCTCGGTATCGAAGATGAATATGAGTAATGAGCTAGAGTTTACCATGGTGATGTCTGTGGACACTTCAGAACGAGCGAACGATTCAGACGCTCGAGGGTATGTTTCGGGCATGTGTATTAGATTTCGGGGGGGAAATTATGGCCCGTATTTGCCCTTGGCAGAGTTTCCTACAACAACAGCCATCATTAGTGCATCAGTATGCCATCCTTTGAGCTGTTGTAAGGAAGGGGATATCGGACCCCATTTGCTGGGGAGAGGTAGAGCAACATGTGATGGGAAGTACAGAGATCGTGCTTCAGACGTCAAAGCAGATACCGTAGGTCAGGCAGAGGTTGTTGATCGCTCAGAGTCGCCAGGAGAGTTATGCGGACAGGCGCCGGTCCGAGCTCGAATTTCAGGTCGGTGATTTGATGCTCCTGAAGGTATCTCTTTGGAAAGGAGTGATCCGATTCAGGAAGAGGGGTAAGCTGGGACCCCGGTTTATTGGACCGTTTAGAGTGATCGCAAGGGTAGGCAGGGTAGCGTATCGCTTGGAGCTACCTGCAGAGTTGGGTCAGATTCATTACACCTTTCACGTGTCGCAATTGTGGAAGTGTATAGCCGATGAGTCGGCAGTGGTGCCATTGGGGGATATTCAGGTGGATGTGAGCCTGAATTATGCTGAAAGACCGGTGGCGATCAGAGATCGGAAGATCAAGGTTTTGAGGAACAAGGAAGTACCTTTGGTTTTAGGTTCAGTGGCAACATCGAAAGGGGGTCTGAGATGACTTGTGAGTCAGAGTCGGAGATGCGAGGGCAGCATCCAGAGTTGTTCGAGGAATGAGACTTCGGGGGCGAAGTCTAGTTCTAGTGGGGGAGAATTATAACACCCCGAGATTCAGGTATATTCCTTTCATCCTTGTTCTTTATTGTTTAGGCATGTTTAGTCCTTGAGTGGAGGGTTTGTAGCAAGTGAGTATGTGTTGGATAAGGTGTCTAAGTCCATAACTTATTTGGTACATACTTGACCCGACCCGGCATGGTCCATTTGGGTTGCACTTCACCCGAACTATTTATGGATAATTTTATGAGAGTTATACACATATGTTTATTAATATATTGTAAGTTATAATATATTAATATGAAGTTATTTAATTAGTCTTAGTCTTAAATTAATTATGAATTAATTTAGAGATTAAAAGGAAGACTAATTAAATTGTGGGCTATTGTTTTATATGGTGTGGGCTAACACTCATTTGTTAATGGGCTAGGCTTATATGGAAGTCCATGGATGATCCATGGAGCTTTTAACCCATGGATCCTTGGAAAAGGAAAGGTCATGGGTTATTAGGGTTTCACCCTAACCATGCACACTATATAAGCATGCTTATGTTGCATGAAATATCCACTAGTGTGTGTGCTTGTGTGTGGCCGAAAATTACAAGTGTGTACACTCTCTAAAGTTTTCCAAGTGTTTGTGGTGATTTGTGATTTCCATTTGAGGCATTCACACTATTGGTGCTTGGCTCTCAAACTCCAAAGGAATCAAACTCATTCAAAGGTATGTAATCTCATCTAATTCTTTTATGTTTAAAAGTACCCCATGCCATGTTAGATAGGTTATGAACCTTGGAAAAATATTATTTTGCATGTATTTAGACAAACATAGATCCAAGGTTTATTAGGGTTGCATGCACACTTAGGAAGTGTTAGATTGCTCAAAACCCAACAGTATGTTGGGCGTACCAGAGGGGTACACTGCGCGTACTCACGCGCTTAATGTGGATGCGGAGTCGCCAAGGTACGCTGGGCGTACCTAGAGTTACGCCGGGCATACCCGGCCCAGGTGCAAAAACCCTAATCCTCCTTGTGCACTATTTAAAGGGTGTTATGGCTCATTCCTTAGCCTCCATATCAGTGAGTGGAACCCTAAAAGAGAGCCCCATCGTTCTTAGTGTGTGAGAGTGTTGAATTGAGCTTGTTGGTGCTTTAGTGGCTTAGTGAAGAAGAAGGAAGGGAGTTCTCGGAGGCTAAAGCTTGAGGTGCCATTTTGGATCTGAGATCTGCAGAGGAAAGGGCTACACTTGGAGGTATAAAGTTCAAAACTTTCCTCTTCTTTTGGTTGTTGTTGTATGTGTCCTTTTTAGGGCCAAAAAACCCCAAAGGTGGAGACTTTATGAGTGTAAAGTGCTCCATGGTCCGAGATCTGTCCGTTTTCAGTGTTACTAGTGATTTAGAGCCATAAAGTTCCCATCTTGGATGTTACTTTGGAGTCATGCATGTGTTTTAAGCCTTCTAAAGTTGAACGATGGATCATTTTGGGAGATGGTGACTTGTTCAGCCATGCAAAGGCTTAAAGTCATCAACTTTATGGAATAAGGGGCTTAGATGGGGTCAGATCTAAAATATGGACGTAGGTCTTAACTGTTTAAGACCTCAAGAGCAAAAGGGCTGAAGCAGGTCGGATATCTCGATCACGCAAAGGAGGCAACATATGGCTAACAGACAGAAAGAAAGAAAATAACCTTCTACAGACCTAATTTATCGGAATTCCCCAGTCACCCCATCAATACCGGAATTAAGGACAAAATCCGCACATCGAGAAAAAGTTAATCCACAGTTCTAGATACGGGTTCTTTTAGTGTGACCAGTAGATTCTCATGCATATCTCCCTGCTCAACCTAGCGAGCGTCGTGTTATTAGGCTAAACGGATCTAACTAGTTCAATATTTGTCAAGTCCTTGAGTTCCTTAAGTTCAAATCTTCCCAGTCAAGTCTATTTAGAATCATTCGTGCCTATCGACACATCGAGCATAGAGCGTAGACAATTTATCTTTGGTACGTTATGCAGATTCAGATTGCCCATTATCACTTGATAATATCACTCCCCAACACATCACCTACAAGCAAGATTATCAGTAACATCTTTTTGATTTTTTGATTTTTATTGTTTTTGGATTTTTGAATTCATAAGTTTTTTGTTTATTTCTCCCCCTAAGTTTGTACATGGGTGAGAATGAAATCACGAAAATGTGCAAATTTAAACTAATCTAACCAAAAATAAAAAATAGAAGATAAGAATTAAAAAATAAAAATAAAGTATAAAACTTAAACTAAGTAAAAAGGTAAAATAAAAAATAAAATTAATCCTCAAAATGAATCATTTTCAAAAATCCCACAAGAACATCGAATCGAGCTTTGTTAAAAGGCTTCGTGAACAGATCTGCCACATTATTAGCAGTGGGAACCTGTTCCAGCCGGATAAGTGAAAATTCATAACAATCTCTGATAAAATGAATTTTGATATCAATGTGCTTGGTTTTTGAGTGTTGGACAGGATTTTTAGCAATTTGAATTGCGGCCTTATTATCACAGTAGATAGGGGTTTCTAGATAATTCAAACCGTAATCCAACAGCTGATGTTGGATCCAGATGACTTGAGAGCAACAGGCAGATGCAACAACGTATTCCGCTTCAGCTGTTGAAGTTGAGACAATGTGTTGCTTCTTGCACTGCCATGACACCAGCCGATCTCCAAGATATTGACACCCTCCTAAAGTAGATTTCCTGTCAAGCTCACAACCTCCATAATTACTGTCAGCAAAAGCATATAAATCAAATTCAGAATTTTTCGGATACTAAAGACCCAATTTTGGGCTGCCTTTAATATACCGAAAAATTCTTTTGACAGCAATAAGATGTGAAAATTTAGGATTAGCCTGATAACCTGCGCATTGACACAGCGCAAACATGATGTCTAGTCGGCTTGCAGTAAGATACATCAACGATCCAATCATCGATCTATAGTGTGTCTGATCTATGGATTCGCCATCAGTATCTGGAGTTAGAAGAGGTCTTTCAGCCATCGCCGTCGATGCAGGCTTAGCATCTTGAAACCCGAACTTCTCAAGAATATCCTCCACATACTTGGCTTGCTATAGCAGGATTCCGATTGAATTTTGTTTGACCTGAAGCCCCAGAAACATGGTCATTTCTCCCAACGAACTCATCTCGAACCACTTTTTCATAACACCTTCAAACTCCTTGCATAGTTGCGGACTGGTAGACCCGAAGATAATATTGTCAACGTAGATTTGAACCAAAATCTAATCATTACCAACGTGCTTGATGAACAAAGTTTGATCGACAGTGCCACGAGAGTATCCATGCTCGAGTAAGTGCTTTGTAAGAGTCGCATACCACGCTCGAGGAGCTTGATGTAACCCATACAATGCCTTATCCAACTTGTAGACAAGATTAGGAAACTTCGAGTTAACAAACCCAGTGGGCTGATCAACATAGATTTCTTCCTTCACCTTGCCATACAAGAAGGTTGTCTTGACGTCCATTTGATAAACCGTGAAGTTCTTATAAGAGGCATATGCAAGGAAGATACGAATAGCCTCCAAACGAGCTACTGGAGCATAAACCTCAGTATAATCAAGACCCTCGACTTGTCGAAACCCGCGAACCACCAATCTAGCTTTATTTCGCACTATAACCCCTGAATCATCCTGCTTGTTTCGATAGACCCAACGTGTGTCAAGAGACTTTTTGCCCTTTGGTAACTCAACCAATTTCCAAACCCCGAGTTTTTCAAACTGATTCAACTCTTCATGCATAGCATCTACCCAGTTGGGCTCATTCAGAGCCATTTCAACATTATTGGGCTTTATTTGAGAGATAAAGAAAGAGTAGAGACATGTATTGACATCTCCACTTTGACTTCTGGTTTTAACGTCATCGCCCAACTGACCAATGATGTTCTCGATCGGATGATCGCTTTGAATTCTTGAGGGTATCTCATGGCTGATATCATTAAGCGAGACGGGAATATTGTGAATATTGACACCTCATTCATTTGCTAATTGTCTTACACTGGATGACTCTGCTGCAAACTCATTAGAAATGTATTCAGGAAAGAGTAGTTCCATAAAAGTTAAAGTGACAGTGGAAGCATCTCTAGACATGAACTCTCTTTCAATAGGAGTGAGTAGTGTAGCCTCAGCATCTGGAGTATCATTCTGAACTGGAGATTTTGGACTATCAGGTGGTACAAATGACTCCCCCTCAGGCGAAGCAGAGGACTCCCCCTCAGATGGTGAAGAGGATACCGTTGGGGGTCTGTAGACAACTTCTTCGTCTTCGTCTTCAGAAACATTCTTCGAACCAGAGAAAGACCCAGATGAGCTATCCGAAGACACATTTATGGACTTGAAAAGAGATGTATAATCAAATAACCAATCCGGACCCACTCGAGCATCCGTTTCGTTCTCCTCTAACCAACGCACATCATAGGATTCCACAATCTGCTTTGTCTTCTTATTGTAGACCCTATATGCGGTGCACGCAGCATACCCTATGAAGTAACAATCATCGGCTTTGGAATTAAACTTTGGGTTGGACTCTAGGTGAAAAAGGGTGCAAGGGCAGCCAAATACATGAAAATGACTGACTGATGGCTTGTGACCATATAGAATCTCATACGGAATCTTCATCTGAGCTTTTTTGATCAACACACGATTCTGAACGTAGCAAGCTGTGTTGATCACGTCGGCCCAAAAAAAACTAGTAACTTGGAGTCACACAACATCGTCCTTGTAGCGTCTTTTAAGGTTCTATTTCTCCTTTTAGCAACACCATTTTGTTGAGGTGTGTGAGCAGAGATGTATTGATGCATAATCCCCTTTTCTGCGCAAAAGTGATCAAGAATAGAATTCTTGAACTCTGTTCTGTTGTCAGTACGAAGCGCCTTCACCCGATTGTTGGTTTGGTTCTCAATTAGCACTCTGAACTTCTTTATCGGTTCTGCAACCCCAACTTTGTTAGATAAGAAGAAGACCCATGTAAAATGAGAGAAATCATCAATCACAACCAGACAGTATGAATTTTTGTTGATGCTAAGGACGTTGACCGGACCGAACAAGTCCATGTATAATAATTAGAGTAGCTGACTGATTGAGTTAACCTGTTTTGGCAGGTGTGGTTTTCTGTGATGTTTACCCTAGGCACATAACACACACTTTTCAAAAGTTATGAAGTCTCTGACAGGTAAACCACGAACCATCTCATTCTTTACAAGACGATTTAGGTTTTTGGCGTTAGCATGACCGAGTCTTCGGTGCCATAGCATTGCATTTTGTTCTAAGATCTTTGAAAAGAGGCATGTAACGTGTTCTGGAAGATTGATATTCATATCAATAATGTAAGCATTCCCATCCCTATTAGATTTTACAAGAATCCACTCTTCTGGGATGACAAAGCCTGGCTTGAGAATCATACATTCCTTGTCAGTGAAATGTGTAGAATAGCCTTTATCGCATATCTAAGACACACTCAACAAACTATGCTTTAACTCGGGAGCAAAGTTGACATTCTCGAAACTTAACACTCCATTTGTAACGGTTCCTCTCTGAGTGATCTTGCCACCTTCTCCACCCTCAAAGGAAACATATCCCCTATTAAAAGATTGAATGTTGTTCAGTTGGGAGATATCTCCTGTCATATGCCGGGAGCAGCCGCTGTCGACGAACCAAGGTCTGACGACATTCCCCCGCAATTGTCCCTGCAAAATGTGCGGGATCATTCAGATTTGGGAACCCAGGTCATCACTTTCCTGGGTTGACCCGTTGCTTTTTCAGATTTATCATTATTTACTAATTTTCCATATGATACTGATGATGGATTGGAACTTATTTTGGGCAGCCATTGATAATTGGGTTTTCTAACAGTCATCGATGGTTTTGAAATAGAATTTTTATCAGTTTGCCTTCAGCACCTAGGTTTTCTACCTGAATTGGTTGAAGACCCAGAGCTGCTCTTTAATGATACCGATCTTGGCTGAGCCATGTTCGGTTTTGGCAAACTGTTCGGGACTTTGTTATGAAAGACCCTTTTATTATTTTGAAGAACTCCCCGTTTTCTACTATGATCATCCCTCCAATCATCATTCTGAGAACGAGTTTTAGAGGACTTTCTAGTTAAAGACCTTCCTCTAAATTCGTTCTCTCCTCTTTGTGACATATAATGTACAAACATTCTATTAGGATAATTCCTAGCTATATGACCACCAATGCCACAATTGAAACAAATATGTTTGTTATTGTTAAAACCTGTACTACTCTTTTCAGATTTGTTTTCCATACCGACACCCTTGCTTTTCTCACATGAATATGAACAAGAAGTAGGTTTTGAGATAAGTGAGGGTGTATCAGATGGAGAAACTTGTGAAAATTATGGTTTTTTATTAGAATCATCACAAACATCAGAATTGTCAACCATATCATCAAACACTTTAAAAACATTCAAACAGTATCAGAAGGTGTAGAAAAATCACACAAAACATTGTTACTTTCAACATCAGAAAAATTAAAGTCTTTATTTAAAACTAAAACTTCAGGTTCAGACTCAGTTTTATTTTCAGAAACCGATCCTTCAACTTTGGGCTTTGACTGATTTAAGGATTGATCTGCAGGAGAAGTAGAAATGTTAGTACTTTCAACATTAATAAATCCTCCCGAAACAAAACCAGATGGCTTGCAATAAACCATGAATGGTTCATTGGCAATCTCCTTCTTGGACAAAGTTTGAAACTGATATGAACGATTGAAAGGAGGAGGCACTTTATCATACCCTAGACCCTTTGACTAATTATGTTTAAATTGCATGAAGTGGTCTATCATGTTGGCAACTACTTCACTTGATACACCAAATTTTCTAAAATCGAAATCAGCAGTCTCAAATTCGCTCTTTAATGTGTCAAGTTCAATAATTAATTCAACGTTCTGTCTCTTTATGTAGTCATAATTCTCACATTTATTACGGTAGTCTTCCTGAAGTCTTCTAAAGTCCTTTATTTTAGTTTCTAACTGGGCCTTAAGGGTTTTTTGTCCTTTTCGAAGTTGATAGCCCCCAAATCTAAGGTCCTCTACTTCTCTACGTAATGTTTCTATTTCTTCATGAAGAATTTTAACATAATTAATACAAGCTTGAGAGCAAGAAGGCAAACTTACCTTATTTTTCTTCGGTTCAGAAGTAGAAGATACCATCAACGCAAACTGAAGCTCCGTCATCTTCTCTTCAGCATCAACACTCTCCACAGAAGCTTCATCTTTGACTTGGGCTAGGTGTGCATTTTCATATTTTGATGTATTCAAGGCCTGCATCTGGTCCTCCCAGTCAAATTATTGAGAAACCATAGCTTTCTCGTTGTTGACTTGGGCACCTCCCCGATTGTTTCCCATCGCAACCATTGTCCTATCGTTGTTCAATCTTCGATCCGACATTGGGCACTCATGAGCAAAATGACTTGGCTCGTGACAACTGAAACAACGTAGCTTTCCCTTGTTGAACCCTACCTTCTTATCGGCACTCATACACCAGTTGTTCTTCCTGGTCTTCTTAGCAAATTGCTTCACCCTGAATACTGCCATGGCAATTTGACATGTAATATCCATTTCTTCCACGTCTTCTGGATGAATTTGATCCAAATCAACAAATGACAATTGTGGTGGAAGATCTCCAGCTACAAGAGCATTGTAGCAGTTAACAAGCCTTGTGGCGAGAGCAAGATTTTCATCACACTCCTTAGCACTTGAGGAAGAAGCCCCATTAGAATAAGAAGCAACTTGAGAAGCAGCAAATGATGGGTTCTGAGGAAGAGGCATGAATGATGCAACATGAAGTGAAGTGGCTGATAAAGTGGAAAAGGATTGAGTCGGAACTTTCTGAGCAGCATAAGGTTGACCTATAGAGGGAAAAGTGAGAGATGAAAGAGCATTGTTAGATGAAATTCCAAGATTTGCAGCTGAATACGAATTCACATGGTTTATCTTCTGCTGTTTATCATCAATATCACAAGCCTTGATGATCGCCATCACTTCAGCAAGAGTAAGGCGATTTAGGTCTTTAGTCTTCTTGATAACATTTACATTCATGTCCCATCAATTTGGAAGTGCATTTAGTATCTTCTTGTTTATTTCAGACTTTGTCAAGAAGATTCCAGCTATGCTCATCTCATTGGTGAGAGTTGTGAATCTTTGTACCTGTGCCTCCAGGGTCTCACCAGGAACATAATTGAACATGTTGAACTTTTGGTGCA
This sequence comes from Lactuca serriola, assembly GCF_051521515.1. Lineage (NCBI taxonomy): Eukaryota > Viridiplantae > Streptophyta > Magnoliopsida > Asterales > Asteraceae > Lactuca > Lactuca serriola. The sequence goes on along the minus strand of NC_136413.1, from coordinate 99,600,955 downwards.
GCATGTCCTGGCGACTCTCCTTCATATCTTTATTCCCTTCATATACCTCACTTAGGGCTTCCCACAAAGCCTTTGCTGAAGTATACTCCCTAAAACCTTGAGCTATATCCAGAGACAGGGCCATGGTCAGAGTGGCCAAAGCCCGTTCTTGCTCCTCAACCTTCTCAAAATCTTCATCAGTGTAATTCTCAATCGCTTTGTCAACCACTTGCCCTGCAACAGTTGTGGTTATTCTGACGGGATTCTTGACGATGCTTCTCCAAATTTTGAAGTCCTTCATTTTAATGTACTTCTCAATTCGGTATTTCCACTCAGGAAAACCATCTGTAGACAAGAGTCTTGGAATGCGAGTAGTTGTGCCCATGACAGAGTCCAGCTCATGGTGATGTGTTTGACTTTGTGAATCCATTGAATATTAATTTTTAAATAAAAATAAATTATTTCTAAAAAAATTGATTTTCCGGTCAACACAGGCGTTTACAATCAAGGGGGTGTTTACGATCGAGAGTTTGCGGTTTCTGTATACGATTTATGAACCTAAGCTTGTGGTTATTGATGAAACTTAATTTACGGTCTAAGAACTAAGTTTACGGTCCAAGAAATTTCTTGAGCTTGTGGCCGTAAACTGAGTTTGTTGCCGTAAACTCTAGGCAGTTAACTCCCAGAACTTCAAGAAATCACGATTTTTGGGTTAAACTTGATTCCCCTTCGCAGCAAACACCAACTCCAATCGCAAACAGTGAGGAATATGGCCAAAAACTCGATTGTAAGATGCTTTGACACTGGTTTTGCTCTGATACCAATTGTAAGTCCCTAATCTGCTTGTGTATCAGTTAGATCCGTTTGATGGTGCGGAATCCCAATCAAACGGATGATGTCAGATCAAATAGAAGAGAAGGAGAAGAAGAAGATGATGAATCTTGTATGTATTGATATGAATGAATATCTGGATACAAGATTCACAAACAGTAACACATATAAGCTCCTATATTCTCTTCTGTTCATCAATCTACTCCTCACCCCTTACACCAATATTTATACATAAGAAACATGGGCTTGGTGAACATGGGCCGTGAATGGGTTTATGACCATAAACCTGTTTACGGTCGTAACACAACCGTAAACACGTATACAGCCGTAAAAAACAAGTTGTTTACAATCCAAGACACAAATACATTTTTCTAGAAAAGTAAAGTATAAACCATATTTTTGACCAAACAATATATATATATATATATATATATATATATATATATATATATATATATATAAGATGGTTTCGTTGAGATAAAACAAAATAGAGATTGTGAGATTAATATTGTGCTAATACATTCTAACTTCAACTCCCGTCAACTATTAAATGATCCAGGGGTACAACAATAAATTTCACTTTTATAATTAAAAAGCACACATATTCCTTCTTCTTTGAAATACGATTACGAAACAAAAAAAATATTCTTATCATTAAATCTTCGATTCTTCGTATCAATCATCTAATCCTATCATCTAACTTTCATAATTCATTCTATCTTATCTTAAAGTTCCAAATTGTACTGAATTTGTTATCAAATTAATAAGCTTCTTCAAATTAAACAAAACGATCGAAACAAAGCATCAATTCATATTTTCCAAAATACAAGATATAATCCTCAAATTGAAGAAATAATATAATCGAAATCATCATAAAAAATAAAGAGAGCGTCAGGTGCATATTGAATCAAAGTCAGTTTTCATACATGATGTCATATTCAAAAGAGATTGACGAGTCAATTGCAATTTTCATACAAATGCACAAACACATATGACTAATAATATTTCTTTACAAATTTTCATATATGATTAATCATATATGATTATGCAGTCTAATATATGATTAATTATATATGACAATGTATAAATACAAACAACTAATCATGCACGATTATATAGTATCAAATATGATTAATTATATATCAAAATGTATAATCATATAAGATTATTAAATTGTATAATTATATATGATTATACATCCTAATATATGATTAGTCATATATAACAAGGTTTAAATACAAATAACTAATGATACATGATTATATAGTATGAAATATAATTACTTATATATTACAACATATAATCATATATAATTATATTGTATAATATATGATTAATCATATATGGCAATGTACAATATATGATTATACTGTATAATATATGATTTATCATATGTGTTTGTACATTGAAATATATAATTGATAATATATTAAACTATATAATTATATACGGTTATATATCCTAATATACAATTAATCATATATTAAAATGTATAAAAACATATGATTAATCATATATGATTATACATTATGAAATATGATTAGTTATATATTACAACATATAAACATATATGAGTATACAGTCTAACAAATGATTAATAATATATGACAATGTAAAAACACATATGATTTATCATATGTATTTGTATATTGATTAAACAATACAAAATATAATTACTTATATATTACAACCTACAATCATATATGATTATATAGTTTAATATATTATTAATTATATATTTCAATGTACAAACACATATGATTTAAACTGTATAATCATATATGATTATATATCCTTATATATGATTAATATATATTACAATTTATAAGTATATATGATTATACATTATAAAATATAATTAGTTATCTATTACAACATATAAAAATATATTATTATATAGTCTAATAAATAATTAATATTATATGACAATGTACAAACACATATGATTTATATATGTTTGTATTGTGAAATAAATAATTAATAATATATTAAACTGTATAATCATATATGATTATCGTAACACCTCAAATATTAGACTAAAATTTTCATTTTTAAATTACCAAAATCAAAGTTTCACAACCAAGTTATCAAATACATAATTATCCTAAAACAACCAGCATCATAATTATTAGAGTTCATTAACATGTCATAGTAGTAAATTCCCCAGCTCGTGTGTACAATCAGACATTCACCTTCTCGCGGTCCTGTGAAGTACCCGCCACATATAAATCAACAACTGTGAGCATAAATCTTAGTGAGTTCCCCAAGGTACCACATACTGTTGGATAAGGTGTCTAAGTCCATAACTATTTCGGGCTTGTACTTGACCCGACCCGACATGGTCCATTTGGGTTGCATGACACCATGCAATTGGATAGACTAAATGAGAGAAATAACACTTGGAGATTATTAATATATTATAAGTTCTAATATATTAATAATATTATTTAATTAGTTGATCAAAGAATTAATTTGGAATTAATTAAGTGATCAAAGGATAACTAATTAAATATATGGGTTGGTTATGTAAATCATCCATATCTTGTATAGTGGGCTAAGAGGCTCCATGGATTATCAAGTTGGGTTCTACCCATAGGATGCTCCATGGATGCTCCATGGAAGTTACAAACCCATGGGTCATGGAAATGAAGAGTCATGACACATTAGGGTTTACATGGTGTAACCCTAGATGTGCCAACACTATATAAGAGTCCTATTCTCCACAAAATTAGCAACATAAGTTGAACACTAAGAAACTAGAGGGCTTGGCCGATTTTGAGAAGTGTGTGTTATCTCAAGAGTCTTTCCAAGAGCATTTGGTGTTGTGTGAAGCATTTGAGGCATCACACTTGGGGTGCTAGGCTCACAAGGTTTCAAGGAACACAAGCAACAACAAGGTAAGTTATTCTATCTATGATTCAAGTTAAAATTGTTCCCCATGTATGCTAGATAGGAATATAACCTTGGAATTCAACTTTGCATGATAATTAGACAAACATAGATCCAAGGTTATTAGGGTTGCATGTACACTTAGGAAGTGTTAGAATGCTCAAAACCCATCAGTGGTATCAGAGCCTAGGCTTGTTTGTTTGTTATTTGTGCTTAAAAGTTGAAGAAAGTCGGAAATTCTGCTGTCTGACTGATGGACTCGGCGAGTCCATGGGGAGGACTCGTCGAGTTCATGTGTATCTTCAACCTACTCGGCGAGTAGGTTTATGCACTCGGCGAGTAGGGTCGACAGAGTGCAGAATTTCGACTTGAGTTGCTGGAAATGAATTAGAATCATTAGCCTAAAATGTTTTGGTACTTGAAAACTTGTTTTAGAAGGTGTAATGTCTTTTCTAACTCATTTACAACAACTAGTTATCAAAATTACAAAGATTAAATGTGATTTTGATTCTTGAAAATGTTCATATTCATATTCTTGTTCTTATGATGTTTAGATGATCATAAGAATTATTTGTAACCTATGTGGTAGATTAATTCATGATCATAATGTGTTTTAATGGAGTCCATAACTTGTCCTCAAGTTATGGAAAACCAAAAGTCTCTTGGATTAAAAACCATTAAAAGAACACAAGAGTTAGGAAAAATGAAAAGTCCTCATTTTATTACTCTATTAAACTCATAAGTTACAAGAAATGAAAAGTTTTGAAAGTTTACAAAACTTGCCCTCAAGTTTTGGAACAAGTAAAGTTAAGTTAAAACTTTAGTTCCAACCCCTAGAATTTTAAAAGTTAAAATTCAACCCTTATACTTATATTATTATGATTTAATAATTATATATATGTATAAGAACAAAGTCGTCTTACCGCTAGTACGCCTCATTCACGAAGCCGGTCTATAAGGTGGGTATAAGGTTGTTGCCTATAAAATGGTGACTTAATGGGTGTCCACTCTCACCCACCGCTTGCTTGATCGGTGGAGGGTCGTTAGCCGAACGGGTAAGACAAGGACTTAGTAATTCTCATTCAAAGTATGATGAATATTATAAAGTAACTAAATGTTTTATTAAATTCCCAATCTTAGTTACTTTAGGAAAAATGTGAATAAGGTGCTATTCCATGAAATTACACTTTACACTTTGATTAAGTCGTTGGTGGAGCGTGTGTGGTTAACCGGCACAATAACTTGGACTTAACAAGGTAGGTAAAGGGTGACTTAGGGTTTATTATAGTATCGATGGAGCGTGTGTGGTTAACCGGCACATCGATTGAGTGATAAACTTTAAGGGTACCAAGTGATTTGCATGGTTACTTCACACCTCGTTTTGTGATCCTCGGTATCCCAGTCACAAAACTTGGAGGGCACACTCGAGATTGAAACATGCCTTTGAAAAGTTCATTGAATCTCAAAGAATCTAGGAATTTCTAAGAACCATTCAAAACCTAATACTAAAATATTGCGGTTTTCGTGGTGGAAATTGGTGAATTGTCATTCACCTACCTTTCAAATATGATATAGCTTAGATTACGGCATACCTCTTCTAAGTTATATTATATTGTGATTGGATCCTAGCCTTAATATTACATTTGGGTGTTTTATTAAGGACTCTCTTATATCTAAACTAATCTTGTCCTCTTTCCTTCAGATGTCTTTCAACAATGCTTCTGGCTCTAATCCTAATGGCTCCTTTACCCTTATGAACTTGTGTGGGAAAGTCACCTTTGATGGATCCAACTTCAATGAGTGGATCAGAAACATCAGGATGATTACCCGTTACGAGGACAAAGAATATGTCCTTGACAAGGAGCTTAAGGAGATTGATGAGTCCACTGCAACTCCTCAGGAGATCGCTGAATTTCGGGCACATGAAAGGGATGCTACGAAAGTGGCTTGCATCATGATGGCCACGATGACAGCGGAACTCCAAAAGTCTTATGAGGATTTCTACCCTTATGACATGCACCAAGATTTGATGGAAATATACCATCAAAGTGCAAGACAAGAGAGGTATGAAATCATCTGCTCCATGATAACAACCATGATGAAGGACGGGGAATCCGTCACGAGCCACATGCAGAAAATGCAAAGGTATGTGGATCGTTTGCTGAAGCTTAATGTGAACTTCCCGGAGGATCTTGCAATAGATATTATTTTGCATTCCTTACCATCGTGCTATGATCAATTCCGCATGACATATCACATGAAGAAGGAAGAAGTCACCCTCAGCAAACTTCAGGGACTTCTCAAGACCGCAGAATCAGGTCTTAAGGGGAAGTCGGTTGCTATCACTCCTACTCAAAACTCTACTCCGGTTTTGGCAATCGGGAAAAGTCGAGGGAGGAAGAGAAAGAGCTCTTCTAAGGGTACCAAGGTTCGGACCCTTGATGGCTCTTCTTCAAGTGGAACCAAGAAAGGTTTCATTACTCCTTCTTCTGACCCAAAAGAGGCTGAATGCTTCTATTGCCATGAAAAATCTCATTGGAAGCGGAACTGCCCAAAATACCAGCAAGATGTGAAGGATGGGAAAGTTAAACCCAACCATGCAGGTATTTACACTATCATTTCTAATAACTCACCCCATTCTAATTCTTGGGTCCTTGATACCGGTTGTGGTATTCATATTTGTTGTGACTTGCAGGGACTAAAAAGAAGTGAGGATGTGGAGCAAGGAAGAATAAACTTGATCATGGGGAATAGGAAAGCTTTACCTGTTACCAAGATTGGAGTTTATACTTTATCGCTAAGTAGTGGGTTTAGTTTAGATTTGAATAAGTGTTGTTATTCGCCAGGAATGGCAAGAAATATTATTTCCTTTCATGCTTTGTACAAACAAGGGTTTACCTTTTCATTTAATAATGAAGTTGGTTCTATTGATGCTTTCTTTAATAATGTTCTTTATTTTAAAGCATTACCTTGTGATGGTGTGTATGAAGCTGTATCTGTTGTAGATAACTTAGGAAATAATGTTTTGTGTATTGATTCTACTAATAATAACTTGGATAAAGCATCTTTATGGCATTGTCGTCTTGGACATATAAGCAAGAAACGCATAGGCCAACTCCAAAAGGATGGAGTCTTGGAGTCGTTTGACCTAAAGTCAGATGATAGTTGCGAATCATGCTTACTTGGAAAAATGACAAAGTCACCCTTCACAGGTTCGTGTGAGAGGGGTGAAGGTTTGTTGGACCTTATACACACGGATGTGTGTGGACCATTCAAACATGCCACAAGGGATGCTAATCGTTATTATTTGACTTTTACTGATGATTATAGTAGATATGGATATGTCTACTTGATCAAGCATAAGTCAGAGACTTTCGAAAGGTTTAAGGAATTTAAACAGGAAGTCGAGAATCAATTGGGCAGGAACATTAAGATGCTTTGATCCGATCGAGGAGGTGAGTATCTTAGTTCAGAGTTCCTCGACTATCTTAGGGAATGTGGGATTGTCTCACAATTGACACCTCCCAGGACACCACAGTTGAATGGTGTGGCTGAGAGGCGTAATCGAACCTTGTTAGATATGGTTCGTTCCATGATGAGTCGAGCTTCGCTACCAATCTCATTCTGGGGGTATGCCTTAGAGACTGCCGCCCATATTCTTAATCTAGTCCCTACAAAGAAAGTTGCCAAAACTCCTCACGAGATGTGGTCTGGTAAAGTACCTAAACTAGACCACATCAAGATTTGGGGTTGCGAGGCTTTCGTGAGACGCGAGACTCATGATAAGCTCGAACCTCGAAGCGAGAGGTGTATTTTCATCGGTTACCCACAGCGATCCTTTGGTTACCTCTTCTACAGACCTAGTGACAATGTGGTCTTTGTAGCAAGAAGAGGAGTCTTTCGAGAAAGAGAGTTTATAAGCCAAGGAGACAGTGGGAGGCAAATTGATCTTGAAGAAATTCAAGAATCAAGCGGTGAAGGAACTTCAAACTCTAGCCCTCAACTTGAGGAGGAAACTCCTGTTGAGTCAATTGACAAATCTGTACCTCTGAGACGTTCCACGAGAGTTAGGAGTGCACCTGAACATTACTATGGATTCCATATTACTGCAGAAGGTGAGACACTTATTAGTGATGGGACACTAGTAAGTCAAGATGACCCTAACAGCTACGAGGAAGCCATGGCAGGCCCCGAGTCTGCTAAATGGAAAGAGGCTATGGATAGCGAGATACAATCCATGTATGATAATCAAGTTTGGAACTTGGTTGAAAATGTACCAGGTCGTAAGACAGTAGGATGCAAATGGGTCTTCAAGAAGAAGACTGACATGGATGGTAAAGTACACACTTATAAGGCTAGACTGGTTGCAAAGGGCTTCTCTCAAATTCTTGGAGTGGATTATGATGAGACCTTTTCTCTGGTAGCCAAGATTAAGTCTATTCGGGTTCTGTTAGCCATAGTTGCATTTCATGACTATGAAATATGGCAGATGGATGTCAAAACCGCTTTCCTTAATGGAAAGTTGGCTGAAGATGTTTACATGAGTCAGCCAGAGGGTTTTGTCAGCAACGAGTACCCTAATAGAGTGTGTAAGCTTGAGAAATCCATTTATGGATTGAAGCAAGCACCTCGCAGATGGAATATTTGCTTTGATGAAAAGGTCAAGGAATTTGGCTTTTCTAGAAGTGAAGATGAATCTTGTGTGTATGTCAAGGCTAGTGGGAGTATAGTTAGCTTTTTGGTATTGTATGTGGATGACATACTACTCATAGGAAACGACATTCCAACCCTGCAGGAAGTAAAGTCCTGGCTTGGGAAGTGTTTCGCTATGAAGGACCTTGGTGAAGCTGCCTATATTTTAGGGATAAGGATCTTGAGAGATCGGAGTAAAAGACTAATTGGACTTAGTCAGAGTACCTACTTGGATAAGGTGCTGAAGAGATTCAGCATGCAGGATTCCAAGAAAGGAGAGTTACCCATCCAGAGTAACACCAGATTGAGTAAGACACAAAGCCCTAGCACTGAGGCTGAGATAGCAGAAATGAGTCGAACACCTTATGCTTCGGCCGTAGGATCGATCATGTATGCTATGACGTGTACTCGACCCGATGTAGCTTTTGCCTTGAGCATGGTTAGCAGGTATCAGGCGAACCCTGGCAAGGCACACTGGACTGCGGTAAAGAATATCCTCAAGTACCTACGGAGGACTAAGGACTGGGTTCTTACCCTCGGTGGGAGTGATGACTTGAGAGTTGTAGGGTATAGTGATGCTAGCTTCCAGACTGATAGGGATAATTTCCGCTCTCAGTCGGGCAGGGTCTTTACCCTAAACGGAGGAGCAATTTCTTGGAAGAGTTCCAAGCAAGAGACAGTGGCAGATTCTACTTGTGAATCAGAGTATATTGCAGCTAGCGAAGCGGCAAAGGAGGCGATATGGCTGAAGAACTTCATTGGAGACCTTGGAGTTGTACCAGCTATTAAAGAGCCAATGGAAATTTTCTGTGATAGTGAAAGTGCTGTTGCCTTAGCCAAGGAACCAAGGGATCATGGGAAATCCAGACACATCGACAGAAAATACCATTTCATTAGACATCGGATCGAAGAAGGACACCTCGTGGCAAAGAGGGTATCATCAGATGAGAATCCGGCAGATCCCCTCACAAAGGGACTGACTCGGGTTAAGCATCTTCAGCATGCTCGGAGCATAGGGCTGAAGGATGATATTAGATTTAGTAGTTAGATAACCTCGAAATTTGTAAAGTGTAATTGACATTAGATGATGAATAAAAGATGTTTTATTTATGAGTAAAAGTGTTGCTATCTCTTGTCGATCGTTTACTATATTTCTTTTGCATGTTTTTGACTTCCAGAATAATTTTGTTTGGTATAACATATTATTCAAACCTCCACAGTCGGTCATATGTTGGAAGTAGATATGAATCAAGACTGTCATGTTTGGTTGTAGAGGTCTTGGACAAGGCTACAACAATCATGAGTGCTCATAAGTTCTGAGTATTGGACTCAACCCACGCTCACTGGAATCACTTCATGGAATTCTATCTCGAGTGATCGTGAGACGGTAATATCATATAAGTCTTCAAACCTAGAGATATGATTTGTTACTTACAAGTTGGTTATGCATTGACTGTACGAAACCGCATTGGTAACTCGATGTTATAAAATGTACTTTTGTGTGTAATTCAATGAGTGGTAGAACAAACATATGAGTCGAAGTTTATCTGTTCCTTCTTGGATTAGAAGCTGATATCTGGGCCCCTCGATGATTTTGTTTTGACCCATGTACCGGGCCCGGTCAGAACTAAGTTGATGTGTTCAATTAAGTTCTATGTCAAACAAATTGGAAATCGGGAAACAAATGCTGGACAATAAGCAAGACAATGTTCCATGTATTTGTCCGGCTGATATCTAGAACAGAGGATTATATGATCACTTATCATAAATGGCGTATCATCATCTTCTCAGTTCCGAGAGACCTTGAAAGAGCTACGATTGCCGGTCGGTTCCTGAAGTACTAGAGATATAGTTATTAGACTTCTCCAAGTGGGAGACTGTTTGATAAGGTGTCTAAATCCATAACTATTTCGGGCTTGTACTTGACCCGACCCGGCATGGTCCATTTGGGTTGCATGGCACCATGCAATTGGATAGACTAAATGAGAGAAATAACACTTGGAGATTATTAATATATTATAAGTTCTAATATATTAATAATATTATTTAATTAGTTGATCAAAGAATTAATTTGGAATTAATTAAGTGATCAAAGGATAACTAATTAAATATATGGGTTGGTTATGTAAATCATCCATATCTTGTATAGTGGGCTAAGAGGCTCCATGGATTATCAAGTTGGGTTCTACCCATAGGATGCTCCATGGATGCTCCATGGAAGTTACAAACCCATGGGTCATGGAAATGAAGAGTCATGACACATTAGGGTTTACATGGTGTAACCCTAGATGTGCCAACACTATATAAGAGTCCCATTCTCCACAAAATTGGCGACATAAGTTGAACACTAAGAAACTAGAGGGCTTGGCCGATTTTGAGAAGTGTGTGTTATCTCAAGAGTCTTTCCAAGAGCATTTGGTGTTGTATGAAGCATTTGAGGCATCACACTTGGGGTGCTAGGCTCACAAGGTTTCAAGGAACACAAGCAACAACAAGGTAAGTTATTCTATCTATGATTCAAGTTAAAATTGTTCCCCATGTATGCTAGATAGGAATATAACCTTGGAATTCAACTTTGCATGATAATTAGACAAACATAGATCCAAGGTTATTAGGGTTGCATGTACACTTAGGAAGTGTTAGAATGCTCAAAACCCATCACATACAACATAGCATACATAAACAAGTATGGGTTATCAGCAACCTTGAGGACTATCAGCAGTTCCGATGAGCTAACAGCATGCCTGGTGGGTTATCGGTAACCCTGGTTGGCTATCAGCAGCCCCGGTCACATATAAATAGCATAATAGAATCATAACAGCTAGACCCAACTGGTCATCAAAAATACAACTATCCTACCATACAGGTAAGAGTAAGTGAGGAGACTCACCTAATACTGATGACACGAAAATCTACCACCCGAACTGTCGGATCTAGACTCTGCCTAGCCAACAAAACAATTAACCCTAATTAATAATTAATGTTAAAAACTCACTTGTGAGTCCAAATCCCATGGCTAAATCTTCTAAGGGAAAAAGGAACATTTTCCCTTCTCATGGTCCAAAAACCCTAAATCTTGACAAAGGGTCAAAGTCAACAAAAGTTAACACTCATCGTGTACGCTCATTAGGGAAGGATCAGGCTACGTTGTGCATAGCTAGGAGTACGCCCATCGTACTCTATCTGCCTCTATTTTCGCTATGTTGGTGCCTCTAAGACATCTTAATCCATAAAGTTGTTGGCTTTAAGCCATTACATGTCTAGGAAAGGCTCGAAGCATTTCTTCATCCATTCTAAGCTACTTTACTCATGCATGAGCCAAAGGGGAAGATCGAGCAAGCATTTTTATGAATCTAAATGTTATAATATGCATGAAAGGACAACAAAAACCTTTTGGAGAGTCCCAAACTCATAAAGGTCAAAACTTGGGGACGTTTAGCTCGTAAATCTTAAACCAAAGAGATCTTAAAGCAAACTTGCCAAGGTATAGACTTTATACCTGAAAATGATGCACAAAGATGGGAAGTTTTTGGATCTCCAAGTTTGCTAGGACCTTCTTCTTCTTCTTCTTCTCTAACCTCCTTCTACTACAAGAGCCAATAACACTCAAAACTTGCAATATCTCACACAGTGTAGCACCCTGTTTAAAATCATTTCCAATTTCGGGGTGGTGATCAAGGATTAGGTATTAGTAGGCTTAAGACCCTTGAAGAATGGAGTTTTCGGCTCTTTTGGAGGTGGATGATGTTATTTGGATGATCCGGGTATTTGGTTTGTGTTTTGGACTCAAAAGGTATTTTAGAGTTAGGAATTAGGCGATCCTTGAGTTTAGCTAACAATGGAACGTTATTATTGATTAGTATATGTCGTAGGTAGTTCATGATATATGAGGTTGACAGGTTGGGAATACATCGGATTTGAGAGGTGAGAAAGCTTTGTTGAATCCAAGTGGGGAGAATCGATCAGGATTTTTGGGAGTAGGAAGGGTGTGAAACTAGGGCAAGTTTCACATCTTAGACAGGAGGAGAGATGGCCGAAGTGGCCCGTTTATATTGAGGTTGTGTAAGTGGGAGAGTTCAGGAAACTTCCAACTGTTGGTTGGCGTCTTCTTTATCATGCACAGCAGGCTTGTGGTTGAGTCCAGGTTAAGGGCTTCAGAATTCGAAGTATGACCTAAATACCTAATTGGATGCAGATTTTAGCTCAGATTGAGTGGGTTCGTGATGGTTTGGGTGTAGTAAGTGTTGGGTTTTGAGCATTCTAACACTCCTAAGTGTACATGCAACCCTAAATACCTTGGATCTATGTTTTCTCTATTATACATGCAAATAAGAACTTCCAAGGTATTATCCTAATCTAGCATACAAAAACAATGAATGTAACAAGATAGAATACATACCTCTTGATGTAGAAAGTCTTCATGAAGCTTGAGTGCCTAGCCCCAATAGTATGGAAGCCTCAAATGGAATCACAATCACCAAAACACTTAGAATAACTTGAGAGAATTCTGCACTTCATGAAATCGGCTAGCCCTTTCACTTCACACACTAGTGGCCGATTTGGTCAAGAATAAGATGCTTATATAGTTAGGGTTACACCATGTAAACCCTAATTGACATGGCCTTTCATTTCCATGATCCATGGGTACAAATACACCATGGAGCATCCATGGACCATCCTATGGGTTTTAGCCCAACTTGATTATCCATGGAGCATTAGCCCACTATACAAGTATGAATGATTTACACAATCAACCCATATATTTAATTAGTCTTCTTTTGATCACTTAATTAATCCTAGATTAATTCTTGATCAATACTAATTAAATAATCTTATTATTCTTATTATTAATATACTAGAACTTATAATATATTAATAACCATAAGTGTCTTATTTCTCTCATTATAGTCTATCCAAGTGCATGATGGTATGCAACCCAAATGGACCATGCCGGGTAGGGTCAAGTCTTACCAATTATAGTTATGGACTTAGACATTAATCCAACAGTCTCCCACTTGGATAAGTCTAAAACTATTATTGTGTATGACTTCAGGAACCAACTAGCAATCGTAGCTCTCAAAAGCTTCTGTCGAACTCTGACCTTGTAGATGAACTCTGACCTTTGTCAATGACTTGTCCATTAGATAAGGGATCATATATTCCTCCATTCTAGATATCATATGGACTGAGACATGGATTATAATCATTCTCTCTGTCCATTTGTTGTTTCCCGATTTTCGATTTATGACGACTGACTAGTTGAACAAATCAAATCAGTCCTGGCCCGGCCGAGCACTTCCATTTGTCATCATCAAATCATCGAGGGGCCCACAGATATCGCTTTTATCCCGAAGGTAAAAGGAACGGATAAACTTCGACTCATATGGCTTGTTCTACTACTTGTTGAATCATACACAAAGGCACGTTTTATAACACCGAGTTACCAAATGCGTTTTCGTGCAATCAATGTACAACCAACTCATAGTAACAACTCATATCTCTAGGTTTGAAGAATATAAGATATTATCATCTCATGATCACTCGTGATAAAATCCATGAAGTGATTCCAATGAGCGCGGGTTGAATCCAATACTCAGAACTTATGAGTACTCATGAGTGTTGTAGCCCTTTGTCTAACACCTTAGACCTCTACAAGCCAACCCATGACAGTCTTAATTCATATCTACTTCCAACATATGACTGACTGTGGATGGTTTGAATAACTTAGTCATTCCGGAAGAATAACCTAGTTTATTCGGGAAGTCAAAACATGCAAAGTGAAACACAATAATAATTGAATCCAATATGGTATCAACCCTTTGAACATAAATAAAACACCTTTTATTTATCACCATATGATTACACATTATTCATTGTATACTGTTTCAGCTATCAACTTTATTCTTGAATTTAAAACAATAGTTGTCCCATGCTCCAAGCATGTACACTATGTTTTCTAAACACTAGTCATGCCATACACCAAGTATGCATACTATGTTTGTCTATGATCTTTACTTTATGAACTAGATCAATTGAACATAACTTCAATGATTCTCTTTTCACACTCCCAAATCCTTATTGCAAATACAAGAATTCCAAATTCATGTCATTTACTAAAATCTGTTAGATTCTAAACTTATATGCATTGATCCTCTTGTAATGATTATGCACAAAGTCAGAAAGACTTGACAACAATCATTACAGAGTATTCCATAGGAGATCAGCTCCTTGGAAACATCCTTCTTGCATTAAGTTTCCTAATCTTACACAGATTGAAAACTTCTAACTTTGAAACATTTCCAGATTCCATTTTTGACTATCACTTCTGAACAAGAGTTGCCTCCTTACAGATTATGTCAATATGGTCCTTCCAGAATTATCACTATACTTCCAACTGTCCTTGAGCAACCAATCTTTGGAAAAACCTTAGATTGTCATCGACAATTGTTTAATCCTTTTAGTCATATCCAGTTCTAAACCATTTCCCTTCTTAATGCCCCAGGCATTTGGAAAATTTTAGAATGGATGAATATAGCACATGTAATCGATCCTATATCCGAAGCATATGGGAATCGATTCATGATGTCTCACATAAAGACTAAACCAGTCTTTTGCTATAACATTTCCATTTCTATTTGCCAAGTTCTCATAATTCAGATTATGAAAAGGGATGCCGTAATCATAATCGAATTTTAGAACGCAAATAATGGACCCATATACATAATTTCCTTATGTTGAGCCACTCCAACATGAAATTCATATATATATATATATATATATATATATATATATATATATATATATATATATATATCCTTGACTAAATGATTAAAACCTCACGATCTAAGCTTATAGATTTGAGATGAAGTATAATTTCCTCTCCCTTAATTATAGCAAAACAACCTTTTTCCCAATTGAAACCTTTTGTTTTCTATAATTAACATTGCTAGCTTGCAATACTTATCATGCTCCCACTAACATGATGATTATTAGCATAACACTTATGCTCCCACTAGCTTTGACATGTACTCAGAAATCAGCTGGACTTCTAGAAATCAATACTTCATTGACTTTCTTACCAAAGTTCAGATTTCTGATACTAGATTGTTTTGATAAGACTTTATCAAAATCATACACCTTCCCTTAGATAGCACACTTGTGTGTCTAAACAATTATGAAGAGGGATGCCGTAATCATAATGGTTAGACCTTTTTGCCACTTCTCACAAGTCCAGGTTAGTGTGCCGGTAAACCACACACACTCCACTAACGACTTTGAGAATGCAAATATCACAATTGCTATCTAGCTAAAATCTACTTAGTGAAAGTGTTTACTCACCATCATTTTCATGAATCGGAGAGAAACCTTATGACACTTAGATATAATGGTGTATGTGTTCTTACCCATGTGAATTGTCAAAACCATAGTCACAAGACAAGGGTAATGACAAATCCAAACTCATATGGATTGAACTCAATCTTAATTTCTTGCCACCTGGCACCTCAAGGGCCTGCCATTGCTTCCAAGTTGTTGTGCAACACATTGAGAACTCTAAGAACTCATATGCAAAGCCAACTTTGACTAGAATGGGCACAGAATATGTCATCACGATAGGTTATAAACCTCAAGTCGTGTGCTAGTGAAGAACTTCAGGTTTTATTCTTGATTAGTTCTTGAGACTTTCAAGACCTTTAAGACTCCCACTGTCCTCTTGACCTATAAGACTCCCTTGTCAAACATCCAAGAGATAGTGCGGATTCTAATCAGGACAAACACTTCACACAATTGGCCTTAGTTGGTCTTTGTTTTATCCAAAACATCATAACTTACCAATTTCAAATGTACAAGAGTAGGAAACTTTTACACTTACATTTGACAAGTGTTTTTAAACCTTCTTAAAGACATGTCACTCAAATTACAATCTTGGAGTATGACTCTAAGACTTGTATTGGAACGAAGTATGACTCATCTTCTTGATTTAGCCACTTCACAAATTCATAGCTCCTCTTCTTAGCTATCAGAATGCACTTAGAGGATGAATCGTGATTAGGTCTCTAAATCATTAAGATGATCATAAAAGCTGATACTAAAGTACTCTCCCATCTTTTCAGATTTGAGAAACTTTTATCCTTCTGCCTAATTTGATTCTTCTTATTCGCTCTGCCATACATTGAAACCTTTTCCAATGTCTCAGAATTATACTTAAACTTGTAAGTATAACCATATTTACTGAACTTAAGTAAATCATGACGAATAGTCTTATCAATCTTTTGTGGTGGACTTAATCAGTGCACAAGACTATGTACTCGATCCCTTAGTCCATTACTTGACTCACACATCCATGTGAATAAGTAATTAGTCTTAATTTTCCAATACTTTAAAGTTCTCATTCATCATACTATACAACTTGCATGATTCCAAGTTCCGGTCCAAATGAAACTTGGGTGATGAGAATCTTTCCTTGTTTGGTAAATTTTGACATTACCACAAATGAAAGAATCAAATTCATATTTCCACTCTTGCTCTTAATGGAATCTTATAAGCAACAAAAATTTCCACAGATGCCATTGTAAGGATATTTTAAAATAAATAAAATCAAAAATTTTCCTTTTATTTTAAAAACTTTGCGGAAGAACTTGTCCTTACAATCCATATGAAAACTTGTTGTTATCTATTCCTAAGCAATATCTCATAACTCCTAAGAAGTAGCTCAAGAATCCGATCTTCAAACTACGCGATAGAAATCCATCTACGCAATCAGATTCAGCATATTCTTTCTTTAAGTTCCTTTACTTTTCTTTGATTCTTAAAACATCAACATGTGACCCAGTCACATCATGTAGTAAGAATCTCATAATAGAAACTTAGCAGAGTTAGATAGTGGACTTTACCTAAAGTAGAGCCAAACTTATTGACTTTAACACCCTTAGGTAAATTGGCAGATTTGCAACCAATGCCCCTTCCTTTGGCAATATAAACATATGGACCCTTTGGTAATGGTACACGAGACTATCACAGACTTAGCTTTTCTCTTTACCATTTGGTCAACCGAGTTGACTATGGCCGATCCCTTTCCATTGGGAAGAGAGAGCCTTACTAGATATCCAATGTCATCATTGTCAATGTCCATAAAGTTTTAGGAAGTTGATCTTAGCAATTAGATAAGATCATTAAGGGTCTTGTCATAGTCTGTTTCATAGGTGTTCCAAAAGAACTCACTATGTGACTTAGAAAGTGATTGAACCACCAACTTTCTCAAGAGTTTGACACCCAACTCTCCCGGCTTGTCAATATGTGACTACATCTCCAAGACGTGACCACACCTAGACCTTGCCTTGCCAATTGGGCTTGAGTGACCTTAAACGTTTCAAGAACTTGTGGGTTGGGGAGAATAATTAGAGGAGGTGAAAGAAGTATGATTTCCATAAGACATCATCTTCATTTAGGAAAGCTTGTTTCAAGAGATTTGGGAAGATCATATATGTCTAAACCAGACATGTTGTGGGAGATATTCAAGATAGTTGATTATAAAGTCCTTAATATGACACCCAATATGAAATATTAAGGCTAGGACCCAACAAACTATTTTATAACTTAGAAGAGGTATGCCGTAATCCAAGCTATAAAATATTTGAAGGTAGGTGAATGACAATTCACCAATTTCCACCAAGATAAACGAAATGTGTTATTAGGTTTTAATTGGTTTTGAAACTCCTAGATCTTTGAGATTCATTGAACTGTTCAAAGGCATGTTTCAATCTCGAGTGTGCCCTTCAGGTTTTGTGACTGGGATGCCGAGGATCACAAAACAAGGTGTGAAGTAACCATGCAAATTACTTGGTACCCTTAAGTGTTTACCCCTCAATCGATCTGCTGGTTAACCACACACACTCCATCGATACTATGATAAACATTAAGTTACCCTTTGCCTACCTTGTTAAATACGCGTTAGTGTGCCGGTTAACCACACACGCTCCACTAACCGACTTAAACAAAGTGCAAAGTGTAATTTCATGGATTAGCACCTTATTCACATTTTTCCTAAGTAACTAAGATTGGGTATTATTAAGAGTTTAGTTACTTAGTATTTATCATTAATACTTTTAATGAAGGGAGAATTATAGTCCTGTCAAACCCGTTCGGCTAACGACCCTCCACCAGTCAAGCAAGCGGTGGGTGAGAGTGGACACCCATTAAGTTGCCATTTTATAGGCAACAACCTTATACCCACCTTATAGACCGGCTTCGTGAATGAGGCATACTAGCGGTAAGACTGACTTTACTCTTATACATATATATATTATTAACTTATAATATTATAAAGTATAAGGGTTGAATTTTAACTCTTTAAAATTCTAAGGGCTAACTTGGAATTAAAGTATTCATAAGTGAAAACTTTTCATATTCCAAAACTTGAGGGCAAGTTTTGAAACTATTCCAAACTAATTAATTCCATAACTTATGTGTTTAAAGTAGTTTTAATCCAAAAACTCTTCAAGTTCCATAACTTGAGGACAAGTTATGGAAGACTTTAAACTAATAAAAGAATTAACTTTTCTTTATTTTATAACTTATGAAATTAATTAAGGTTACACTTTATTTATTTATTTATTAATGAAGTGACTCTTGAACCTTCATAACTTAAGGACAAGACTCTTCATCTTTTGTAACCATTGCCAACTTTTATGAGTTTTATGAAACTTAAATGTGACTTTTCATATAACTTGAGGACAAGTTACAAAAACACATTTTAGAATCAACTCTTAGATTAATTTGGATTGAAAACAACTATTTCACTCAACTTTCTATTAATCTAAGCAACTCATAAAAACAAGATAATTCAAATCAAACTTTTTCATGTAATTAGTCTAAACCTTAAACTAATACAAAACATGAATCTATTGACAATTATCTTTGAAATTGGATTAGCATGAACATTACCACATCAAAAACAAGTTTATAAGTCCAAAACATCTTTGGGTAATGTTCCTAGTCCAATTCCAGCCAAAAAAGTCGAGTTTATGCTGTCTGGGGGTCCAACTCGTCGAGTGCATGAACCAACTCGGCGAGTTGGTTCGATTTCATCACTTTTTAGGCATGGACTCGCCGAGTCTCCTGATGGACTCGCCGAGTCTGATGATCAGACAGCAAGAAATTCGATTTTTTTAAGCAGTTTTGCAAGTATAACAAGAAAACAAGCCTAGGCTCTGATACCACTGTTGGGTTTTGAGCATTCTAACACTCCTAAGTGTACATGCAACTCTAAATACCTTGGATCTATGTTTTCTCTATTATACATGCAAATAAGAACTTCCAAGGTATTATCCTAATCTAGCATACAAAAACAATGAATGTAACAAGATAGAATACATACCTCTTGATGTAGAAAGTCTTCATGAAGCTTGAGTGCCTAGCCCCAATAGTGTGGAAGCCTCAAATGGAATCACAATCACCAAAACACTTAGAATAACTTGAGAGAATTCTGCACTTCATGAAATCGGCTAGCCCTTTCACTTCACACACTAGTGGCCGATTTGGTCAAGAATAAGATGCTTATATAGTTAGGGTTACACCATGTAAACCCTAATTGACATGGCCTTTCATTTCCATGATCCATGGGTACAAATACACCATGGAGCATCCATGGACCATCCTATGGGTTTTAGCCCAACTTGATTATCCATGGAGCATTAGCCCACTATACAAGTATGAATGATTTACACAATCAACCCATATATTTAATTAGTCTTCTTTTGATCACTTAATTAATCCTAGATTAATTCTTGATCAATACTAATTAAATAATCTTATTATTCTTATTATTAATATACTAGAACTTATCATATATTAATAACCATAAGTGTCTTATTTCTCTCATTATAGTCTATCCAAGTGCATGATGGTATGCAACCCAAATGGACCATGCCGGGTCGGGTCAAGTCTTACCAATTATAGTTATGGACTTAGACATTAATCCAACAGTAAGTCCATGGATAGTAACCATGGGTGGTTTGAAGTGTTGTAAGACTGTTATGGGATCGTAGCATTCACTCGTTTGAGGTAGACTATTGTTGGAGGTAGTCATGAGTGTAAAGGGGGAATCAGTTTGTGCCTTAGGGACAAAGGTAAGGATTGTCGAGGAGTATTTCTCTATTTTAGGTTGAGGGCTATTGGGGTCCGAGGCAAATTCGGGCTTATGTAGCTTT
This sequence comes from Lactuca serriola, assembly GCF_051521515.1. Classification (NCBI taxonomy): domain Eukaryota; kingdom Viridiplantae; phylum Streptophyta; class Magnoliopsida; order Asterales; family Asteraceae; genus Lactuca; species Lactuca serriola. The sequence continues at coordinate 99,580,358 of NC_136413.1, read as the reverse complement.
AGATGGGTGGGACCTGTGTGCAAGGGCGGTCCATGGTATAGTTGGGTGGGACCCATGGGCGAGGCCTGTGTGATTATTGCAATACAAGTTGGAATTAGTAGAGACCATTGGGTGAAGGATTTGGATCTTGAGTTGCAGGATCATGTGGGTGGTCAGTGTGTCGCGTAGAGAGGTTTATAAGCTGGGTAGCCTTGTTATTTGGACTCATGGGAACCTGGTGGTTGGATCAGGTGCGAGACTGGTAGTCTCAGCTATGGTTTAGGAACTTTTATATCTCGTTCTAGTGAGGAGTTGTTGTGAATCAGAAGGGTTTTGGGTAAAATGCATGTGTAGATCCGTGGATCTCAGGTTATGAGTTAAGTATTTGGTTGATTTTTGGGTGAGATCTTGAGTTAGGAATCACGAATTTTTTTTGTGTTGGATTTTCTTCTCAGTGGGATAAGAATTGGAGCCACTATATGACGAGGGCATCAATCGAAGGGTTCAAGGGTAAGGAATGGATTCAAATTTGATAATAGATCAAGCTCGTGTGATTGTGTCTTGGATTGGTTCTATTGGTGAAGGGCATCTAGATCAGTCAAGGCATTATTATTGAATTGGGACTCGTGTGTGGATTAGTTGTTATTCGGAGCAGATGTTAGGTCACTTGCAGTTGGGATTAGATAATCTCAAAGTAAATGATTTGATCATGTTGCACATCTCTCTTCTGATTCTAACCATTGCAAGGATAAGTCTCATACTCGAAGGATTATCTGAGCTGTCTATCAAGTACAAGTGTTTTGTAGGGATAATTGGTTAGTGATTATGTTCTCTAATGGGAACCTCAAGTTATTGGGAGTTGGGTACTCAGTTGGCTGATAAGTGGAATGGTTTTAGCAATGTTTCAGTTTGGGCGGTCTATTAGGGAGTCAGACCATCTCGAGACTTCAGATTTCAGACTGAGTAAATATGATTATTTTGCAAGGGATTCTTTCAACTTCGGGTTATACAACCCTACGAGGGTTGGTTTTGGTTACATTAGGAAGGCTGCAGTATGCTTAGGGTTACGGTCATGTTTCTCAAGTTGTTTGGCGTGTTGAGAATGGTAAGGAAAGATTTCGAGGACAAAATCTAATTTAAGTGGGGGAGAGTTGTAAGGTTGTGGATCAAGGAAGAGCTTGTGGATCTTGATTATGTGCTTCATTTCCAGCTTGTTTAAGGTAAAAAGCTTTGATCTTGTTCTTTAGAAGACTATATCTTTCTTGTTTAAGTTTTGGACCCTTTTTGGTCCCATGGATGAGATCTAGTGGTTTGGTACTACTCCAGGAGTTATGAGTTTACACTCTTGGTGTTTCTGAGGTTCTAGATGCATAAAGTTACCTCCTTTAGGGTTTGGAATTCCACATGCATGAGTTTGTGTTCATTTAATGGAAGTAGAATGTTATATTTCGAAATTGGGTTCTTTTGGAGCATGCAAAGTCAGCAAGTCAGTGACGTTTTGGTTCTAGTCACTTATGTGGACTCAGATCTATGGTTTGCACATTTGGACTTAAGTATTAAGAGCTTAATGTCGATTTTGGCTTAATGGAGGAGTATGTTGGGCGTACAAGTCTTTACGCACAACGTACAATCCAAATAGTAAGTACACTTTGTGTACAACTGAGTATGCCCTGCGTAATGAGTCAGGAGGGTATTTGCTTTTGGGCTTCGTGGTTGGTCTTCCTTTTTGGGCTTGGGTGTTTGAGTTCTTAATGGGCCATCTGAGTACAAGTGTTTTGGACTAGGAAAATTGGTTGGGCTTTAGGGTAAGGCCCATGTAAGGGGTTTGGGCCCACTTTGGAAATGTGAGCCAAATTTGGGCCTTGGTTAGTTATTTGGCTTTTGAGCCTTTCAAGTTGTGAGTTTGGGCCTTAGTCTTGGACCAAGCTAGGTTAGGGGTGAAATGGTCTTTTTACCCTAAGTATGGATTTATGGTTATGGTTTGGAACCCAATTGTTGATTAGGTGATATTTTTGATATTGATAGTTCGGGGATCCGTCAGCCAGCAGACAGGGATCGTCTGTGTGATTCGATAGTGCGAGGTGAGTTTTCTCACTGGTTTAGCGGGTCGAAGGCACCAATGCCAACCCCAAGTTTTTATATTAGAATGCTAGATGTCTGCATAATTCTTGCATGTGTTATGAGATTGTATGTTTACCGGGTTAGGGCCGATGCCAGGCGGGGACTGGTGAGTATATGTATGCTAGTTATTAGTATCTACTTTTATGCTTACCGGACGAGGCCCGATGCCGGGTGGGGCTTGATTACTGTATGGTATGCTATAGTCTTTGTGATTATTTCATGTGCTAGTAAGGATATATGTTTATATGATTATATGGTTATAAGATTATATGTGTATCGGGCGGGGCTTGGTGATTGACAAATTTGTAATCTGAGGGGGGGGGGGCGAGGACGAGTGGGACTCGATACCGGGCGAGGCCCGATGGAGGACGGGGGCCCAATATGTGATTTATGTGTGTGTGGTATGTGGTATCTTGGGAACTCACTAAGCTTTGCGCTTACGGTTTTCAGTTTATGTTTCAGGTGCCTCAGTTTAAAAATGGGAGAGCTCAGGATGATTGCAGAGCACACACCACATGTTTATGCATTCTATGATTTACTCTGATTTGATGATGTTTTGATAAATCTTGATTACCTTGGCTTATGGAAATGTCATGTATTAACGATTTATTAATCTAAAAACATAATTTTTATATCATTACTTTTGGGACGTAAGTTGGTATCAGAGCCTTAGTTTGAGGGATTTGGACATTCTTTCAGGTGTGTCTGAGATCAAACTGAGGATTTTGTAATGTTTTCAAAAAATGAAAGCAAAATGATTTAAAAGGGAAAAAATAGTTTTCTAATACAAGAAAGGGTGTGGTGCATGCAATCGACCAAGCTCAAGTAAGTTTCTCCCAAAATACACATACATGTTATCTATTATGCTTTGATCCGAGAGACTGTGAATCGCATGCTAGTTAGGGATAAGGATCTGCTTAGTTTTTGCATGATGAAATACTAGGAGAGATGCTTTGTATGCCTATTGTATGAGCTTGTAGACTTGCATGCTAGTTCTGATTAGCCAGTGATAGCGTGGCCTGATATGTGATGTCTGGTAGCCTAGGAAGCATGGGATGCTAGATCGGGTATGAATTGTATGCATAAGGTAATCAGTAGTGGGAGTGGGAGCTCCTAGTATGGGTTGTAGGATGTGGGATTGGATGCTTGTGATTATTCTATGGTTTGGAGTGTCACTGCATGAATGCTGCTTGCTTTGTGCTTTGTGGAACTCTTAGGTGATGGGAGTTAGCTACTAAGTGAATATGTCAAGCCACAAGTGACAAGGGTCGGATAATCTTAGTGTAATGGATTTGACCTTATTGTGCAACTCTTGTCTGAGTCCAACCGTTGTAGGGATGATTCTGTTACTCGAAGGATTATCTAAGCTTTGTTGCATGTGATTGTATTCATGAGGTGGGTGACTGGAATTGTTGGGAGTTCCTCAACAACTGATGGCAGGGTGAAGTAGGGAACCTAGGAAATTCTAGGGATTTCTTCAGTGGGGTTTTGTTGTACTGGTTACCGAGTGTTGGAGTATGGATTTGAGAAGGTGAATTGAAGGATTCGGGAGGATTCTTGAGGAAAGTATGGATAGGTGTGGAAGGTAGTATTGGGCCTGTATGAATGAAAGCATAGGATCCATACTCGAATCGGGGAGAGTCTCGAAGAATCTACGAAGCCTATGGTATGAGGATTCATGGGATTCTGGGTCCAACTTAGGAGCAGGTGTTGAGCCGATCGATGTGCGGTCGTGAGAGTTCATCTCATCAGAGATTACTTGCGATCTATTGGAATGGACCTCGGTGGTCTTGGGTTCAGTCACGGAAGGGATATTGGAGCTCTTGGATAGTTATATCGGAGCCTTTCAGGCTAAGGTTGTATTAGGGCAGTTGGCAACTCATCTGGAGCCCATAGCTTGTAGATACCTAGAATCCTTCAGGAAGGAGAATCCTATTAGTAGTTCTTGTCATATGGGATCAAATGGGAGTTTTTCACCATGTCCTCATGATGTTCGGGGTAGCTTAGGAGGAGAAGATCAGGATTTCTTCGAATGCTTTTGTGGGTATGTTCTCTTCTATTTCTTCTGGGTTGTTATCGGGAATTGGTATCGTGTTGGAATTTTGCTTGGGTTTGGGTAAGTCGTATCTCGGGTTCGTCCTCTGCTATTGTCTAGATTATATTATCAAGGCTTGTGATATGTCATTCTGCATGTTGAGAGTCTTCGATGAATCTTGAAAGGGTCGTATCTTGTTGAGTGCGGTTCAACGTGTTCCGTTGTTGATCCTGGTCTTATCGGGATCACTTTCAGGGGTGTTGTTTGGAAGATTTTTGGTTGGGGTTCAGTGGTTTTATAATCTGTTCTAGCATGATCGGCGGTTGCTGTCACACCCCCAAACCGAAATCGGCGGAAACGTTTGGGGGTGGAGGACGTCATATGTAGTATCACAACAATTACACCATAGTAATCAAAGTAAACACAACCATTACAATATAATATGAACATTTACATCTATTTGATCCATTGTTTTTGTGTACATCAAAAGTAGTGAAATATAAAGATGATACTTTATATGCCCCGTCTTCTCAAAAGCCCGCGAGAGTACCTGTCCACTGATGTCTTGATAATACAAGCGATTTTGAAAACGTATCAGCATAAAGCTGGTGAGTTCATAAGATGTTTTAGTAGTAAAAATCTTGTTAATGAATCTCAAAAGTTGTATGTATGTTACCCAAGAAAATCCAATATTTTCTAATGCGTAAGTTCTGTTTGAAAACCCTGGCTACCACCAGTATGTATTGTATGCTTTGTTTCAAAACCCTGGCTACCACCAGTATGTATAGTATGTTCTTGTTTGAAAACCATGGCTACCACCAGTATGTAGTGTATGTTCTATTTGAAAATCCTGGCTACCACCAATATGTATTGTATGTTCTGTTCGAAAACCCTGGCTACCACCAGTATGTATAGTGGTTTTATTAATTAAAATAAAACCGAGTAATGTATCCCTGGAATCCTCCAATGTAATGTATGGTAGTTTTATTAATTAAAATAAAACTAATGAAGAATGAAATCTCGTAAATAAAGGTTAGTTTATACTATTGTGAGTTCGTATAACCATGCTTGATATGACTAGTGACCTCAATGATGTTTCTTCAGGCGTCGAATGGTATGATATTTGTCACCCTAGGCATGCCTGCCTAACTGTAGCTAGCAGTTTAGGTGTGGGATTGTCATTCCCCGAATAGATCTATTCATAAATCTCACGCTCTCCCTCCAGGAGACTCTGGTTATACTAAATGTTGAAGATTTTACCAGTACCTCGAAGGGTACAAATGAAGAGATGTCTCACAATCATGTATTAACTAGTTTACATGTTTTTCTGTATCATGTTCTCATAATTGAAACCATTTGTATAGTTGGTAGAGTATAAATAATTATACGTAAAATAATTATTTAGTGTTATACTTTTGTTATCTGAACGTAGTAATGAATATCATAAACTAAAGTTGTCATAGTTCATGTGATTGATCATGTAAGTAGTTTGTATCGGTAAAATTGGTAATGAATTTCCCCCAAACTATACCTATTATAGTTTGATTGAAAAGTTATGCTCGTGATTTGTTCTGAAAACTATGCAATTATGTTTAGAAAGCGACCCTTATGCTCTGCCTAGTACAAAAGGGATAAAATATCTATATATTTTATGGAAATCGTTGGATTGTATCAATTGCATAAGTTTTAAACTAGTTGAAAACTTTTTGTTTTAGTTTAAAAAATCATTTGTATTTGGTTTGTATCCCCCCCCCCCCCCCAAAAAAAAAACATATAAAAACCATAAAAGCGTAAGGGTATGAACTCACTGTTTGTTGTGTGAAAGCGTCGAACTGGAAACGAAGATCCTCGAGTTGTTGTATGTGGCACTTAACGGAATCCTAATATCAAATAAATACATATATGTATTTAAATTAGCAATTTCGTTAGGTAAAGTGTTAGAAAAAACACTTTCTTCCTTTCGATTAAGGATGTTATAGGGACTTGATTGAATCGAGGAAACGGGTTTTTCACCACTTAGGAGGTGTGTACGGCCGGGAAGGGAGTTTACGGCTGTACATGGGTTTACGTACACGCAAGAACAAGGGTGTTTGATTCGAAGAAGAACGCGTTCCAGATGCCCCACACCGACTCCGAATGATGATTTTTGATGATTTTCGGAAGAAAATAGGTGTTTTTAGTGTGTTCGGTCAGGGGTTCTAGAGATAGAATGAGAGAGTTTTTAGCCAAGAGTGTTTAAATGAGGGTGGGGGTCCCGTATATATAGTTTGGGGGTATGGTCAGTGGTGGGGTCCACCTGGCACCAACCGTTAACGGGTTTGCGGCCTACACTCACTTAGGCCGAAAACTATTAGTTTTTCGAGGCATTTCAGGTTTTTCGCTTAATTTTGGTTCCGACTCGTATATAATTTTAATTATATAAAACGTAATAATTTTTCCAAACCAAGGAATTTGACGGAAATCCAATAAAATTCAAATTTTATTAACGGAAATCAGTTAAAGATAACGGAAAAAGTTTTGGGTTGTCACATCATCCTCCCGATAGAAGGAATTTCGTCCCGTAATTCAAACACATAATACATATCATAGACTCGGAAAAAGATGAGGATGTTTCTGTTTCATCTGATCTTCGCGTTCCAAAGTGAATTCAGGTCCCCACTTCGCATTCCAGCGAACCTTCACTATTGGTATGCGACTTTGTTTCGTTCGTTTGATCTCCCGATCCATGATTTCGACTGGTTCTTCCACGAAGTTATGGTTCTTGTTGATCTCGATCTCGTCAAGAGGAATCACAAGGGTCTCGTCGGATAAACACTTTTTAAGATTTGAGACGTGGAAGACAGGATGGATGTTGTTAAGCTCTTGTGGTAAACGGAGTTTGTATGCTACAAGACCGATCCTAGTAAGGATCTCGAATGGTCCTATGTATCTCGGATTTAACTTTCCACGCTTTCCAAAGCGTATCATGCCTTTCCAGGGTGAGACCTTCAATAGAACACGGTCTCCAACCTGGAACTCCAAGGTTTTTCGTCTCTTATCGGCATAACTCTTTTGTCTATCTCTCGAAGCCTTTAGTCGTTCCCAGATTTGTACGATCTTTTCTATGGTTTCACGGATGATTTTTGGACCGGTGAGAGTGCTATCAGGGACTTGTCCCTTGGCTAGCTGCGTGTCGCCCACCTCAGCCTAGTACAAAGGGGATCTGCACTTACGGCCATAAAGGGCTTCAAAATGCGCAACCTTGATACTGGTATGATAACTGTTGTTGTGGGAGAATTCAACCAAGGGCAAATAGATGTCCCACGACTTACCAAAATCAATTGCACATGCTCTTAACATGTCTTCCAATGTCTAAATGGTTCTCTCACTTTGTCCATCTGTTTGTGGATGGTAAGCTGTGCTCATATCCAGCTTACTTTCAAGAGCTTTATGCAGTGACTGCCAAAATTTCGAGGTAAATCTGCTATCCCGATCGGAGATAATGGGCACACGCACACCGTGCAAACGAACTATCTCATGGATGTAGATTCGTGTAAGTCTTTCCATCTTGAAAGTTTCTTTGATTGGCAGGAAGTGGGCGGATTTGATCAATCGGTCGACAATTATCCATATGGTATCGTAACCACTCGAAGATTTGGGCAATTTAGTGATAAATCCATTGTAATCCTCTCCCACTTCCACTCGGGTATTTCTGGCTGCTGGAGTAGACCTGAGGGCTTCTGATATTCAACCTTCACCTTGGTGCAAGTTAGGAACTTGCCTACGAAGGTAGCGATCTCTGCTTTCATGTTTGGCCACCAATATAACTTCTTGAGATCCAGGTACATCTTATCCGAACCTGGGTGAACAGAGTATTTAGTCTTGTGAGCTTCGTTCATGACAACCTCCCTGTAACCACCGAACTTTGGGGTCCAGATCCGGCCCATGAAATAATAGACTTCGTCTCCCTGGATCTCTAAGTTCTTTTCCATTCCCTTCAAGGCTTCATCGGACTTGTTCTCTTGTTTCAAGGCTACCAACTGAGCCTCTTTGATTTGAGTGGATAAATGGGAATGGATGGTCATTGTTTGTGCCTTCACTCTATGACCTGAATACTCTTTCTAGCTGAGGGCATCTGCTACCACATTGGCCTAGCTGGGATGGTAGTGTATTTCGCACTCATAATCACTGAGTAGCTCTACACATTGCCGTTGCCTCATGTTCAACTCTTTCTTGTCGAAAATGTGTTATAGGCTTTTTATGATCTGTGAAGATGGTGCATTTGGTTCCACAAAGATAATCTCTCCGTAGATTTAATGCGAAGACCACTGCTCCCAACACCAAATCGTGAATTGTATATTTGACTTCATTTGCTTTCAGTTGCCTTGAGGCATAAGCAATAACCTTTCCTCGTTGCATGAGCACACAACCTAGGACTTTATTGGATGCATTACAGTAGACAACGAAGTCCTCCGTCCCTTCGGGCAGAGACAGGATAGGTGCGCTACATAGGGCCTGCTTTAATGTTTGAAACACAGTGTCTTGCTTTTCTCCCCAACAAAAAGGTTCACCTTTCTGGGTTAGGGTGGTTAGAGGCTTAGCAATCCTAGAGAAATTCTGGATAAACCTACGATAGTAGCCAGCGAGGCCCAAGAATTGACGGATTTCTGTGGGCGTCTTCGGTGCTAACCAGTTCTCTATCGGTTTGATCTTGGAAGGGTCCACGTGTATGCCTTCTTCGCTTACCACGTGACCAATGAAAGTTACTTTTCAGATCCAGAATTCGCACTTAGAGAATTTCGCATATAGCTTCTCCGCCCTTAGAGTCTCCAGCACTAGCCTCAAGTGCTGCCTATGATCTTCCTCGCTTCGGGAATAGACAAGTATATCTTCAATGAACACTATCAGGAACTTGTCTAGGAAAGGGCAGCACATCCGATTCATCAGATTCATGAATACCGCCGATGCGTTGGTTAGACCAAAGGGCATTACTACAAACTCGTCGTGACCATATCGAGTACATAATGCTGTCTTGGGAACATCACTTTCATAGACTTGTAGTTGATGGTACCCTGATCTTAGGTCTATTTTCGAGAAGTAACTGGCTCCTTGAAGTTGGTCGAAGAGGTCGTCGATTCGGGGAAGAGGATAACGGATTTTGACGGTAAGCTTGTTCAATCGCGATAATCAATGTACATCCAAAAAGATCCATCCTTCTTTTTCACAAATAAGATCGGGGCTCCCCAGGGTGAGGAAATCGGTCTGTTGAATCCTTTGTTGAGTAGCTCATTGAGCTAGCTGGATAACTCTTGCATTTCTGCTGGTGCTAGACGGTATGGGATTTAGCTACGGGGGTAGCTCAGGGGATTAAGTCGATTCGGAACTCGACTTGGCGCTCGGGAGGGATTCTCGGAAGCTCTTCGGGAAAGATTGGCCCTTATGCTTGTTCCAGAACTTTCTCTTCCCACCACTTGCCTTTGGTGGTTCGGGAGTGGCTGCCACTACATCAAGATTAACCCCGTGATCTATCAGGGTCTGTGCCAGGCACTTGGCACTGTCAAAAGTGGAAGGCTTAGCAGCTAAGACATTTCCTTGAGTTGGGGGCGTCAATCCACAAATGTACCTCTCTATTTTCGTGTTGTCCGGGGTGACCATTCCCAGACAAAGGAGAGCCAGGTCACATAATCTAGTTGTATAGGTGGTGATATCGGAACCCTTCATCTTCAGGTTCCAAATATCGTTCTCCAACTTCTGCATCTCGCCCCTTGGGCAGTACTCTGCGAGCATGAGTTACTTTAAACTTCCCCAACCCATGGCGTTTGCCATTGGTAGGGTTAGGGACTTGACTCGACCATTCCATCAGGTCAATGCTCTATCAGTGAAGGTGCAGGCGGTGAACTTCACCTTGTTTGCTTCAGAGCACGCACAGATCTCGAAGACCGATTCGATCTTCTCAATCCATCAAGTTAGGGCAATGATACCTCCATTTCCGTCGAAGGATTTGGGCTTTGCGTTCATGAAATCTTTGTACAAACACTCCTTCTGGTGTCCCTGACTACCATCAAGATTGAGGGGATGGGTACCACTTCCGAACTCGCTAGAGCCGCCAGAATTAATCTGCGACATTGCGGCAGCCACAACGGCTGTAACTGCTGCCTAGAACATGGAAGGATCGAACTGAGGAGGTGGTGACGTTGGCTCCGTCGGGGGATTGTTGTTCTTTCTGTTGGGTATTTTCTTCAGAGGCATCTTGTTCTAAAAATAATCAGGAAGAAGAGGATGGTAAGTCTGCTAGATTTTTGAATCAAGAGATATAAAACAAGATATATCTCAGCCTGATAGATAAAGTGTTCTACTAAGCGATAAACAAGGAAATGTTACTAATACAAGTAAACTATCGCTAAGAAGGAATGAGTAGCAACACTTGAAATGAATCTCCACACTGTATTCGGCTATAGCTAAAATACTCCTATAGAAACACTTGGGATCGAATGGGAGTTTTGTGCCATGTCCTCATAATGTTTGGGGTAGCTTAGGAAGAGAAGGTCAGGATTTCTTCGAATGCTTTTGTGGGTATGTTCTCTTCTATTTCTTCTGGGTTGTTATCGGGAATTGGTATCGTGTTGAAATTTTGCTTGGGTTTGGGTAAGTCGTATCTCGGGTTGGTCCTCTGCTATTGTCTAGATTATATTATCAAGGCTTGTGATATGTCATTCTGCACGCCGAGAGTCTTCGATGAATCTTGAGAGGGTTGTATCTTGTTGAGTGCGTTTCAACGTTTTCCGTTGTTGATCCTGGTCTTATCGGGATCACTTCAGGGGTGTTGTTTGGAAAATTTTTGGTTGAGGTTCAGTGGTTTTATCATCTGTTCTGGCATGATCAGCGGTTGCTGTCACACCCCCAAACCGGAATCGACGGAAACGTTTGGGGGTGGAGGACGTCATATGTAGTATCACAACAATTGCATCATAGTAATCAAAGTAAACACAACCATTACAATATAATATGAACATTTACATCTGTTTGATCCATTGTTTTTGTGTACATCAAAAGTAGTGAAATATAAAGACGATACTTTATATGCCCCGTCTTCTCAAAAGCCTGCGAGAGTACCTATCTACTGATGTCTTGATAATACAAGAGATTTTGAAAACGTATCAGCATAAAGCTGGTGAGTTCATAAGATGTTTTAGTAGTAAAAATCCTGTTAATGAATCTCAAAAGTTGTATGTATGTTACCCAAGAAAATCCAATATTTTCTAATGCGTAAGTTCTGTTTGAAAACCCTGGCTACCACCAGTATGTATTGTATGTTCTGTTTGAAAACCCTGGCTACCACCAGTATGTATAGTATGTTCTTGTTTGAAAACCATGGCTACCACCAGTATGTAGTGTATGTCTGTTTGAAAACCCTGGCTACCAACAGTATGTATTGTATGTTCTGTTTGAAAACCCTGGCTACCACCAGTATGTATAGTAGTTTTATTAATTAAAATAAAACCGAGTAATGTATCCCTGGAATCCTCCAATGTAATGTATGGTAGTTTTATTAATTAAAATAAAACTAATGAAGAATGAAATCCCGTAAATAAATGTTAGTTTATACTATTGTGAGTTCGTATAACCATGCTTGATATGACTAGCGACCTGAACGACGTTTATTCAGGCGTCGAATGGTATGATATTTGTCACCCCAGGCATGCCTGCCTAACTGTAGCTAGCAGTTTAGGTGTGGGATTGTCAGTCCCCGAATAGATCTATTCATAAATCTCACGTTCTCCCTCCAGGAGACTCTGGTTATACTAAATGTTGAAGATTTTACCAGTACCTCAAAGGGTACAAATGAAGAGATGTCTCACAATCATGTATTAACTAGTTTACATGTTTTTATGTATCGTGTTCTCGTAATTGAAACCGTTTGTATACTTGGTAGAGTATAAATAATTATACGTAAAATAATTATTTGGTGTTATACTTTTGTTATCTGAACGTAGTAATGAATATCATAAACTAAAGTTGTCATAGTTCATATGATTGATCATGTAAGTAGTTTGTATCGGTAAAATTGGTAATGAATTTTCCCCAAACTATACCTATTATAGTTTGATTGAAAAGTTATGCTCATGATTTGTTCTGAAAACTATGCAATTATGTTTAGAAAGCGTCCCTTATGCTCCGCCTAGTACAAAAGGGATAAAATATCTATATCTTTTATGGAAATCGTTGGATTGTATCAATTGCATAAGTTTTAAACTAGTTGAAAACCTTTTGTTTTAGTTCACAAAATCATTTGTATCTGGCTTGTATCCCCCCCCCCCCCCTAAAAACATATAAAAACCATAAAAGCGTAAGGGTATGAACTCACTGTTTGTTGTGTGAAAGCGTCGAACTGGAAACGAAGATCCTAGAGTTGTTATATGTGGCACTTAACGAAATCCTAATATCAAATAAATACATATATGTATCTAAATTAGTGATTTCGTTAGGTAAAGTGTTAGAAAAAACACTTGCTTCCTTTCGGTTAAGGATGTTACAGGGACTTGATTGAATCGAGGAAACGGGTTTTTCACCACTTAGGAGGTGTGTACGGCCGGGAAGGGAGTTTACGGTTGTACATGGGTTTACGTACACGCAAGAACAAGGGTGTTTGATTCGAAGAAGAACGCGTTCCAAATGCTCCACACCGACTCCAAATGATGATTTTTGATGATTTTTGGAAGAAAATAGGTGTTTTTAGCGTGTACGGTCAGGGGTTATAGAGATAGAATGAGAGAGTTTTCGGCCAAGAGTGTTTTAATGAGGGTGGGGGTACCGTATATATAGGCTAGGGGTATGGTCGGTGGTGGGGTCCACCTGGGGCGAAGATTACTCGTATTAACGAGTAAAAAGTTGGGGATTTGTCTAAAGTTTAATACAATATGAATATGCGATTTAATTTTTGACACTAATGACCTTCTCTTCCTTTTATCAACCCCCTAGCAATCATATGTTGTAGTAAGCAAGCGATGTGGGACTTATGATCGTAATTAATCTACCTATGCCTTTTCTTTTATACACAAAACTAGACGAATGCTCGCGTGTTGCGCAGAAACACCTATATAGTTGAAATCTTTACAAATATATGTTTTTCTTAATATAATAATAACGTTGCACTAAATTGATATAATATATTTATTATTCGGAATTATATGATAATATATACATCTGTTATAACTTCATAATCTCAATCGTTTGAATGATTTCTACCCGCGAGTTACACATGAATAAAATTAAATATAATATATGGTTTAATGTTATTTAGATTTGTGGCTATTGTTATTTAATTTTTAAAAATTTATTTGTTTAATATTTTAATTTCTATCATTATAATTATTTAAAACACCAAACATTATTTTTTGATTTTATTGGTAACAGTATACTCATTTATATAGATTTATTTTTAACTATTTTTATTGTAAGTTTCTTTAAGGTACTTATTTGGAAACTTTTAACGATTATAAAAATATCTTTAAGAAATATTTTAGTTTAATTGATATTACAATTTCGTTTTTGCATTTATCACTACAATTGATCACTTTTAACTATTTATAAAATATTCTTCAGTTTTTTAAGTGGAACTGAAATTGTATTTAAGTTGACATTGTAATGTTATATTTAAGTTAACAATTTAAGTATTTTGTTCAAACTGTTCAAAAGTTGTAGCTTTAAACTGATAATAATTTATATATAACAACATATTAAATCTAAGAAATTAAGTATAATATGTTAAAAGTTAAAGACATAATTTTATAAGTAGAAGTATATTATATTATTTCAAAATTGAAATTTAGTTTATTTATGATTAAACTTTAGATTTGATATTTATTTGACCTTACTAACCAACTTATAATCATTATTAGAAAGACACTACAATTTATCACTTTTAACTATTTACATAATATTTTTTGGGTTGTTTAAGTTAAACTAAAATTTATATTTTTGTTGATCCTGTAATATTATATTTAAATTAATAATTTAAGTATTTTATACAAATTGTTCCAAAATTGTATCTTTAAAATGGTAATGGTTTAAATCCAACAATATATTAAAACTAATAAATAATATAGAGTATTTTAAAAGTTAAAAAACATAACTTTATAAGTAGTAGTAAAGATATTATTTTAATATTAAAATTTAGTTTATATATGATTACACATTAGGTTTAATATTTATTTAACCTAATTAACCAAATTATAATTATTATTAGAAAGAAATTGAAAAGTCATGGGAGTTTCAAATGAATGTGGTGAAAGGAAAAATGATGGGAGTTTCAAATGAATGTGGTGAAAGGAAAAATGCTTCCTTTATAAGTATATAATGATAATGATAATGATATACAACAATGACGGCATGACTCTTATAATTAATCATCTTATCCTTAATTCATTTTAAACTACACCTTTTTTAAGACAACCAACTTTTTATATTCTTTTGCCTTAAATTATGTTCGATATATAAAACTTAAAGTACTAGTCCTACGAGTTTTTAGACAAGTATTTTGTTTTGACCTACGTATATGTAGCCTCAACAAATTCTTTTAGTTAAAAAATTGTGGATATTAGTCTCACATTGGATGAGTAGATAAGTGGATTGAAGGGAAAAAGGAGTAGAAAGGGAAAAAGGAGTAGCAAAGATGTATTTGTATTTTTCTCCCATATTGGTTGGCAAAAAAAAAAAACAGATGAAATGAATCTCATAATAAATGAAAGTGGCCTTCAGGATTTTATATTTTCTTTTGTATTTTGCTAATGGTATATATATATATATATATATATATATATATATATATATATATATATATATATATATATATATATATATATATCTTTACTACCTTATAAAAGAAATCCCACTATTTCTATAAATAGATTGAATAGAATAATATTATTTTTTTAAGACGTCCAAACAATTAAGCTAATAGTACAAATAACTACTAATAAAATAATATTAAAAATTTGAACTCAACCCTATTATACAAATAATATAGCACAAGATACAAATATAAATTGCACATGTTATTGACCGGCTTTTTAATTACTTTGACTTATATAAGCCATTCCCCAAATTTTTAGGAAAAATTGAATGCGGATTCCACGATAATACCAGTCGTCTCCCACAAAAACCCTACTCACAATTTCACCATCACAACAGTACCCCCCCCCCCTCTCTCTCTCTCCCCTTAAAAACCCTAGACATCAATCCTTACCGGCATCACATTTTTTGCCACCACCACCTCCACTCAAACGCCAACGCCTCCTTTTGCTCCCGCCTGACAAAATGAGCCCTAATCCTAGCATCGACACCCACTATTTGGCATCGTGTCTATGAATCTTCAACCACATTAGTCAACAATACACCCATGCTCTCTCTGGTTCATCTTCCACTTGAATAAGCCGATACACTTAAAAATCCGACTCTGGTGCACCGGTTAACCATGCCTGGGTGTTTTGTTTCTTTACCTGATGTTGATTGTAGATTTGGAAAGCGCCATCATCTTTACCTATTTCTCGTACATGTCTCTGTGTGTGTGTGTGTGGGGGGGGGGTCTTTGTGGTATTTTGACATTTTGCGCCAGTAACCCACCCTTTACCACCTTCTACTGCCTTCTCCACAATACTCTCTAGATTCGGTGCTCATTCCACCTTTAACCAATAATAGCCGCTCCCTGGTTCAAGCTTTTTATGAGACTTATTTATGTTTCGTTAAAAATATGTTATTCGTCATTCTCTTTTTTTCGATGTGGTTCTAAGATTTGTAGTTCCATCACTGCCTCACCACTGTATTTCTCTCTTTCTTCCTCGTTGTCTCTCGCTAAAAACCTCCACCCTCTGTTTCTCTCTCTCCCTCCCTTTTTGTGTATATCTAAGCAAATCCTAAATTTATGCGTGTATGTGTGTTTACGGGTCGTAGAAAGGCAAAACCTTAAAATAAAGGAGCCACAAGATGAAGTCAAATGAAAATTCATGGCTGGAGGTCAGTTTTGTCAGTAATCTTCTATTTTTTGCCATGTTTTTTACATCTAATGGGATATTTTAATACCAATTTCTATGTTTCTATGTATAAATAAGCCAATGGTTCAAGAAACAAGTGTTATTTGAATATCTTTGTAAGCATTTGGATGTAACACTATCTACCATCAGGTTATGTATTTCATTAAAAACATATATTTTGAAGGGTTGATGGTGGAAATGAGTGTTCTACCCTTTTATACAAAAAATTGTCAAAAAAGAACATGACTGGAAGCATCCTTTTGGATTTTTCTAAGTTGAGCAACTTATAGGAGTTGTAAGTTTTACTTAACAAATTATTTAAAATGCCCTTCTATCATAAAAGGATGGAATACAAATTTCTTTCTCTATTTCAGTCTTGAGTTCTTTTATATACTTTTCAAAATCTTATCTACATCCTACTTGCAGTAGTGAAAGTAACTGCACACAATTGCTTTATTTGGTTGTAATTACCTTTTACTCATCATGTGATTTATTTTGTTTTTTTTTGTTCGAGGAATTTAGGCATAAATTGAGGTGACCATAGACACCATTGGTAAATTTTTACAACTATAAATTTATTTCTTTACTATAATAAATGCCTCAAAATGCAGATTACACACTAAAAAATTCAACCCATATAAACTTCCTAAAAAATCGACAAGGTTGGAAGGCAGAAAATGAAGAGTTAACATTTTGAATGAACTCTTTCTTGAATAGGGGGTGAACTTGGTAATTTCATACAACTATTTAATGTATATTTTATTATTTTTTTTTATTGTTTACTCTGTTTGTTTTTATCTTTCAGAACTAGCACACCAAAATGGTGAGAAAACGTCTATAGTGGGTGGAACTACTCAGCTTGTGAAAGACATCTTTGATCTAATCAAGTCCCTAAAAAAATGAAAATGCAACTCCGAATCACAACATGTAAGCCTATAATATTTTTTTTTCTTTTCAGTGTAATTTTTTTTATTCTTATTTTAGTGATCAAATGCTTTGTTGGACAGGTGATGGTGGAAATGAATGACACTTTGATTATAGTTTTCGTTCTTGCTAGCCATTAAGAAGGTAAGGTTGTAAAGTGTATTTATCACAAAAAAATAGTTATCGTTATTGCATCCTACTTTCATTTCTTCTACATCATAGTAATTTGAAAATCTAACCGATTATAGAAACATCATCCAAATGCAAAGCAATTGTAACTGTGATGCAGAAGGTAGATTTCTTAAAAAGTTTAATGTCCTAATTTGGCAATGATCCGAGCAAAGAAGGCATCGGTGAAAATAGAGGCTTGGAGCTACATAACTTCACTGGTGTTGGATGAGTATCTCTAATTGACTTTTTAATTGTGAGATGAGTTGGTTGTTGGTAATAGTAATTGCTTATCATAAAGAAATGTTTGATATAGATGTCAAAATATAATAAGCTCTGGTTTCTTTTTATCGGTTATTTGATGTATCATATAACAAAGAACACCATAGTTTGATTATTTTGTCTTCAACATGTACTTTCTTTTGGAACGTAACATTTTTCTAACGAAAACATATCACCGAAAGAACTTATGCACCCCGCCGCTTTGCGCGGGTACACTGCTAGTATATATATATATATATATATATATATATATATATATATATATATATATATATATATAGAGAGAGAGAGAGAGAGAGAGAGTTAGGTTCAAATGTTTTTACTATCTATTGTGTGTCTGTATGATTGATTCTGGACCAATCATTTTAGTTATTTTAAGAAAGTAATTAATGCATATTAAATGCTGAAGATGTAATTAATATCTATTATATCTTCAACATGTAATATGCATTAATTACTTTCTTAAAATAACTAAAATGATTGGTCCAGAATCAGTCATACATGCACACAATAGATAGTGATAACAAAATAACCTAACCCTATATATATATATATATATATATATATATATATATATATATATATATATATATATATATATATATATATATATATATATATAAATCATACATACTTATAAAGCTAGCATTTTTTCTTGAATCTCATGCATTTAAAACCCCCATTCTTTTTTCCTTTCACCATATTCATTTGAAACTCCCATGACTTTTCAATTTCTTTATAATAATAATTATAATTTGGTAATTAGGTTAAATAAATATCAAATCTAAAGTGTATTCATATATAAACTAAATTTCAATATTAAAATAATATCTTTAATTCTACTTATAAAATTATGTTTTTTAACTTTTAACATATTATACGTAATTTATTAATTTTAATATATTGTGGGATGTAAACCATTATCATTTTAAAGGTATAATTTTTGAACAATTTGTATAAAATACTTAAATTATTAATTAAAATATAACATTAAAGGCTCAACTTAAATATAAATTTTATTTAACTTAAACAACCCAAAGATTATTTTACAAATAGTTAAAAGTGATAAATTATAGTGTCTTTCTAATAATGATTGTAAGTTGGTTAATAAGGTTAAATAAATATCAAACCTAAAGAGTAATCATAAATAGACTAAATTTCAATTTTAAAATAATATATTTACTTCTATTTATAAAGTTATGTTTTTAAATTTTAACATATGATAATTAATTTATTAGATTTAAAATGTTTTTGCATGTAAACCATTATCAGTTTAAAGCTACAATTTTTGAACAGTTTGGACAAAATATTTAAATTGTTAATTTAAATATAACATTACAGTGTCAACTTAAATATAAATTTAAGTTCCACTAAAAAAACCAAATAATATTTTGTAAATAGTTAAAAGTGATAAATTATAGTGATAAATGCAAAAACTAAATTGTAATATCAGTTTAACTAAAATATTTCCTAAATATATTTATATAATCGTTAAAAAATTTCAAATAAGTAGCTTAAAATAATTTATAATAAAAATAGTTAAACATAACTTTATATAAATGATTATATTGTTACCTTTAAAATCAAAAAATAATTTTTGATGTTTTAAATAATTATAATGATAGAAATTAAAACATTAAGCAAATAAATTTTATAAAATTAGTTAAAAATAACAACTATAAATAATATTAAACCATATATAATATTTAATTTTATTGATGTGTACCTCGCGAATAGAAATCATTCAAACGATTGAAATCCTCACTTTATAATAGATTTATATATTATCATATAATTCAAAATAATCAATATATTATATCAAATTAATATACAAATTATTATATCAAATTTAACAACAACGTTAGTGTTATATTTTAAAAAATATATATTCATAAAGAGTTTAACTATATAGGTGTTTATGCGCATTAAAATGTCAATTCAAATATAAATTTCAGTTCCATTTAAAAAACTAAAGAATATTTTGTAAATAATTAAAAGTGATAAATTGTAGTGATAAAAGCAAAAACTAAATTGTAATTTTAATTTAAATAAAATATTTCTTAAATATATTTTTTATAATCGTTAAAAGTTTCCAAATAAATAGCTTAAAATAACTTACAATAACAATAGTTAAAAACAACTCTATATAAATGATTATACTGTTAGCTTTAAAATAAAAAAACAATGTTTGATGTTTTAAATAATTATAATGATAGAAATTAAAACATTAAGCAAATAAATTTTTAAAAATTAATTAACAATAAAAACAACTATACATAACATCAAATCATATATTATATTTAAGTTTATTCATGTGTAACTCGCGGGTAGAAGTCATTGAAACAATTGAGATTATGAAGTTATAATAAATGTATATATTATTATATAATTCAAAATAATCAATATATTATATCAATTTAGTATATACAAATTATTATATCAAATTTAACAACAACGTTATTGTTATATTTAAAAAATCATATATTTGTAAAGACTTCAACTATATAGGTATTTCTACACAAAGCGCGGGCATTCGCCTAGTATATATATAAATCTAACATTTTTTCTTTCACCACATTCATTTGAAACTCCCATTCATTTTTCCTTTCACCACATTCATTTAAAACTCTCATGACTTTTCAATTTCTTTCTAATAATGATTATAAGTTGGTTAAGGTTAAATAAATATAAAACCTAAAGTGTAATCATATATAAACTAAATTTCAATATTAAAAGAATATATTTTCTTCTACTTATAAAGTTGTATTTTTAACTTTTAACATATTATACTTAATTTATTATGCCTAATATGTTGTTGTATATAAACCTTTATCATTTTAAAGCTACAACTTTTGAACAATTTGTATAAAATACTTAAATTTTTAATTTAAATATAATCTTACAGGATCAACTTAAATATAAATTTTTGTTCAACTTAAACAACCTAAAGGATAGTTTGTAAATAGTTAAAAGTGATAAATTGTAATGTCTTTCTAATAATGATTATAAGTTGGTTAATAAGGTTAAATAAGTATCAAACCTAAAGTGTAATTATAAATAAACTAAATTTTAATATTAAAATAATATTTTTACTTCTACTTATAAAGTTATGTCTTTAACTTTTAACATATTATACTTAATTTATTAGATTTAGTATGGTGTTGTATGTAAACCATTATCAATTTAAAGCCATAACTTTTGAACAGTATTGACAAAATACTTAAATTGTTAATTTAAATATAAAATTACATAGTCAACTTCAATATAAATTTCAGTTACACTTAAAAAACCCAAAGAATATTTTGTGAATAGTTAAAAATGATAAATTGTAGTGCTAAATGTAAAAACTAAATTGTAATATCTATTTAACTAAAATATTCATTAATATATTTTTATAATCATTAAAAATTTTCAAATAATTAGCTCAAAGTAAGTTACAATAACAATAGTTAAAAATAACTCTATATAAATGATTATATTGTTACCTTTAAAACCAATAAAATTTGTTTGATGTTTTAACTAATGACAATGATAGAAATTAAAAAGTTAAACAAATAAATTTTAAAAAATTAATTAATAATAACTACAACTATAAATAACATAAATTATATATTATATTTTGTTTTATTCATGAGTAACCAACGGGTAGAGGTCATTCAAAAAATTGAGATTATGCAGTTTTAATAGATGTATATATATTATCATATAATTCAAAATAGAGTAAATTACATGAATGATCCCTATGGTTTAGAGTAATTTGCATGTTTGGTCGTTGACTTATTTTTTTTAACTCGAAAGGTCCCTACTATTTGTTTTTATTATGCAATTGGTCCCTGTCTTATCTAAAAAGACTATTTTTTGCTTTGATTTTCTAATTTATTTAAATAAACACACCTCCAACCCCACCCATTCACCTTACATTACCTACCCCACAATTTTTTCCTATTTAAATAATAGTCTTTTTAGATTAGACAGAGACCAAACGCGTAACAAAAACAAACAATACAGACAAAACACATAACAAAAACAAATAGTAGAGACCTTCCAAATTAAAAAAATAAGTTAGGGACCAAGCACGCAAATCACCGCAAACCATAGGGACCATTCGTGTAACTTACTCTTCAAAATAATCAATATATTATATCTCCATAGTATATGATTTATTATATCAAATTTAACAATAACATTATTGCTATATTTAAAAAGAACATGTAAAGATTTCAGTTATATAGATGCTTCTGTGCAACGCGCGGGCATTCGCCTAGTGTGTGTGTGTATATATATATATATATATATATATATATATATATATATATATATATATATATATATATATATATATATATATATATATATATGTTCAGGTTCATTTGAGACCATTCTAATTTTGTGAGACCGTGAGACTAAATCTAAAAATAATTTTAAAATGCAAAATAAATGGAAAAATCCAAAAATTCTTTTTTTAAATATTATTTTCGGAACTTGAATTAACTAAAAAAAAATTAAAAACTAAAAAAAATCTCGTTTTTTTTTAAAAATACGTGAAATATTCTAATAGAATATTACATTGACATATTCTAAAAAATAACTTTAAAATGCAAATAAATGGAAAAATCTAAAAATTCTTTTTTTAAATATTATTTTCGGAACTTGAATTAACTAAAAAAATAAAAAATAAATAAAAAAAATTCCAATTTTTTTGAAAAATACGTGAAATATTCTAATAGAATATTACGCTGTACATATTCTAAAAAATAATTTTAAAATGCAAAATAAATGGAAAAATCAAAAAATTCTTTTTTTAAATATTATTTTCGGAACTTGAATTAACTAAAAAAAATTAAAATAAATAAAATAAATAAAAAAATACGTATCACGGTCTCACAAAATTAGGCCGTTTCACATTAACCTAACCATATATATATATATATATATATATATATATATATATATATATATATATATATATATATATATTATAATTTTAATATTCTTGGAAAATGCTTGTTGATAGCTTTTCAAGCATATTAAATTAAGCTTGGATCATAAGTAATGGTACCCGACTGATTCCCCTTATCTGATGTGTATGTTTTTCACCCGGGTCCGTTTGGGATTAGGCGGGGTGAGGGAAGAGATGTGTATTGGGATCGAAGTTCGGGTACAGATTTGAAGATTGTAGTCCCTGTTAATATCAACCTCTATTTGCATCCCTACCAATGTCGCTCGTGATGATGATAATTTCTTGTTTCTAAGTCTTTGATTAACTAGAAAATGTAATGCATGGGTTGGACCAGAACATTGGAAGTATCGTGAAACCAAATGTAACTTGTTTTATTAATATTAATAATAATAATAATAATAATATTTTAATAATTATTTTGATATGGGGCTTTTTTGAAGGTCCAGAAGAGGTTGCGAAGGAAAGTGGATCACAATTAATGGCTAAAAAAAAGAAATAAGAAACAAGAAACTGATATAGATTTCACAAAAACATTGGAATTAAAGAGATATTTGGATAGTATCTTTGCTCCTCCTTCAAGAATTGGATAGTATCTTTTGTTATAATCTTATTGTTATTCTTAGTTTTAAGTCTTATTAGAATAAATCTGTTGGTGGTTTTTAGTTGACGAAGAATATTGATTTCAAACCCGATGATGATCAAAAAGTTCGATATTCTATTTACATCCAACATGTGCCATTTCCATTCTTGAAATGTGTAAATGATCAACCTATGAAAGAGATAGCAATAGAGTAAAAAATTTGTTTATGTCCAATTTCTAGATTTATTTTGAAATTCCAATTATGTCCTACTTCTAGTTCACATTTTAGCTAATCTAAATCTATACTGCCAGATATATGATTCTTGAATTGGAACATAACCTAATTGAATTTTACATAAAAAATTATTAAGCGAGGTTCCATACAATTACAAACTGTTTTTTTTTCACTAAACTTTATAAAAATTAATTTTTGTTGCAGTAAATAAGAACATACTTTATTTCTTTAGCAATTCATTATTCATTATTCTTGATTTTTTGGAGCATTAGATCTCATTTTTAGTTCTTTAAACTCCGTAGATGTTGTTGTAGGACCTCCTTTTGTTTATATTGATCAACTATAGTGCTCTTTAACTGAACGAAATGAGATAGTTGCTCAAAAGTTTAGGATTAGGACCTCATTTAGTTCAATATACATAAAAATTGGAACTTAGCGTATTGCTTTTGTGATATGTTGAATATACACTACAAGAAAATTTCGATTTAACTACAGAAAAATTCCGTAGCAAAATGATGTAATTCCGTAGCTAAACCTAAATAACTACGGAAGTTGCTACGGAAGTTGCCAATGAGATTCCATAGTAAAATTTCTTGTAGCAAAATGTTTAACTATGAAATTATAGTTCCGTAACAATTTTGCTATGGTCCTTGCTATGACATCTATCCGTAGCATTTCAACTACAACACAATTGCATCACAATTCCGTAATAATGAATTCTGTAGCAAATTCCGTATCTATTTTGTTCCGTAGCAAATTCTGTAGCCATTTGGTCCATAGCAAATTCCGTAGCTAATTGTTCCGTAGCAAATTCTGTAGCCATTTGGTCCGTAGTAAATTCCATAACCATTTGGTCCATAGCAAATTCCGTAGCTAATTGTTCCGTAGCAAGTTCCGTAGCAAATTCCGTAGCCATTTGGTCCGTAGTAAATTCCGTAGTCATTTGATCCATAGCAAATTTCGTAGCTAATTGTTTCGTAGCAAATTCCGTAGCTATTCGTTCCGTAACAAATTCCGTAGCCATTCGTTCCGTAGCAAATTTCGTAACAACTTTTTTGTAGTCAATTCCATAACAATCGTTCCATACCATTCTTTCTATAAAATTCGGTTATTTAATTTGACTTATTATATCAATTTACAAAAATACAATTAATATAAAACCAAAAATAACAAAGTATTTCTATAGAAACTAAAAGAAATATCCAATACATCAAAAGATACATCTTTCAAAATCAAAAGTCGCTACAAATTTAACGTAAAACATTATTTAATACATAATATTCTATCATTGATTAATAAAATTTTTGACCTGTTCCCTCAATGTGTTAATGACATTCATTGCTTATGCGAGTTGTTGTTCAAACTTTGCTTGAACATCCACATTTTTCTGCTGAAACTCCACATTCTTTTTCTGAGCATCCTCATATTTTTGCTGAACATCCTCATATTTTTGTTGAATATCCTCATATTGTTCACGTTGCGTCTCAACTAACTTCTTCAAATTCTCAATCTCGACTTTTGTCTCAGCATTATTATCCTCGTATTGTTCGCAATGCATTTCACAAGATCCTTTACTAGAACGAATGCACTTTCCATATGAGCCAAATCCATATAATCTCTTTTTTCGATCATGTCCCCCAACAACATCATAAAATAGTTTGTCCTCATCAATTTCCTCTCCTATTGCTTCCAACCGATCACATTGTTCCATAAAATCATCATATAATTTTATAATTATGTTGAGATAAAACTTATACAAAAAATCAAAATAAAACTTACATGAAATTATTAAAAATAAAACTTACATGAATTTTTTTAGCTTTGTCAACTAAAAAAGTCACTCCATCGTGATTCTTAGTGTGTGTATACAAGAATAGTTCATGGTGTGCCGGATCATGTCCCCAAAGCTTCTTCTACATATATACAAAAAAAATCAATATTAAAGTAGATTGCTATTTTTACATTTAGGCTTAGATATTTAAAAATGAAAAAATAGCAACTTACTTTTGGGCTAAACCCATTTAAAAATCAAAATGGAACTAGATTGTTATGATATAAAAGTAAATGAAAGTAGATTGCTATTTTTTGCATTTAGGCTCCACTCTTTAAAAATGAAAAATAAAATAACATACTTTCTAGGATTAGCCCTCTTAAAAATCAAAATGGAACTAGAAAAACTATAACATACAACTAAATGAAAGTACATTGCTATTTTATGTATTTATGCTTAGTCCTTTTAAAAATAAAAATGGAACTAGAATGCTATAATATAAAACTAAAAGAAAGTAGATTGCTATTTTATGCATTTAGGCTTAGTCCTTATAAAAATCAAAATAGAACTAGATAAAATTAAATGAAAGTAGATTGATATAATATAAAATTAAATGAGTACTTACTAAATCAGAAGCAATCTTGGAATGAGAAGCCGATCCACCGGTATGTGTAGAAAGGGCTTGTCCATCAAGCACACCTTTACGCCTATTTTTTTTGTTTTGTTCTGATTT
This sequence comes from Lactuca serriola, assembly GCF_051521515.1. Lineage (NCBI taxonomy): Eukaryota > Viridiplantae > Streptophyta > Magnoliopsida > Asterales > Asteraceae > Lactuca > Lactuca serriola. The sequence continues at coordinate 99,554,562 of NC_136413.1, read as the reverse complement.
CTTCTTGAAGTCTTCAGTATTCCATCTTGCAGTCCAGGATGTCCACACTTCTGATGTTATATTAATTGGTTTTTTTTAGAGTCGACTTTTTCCATTTTGAGCTTATATTGTAGATATATTGTCTATATCTTTCCTTTGCCTTATTTTCCCAACAAGCTTGGACTAACGGAGTTTTTGCATCATCCCAATGGCACTTCTTCTACAATACAAAATATATAGATGAGTTTTTTAGTTAATGAGTACCTAATAATTGCATAAACGAGATACATACATGAAACTCGTCCCAATAAAGGAGTTTTGTCTCGTCACTTAAAGTTGCCCAACTATATCCGTTTAAATCAGCTATTTCACCAAAGGATTCATAGATAATGGAAGAACATGGGCCCGAAGGAAATAACCTACAAACGAAAAAATTAACAACATTGTAAAAATCATGAAGATCAATGTTGATAAAAATGTAAGTATTTTAACTTACTCCTTATCTCGCACTCCAATATATAGACGCCCATCCAGTCCAGTAGATCCAAGTAAATACCCTTGATGTTGAATCCCAATATTTTCCTCAACCGATTCACTACCATTTGTTGTGGATCTAGGTATAGATGATGTAGTAGATGCAGGTGTAGATGATTGGACAGATGTAGATACAGATGATTGGTTAGATGATGTAGGCAAGGATGATTGGGTGGATGATTCATGTGTTGATGATGTGGCACCCATAGTACCAACATGTGAAACAAATGTTGGGGCAGATACAGTACCAACAGATGATAATGTGGTATTGGATGATGATGATATATTACCAAAAAATTTTGCATCATCGGTACGTTTGTTTATGAAACGTACATTTGTATGTTGCTTACGTTTCAATGTTTCTCTTAATAAGAATTGTGACATCTTTCCTGAAATTTTAAAAACTTAGGAAGTTATAAATCTTTAGGTTCACAAATATTATTGAAATATCTTACTGAAAATTTAAGCATACTACTTTTTATTTTAAAATAACAATGTACTTTTGCTTGGTTATTTATTTTAGCTCAACTTTTTACTTTGAAATTTTTACCTAATTATAGCAATGTGAACTAAATACAAAAACTAAAAGTATAATGCAAATACTTTAATGAAAGTAGATTGCTATTTTTTGCATTTAGACTTAACCCTTTAAAAATGAAAAAATAACAACTTACTTTTAGGATTAGCCCCTTTCAAACTCAAAATGGTACTATTTTCTAAAATACAATGTCATAGTAAGTATAAAAGATAAAGCACAAAGCTTAAACATGATAGTTTTGTTATCACCTGGATTGTGTTGGATTGGATTGGATTGGAGTGAAGTAGAGTGGATTGGAACCTGAAACAAAGAAGAACAAAAAAAAAAACAAATAAACTTTATCTCAACAAAAGAAAAACAAAGAAAGAGTTAACAAAATATTATTTTCAGAAAAATTTATCAAACCTTATAAGACATTTCCGAATTCTGATAGTTAAATTGTAACTACACAAAAAAAAATTGCATTTTAGAAAGTATAGATATTAAGGTACATTACATGTTATTTTAGTACAAGAAAAGACTACATATTAACCAAACAAACCAAAAGATACAAGAGGAAAGAAAGTTTTTCCCTTTAAGTCCTAACTATAAAATAATGTTCTACAACTACAACTTCAAAGGTTTTATTAAGAGACTAGAGTACATTACATTAGGAACCATTATGTTCATTGAGTTCTCTATTAAATTATGATTAAGACGACAAGAAACAATATGTTATTTGGATAATGTTTATTAATAGTAATCTAGTAAACTAGTTATGACAAACAGTTGATTTTTTTTAAATGCTATTTAAAATAGTTATGACAAACAATTGATTTTTTTAAATTATTGTTTTTTTTGTGAGTTGCTTGTGTTAGGCTATCTCATTGCTTAGGTAATAAGTACCTCACTTGTTATGTATGCATATTCTCATTGATGACTTAATCGGCTACTAAAGTTGTTGATTTCGTAATTTTCTTTCCTTTATATGATAATACGATTCCATTGCTTTTCCTTGAGTTCATGGTGATTTTGACTACTTTTAAAGATATTTTGGTTTCATTTAGTTGAATAGCAGACCTAGAGAAGAAACTAGCTCTACCCTAAGTCTTATTTAAGTTATATATTGATAATCATTTTTATGTTAATAAATTACCAAACAATCAAACTGTTGTTCACTTTATAGACATGTGTGAGAGTATTGTACTATTTACAAGAATTATATATTGAATAGTCATATGTGGTCTGCTTTTAAGGACATATGTTACCATGACTTGCTTTTTGCAGCTTCTCTTCTTCATATTCATCCTAAAATTTTCTATTTGTCAGCCTTAGTTTCTGGAGATATGGTCATGAAATAGCAACATACTTTTCTATTTGTCTCACTTATCTCAAAGTAGAAAGTACCCCACTTTTTTCTTTAGTTAATTACACTTTGACTTTCTTGAGACATCTCATCAATATTTATGTTTAACACAACAACATTACTAAACCATGTGCTAATGTTAGTTCAAAACATCAACGATGCTAAATCATTTGCAAAGTATATCTGTGAATGTTTATGGGTGATTGTTGTATCTTGTTAACTTTTAACTTTTGCAGATAGTTTAATATTGTTGCATAAAACCAAAATGTTGATAAAAAAGACCACATTTGATTATTCTCATTAAGCTTGATCAATAATGATCATATGCATATAATAAACATACTTACTTAGAACCTACACTTATGTTTTTTTTTTCTCTAGATCTTCCACCAGACAAAGAACCTTTAGACTGGAACACAAGAATTACGATATTACCCCTCTTGCATTTTTTTCTTTTCATTTCGCAACCATGGTATCTGTGACACTTTTGACCAACTAGTTTTATTTACAACTTTTCATGGCCCTCGAAGGCTGAAAATGACTTAAATGCCCTTCATTTGACTCTACCCTCTCATGCAATTTGATGGTCATTAAGTAATTTAAGCAAATCAGAATAACTACATACCGTGTGGTTCTTGATTTCTAAAATCTTAATCTGCTCTGGATTGATTTCTAAAAGCCAGGGCTTCAGCAATCCATAACAAAAATAAGAATCATCCCCACTAAAAGCTTTGGCTGCTGTGCATTTGCTCTGCAATCCATAACAAAAATAAGATTAATACCCTCTTGATACTTCACTTCATGTATCTCTTAATCCTACATTACATCATCTGAAATAAATTATTTGAGATAACTTTAACTCCTTGTGTTACCCATTATACCCTTGATGCCATTGATAACTTTCAGTCTTCCACAAGTGTTCAAGACAAAGGGTATCATTGGAAAGTAAGATTGAAATGATAAGAGCAGTTCCCTTAAGTTATGGACCACATCCCACAAGGAGGGTACCTGATTTAACCCCAACCCCATAAATTTTATCACAATTCAATTTACACCCCACCATAAATGGTAGTGCTTAACTAATCTAGAACTTGGATTCTCTAAAGATGGATATTCGACATGAAACAACAACAGATGCTTTCAATCTTACTTTCCAATTTACACCCCACCACAAGTCTTTTAAATGCTTCCACCAAATTAACATGAAACAACAAATGCTTACCGTGATAGAAGAGTACCCTTTGATAATTCCCCTAATTTGTGAGCAGCGACGACGTGGCTAAGCAACAGCAGCAGCGGCAACAGGTTGAGAGACAGGAAGAGATGAGATCTGTATATGTCGACAATTCCCCTAATTTGGACTCAGCAAAAATACCTCTAATTTGGGAGGAAGTAAATTGGGGTTACTGGATTTACTAATTTGCCCCTAATGAAAAGTTATTCAAACAAGCTGAAACATTATTGAAACAAATTTTATGCGGCAATTCCTTTTGATAATTCCTTTTTAACTAAAAAATCAAAATAAACATTTTAATTCTTTTTTTTATAATGTAGAAATTATGTTATAACTAAATTCTCAAAACAATTAAAAATAATATTTTATTTTTGTTGTTGGGTTTTCAAAGATAATTGTGAATTTTTAATATATATTTTAAAATAATCTTCTATATTTTGCTACAGAAACATATTTCATAACTATTTGACTACGGAATTTTCCGTAACCAAATACCTATGGATTTTGATTTTGTAGCTATTTTGTAAATTCATCTTTTTGTAACAAATTCCATAATAGATTAGCTACAAAATTTTATTTTGTAGCAAATTTTCCTAGCAAAATAGCTATGGATCCTAATTCCATAGCTAACTAGCTACGGAGTTTTATTTTGTAGCCAATTATGTAGCCAACTAGCTACATACATGGATTTTGTAACAGGTTTCATAGAGAACTAGCTACAAAAAAAAAACTTGTAGCATTATTTGTAGTAAACTAGCTACGGATTTTAATTCCGTGGCAACTATTCAAGATTTAGCTACGGAATGCAATTCCGTAGCCATTTTCGTAGCAAATTAGTTACAACAAACCATTTTGTAACATATTCCGTAGTAAAATAACTATGAATTTAGATTCCGTAACAACTTTACGTAGCTATTTAAGATTTAGCTACACAATGCAATTCCGTAACCATTTCTGTAGCAAAATAGCTACGACAAGTCGTTCCGTAGTATATTCCGTAGTAAAATAGCAACGGATTTTGATTATGTAGTAATTTTCCGTAGCTATTTAGGATTTTTCTTGTAGTGTTATTGGATGTTGTCTCTTCTTTGTATGCAGTGAAGAAGAAGGCAACGTTGATATTTTGGTTTGAGGTCGTAGGTTGCTTGGAACATCAACTAAGGAGCAATGTCCAAGTGTTACATCTCTAAAAGACTACCATGTATGTGTAGAAATGGATTGTTTTGTTATATATATATATATATATATATATATATATATATATATATATATATATATATATATATATATATATATATATATATAGTATTATGAGACATTAATTTTTATTTAATTTGAAAATTAGTAAATCTATATTAAAAAACAGTTAAAACTATCATGCGTAAAATGCATGCTGTAAAATGTCAGAAATACGTGTTATAAATGTGTGTCGTTAAAGCCACATGCATATGAGACATTAATTTTTATTTAATTTGGAAATTAGTAAATCTATATTAAAAAATAGTTAAAACTATCATGCGTAAAACGCATGCTGTAAAATGTCAGAAATACGTGTTATAAATGTGTGTCGTTAAAGCCACATGCATAAAGGAAGATGACATGCATGTCAAATGTGTGTCAAAAGTTTATGACATACAAATGATATTCATCTTCCTTTATGACAGGGGCTTTAATGAAAAGTCATAGAATTTATAAGTTGCATGTGCCCATAATTTGTTATGTGAAATTATGCAAGTACATAGAAGTAACATAGAAACTCCATCACAAATTGACCAAATGTTGACTTTACACATAGTTAAGGAAAATGTTTGATTATTTTTGTTAGTTGACATAGCCGATTATAACATTATAGTTTCCTTTATTTGTTTCCAAGTCATCTCCTCCTTGTATGTTTTACATGCAATTCATTGTCCAACCTTACCTGAAAATGATGAGAAAGATGTGATAAATAGTTTATTAACTGCTGGAAATTCGAAGTTGAGTAGCTATCCATAACACCAAAGGGAAAAGGGAAAGGTAAGTGATGAGAATAAATCTCAGATCGTTTAGATCTTTCACAGGTAAAAAGATGATGAACAAACAATTCAAACACAATATAAATATGAACACAGTATGGAATCGACGTAATGCTTATGAGTCAAATATAGTCACGCCTCAGCAGAGCTCGATGAAGAACTTCCACTGTAGAGGCGAGCTAGGGTTTACAATACTTGAGAGAGAAAATTAATAAAAGCGTTACTAACAAAGGATGCATGCATGCACCTTAAATATCAAAACCCTAGAAGAAAAACATGCACGGTTGGACAGGCCCAAACCGACAACCCAAACTGGGCTAAGGACCGAGCCCATGACGCAACACTATAAGCCCAAAAATCTCCCGCTTTGCGTCAAATGAGGTGAGAGATCATTTCCTTTGAGTAGGCTTCACAGTCTTCACCACCTTGAACAGCCGAGGGATGATTGCAAGAAGAGTCTGCCGAAAATTGAATGTACCATCTCAACATATCAGTAAACATCTTCTTGTCGGCCGCTGAGTTCTGATTACACCTCTGAATGATCTCCAAAATGTGCTCCAAGCAAGAGGATGAAAACAGGTGCTTATCAACAAGAGAGAACATGCATTTTTGACCTTCGCCCCTGATAAACATCACCGTGTGGTTATTTGTGTCAATTTTGCCTTTGACCATCAAGTTAATATCGCCAGCTCTTCCCATTGGTTTGATCGTGGTTCGCTTGTGAATTGTTGAGGCGATTTCTTGATCCATCTTCGCTACTTCGTGAACGTAGCAGACAAGCATTCGCTTGATATGGTCAACGATCGGCTGATACTCCTGAGGATTTAACAACAAGATGTTGTTAAGGAGTATCCAGTCGTGGGGGTTGAGGTTCGGTAGATCAGCAAGAGAAAAATTGTGAACCAAACATTCAGAGCCTCGAGTCACTTTAAATTTTACGTTAACGAACTTCCCTGCTTAATAGGACTTCAGAACCTTGACAGTTGTGATCTTCTGCGAACTCCAGGTCAAGTACTGGGGCTGAGTGAACTCCAGATAGAAATCTAACAGATCCAGATCCACCTTCGGGTCTGGAGACGAGATGGCAACAGTTGAGTTGAAGCAATGAAAGATGAATGCCTTTCGTGTGATTGGCATATCAAATTGTTCATCCTTTGAGTTTTCAAGCCCAAATGACATAACTGGCTCGAGCCAATGAGTGCTTGGTTCGTCTATAGCGCTTCTTTGAAGCGAGTCAATAGTCCATTCTGGAAAAATGGACTTCTTCTTCTCCAAGAGCTCTTTTTCTTTTTGCTTCTTCTCTAGCTCAGCCGTTTGTTTCTTGAAATTTTCTTCAAGCTCTTTATCAGAAGATTTTGTTTTTTGATAAGGCTTTTCGGGAATTTCTTCAAAAACACCATCTTCATCATCAATGTCATCTTCACCAATATTCTTTTTCTTTTTGTCTCATTTACTGACCAAAGCTTCATTAACCTTCGGTTCAGCTGTTGGCTTCGGTTCGGGAGGAGGTTGAGTTTTCGCCTTCTCTCCCCCTTGTTTCGGCTGAACACCAGTCACTGAAACACCCTCAATACGACTAAGGATGTCCAGTGCAGGTCATAGTTTCTCAGCCAAATGCCTTTGGATGGTAATGGTTATGATGGGATCATGGGCATCAAGGAGGTGAAGCAAAATGGAATGAACATCGCCTACAGAGCTTCGAATAATCTCCCGTTTAGATTTCAAATCGTTAAGCTCAGCTGTTACAGTGCGAAGCTTGAGGTTCTGCATCTTTAGCTGAGAGGTTCGTTTGTCCAGCTCATCCAGGATACGATTTTCCATAGCCAACTCTGCTTCCAATTGAGTCAAACGGTCATTGACATTATCATGTAGAGTGGCATTGGTAGCTTCGATTGCTTGTCGAGCAGCTTCAAGATTGGACCTTTCAGCTTGAAGAGAGCGCTGAAGGTTATCAACCGAAGCGTTCACAGTCTGAGCGTTCTTCCGAGCAGCTGCTTGCAAAGAATCCAAAAAGAGACGAGCCTCAGAAATTAGTTTATCGACTTTTGCGGTCGCATCTTTGCATTCCTTCGTGGAAGCCTCAACAGCAAGGGAGGCCTTTTGGCATTGGGAAGAAGAGGCGTCAATAGCCTTAGCTGCAGCAGTGAGAGAGGCATTATGTTCTTGGAAAAACTAAGGAGAACAAAGCTTTGATTGCAACATCTGAATAGGCACCGGTGGAAGAGGAGGAAAGTAGTTGATCAAGTTTGTCATTGATTGCTTTGAGATGACGCTTGGTCACAGGAGCATCTTTGTCTTCATCAATTTGTACATGGTAAGGACTGAAATAAGTGGAATCAAATTCCAGGTCCTCACCTCCAAGAACTGGTGTGGTGTTAGTGGATTGGGTAGGTGATAAGGGTTTTGTAGTGACGGGAGGTTCGGTTGTGACAAGTGGTGTGGGTGCTGAAAAATGAGCCCCTGTAGTAGTTGTGGTAGTGGTAGTTTTTGTGAAGATTGGATCAGGGATGGGAATAGTGGTTGATGGTTGAGAGGTAGTGATGGGAAAAATTGGAGGGATTGGGATTGGTACAGAAGCAGGTGGAGGAGAAGGGGGTTGGGGGGGTTGGGAGCGAACATGTATTTCTGGGGTAGGCGAGCGAGGCAGGGTATCACCATGACCCGAAGCCTCCTCATCAGAGCTTTCACTTTCTTATTCTAGAGCAGTAGATTTGTATTTAGGAGGAACATACTCTGAGTCGGAATCGCTTGAGGATTGAAGTATGAGTCTCCTAGCTGGCTTCTTTTGCTTCTTCGGCTGAGGCTATGAGGAAGCAGCCTTGTTTGACTTTCGCTTCTTGGGGGTTTGACCCTTGGTTGGTTTTGTAACTTTCGCCTCCTTCTGTGTCTCTGTTTTCTTTCCCCTCTTGGCTGGCTTGCCAGCCTCTTCAATGGAGCGAACCATGGCTGGTGTGAGTTCCCTTGGACCCGAATAAGGAAGCTTCATGTATTGTTGAAGAACATTGCTTGCTTCAGACACATAGGCAATCATGGCGGCAGGGATAGATCCAATGAAGGAGTATTTAGTGGGATCAGTGACGGTTATCTTGGTGGTATGAAAAGTTGCGATAGAGGAGAGAAGAGAGTCTGCCATGATTGGAACGTGGAGACGATCCATTGCCTACTTTGTGATGATGGACCAGTACCTTCCACATGAGATCTCTGAGTGTCTTGAGGAAGAATACATGCTTTGAACCAGTTGTTGCCAGATGATAGTCCCATAGTTCAAATTAAACCCATGATATAGCCCATAAAGCACAGTCATAAACGACTTGCTTGCTCCATCTGAGCTGGCGCTTCGCTCAGAGAGTCCTTTGAACAAGAGAGTGAAAAGGCCATTCTATTGAGGAGAAAGGCAAGACTTCTTGAACTTGGTAATGGTGGCTAGGGTTTCAGTGTACCCCATTTGATAGAACATGGAGAACAGTTGACCAGTAGTGATCGATTCAGGGTTTACCAAAGTTGGTTCTTGAGAGAGACCAATTAGGGCACATAAGCGGTTCTTGGAGATGTAGGTCTGCTCATTGTGGATTTCAAAATGAGTCCTCTCAGCAACCTTGTCGTAGTAAGCAGTTGAATAGATGAGTGAGAGGCAAGACAGGGGAACAACTTCGACCTTTGACAGAGCGTCAACAAGAGGCAAGTACTTGAGACATTCGATGACATACAACATGTAGGGTGCATAGATGAAGGGAGTAAGATCAATGATCATGTTTTGTTGAGGTTTGATTTTGAGGAGGGTGGAGTGAAAAGATATGTCGTGAACTGAAGAGGAGTCTGCCATTGTTGAAGCTTTGAGAGGAAGAAGCTGAACAGTGAGAGAAATCGCTCTTTTCATTTGATAGAATATATAAGTGATAAAAGAGTAAAGTGGAGCGTGCCAAAACCTTTTATACGTACAAGTAGGAGAGAGAAAAATCCAGCTGATATCTTGGATTAATTTGAAAACCGTGCCTGATGTGACAGAGTTAACAGTTGTCATACCCGATGATGACGCAGGAAAGAGAAAGGTCGTTTCCTTTTTACACGCCATTCCATAAGAAGCGCTTTTTCAAATCATCAAACACTTGGATAACTGCTGACTCAACCTTAACTTTATCCCAAACGTCATCCACAAATTTCACATGAATCGTCATCACCTTTATCTTTATCGATCAGTGGAATACTTTAGAAACGAAGCTGTAACAATTTTTTCATCGTTAATAGAACCAGATTTTGGAAAATAAAAGATTTTCGTGCATAGAGTGTGAAAGATAAAGAAATAAAACAAACTTTTTGAGGGTTTAAGTGATGTCTTGTTGAGACATAAAGCAACTGATTCTGGGCACGAATCTCTTCCTTCAAAGTCAAGAGAGACTTTAAAGTGCTTGTGTGGATTCCCATTAAATAACGATCAAGTACTTGTTAAGAAGTATTGAAAGGCATCTTTTTAATTAAGGCTATAAAGGGTGGCTTTTGCTTCAATTCATGATATCGATACTTGATATAAGACCGAAACTGAACGAAGTACTTGTGAGATCAATGTGATCTGTTGAACAAGTAGGTAGGGAAGATATTTATTGACTTGCGGACAAATGAGAAATCTCAAAAAAAAACTTAACTGGATCCTTTGGGAAGAAAAAATCTTGGTAATAGAAATTTTCAAAAGAATCACTCAAAATAAAAAGAGATTTCATATAAGAACTGTAACAAAAGTGATTTTGTACCGTCAATTCATTAAAGGTGTTGAATTGGGGGTTTCACTTAGTACGTAGTGACACGAAACTAAGATCATGTACACAAATTTTTGTATAACCATAAACCTTTGTGGTAAACTCTGAGAGTCTCAAGGGTTACTTTGGTGAGATGAAGTGTAATGAAGAAAAATGATATAGGTGGTATAAGAAGTGAATGTACCTCTGCTATAAAACAAGGACCAAGCAGAAAACTCTAAGCTCAATATGAGAAGAGTAAGGTAGCTCATGATTAGAGTGAATGTAACAGCCTAGTTTAGGAAAACATGATTTGTATATATCATGTTATTAAGGCTTCACTCAAAATCTATAGAGGCTTTAGTCAACATGCAGCAGCATGCATCTAGGGACACGTAGGAAGTTTATAGAAAATAGATTATACCTTCCGAAGCTTCATCATCGAGAGTAACACTTATACAAAAGAGAGCATTAGATTAAAAATAAAACAAAAAAAAATATTTTTGTATTGTGTGAAAATTTTTAATTAAACAAAAAAGAAAAATATTTTTGGGTTATATATAAAAAAAAATGAAACAGAGAAATATTTTTGGATTTTATGAAAATAAAAAAAATAATAAAATAAAAAAATAAAAGAAAGTATTTAAAATAGTGTACAAAAGAATACAATCAAAATGACTTGATATGAAAAAGAAGCGAACGAATTCAGAAGGACCTAACCCGAAATAGACCGAACGCTCGGTTCATTTCGGTTCTTGGTCGAGTTGAACTCGAAATAGACCGAACCCCAAATAGACCGAACGCTTGGTTCATTTCGGTTTGCTCTATTTCGCCTCTTACTTTTATTGAAGCAAAGGCGATTTTGGTACAGATTCTGCTTCCATCATTCCTAGGCCTTGCAAAATTTTGTTGAAACTGGCTTCAGGTAAAGCCTTAGTGAATATATCTGCCAGTTGAGCAGTTGTCCTTACGAAGTGAATTTCCACATTGCCATCTTCCACGTGATCTTTGATGAAGTGATACCCCAATACTATGTGTTTAGTTTTCGAGTGTTGCACTGGGTTGTGACAAATCCTAATTGCACTTTCAGAGTCGCAATATAGTGGGATTTTCTTCATGTTCAGCCTGTAATCTCTAAGCTGACTTTATATCCATACAACTTGAGATGTGAAAGATGCAACAACGATGTATTCGGCTTCAGCAGTGGAGAGAGAAACACAGGTTTGTTTCTTTGATTGCCAGCTAACCAATTTACCGTCGAGAAATTGGCATCCTCCAGTGGTGCTTTTACGATCTAATCCACAACCACCTAAGTCAGCATCTGAGAATGCTTGGAAAAAGAATCCTGAGTTGGCTGGATACCACAGACGAAGAGACGAGGTTCGCTTCAGATAGCGAAAAATATTCTTCACGGCTATCATGTGAGGTTCGAGAGGATTAGCCTGGAATCTAGCACAGTAGCAGACTGAGAACATGATGTCAGGTCTGCTTGTTGTTAGATACATTAATGACCCAATCATTTGTCGATAAAGCATTATGTCAGCAGCTGGCTTCTCCAGCGAAGGTGTAAGCTTTGTTCCAAAAGCCATTGGAACTTTAACTTTGGAGTCTCCCATCATGCCAAACTTAGCAAGCAATGTCTTTGTGTATGCCTCCTGATTGATAAAAATGCCTTCGGGTCCCTGTCTAATGTTTAAGCCAAGGAAAAAGTTAATTTGACCCATTGAGCTCATCTCAAATTTAGTTTCCATCAACTTCCTGAATTCAGCTGTTAAGCTGGGATTCGTGGAGCCGAAGATGATGTCATCAACATAAATTTGGACTATCATAAGGTGGTTACCGTCTCTCTTACGAAAGAAGTTTGGGTCAACCGAACCTTGTTTGAATTTAGACATTTTTAAGAATCGAGTGAGAGTTTCATACCATGCTCTGGGGGTCTGCTTTAGGCCATATACCGCTTTGTCAAGTATGTAACAGTGATCTGGGTACTTCTCGTTCATGAAGCCTGGCGGTTGCTCAACATACACAGTTTCTTCAAGTTCTCCGTTGAGAAAGGCACACTTTACGTCCATCTGATAGACTTCAAAGTTTTTGTGTGCAGCATAAGCAAGAAAGATACGAACGGATTCTAATCTTGCAACAAGAACGGAGGTCTCTTCATAATCGATACCTTCTTCTTGACAGTAGCCTTTCACAACCAACCGATCTTTGTTGCGAATTACGTTCCCCTCCTTATCCATCTTATTTCTGAATACCCATTTGAGACTGACAACTGAAGCATCCTTTGGTGTTGGAATAAGGCGCCATACTTTGTTTCTTTCAAAATCATTCAACTCATCTTGCATGGCTTGATCCCAATCAGAATGATCAAGAGTTGAATTCACAGTCTTCGGTTCAACTTTGGAGACAAAGGAGTTGAACATGCAAAACTCTACTTGAGAGAAGAGTGCAGCTTGTTTAGCTTTGATCTGTGATCGAGTTAACACCTTTTCTGAAGATTCCCCAATGATTTGACTTTGTGGATGATCTTTGGTCCATTTAATAAGAGGTGGGTAATTTGGATCACAAGAGGGATCTAGTTCTGCATTGATTTCTTCTTCCAACTCTGATAGGATGTCATCGTCATTGACATGTGTGTTCTCCCCCTCGAATGCTGACACTAATTCAGTATCTGGATCAGAATCTTCCCCTTCGTTTGGACTTTCAGTAGAGCATGATGATTGTGACATTGAATTCTCCCCCTAGAATGAAGAACCTTGATCTTATTGTAGATACGGACCCTCCCCCTAGATAGAAGGACGGTCATTCGAAGGTTCGCTTAAGTCTGGCCTCTCGTTTGCTTTAGGTTAATCAGCAGCCATATTTTGTGCAGCATCGTCGATGATTTGCTTTAGACTATCAACTTTGTTATCTTTCACCTTTGATTCAGAATCGATTTCCGTTTGAGGCTCATAAAAAAGAAGCATATATTTCTCAAAAAGATTTGAGATAGAAGCTGTAACTTGACTGGTATTTGGAAAGATTTCCTGCATTGCACCTTCGGTTGTCTTCATCTTCTTAACATAGCTATCGTCAAAAGTGACATAGTATGTTTCTTCAATCTTCTTAGAGCACTTGTTTAGAACTATATATGCCTTAGAGTGCAGGGAGTAACCTAAGAATATTCCTTCATCGGCCTTAGCATCAAACTTGTTTCGATTCTCTTTAGAGTTGAAGATGAAGCATCTTGAGCCGAACACATGAAAGAATTTCATATTCGGTTTGCGATTGTTCAAGATCTTGTAAGGAGTGATAGAGAATCGCTTGTTTAGATATGATCTGTTCTGAGTATAACAAGCAGCAGCAATACCATCAGCCCAAAAATATAAAGGCAAGGAAGCAAAGCATAACATCGTTCGAGCTGCTTCACACAGAGATCAGTTTCGCCTTTCAACGATTCCATTCTGCTGTGGAGTATATGGAGCCGATAAATTATGAGTCGATCCCTTCTTAGCTAGAAAATCTTCGAAATCCTTGTTCTTAAATTCCAAGCCATTGTGACTTCTTACATTACGAACGACTTTCCTCAGTTGAACCTCAACTTGCTTTATGAAGAGCTTGAGCTTAGGAGTGGCCTCTGATTTTTTCTTCAAGAAAAACAACCATGTGAACCGAGAGAAGTCGTCTACTATAACCAGAATATACTTGTTTCCACCAATGCTTTCAATAGAGGAGGGGCCACACAGATCAATGTGTAATAGCTCCAATGGTTTTATCACCTTTGTATTGATAATAGAGGGATGACTTTGTCTACTCTGCTTTCCCATTTCACAGGCTGCGCATAGATGTTCTTTGTCGAATTTGAGAACTGGAAGACCTCGAACATGATCTCCCAAAACTAGCTTGTTGATATCCTTGAAGTTAAGATGAGAGAGTCTTCGATGCCATAACGAAATTTCATCTGAGTGAGCCTTCGTTAGCAAACAGACTGCTGGTTTCCCTCGAATTGGAATGAGGTTTAATGGGTACATTTCCCCCTTTCGCTTCGTTTTCAATAGAATGTTATGTGACTTCTTCTCAACAATCTCTGAGCCTTAATCATCAAACGAGACTTTCAATCCGGTCCCAACCACCAGCTGTGATACACTGATAAGGTTGTGCTGCAATCCTTCAACGTATGTGACCTTCCTTATAGAGAAATCACCATTCGTAATCATTCCGTAGCCTTTGATGGTTCCATATGAATTGTTGCCATACTTCACGATTCCACCATCCTTGAGAGACCGAAACTCTCTCAGCTCTTCCTTTCGTCCCGTCATATGACGTGAGCAGCGACTTTCAATATACCATTCTTCGTCAAACTGCTCGTCACGTATAACCTACAAAATATTAAGCAGATTTAGGAACCCAAAGTTTCTTGGGTCCATGTGAGCCTTTTACAAGACAGGGAATAGTAAGTGAAACATCAACCAAATAAGTTCTTTTAATTAAATTTGTTTCATCTTTTCTCTTTATTGTGAAAACTTTAATCTTGTTTGGCTTAGATTCATTAGATTTAGAGTTTAAGTTTTTGACGTCGGCTGTCTTTTGGATCTGTTTCGGGCACTTTTTGTCTTATGGAAAGAGCTTTCCTTTTCCTTTTAAATCTTTTGAAGGATAAAAATTGGAATGAGAAGAATAGGGTCTAAAAAAGATTTTGGATCGTTGATTATTACTCTTCCTTGGTTGAGACGGGAACACTCTTCCCTTTTGTTCTTCTGATTGAACTTTGGACCGAACCCATTCTTTCAGTTGATATTGTGTTGAGGACCGAAACCGCTCTTTCGGTTGTTGTCGTTTTGAGGACCGAAACCGTTCTTTCGGTTGCTGACATTCTGAGGACCGAAACCATTCTTTCGGTTGCTGATGTTCTGAGGACCGAAACCGTTCTTTCGGTTCCTTTCATTCGCGGGACCGAAACCCTCCTGTCGGTTACTTCTTGATTCTCCTTGAGACTTATGCGTCCTCTCATACCTACCGTAATGAGGATTTTGAGATCTCCAAAACTGTTTTCTTTCTGAGAGATTCTTCTTGTATCTCATATTTCGTTGGTGTTTTCGTTCTGCCACCTATTTTGGATTTTTGTGGATGTTGGCCTTTTTGTTTGGAACACGAGCATTGCTTTCGCTCTTTGACGAAGATGTTTCACTGGTAGTTTGCACTGATTCGCCAAAGATATTTTGGTGCCACTTGTGCTTGGCACATCATATCTTGCAGGCTCATTAAGTGGTTTGGGCACGTACCTACCCTTCACTCTCCAAGAGGTTTTCTGAGATAGGCCTTTTGTCTCATCAACGTTGTCTATTGGTGCTGACCAAAAAAACTCATCACATCCAGCTGCATTATCTTCTTCCACCATAGCAGTCAGTTCTGCTATTTGTTGTGGAGTGACTCCTGGAATTGTGTAGACTTGATTTGGAGTGGTTTGTACCTTTTGATACACAACGACTTTTTCCTTGAGAATTTTGGTCTTGTCTGTTGATGAGCGAGCGAACTCAACGGAATTTTCAGAAATCAGATTTTTGTGAGTTTTAGGTTCGCTTTTGACAAATTCGGAACAGTCCACCAAATCCTCTACAGAGATTTCACTCAGATCATCATCCTCATTAAGTTCAGATGCATTTTCAACATCAATTTTATTTTCTGAACTTAATTTGGCATTCAATGAGTCAAAATTTTGTACAGTTTCGGTTCTTAACTTCAATATATCATTCTCATCTAACAGATTTTTGAGCATGTCCTTATGGTCTTTGGACTTTATGTAGGACTCAATTTTGTCAAGACCAATTTTGTATGCAGGTGAGACCTCATCAGAAGATACATCGTTTTCACAGTTGTAAGCTTCGACATCGACTTCATCCTCCTTTAACTCAAGGAAGGGTAAAATCATGCGATGTATCTTCTTTCCTATTTCACACTCGAGATGCAACTGAGCGATATTAAAATAAAGTCTTTTAGCAATCAAACAAAAAACATTTTGTTGTTTTAAAAGTTTAAGATTGTCTCGTTGCAAATAAATTGATTCATCCTTCGACCTAATCAACTCTTTCTCCTTCTGCTCAATCCACATCCTCCTTTCCTCACTCTTCGACGATATCCTGCTAATTTGATTAGTCAGGTTAGAGTTTGTGACACGGGTTTGGGTAAGACTGCTACTTATACTAGAAAGTTTAGATTTTAAACTATTCAGTTCCTTTTCATAGTTAGTTACAGGTATTTTTAGAGAAGCAAGAATATTTTGTACCTTCTTGATCAACTCATCACATTCGTTGATCTGTGCACTAACATGTTTCGCAGCAAAACACATGTCCTCTCACTCCTTCTCACCTTCCAGCCCACCATCAGTAGTATATCCTCTCATTTGAGATACTCCTTCGGTCACCATCAAACACTTTCCTGCAGCAGGTTCTTCTTTTACCAACATCGCCTTGCCATGAGTGGGTTTTCTTACTTCTTCGTCCTCTAAATCCGTGGACCATACTTCCACTCCACCGAATTCATCACGGTTACCTGTATCCTGCATAATCAAAGCATTCATGGTTTTATTGTTAGCAGCTGATTTTCTTTTCTTACTCTCCTCTAATCGTCTCATGAGGCTCGCTTCCTCGTCATCCTCATCTATCTTTTCTGCCTTTTTCTTCAGCATACAATCCTTGGCGAAGTGATTCTTGCCTCCACAGTAATGGCAATCAAATCCTGAGTCACCACCAATTTTCACCTCTTTCTTGGATTCTTCTGACTTCGAACCTACCTTCGGTTCCTCCTTCACCTTTTCAGAGCTGTAACTTCCCTGCCAGTTTCGGTTCTTGTTGGCTGGGAATTTTCTTTTGATGAACTTTCTAGGGTTAGAAACCATCAGGGCATATTCTTCACCGGTTAGATCAACAAGATCCAATTCTTCTTCTTCAACAAAACTTTTTCCCTTTAGAAACAAGGGCTAACGAACCCAGACTGGAAACCACGTTCATCTCCTTAGATAGTGCACTTTCATGGGACTTTAGAATTCCCACCAGTTTCGCCAGAGAATACGATTTAAACTGTTCATGTGCCTTAACTGTGGACACGACTGCCATCCATTCAGGTCTTAGACCGTTCATGAATGTGACATTCTATTCAATAACCTTCCTTTCGATCCCATGCTTTATCAACTTACTTAAAAGATGATTAAAGCGATCAAAAGCCTGAACAAGTTTCTCTTCGGGCTTCTGTTTGAAATCACCAAATTCAGAAAGCAACAGAGTTTGTATCGAATGTTCCAGATCTTCATCAGTGGAATACAATTCTTTCAGCCTGTCCCATATCTTTTTAGTTGTAGCGCAAGAAATCACCAAATGGAACGTATCTGACTGCAAAGCAAACATAATCATTCTTAAGGCCTTGATGTTGCATTGGAACTTCTCATTCTCGTCTTGAGGAATATCTTTCACATCATTCACAAGCTGATTGTACTCCTTCTGGGTTTTGACAATCTTTGAGGTGCTTAAGTGAGCGAATGGGCCAACAGTGATAGCTTCCTAGATCAAGTACCCATTATCTTCTGAGCCGATCACATAATCTTCAAAGTGATGCGTCCAAACTTCATAATCTTGAGTATACAAGATTGGAATCCTTGTTGTTGAACCAATGCTGTTGGAGATGTTGATTGGATTGGTTTGAGAATCATCCATGGACATTGTGATTGTGTTTGATCGATTACCTGTTTAAAATCAGAATTGTAATTTTATTGATTAGAGTAAGATCGACAATTAATGAGATACGTCAATAAGGAATGACAGCTCAATTAATATAAATCAATGCGGAATAAAACCTTAATAACTTCTTCGACAGAAGAGATGTGTATGAATTACACAGTCTCTTACTCTGATACCAATTGATGAGAATAAATCTCAGATCGTTTAGATCTTTCACAGGTAAAAAGATGATGAATAAACAATTCAAACACAATATAAATATGAACACAGTATGGAATCAACGTAATGCTTATGATTCAAATATAGTCACGCCTCAGCAGAGCTCGATGAAGAACTTCTACTGTAGAGGCGAGCAAGGGTTTACAATACTTGAGAGAGAAAATTAATAAAAGCGTTACTAACAAAGGATGCATGCATGCACCTTAAATATCAAAACCCTAGAAGAAAAACATGCACAGTTGGACAGGCCCAAACCGGCAACCAAAACTGGGCTAAGGACTGAGCCCATGACGCAACACTATAAGCCCAATAGTAAGGATGAGGAATCTTTTGAGATGTGGAAACAGCTTGACTTAGAAATTAGCTTCGCTATCGAATAAGGTGGGTGCATTGTTGGTAAATTGTTTCACTAATTATATTTAATGGTAATGGATTCAATTGCTGACCAAACTCAATCTTGAGGAACATTAAAAAAGTAAGGAAAGTGTGGAGTGCACACTTGTTTAAGTTTATACAAGATTGAAAGTAAGGGAAACCACCGGCTAGGGTTGATCTATGAAAATTACTTCAGAACTGAAAAATGACTTCGGAAATGAAAATGACTTCGGAATCGGAAATGGCTTTAGAATCGCGAATAGTACTTCAGAATCGAAAACAGCTTCCGATCTGTGAAAATGGGTTCTTAACTGCGGACGGTACTACGAAAACGAAAAATGGATGTTGATATGTGAAAATGACTTCATAAATGCGAACGGTATAGTTCACCTCCGATAAGCTATGAAGATCAGAACTCATCGGAACATTTGACATTGGTTTCGCGGTTTGGTGTTTCACACGTCGATTACTGCTCACCTCCGATGAGTTGTGAAGATTGTAACCTATCGGAACAGCTCACATTGGTTTCGTAGTTTGGTGTTCTACCCAACGGTTAAAGCTATTATATCACACCCCCTACCCGACCTTTGGCAGAAACACCAAGTTGTGTGACAGTATTCAGAGCGCCAATTCTATTAACATGAGAATACATGCATTTTGAAAATAAGCATAATGTTGGTGAGTGCACGAGCTTTTATATCGAATCTTTGAATTTCTTTGTAACACCCCGTTCTTTAAGTGTTTAATTATAAGTCCCTGAGGTTTAAGAGGAAGGGTAGTTCTGGTCTTTTTTGGGAAATGGGTTTCAACCGAAGAGGTTTCGGGCTGGTGTATGTTGTTAAAAGCATTGGGCTTCTCATCACCCTCGTATGAATGTAAAGTTATTTGAGAGCGGGCTTAGATTAGAGGAGTTGCGGTATTTTGAAGTTGATCATTGTTTATAGCTCTTTGTGGTATAAGTGGATAAAGGGTCCCATGCATGCATGGCATGCATGTTTGCATTTTGAAGTTTGGCTGGGTACGCCCAGCGTAAGCTGGACGTACGCCCAGCGTAATAGGGGGAAAGATGGCGGGGTGGCCGGGTAAGTACGCCCAGCGTACTCCCAGAAGCTCCAAACCCTAATTTAGGGTCAGCCACTATATAAGGAACATGTTGGTTCGTACCCCAGCCTCCATAAGCTCATCTTCAACCTCAGAAAACCCTAGATCTCGTGTTCTCTCCATTGTTGGGTGTGTTTGACCTTGGAAAGTTCATTTTGGCAAAAGAAAGGCTTGAAGGAGAAAAGAGAAATTGTCAAAGGAGAAGAGGAACATGTGGAGCTTGTAGATCTGAAGAGATACCATCCTTTGGAGCTTGTTTGAGGTATAAAGTTTCTTGCTTGACCTTCATATTGTATAGATCTATGTATTTTGAAGCTTTGTCACCATTCTTGTCCCAAAAGTCCCCACCTTGTTGCATGTTTCGAGTTGGTCAAGATTATCTGTCCTTTCAGACCTTTGGAGAGGTCTTGAGTGAAAAAAATGAGGTCCCAAGGGCTGTAGTTGTTCCATGTGTGAGATATATAGGTCTTAATGGATTAAGACCTTGGATTAAGAGCTTAAGGACGTCCCAAGTGATAAAGTCTGAGACTTTATGAATTCTAATCATATTTGGCCTATGGATCTAAAGTTTGAGCTTAAGAGCTTAAGCCATTAAGAGGTTAAAAGGACTTAATGATCATTTCAGTTACGCCCCGCGTAGCGGGCCAAAGCCCCGATCCTCGTTGCGTTTCAATGCAGTACGCCCATCATACCAAGGAGGGTACTACCAGCGTACTCCTCCTGTTGGACTTTCATTTTTGGGCTTTGAGTTTGGGCCGTTGATGGACAATTGGTTATTGGGCCAAGTCTAGGAATTTATGGATAGAGTATTTTGGGCCCAATTATGGTTATGGACATTGGTTCTAGGCCCATTTGGTGAAGTGGGCCCAATTTGGTAAATTGGGCCAATGTTGGACTTTGTATGAGATTTGGACTATGGTTTTGGTCCGATAAGTAGTAGTATGATTGATCTAATGTTCATTTTGTTGGTGGTTAGTTCGGGATTTGCGGTGAGTTGGTGATTCGAGAACTTGCTCTTCAGTTCAGAGTTTCGGCAATGCGAGGTGAGTTATCCTCACTATATCGACAGGGTATACGACACCAAGGCCGGCCCTTTATCGGATGGAAATCCGGATAGTTGTATGTTATGGTATTGCTTGATATGGGCCGGAAGACATTATGTTATGGTCCAGAAGGCATATATGTTATGGGCCGGAAGGCATTATGTTGTGGGCCGGAAGGCATTCTATGTTATGTGGACCGGAAGGTCATGGCCTAGAAAGGCGTATGTGCGTAAGTAGTATTTTGGCTGAGACGTAGGGTGATGTTATGCTAGTGATCGGCTAGGACGGTATCCTGGTTAGGGTGATGATATGTTACGTGATCTGTTTGATTGATTCACTGACTATGAACTGTTATATAATTATATGTTATGTGCACCTGGTTGTTTGGACTGGAGTTTGACACGATATGCATGGCTGTTCTATGTTCCGTTATGTTATGTATGGTATTTATGTTATGGGCCGGAAGGCAATATGTTACGGGCCGGAAGGCAATATGTTATGGGCCGGAAGGCGATATGTTTGGGAACGGAAGGTCGTGGCCTGGAAGGGCGTAATTGTGGTTGGTATTTTAGGGGTATCTCACTAAGCTTTTGGGCTTACAGTTGTACTTTAAATGTTTTTCAGGTTCTTCAGGAGACTGTGGCAAGGCGAAGGCGCGATCGTACCGCTCCTCGTGTTTTTCTTTATGACATGGATCTGGGAATACTTTGATAATAAATGTATTGAAAACCTTTTTGTAATAACAACTATTAAATGGGTTGTTTTTGAAAAGTTTAAATTGTGTTGAAATTTTTGGTCGTTACAAGTTGGTATCAGAGCCTTGGTTTGAGTGAATTGGAGGAACATTCGTGTGAATCCAGTCTCAAATCAAGGAGAGTTTTCAAAAAGAGAATTTCAAATGGTTTTCAAATTAAGAAAAGAGGGGACGCGGAGGTACGATCAGCCGGAGCCAGTAAGTAACCCTAAAATACCATACATGATAATTGTTTTGAGAATTGATAGAACAACATGCTAGTGCTAGGCTAGGGATCTTCAGAATTTTGTGATAATGCTGCCTGATTTGTGATGCCTGTAACCTAGGGTTTCCTTGTGGGAGATTTCCAGTGTTCCTCTAGTGGTGAGGGTTGAGCGCTTGTTTGCATGTTTTCTCTAGGGCGTTGTGGTAGTACTTCATACAAATATGGGTAGGTGTGGAAGGTAGTACGGGCCTGTACTACTAGAAGCACAGGACCCGTATGCGTATCAGGGAAACCATGACCTCTAGGGTTGGGTTGAGAGTTGGTTCCCGGGATAGTGGGAAGTGTCGGAGATTTTGTGGTGTTTCTTTCCGGTATGGAGATTCCGATGCATGCTGGAAGTGGATCCGGGTCAGGATCGGGAGCAGGAAGGGAGTTCTGGACGGGTCAGCGCCGCCCGAGGTTATTGGTCAGTCGAGCACGTGCGAGTTGGATGCGAGGATTCGTGAGATCCTGCATGATGAGGTTGCTGCGTTGTTCCGGGCCGAGTTGCCGGAATTGTTTGGGTCTATCAAGACCGCCATGGTGGAGTATTTTGATGAGCGCTATGCGGCTCTCACTGAGACGGCTGCCGTGGCGGCTACAGTGGCTGTAGCAGTGGCAGAGGGGAGGAGCTAGTAGAGGTTTTCAGTATCGGGACTTCGATAATGCGAAGCCTCCCACCTTTGATGGAGTTTAGGACCCGATCGTTGCTATGAGATGGTTATCAGACATGGAGGGGTGTTTCTTCACGTGTCCATGCCCTGCTGATCAGAGGGTGAGGTGTGCTCTGAACCTGTTAAGGCTCGGGGCGAAGGATTGGTGGAGGCTGACCATGGGGTCATATTCGGATGCGTAGAGGGCTGCGGTTTCATGGGGTCAGTTCAGAGAGATGTTCGGTACTCGTTATGTTCCGCGGGTTGAGAGAGAAAGATCAGCTCAGGAATTCCTTGAGCTAAAGCAGGGTTTGGAGTCGGTGACGGAGATCACCAGGACGTTTACTGAGAGGGTGATGCTTTGCCCTAAGTTCACTTCGGAGCAGGCCAGATGTCCCGATATCTTAGTATGCTCAAGAGAGATATCAGACAGTTTGTGTCCGCGTAGAGGTGCGAGACCTTGTTGGAGTTGCAAGAGGCCGCCAGGCGGTGTGAATTAGAGGTTGTGTTGCAGTTGCATGAGTTGAGGCAAGCTCCGGTGCAGTCGCAGCCGGCAACAAAACGGTCTAAGACCGTTGATTCCAGGGTAGGAGAGCAGAGTAGTCACACTTGTGGGAAGTGTGGGAGGGGTCACACTGGAGTTTGTAGGTCCGGTGGCGCATGCTGCAAGTTCAGAAAGGAGGGGCACTATGCGAGGGATTGTCGGCAGTCAGTGCAGGTTCAGGATTTGAGAATTTGTTATCATTGTCATCAGGTTGGGCGCTTGAGGGTCAACTGCCCACAGTTTGTTGCAGGACCGGTGCAGGCTCCAACACCGGCCACTTTGAGGATCACAGGTGGAGGTCAGGGTGGAGCGGAGCCCCCAAGGGCTCAGGGCCGTGCTTTTCAGCTTTCAGCAGAGGAGGTCAGAGCAGTGCTGGATCCAGCGGCGGGTATGTTCCTTTCTTGATATCTTGTTATCTTGTGATTAATGTGGTGCGTTATTCTCTGCTGGTCGTGTTGTATGTTTTTTCGTTTTGGTATCCGTTGTCCCTTGAGGGTTTGGTATGGTTATGGGTTAGTGTTTCGGGTTTCCGCTGGTTATCATTGTGAGGGTTATTAGCGGATACGGCGTTGGCTTGAATGCCGGGTGGCATCTGCAGTCTGAGGAGTGGATAATTGAAGATTGGGTTCCTTTCGAGCGGGATGATCAGTGTGGAAATGTGTTTTGTGAAGGTTGCTAGTGCTATTGGGAATCAGTCTGCGTGTAAGTGTTGGGTTTTGCGCAAGGTTATTTTGGGAGGGCGGTGATAGCGACCGGTGGTTGTTAGTCAGTGCCCTAAGTGGGGGAGAATTGGAAATTCTCCGGATGATCGATAGGCTTGAGAGATTGTTTAGCTGCTTGGGATTCGGCGGTATTTCCTTCAACCGAGAGCAGACTGGTATGGGTGAGTAGCAGGTGCGCGGGGCGGAATACATATTTATGGCATTGATTGCGAAGGGCCTGGGTTCAGGCTGGGATCGATAATGTTTGATGGAGGTAGAGTTCGGAACCCCTGAGGGCTAGAACAGTATGCATGGGAGGATTTCCCGGAGAGATACCCGGAATGATGAATGCTAGTTGAGCGGTCCGGATAGACTGAAGGCCGGAAGGCGTATCAGTCAGGCCGAAGGTTCTGAGAGTGGTCCAGATTGGCTGAAGGCCTGGTGAGGCGGTCCAGTCATGCTGAAGACTCTGCAAGTGTTGTTAGTCCGGTTCGAGGAATTGGATTGAGTATGTCGCGATGTGTAGCACTAGAAGGTCTGGCCCCGGGTATTGATCTCGATTAGTGGAGAGGGTGCATGGACTCGAGAGTATTTGCGAGCAGATTCAGAGCATGTGTGTGTGTTGCATGGATAGCGGTTATGCTATAAAAGGGTGGTGCATCGTTGGGTGAGCACCGTGGCACTTGTCGTGGTAACAAGGCAGCTAAGAGGATTTCCTTAGTAAGGAAAGAGAGAGAGGAGTGTAGCTCCGAGAGGAAGAGTAAATTCACGGAAGTGAAAGCGGCAGTGTAGAGTTATGATCGGAGTGGTCCGACACTGGAGAAGAGGAACGTGTGGAGCTTGTAGATCTGAAGAGATACCATCCTTTGGAGCTTGTTTGAGGTATAAAGTTTCTTGCTTGACCTTCATATTGTATAGATCTGTGTATTTTGAAGCTTTGTCACCATTCTTGTCCCAAAAGTTCCCACCTTGTTGCATGTTTAGAGTTGGTCAAGATTATCTGTCCTTTCAGACCTTTGGAGAGGTCTTGAGTGAGAAAAATGAGGTCCCAAGGGCTGTAGTTGTTCCATGTGTGAGATATATAGGTCTTAATGGATTAAGACCTTGGATTAAGAGCTTAAGGACGTCCCAAGTGATATAGTCTGAGACTTTATGAATTCTAATCATATTTGGCCTATGGATCTGAAGTTTGAGCTTAAGAGCTTAAGCCATTAAGAGGTTAAAAGGACATAATGAGCATTTCAGTTACGCCCCGCGTAACCTCTGAGTACGCCCCGCGTAGCGGGCCAAAGCCCCGATCCTCGTTGCGTTTCAATGCAGTACGCCCATCATACCAAGGAGGGTACTACCAGCATACTCCTCCTGTTGGACTTTCATTTTTGGGCTTTGAGTTTGGGCCGTTGATGGACAATTGGTTATTGGGCCAAGTCTAGGAATTTATGGATAGAGTATTTTGGGCCCAATTATGGTTATGGACATTGGTTCTAGGCCCATTTGGTGAAGTGGGCCCAATTTGGTAAATTGGGCCAATGTTGGACTTTGTATGAGATTTGGACTATGGTTTTGGTCCGATAAGTAGTAGTATGATTGATCTAATGTTCATTTTGTTGGTGGTTAGTTCGGGATTTGCGGTGAGTTGGTGATTCGAGAACTTGCTCTTCAGTTCAGAGTTTCGGCAATGCGAGGTGAGTTATCCTCATTATATCGACAGGGTATACGGCACCAAGGCCGGCCCTTTATCGGATGGAAATCCGAATAGTTGTCTGTTATGGTATTGCTTGATATGGGCCAGAAGGCATTATGTTATGGGCCGGAAGGCGTATATGTTATGGGCCGGAAGGCATTATGTTGTGGGCCGGAAGGCATTCTATGTTATGTGGACCGGAAGGTCATGGCTTGGAAAGGCGTATGCGCGTAAGTAGTATTTTGGCTGAGACGTAGGGTGATGTTATGCTAGTGATCGGCTAGGACGGTATCCTGGTTAGGGTGATGATATGTTATGTGATCTATTTGATCGATTTGCTGACTGTGAACTGTTATATGATTATATGTTATGTGCACCTGGTTGTTTGGACTGGAGTTTGACCCGATATGCATGGCTGTTCTATGTTCCATTGTGTTATGTATGCTATTTATGTTATGGGCCGGAAGGCAATATGTTACGGGCCGGAAGGCAATATGTTATGGGCCGGAAGGCGATATGTTTGGGACCGGAAGGTCGTGGCCTGGAAGGGCGTAATTGTGGTTGGTATTTTGGGGGTATCTCACTAAGCTTTCGAGCTTACAGTTGTACTTTAAATGTTTTTCAGGTTCTTCAGGAGACTGTGGCAAGGCGAAGGCGCGATCGTACCGCTCCTCATGTTTTTGTTTATGACATGGATCTGGGAGTACTCTGATAATAAATGTATTGAAAACCTTTTTGTAATAACAACTATTAAATGGGTTGTTTTTGAAAAGTTTAAATTGTGTTGAAATTTTTGGTTTTTACATTCTTTTTAAGAATACTTTTCTTTTGTGAAAACCTTTCTTATTTATTTATATAGTCTTCTATCTTTTAAGATATCCTTTATAAATCTTAAATGACAATCTTTTCAGGATATCTAACGATCCTAACGTATTTTATTTAGGATTGTCATTTGTTTATCCTAATTTATTATCTTTCAGGGATTTCTAACGATCCTAACATATTTTAATCTGGATTGTCTTTTCTTAATCCTAATTTACTATCTTTCAAGGATTTCTAACGATCCTAACATATCTTAATTACCATACAATGCGTCTCTAATGGTAATCTAAGCTCTGTGGCAAATTTTAATATATTAACGTGAGCCCTTATAATCGACGTTACAACTGTAAATGTACCCCTGATCATGACGCTTCACTCCCAAACCAGACGGTGGAAATGTCTGGGGGTGGAGGACTTCATTTGTAGTATCACAACACATGCATTATAGTAATCAGAGTACAAACAACCACTGTATTTAAAAAGTATAAGTATTTACATGTGTTTCATCATTGTATACTAAAACCAAATAGTTATATAAAAGAAGAAGACAAGACATAAATGTATCCATCTTCTCAAAAGCATGAGGAGTACCTATCTACTGGTTCCTGAGAATACAAGTAATTTGAAAAAAGAGTATCAGCGTAAAGTTGAGTGAGTACATAAGTATTTATGTTTGAAAGAATGTTTTCTGTTCCTTGTATTTGTAAAATGTTCCAGAAAATCCTATATTTTCTGTTGTATATGAAAAGTAGTTTTAGTTACATAAAACTAAGCGATTTATAAACCAATGTTTTGTGTTTGTAATCCTTTTGTAAACTTGTATCTGAGAGTGTATCTGGTTTCATCAATTGTTATTGTAAACTGTAATGTAATACTGTAAATTGTATCTTGTAAACTAGTACTTTGAAAATGTACACAAGTTTAGTTAATTATACACAAACGTATTGTTAATATCTTTTATATGAGTTATTATAACCATACTGACTAGATGTCGTGACCCAACGCTATGAGTGCGTTGAAAGCCGTTAATAACAATTGTTACTCGTAGGCGTGTATGTCTGAAATAAATGATTGATAGTATGTTCTTGAATTAGTATTCTTAACATGTACCTAAAAGATGTATACCCTTGAATAGTTTTGAATCAAACCTTTGTTCTTGTAAAACATTGTACTTTGGTATACTTGAATCGTGAATTAACATTCTGTGAATCATAAATTATACCTATTATAATTTATATGTACTTTCAGAATTGATACCGAGTATTCATGAATGCAACCCTTTGCTCAACATATTACAAAGGATAACTGAACTAAATGAACTAACTTTTATACTTGTATACATATACAAATATATATAAGTAAAATTTAAATGATACTTAGAAAAATAACTGATACTTGAAGTCCCACGTCCAAACAAGTAAAAGGAACCAAAGTGGGTTATCAGTCCTAAGCCTTTTAAATTATATATATATATATATATATATATATATATATATATATATATATATATATATATATATATAAGTATGATTTATGGGAGAAATATAAGTTTATAAAGACACTTAAAAGAAGTTTGATAATTTGAAATACATTTTGGTGACTTGACATCATTTTGAGACAATCACTGAAAACCATTTGATTTGATGATATCTGAAATCCATATTGATAAGATATTTGAA
This sequence comes from Lactuca serriola, assembly GCF_051521515.1. Classification (NCBI taxonomy): domain Eukaryota; kingdom Viridiplantae; phylum Streptophyta; class Magnoliopsida; order Asterales; family Asteraceae; genus Lactuca; species Lactuca serriola. Next base: position 99,526,659 of record NC_136413.1, on the reverse strand, counting down.
ACCATTTGTTTATAAAACAATATCTTTGTGTTAGACTTGTATCTCCCCCCCCCCCCCTAAAATAGTAAAAACTATGAAAATATGAGGGTATGAACTCACCTGAAGTGAGTGATTTGAGTGAAAGGTCGATGTAGGATGCTAAGTGTCAAGTGAAGTCTTGAGCACAAACGGATCCTATTAGCATATAATGACACATATGTGGATATAATTAGTGTACAAAACAACTAATTATATAAGAAACCACTTTAGGGACTAGGAAACACTTGAATTGAAGTGTTACAATCACATGTGATTGTACTAAAGTGGTTTATGGTCACTTAAGGGAGTATACGGCCAATATGTGTATGGCCCATGTAGTATACGGTCATGATGTGTACGGCCATGGAGTGTACAGTCATGATGTGTACGGCCATAGAGTGTACTGTAACAACCCAATTTTGGTATGATATTTATATATTTACATTTATTTTTCTTCAAGTTTTAAGGGGAACTCGACGAGTCAGTAGCTGGACTCGTCGAGTAGAGTCGGGATTTCGAGCACGTTTAAGTTGGCGACACGGCGAGTCTATATTCCGGACTCGGCGAGTCCGCCAGTCTGGATGAAACCCTAATTTCAAGGGTTTGTACCCTATTTAAACAACTTTTGAGGCCACAAGTCAGCCCCCATCACCCCTCAGAGCATCATTCTCGAAACCCTAGAGCCCCCTTTGCATTTTGTGTGATTTTGGTGTGTTCTTTGAAGATTTTGAGAGAAGAAGGAAGGTAGATCAAGAGGAGAAGAAGGAGATCCTAGATCTTTGAGGAATTTCAGAAGATAGTAAGGTATATCTTGGCCCTTTTCTGTTTCTATGCTTAAATCCTCTTTTTGAAGCCATTAAAGCTACTCTTGAACCATTTTTTGGCTTAGTAGTAGCATAGAGGACTCATGGAGTTGATTGGCCTTCGGATCTAACTAGGTTTGAATTCCAGAAGCTTAGATCTAGCACCTTTATGGATCCATTTTGCATGGAAGCTCTAGATCTACTCTTTTAGTGTGCTTTGAACCTTAAAACGTTCATTTGATGTTATTTACACGTAAAGTTGGAAACTTTACGTGTTAATCAAGTCCCAAGAATCCAGATCTATGAATGGTATGGACTGGTTTCAAGCAGAATCGAGTATATAGTGTTTGCATGAATACGACTCGGCGAGTCGTTCTTCAGACTTGACGAGTCGAGTCGCGAGTCCCCTGTTTTTCCCTTTTTCGAGTTATGCCAAGTGGAACCAGTGAGTGAGAGATGGACTCGGTGAGCTAGAGGGTTAGATTCATTCGTGGAAGACTCGGCGAGTCAATTCCCTGACTCGGCGAGTCTAAGGCAATCTTCATGCCTCAAGAACATACTCGACGAGTAGTTCATACAACTCGGCGAGTCACAGCTAGAATGTTCATCTGATGAAGGAGAACTCGACGAGTTGTTCATACAATTCGGCGAGTCGGATGCAGATTGTCGGAGTGTTAGTAACAAAGAGGAACTTGCCGAGTTTGTGCCAAAACTCGACGAGTAGTAGCGAGTAGAATCAAGAAAGTAAGAGTAAGGACTCGATGAGTTGGTGACCCAACTCGACGAGTCAGGTCAACTGAATGTTGACTTTGACAGTTAGGATGACTTGGACCAGGGGTAAGAGAGTCATTTTACCCTCAGTATTATTATCAGTATTTGATTGATGGTGCTTATGGAAATTGTAGCCGGGGTGAAACCGGAGCCACAGCAGACAGATTCCGGAGCAGTCCCTTCAACAACTAGGTTATGAGGTGAGTCTTCCTTCCAGTAGGAATGGGCCCACGACCACAATCCCGACCCGTTTAATTATCAGTAGTTTCGGACCTCGGTCTGATGCAGTAGTTAGGGTGCTTGATGTTATTATGATTCAAGCATGTTTGGTGTAATGTGTTTCGGTCTATGTTCCGATGAAGTATGCAGTATATGTATCCATGTTAGCTGATATGTTTATGCTTTGTTATGTTCAGTCAGTTCCGAACTTTGGTCCGATGCAGGGGACAAGGTTCCAATCAGTTCCGGACTTCGGTCCGATGCAGTTAATTCCGGACTACGGTCCGATGCAGAGGGCAAGGCCCTGGTTAGTTTCCGGACTTCGGTTCGATGCAGTGGGAAAGGCCAAGTAGATGCTTTTTATGTTATGTATGGTATGTGGTAGTTTGGGGGAGCTCACTAAGCTTTGTGCTTACAGTTTCAATTTTGGTTTCAGGTACTTCCGCAAGTAAAGGGAAGAGCTCAGGATGATGGCATCACATACACCACCGCTTCAGTCTTTTCCTAGGAGATTGTTTTGATTCATAGATTGATTTGGCACAAATGTTTATGACATTTTATTATGGGTTGAGATATTTGACATATGGTTTTATGATGTGACGATCAGTATCTAGTTTTATTACTATTAAAACAAAAAATTTTGGGATGTATTTTTGGGATGTTACATGTACGGTCGTATACTCATTAAAAAAGCATGTAAAAGTGGGTGTTTATGGCCCTAACTAGCACCCATTAAGTGTTAATGGTCTTATGTTGAAACATGGGGTGAATATGAGGCCTATACATGATTTAAACAAGGATTTACGGCCATATGAAGTGTGTACGGTCGTACACCCTTTGTGTTCATGCATTAGATGATGAATCAAGGCTAGGAATCAAGTGTTTCTCAAGCTTAACAGGCAGATAGAAGAGATACACACACTTTTGAAGGCTTCTAAAGAGTCCAAGGCTCAAGAACATGTAGGTGTTCTTGGTGGAACTGAAGAAGATTTGAAGATCTAAGCGAAAGAGAAGATTTCATGGATTAAATCATGGATCTTCACTAGATAAATCCATGTATCAACAATTCAATGAATGGGATACTTACATCTTTGAGGATTAAGGTGAATAATATATATATATATATATATATATATATATATATATATATATATATATATATGTTTGGGTTCACGGCCACCCTTGGGTGTACGGCCGCACACTCATGTGTACGGTCGTACACTCATGTGTACGGCCGTACAATCCTCTAAATGGAGTGTTTGGCCCAAATGTAATACAATGAACTTAAGTTAACTCATCCCTAAACCCAAACCTTGAATGAACTAGGCTTAGAACACTCAAACAGACCTTAGACAATGCTAAAAGATAGCAGAAATGAGTCTGACTGTGGTTGAATTTAAAAGACTGTACAAGATAGAAATTTCGGGTTGTCACATTATCCCCCCGTCAGAGAGAATTTCATCCCGAAATTAGAGTTTAAGTAATTAAGAAACTACAAGTAACTAAGCAAAAAGATGAGGATATTTCAATTTCATTTGATCCTCGCGCTCCCAAGTGAATTCAGGTCCCTGCTTGGCGTTCCAGTGAACCTTCACTATAGGAATAGGGCTTTGCTTTGTTTACTTGACCTCTCGGTCCATGATCTCTACTGTTTCTTCCACGAAGTTGAGGCTCTCGTCGATCTCGAGTTCGTCGAGTGGAATTAGAAGAGTATCGTCAGACAGACACCTTTTCAAGTTTGAGATGTGGAAATCAGGATGTATGTTACTTAGTTCTTGAGGTAGTTGGAATTTGTAAGCTACTGGACCGATTCTAGCAAGAATATCGAATGGTCCTATGTACCTTGGATTCATCTTGTCACACTTTCCAAAGTGTATCATGCCCCTCCAGGGTGAGACCTTTAACATGGCGCGGTCAATAACCTGGAATTCCAAAGGTTTTCTTCTTTTGTCAGCGTAGCTTTTCTATCTATCTCTGGAAGCTTTAAGTTGCTCCCGGATTTGTACAATTTTGTACGTAGTTTTGCAAATGATTTCCAGACCAGTGAGAGTACCGTCAGGAACTTGACTTCTAGCTAGCTGCATGTCACCCACTTCAGCCCAACACAGAGGTGATCTGCACTTGCTGCCATAGAGAGCTTCGAAAGGAGTAACCTTTATGCTAGTGTGATAACTGTTGTTGTAAGAGAATTCGACAAGGGGTAAATGAGTATCCCATGCTTTTCCAATTTCTATCAAGCAAGCTCGCAACATGTCTTCTAGAGTTTGAATCGTGCTCTCACTTTGTCTGTCAGTTTGTGGATGGTAGGCTGTACTCATGTCCAGCCTAGTTCCTAAATATTTTTGTAAAGACTGCCAGAAACAAGAAGTGAATCTACTATATCAGTCAAAAATAATAGATATTGGCACTGTTGGAATAGTGTCTAAGGCTGCAACTATATTAGGCAAGTATTTGACCCGGTTGTGCATGGTCCTTTTGGGTTGCCTTCACCATAGCAACTTGATAGGATGATTTATTAAGAGAGAGTAAATATTATTAATATATTATTAGAATAATATAAAGAATAATATATTGTTATTTGATTAATATAAGTCATAGAATTAATTGGAATTAATTTGGTGACTTAAAGAGATTAATTAAATAAAGGGGTATAAACTGTCAATTGTTTGATAGTTAAGCTTTAGACTATAAATCCTTATAGATATATAGTGGACGGATTCTAGAAGCTAGGATAGCTTCAAAATCGTCCAATGACTTATCTATGGAAAGGATTTGGATAGCCTTAAGAGAAGATTATCCAATTAGGGTTTAGGTTGTAACCCTTAAGGAGCCTACAAGTATAAATAGACCCCATGGGCAAGGGAAATCGGCACCTCACCTTAAGTAAGAGAACCCTGGCCGATTTCCTCCCCTCTCCTCTCTCCTAAATCATCTTCCTTGCTATTGGTGTTTGTAAGCCATTAGAGGAGTGACATTTGTGACTCTAGAAGCTCCAAGACTACAAGATAAACAAGGAATTCAAAGGTATGGTTCTAGATCTGTTTCAATGTTGTTATTTAACCTAATTATCCATTAGAAGTCTTGGATTCAAAGCATGTTTAATTAGAAAGCCTAGATCCAAGCATTAGGGTTTTGCATGCGCACATAGGAAAGTTCTTATGGTTAAAACCCATCAGTGGTATCAGAGCCTTGCTTGGTTTTCTTTAAATTGTTGCTTGATTAACTGAAACAAACCTGCAAAATTCGATTTTTGGTTTCTGAGTCATGGACCCGGCGAGTTCCAAAGTGGACTCGGCGAGTAGGCCTGACTCGGCGAGTCCCTTTGTGCACTCGGCGAGTCCAGGCGTCAGGAATGGCCAGATTCGGGATTTTTTCATAATTATCTTATGGAAACTTACCTTAATCATAATAGATCAACCTTAATCCGATTTTTTGATATATATGACTATTATCTTGATCTAGTTAAAGGTATTTATCAACTAATAAAATATTTAATTTCCTCATATGATAATTAATTAATTATTTAATTATTTTGGTAATTATCTTTCAAAGAAATCTTGAATAAAATCAAATATAGATAATTAGGATATTAATTGTTAATTGGAATTATTTGTTATTTGATCCTCTATGTTTTAAATGTTTAAAACTTGCCCTCAAGTTTTGAAATTTATATTTGTGATTAAAAGTTTTAATTTAGACAACCTAAATTTCAAACCCTAGATTTTAAAAGGTTTAAAATACAACCCTATACTAATATGATATTACTAGAATAATATATATGTATAACTAAATGCTAGTCTTACCGTTAGTAGGCCTCATTCACGAAGCCGATCTATAAGGTGGGTATAAGGTTGTGGCCTATAAAATGGCGCTTAATGGGTGTACACTCACACCCACCGCTTGCTTGATTGGTGGAGGGTCGTTAGCTGAATGGGTAGGATAGGGCAACCTCATCCTCTCATTAAAAGTATAATAAGTAATACAAAGTAACTACACATTTTTTTTTTAAAATTTCCCAATCTTAGTTACTTTAGGAAAAGTGAATTGATGCAATCCCATGAAATTACACTTTGCACCCTTGCCAAGAAGTTAGTGGAGTATGTGTGGTTTACCGGCACACTAATTGGTTCTAAGCAAAGGTGGCAAAGGGTGATTCATTGTTTATCATAGTTCGATGGAGCGTGTGTGGTTTACCGGCACATCGAATAGGTGATTGTAACAATGAAGGCACCATGTGAATTTGCATGGTAATTCACACCCGCTCTGTGATCCTCGGCATCCCAGTCACAAACAAGAGGGGCATATCGAGATTTAAACATGCCATTGAATAGTTTCAATGAATCTCATTCGAACCTAGGAATTCTCAATACACTTAGGACTAATAGTTAAGTTTTGTGATGGAGAATTAGTGAATCGTCATTCACTTACCTTCAATTTATTTGCATGTTAGATTACGGCATCCCTTTTCTAGTATGTAAATGTTATTGTTGGATCCTAGCCCTAATTTTCTTATTGGGTGATAATTAGGGATTCTTATTCTAATCTATCTTTGTCCTTTTTCTTTTGTAGATGTCGAACGCAAACAACGCTGCTGCTAGTTCTTTCACGTTGATGAGCCTTTACCAAAAGGTCACCTTCGATGGAACGAACTTTAGCGAATGGATAAGGTACATTCGCACCATTGCTCGCTATGAGGATAAGGAGTATGTCCTTGATGAGAAGCTCGAGAAAATCAACCCCGAAATCGCTACTCCGGCCGAAATCACCGCTTTTGAGACTCATGAGCGAGATGCAACGAAGGTACATTGCATCATGATTGCCACCATGAACTCCGAATTCCAAAAGTCCTACGAGGACATGTACCCATACGAGATTCACCAAGACTTATTGGAGAGATACCACCAGAACGCGAGACAAGAGCGTTATGAGATTTTCACCAACATGATTTCCGCTAAGATGGGTCATGGAGAATCTCTTACCGTGCACCTGCAAAAGATGCAAAGGTATGTCGACCGCCTTCGTAAGTTAAATGTTGACTTTGGAGAAGACTTGGCGATCGACATGGTGCTTCACTCTTTGCCTCCGATGTACAACCAATTTAGGATGACCTACCACATGAACAAAGAAGAGGTCACGCTAAGCAAACTCCAAGGTCTCTTGAGGGTTGCAGAGAGCAACTTCAAAGACAAGTCTGTTGCACCGACTCCCAATCCACCTGCTGCTCCTGTCTTGGCTATTGGTCAAGGAAAGGGAAAGAAGAGGAAGGCTTTATCGAAGAACTATCGCAAGGTCAAAGCCCGAGATGGTGCCTCTTCTAGTGGGACCAAAGTTGATCCCGCTAAGCCCTGTCCTAACCCGAAGGAGGCAGAGTGTCACCACTGCCACAAGATAGGACATTGGAAGAGAAACTGCCCAGAGTACCTGCAAGCAATCAAAGAAGGAAAGATTAAGCCATCTTTCGCAGGTATATACACAATTAAATCTAACGATTCTAATCATGCTATTTCTTGGGTTCTTGATACCGGTTGTGGTTACCACATTTGTTCTAATGTGCAGGGACTAAGAAGAAGTAGGGATGTGGAGCAAGGAAGGATCAATCTAATCATGGGGAACAGAAGATCGTCGCCTGTGACCAAGATTGGAGTGTATTCTTTAGTGCTTAGGAATAATTTGTGTTTAGATTTGAACAATTGTTGCTATTCGCCAGAAATGGCTAGAAACATCATTTCATTTCATGGTTTATATAGAAAAGGATTTAGATTTTCTTTTAATAATGAGAATGGTTCTATTTTGGCTTATCTAAATGGTGTCTTTTACTTTGAAGCTATACCCTGTAATGGAATATATGAAACTGTTATGATTGTTGATAACTTAGGAAATGATGTTTTGAATATAGATTCTTCCACTAGTATGGATAAAGCATCCTTGTGGCATTGTCGTCTTGGACATGTCAACAAGAAACGCATAGCCCAACTCCAAAAGGATGGAGTGTTGGAGTCATTCGACCTTAGGGAAGATGACACATGCAAGTCTTGTTTACTTGGAAAGATGACTAAATCACCCTTCACGAGTACGTGTGAAAGGGGTGAGGGTCTATTGGACCTAATACATACCGATGTATGTGGACCGTTTAGATCAACCACGAAGGATGGAAACCGCTTCTACGTGACCTTTGTCGATGATTATAGTAGATATGGGTATATCTATTTAATCAAGCAAAATTCAGAAACCTTTGAAAAGTTCAAAGAGTTCAAGAATGAAGTGGAGAATCAATTGGGCAGGAAAATCAAGATGCTTCGGTCCGATCGAGGAGGAGAGTACCTAAGTCTTGAATTCCATGATTATCTCAAGGAGTGTGGAATAGTTTCGCAATTGACGCCTCCTAGGACACCGCAGTTGAATGGTGTGGCAAAAAGGCGTAATCGAACCTTATTGGATATGGTTCGCTCTATGATGAGTCGTGCTTCACTACCTATCTCTTTTTGGGGGTATGCCGTAGAGACTGCCGCCCATATCCTTAATCGAGTCCCTACTAAGAAGGTTGCCAAAACACCTCACGAGATGTGGACAGGGAAAGCTCCCTCGTTGGCACATATCAAGGTTTGGGGTTGCGAGGCTTTTGTAAGACGAGATACTCACGACAAGCTCGAACCTCGAAGTGAGCGATGTATTTTCATCGGCTACCCGCAGACATCCTTTGGATATCTCTTCTATAGACCGAAGGACAATGTTGTCTTTGTTGCGAGGAGAGGAGTTTTCCGAGAGCGAGAACTCATAAGCCAAGGAGACAGTGGGAGGCAAAGCGAACTTGAAGAGATTCAAGAGTCGATAGATGAAGGAACCTCTACCGCTGGCACTCAACCCGAGGAGGAAACTCTGGTTGAACCGATTGATGAATCCTTACCTCTTAGACGTTCCGATAGAGTTAGAGTTCATCCCCAGTTTTATGGTTTTCATATTACTATCGAAGGGGACACGTATATTAGTGATGGTACACTAGTAAATCTTGAGGAACCTAATAGCTATAAGGAAGCCATGGCAGGCCCGGAGTCTGCGAAGTGGAAAGAGGCGATGGATAGCGAAATCCAATCCATGTATGATAACCAAGTTTGGAATTTGGTTGATTATGTGCCCGGACGTAAGGCCGTTGGGTGCAAATGGATCTTCAAGAAGAAGACCGACGTGGACGGAAAAGTACACACATATAAAGCGCGATTGGTTGCGAAGGGCTTTACTCAAACTCCCGGAGTTGACTATGATGAGACCTTATCACCAGTTGCGAAGATTAAATCTATTAGAGTGATGCTAGCAATTGCCGCATTTCATGATTATGAGATTTGGCAAATGGATGTCAAGACCGCTTTCCTTAATGGAAAGTTGGCTGAGGATGTTCACATGGCTCAGCCAGAGGGGTTTGTGGATCCGAAGCATCCGAATAGAGTGTGTAAGCTTGAGAAGTCCATTTATGGACTTAAGCAAGCATCTCGCAGATGGAATCTTTGCTTCGATGAGAAAGTCAAAGAGTTTGGATTTGTACGAAGTGAAGACGAATCTTGTGTATATGTCAAAGCCAGTGGGAGTATAGTAAGTTTCCTTGTTCTATATGTCGATGACATATTACTCATAGGAAACGACATCCCGACTCTGCAGGAGGTTAAGTCCTGGCTCGGGAAGTGCTTCGCTATGAAGGACCTCGGAGAGGCTTCTTATATTTTGGGAATAAGGATAGTAAGAGAAAGAAGTAAGAGACTAATTGGACTTAGTCAGAATACTTACTTGGATAAAGTACTAAAACGATTTAGTATGGAAAACTCTAAGAAAGGAGAATTACCGATACAGAGTAATGAGCCGAGTACCATACGCTTCCGTAGTTGGCTCAATCATGTACGCTATGACTTGTACTCGCCCTGATGTAGCGTTCGCTTTGAGCATGGTTAGTAGATATCAGGGGAATCCTGGCAGAGCACATTGGATTGCGGTGAAGAATATCCTTAAGTACCTTCGGAGGACGAAGGAATGGTTCTTAGTCCTCGGAGGGAGTGATGACTTGAAGTTTTGAGGGTATAGTGACGCCAGTTTTCAGACCGACAGGGACAACTACCATTCACAGTCGGGCTGGGTCTTTACCCTAAATGGAGGAGCAGTGACATGGAAGAGTTCCAAGCAGGAAACCGTAGCTGATTCAACGTGCGAATCAGAGTACATTGCAGCGAGCGAAGCGTCGAAGGAGGCAATATGGCTAAAGAACTTCATCGGTGATCTTGGAGTTGTACCTGCCATAAAGGAGCCCATGGAGATTTTCTGTGATAACGAAGGAGCGGTTGCCTTGACCAAGGAACCGAGGGATCATGGTAGATCAAGACATATCGACAGAAAATATCACTTCATTAGACATCGTGTAGAAGAAGGACAACTCGTAGTGAAGAGGATATCATCAGAAGATAACCCAGCAAATCCGCTTACGAAGGGACTGAGTAGGGTTAAGCACTTGCAACATGCTAGGAGTATTGGGCTGAAGGATGATATTAGCATAGATTAGATAGTATTAGAAACGTGTAATGGATAAATGTAATTAACATTTGATGATTAAATAAAGGAGTTTTATTTATGAGTAATGTTACTGTCTTATGTTAATTGTTTAACTATTGTTTCACTTTGCATGTTTTGACTTCTAGAATAATTGAGTTTATTAGGAATAATCGAATTGTTCAAATTATCCACAATCGTTCATATGTTGGAAGTAGATATGAATGAAGATTGTCATGAATTGGTGTGTAGATTGTCTAAATGGTTTTAGACACAGCAAAGGGTTGCTGCAACGTTCATGAGTGCTTATGAACTAGTTTTGAGCATTGGAACAAACCCGCGCTTGCTGGAATCACCTTATGGAATATGATATAAAAGGGTGATCGCAAGACGATAATATCATATAGTCTTAAAACCTAGATATATGGTTTGTTATTTGTTAATTGATTGTACATTGATAATGCGAAAACGCATCAGTAACTCGGTGTTATAAAATGCATTGTTGTGTATAGTTGATTAGTGAATAAGTAAATGCATATGAGTCGAAGTTTATATGTAACTTTTATCTAAGAAGGTAAAAGTGATATCTCGGCCGCTCGATGATTTGATTTGACTTATGTGCCGGGCCCGGTCAGAACTGAATTGATGTGTTCGATTAAGTTCTATGTCAAATAACAGAGATCGAGAAACCTAAATGCTCGACTAACCGTTCCATAGGATTGTCAGCATGATATCTAACAGAGGACTGTACAATCCCTTATCTAAAGGACAAGATTGATTAGATCAGAGTTTGACAGCGTCTTTGAGAGCTACGATTGCAAACCGAATTGAACTTGTGCATATAGTTACTAGACTTATCCAATTGGGAGATTGTTGGAATAGTGTCTAAGGCTGCAACTATATTAGGCAAGTATTTGACCCGGTTGTGCATGGTCCTTTTGGGTTGCCTTCACCATAGCAAGTTGATAGGATGATTTATTAAGAGAGAGTAAATATTATTAATATATTATTAGAATTATATAAAGAATAATATATTGTTATTTGATTAATATAAGTCATAGAATTAATTGGAATTAATTTGGTGACTTAAAGAGATTAATTAAATAAAAGGGTATAAACTGTCAATTGTTTGATAGTTAAGCTTTAGACTATAAATCCTTATAGATATATAGTGGACGGATTCTAGAAGCTAGGATAGCTTCAAAATCGTCCAATGACTTATCTATGGAAAGGATTTGGATAGCCTTAAGAGAAGATTATCCAATTAGGGTTTAGGTTGTAACCCTTAAGGAGTCTACAAGTATAAATAGACCCCATGGGTAAGGGAAATCGGCACCTCACCTAAAGTAAGAGAACCCTGGCCGATTTCCTCCCCTCTCCTCTCTCCTAAATTATCTTCCTTGCTATTGGTGTTTGTAAGCCATTAGAGGAGTGACATTTGTGACTCTAGAAGCTCCAAGACTACAAGATAAACAAGGAATTCAAAGGTATGGTTCTAGATCTGTTTCAATGTTGTTATTTAACCTAATTAGCCATTAGAAGTCTTGGATTCAAAGCATGTTTAATTAGAAAGCCTAGATCCAAGCATTAGGGTTTTGCATGCGCACATAGGAAAGTTCTTATGGTTAAAACCCATCAGGCACACCATGCAGTCTAACGATTTCCTTGAGGTAAGTTTTTGTTAGCTTCTCCATCTTGTCGGTCTCTTTGATTGGTAAGAAGTGTGCGGATTTGGTTAATCTATCGACGATTACCCAAATAGTATCATAACCACCCGATGTCTTGGGTAACTTGGTTATGAAATCCATTGTAATCCGCTCCCACTTCCATTCAGGGGTTTCAGGTTGTTGTAATAAACCTGAAGGTTTCTGGTATTCTACCTTAATTTGGCACAAGTAAGGGTAGCAATTTCGGCCTTCATGTTAGGCCACCAGTATAGTTTCTTGAGGTCCAGATACATCTTGTCTGAACCTGGATGAATGAAGTATTGGGTTTTGTGTGCTTCATTCATAACCACATCTCTGTAACCACCAAACTTTCATGTCCAGATCCGGTTCATGAAACAATAGACTCCATCATCCCTAACTTTGAAGTTTTTATCCATTCCTCTCAAGATTTCACCTGCCATGTTTTTATGTTTTAAGGCCTCAAGTTGAGCCTCTCTGATCAGTGTTGACAAATATGAATGGATTGTCATGGTCAACGACTTTACTCAGCATCCCGAGTATTCATTTATGCTAAGGGCATTAGCTACCATGTTAGCTTTACTAGGGTGATAAAGAATCTCACAATCATATTTATTGAGTAGCTCTACCCATCGTCGTTGTCTCATGTTCAGCTCTTTCTTATTGAAGATATGCTGGAGACTTTTATGGTCCGTGAATACTGTGCATTTCGTGCCATATAAGTAATGTCTCCAGATCTTCAGGGCAAATACCACTGCTCCTAGTTCAAGGTCATGTGTTGTATAATTGACTTCATGTGTCTTTAGCTATCTTGAGGTATAAGATATAACCTTTTCTCTTTACATAAGAACACATCTAAGTCCTTGATTAGAAGCATCAAAGTACACTATGAAATCCTCTGTCCCTTCAGGAAGAGACAAGATCGGTACACTACAAAGCTCGCTTTAGCATTTGGAACGTTGTTTCTTGCTTTTCTCCCCAGCTAAAACTTACTCCCTTTTGCGTCAGGGTAGTACGGGGCATAGCTACTCAAGAGAAATTATGGATGAATCTACAATAATAGCCAGCAAGATCTAAGAATTAAGCGATCTCTGTAGGTGTTTTGGGTGCTGACTAGTTTTCAATTGCCTTAATTTTGGAAGGGTCGACGTGTATTCCTTCTGAACTGACCACGTAACCTAGGAAATCAACCTTCCTGATCCAAACTTCACACTTTGAAAACTTCACATAGAGTTTCTCTGATCTAAGAGTTTGCAATACTTGACGAAGATGTTGGCCATGTTCCTCTTCACTTCTTGAGTAGATAAAGATGTTGTCAATGAAGACTATGAAGAATTTGTCCAGGAATGGATGACACACTCTGTGCATTAGATCCATGAACATAACATGTGCATTCGTCAATCTGAAAGGCATCATTACGAACTCATAATGACCATAACAAGTTCTGAACACGATTTTGGGAATGTCATCCTCCAAAATCCGTAACTGGTGATACCCGAATCTTAAGTCTATTTTTGAGAAGTAGCTCGCACCTTGAAGTTGGTCGAACATATCATCAATACGAGGCAGAGGGTATTGATTCTTAATGGTAAGTTTATTCAGCTCGTGGTAGTCTATGCACATACAGAATGATCCATCTATCTTCTTCACGAACAAAATCGGTGCTCCCTAAGGTGAGAAGCTTGGTCTTATGAAACCTTTGCTAAGGAGTTCGTTAAGCTGGTTGGATAATTCTTGCATTTTAGAAGGTGCAAGATGATAGGGGGATTTGGATACAGGGGTAGCCCCAGGGATTAAGTCAATTCAGAATCCGACTTGTCATTCGGGAGGTACTCCTAGAAGATCATCGAGAAAAATGTCGGGAAAGTTGCAGACCTCAGGAATGTTCGCGATATCTTTCACTTCTTGCTTTTTATCTAACATGTAAGCTAAGAAAGCACAATAATCCTTGCGAAGGTACTTATGTGCCTTGATGCAAGAAATGATCTGCAGGTTCGTTCTGGGTTTGTCGCCGTAAATAACAAGAGTTTTGTTAGTTGGCAAATTCAGATGAATGCCTCTTTCATTGCATAGGATGTCGATATTGTTAGGGCACAACCAATCCATACCTATAATGATGTTGAAACTTTTGATAGAGACCAGCATAAGGTCTATTGGGAACGAAAAGTTATTCAAGGTAAGAGTAAATCCTTTGAATATATCGTTGGTGGATTCGGATTTCCCGTTAGCCATTTCGACTGTCAATGTTTCTTTTAGTGGTTGGGAGTTTTGATTTAGCAAATGTTTGAAATTATGGCTCACAAAGCTCTTCTCAACACCACAATCAAATAGAATGCATGCATAAATGTTGTTAAGAAGGAACATACCCGTGACCACTGCAAGGTCTGCTACCGCCTCTTCATGACCCAAAGCCAAAATTCTCCCAACTCCACCGACATTTCCAGCTTTTGGACAATCTCTCTTGAGATGCTCCACATCACCACATTAGTAGCATGCTTGACCTACTCCAATGGCAGGTACTTGGCTAAGTGGTTGGGGTGGTGACCTACAGAATCAGGTAATATGCCCTTTCCTATTGCAGTTACGACAATGCATTTCCCGGTAATTTCCATTATGGTGAAAATTGCACTGATTGCACTTGGGGAGGTTTACCAGCATAAGGCTTAGTTGGTGCAGGGTTAGCAGGAACAACAACAGGTACAGTAGCAGCATTGACTGCTACTAACTGTTGCTTCTTTGAGGATTCTTGTGAAAACTTGCCTTTCCTCTTGTTCCAACCCTTCTTCATGATGTTGTTGTTGTTACTGTTGTTGTTACTATTGTTGTTGTTGTTGTTGTTGTTGTTGTTTCCCTTCGGCTGTTCTGGCGCAGCAACCACTGATTTTTAACGGGCTCTGTGGTCAATAAGAGATTGTGCCAGCTCTTTGGCACTGTCAATGGTAACAAGCCTCGAAGCTAAAACACTTGACTGAATTTGGGGCGACATTCCCCAAATATATCTCTCAATCTTTTTGCACGCCAGAGCAACCATATCTTGGCAAAGAATTTCCAGATCACAGAATCTACTAGAATAGGTTGATATGTCAGAACGGACCATTGTAAGACCCAGAGCTCTTGCTCGAGTTTCTGAACTTCCCCTCGCGGACAGTTTTACCCCATTAACATGGCTTTTAAGTTCTCCCATCTTATCGAGTTAGCCACTACAAGAGTCAGTGACTTAGCATGGCCATTCCACCATGTTAAAGCTCTATCCGAAAAGGTACAAGTAGCGAATTTGACTTTGCTGCTGTCACACCCCCGAACCAGACGGCAGAAACGTCCGAGGGCTGTTGTGACTCAATTGAATACCATCACAGTGAATATACATGAAACATAACATCATTCATCACCATGCATTGAAATCGTACAACTGGTAGTGTTTACATTTAGTACATTGTTTCATAACATTACATTCCCAAAAAAAAAATAGATTGTTCGATACTAGTTAAACAAACAACAAGACATCACTGGGTACATTTTCCCCTCGATTTACCTGTTACCTGAGAATACAAGTATTTTGAAAAACGTCAACATATGAAATGTTGGTGAGTTCATAAGTAATGTTTGAAATATAATGTTTTGTATTGTTTTGAAAACCACCAGAAAATCCGACATTTTCTGAAAAGAGTATTTGTGTAAAAAGCGTGAAGATCCGTAAGTATGCTTGTTTGTTTCTATAAATGTAAAAAAATTGTTAGACCTGGTATGCATCTTGTAGGTGTATGAATTGTAAACCCTAGGAAAACCCGATGTTTTCCTAATACTTTGAATTACGCGTTTTATATTTTGTTATACCGTTGTGACGTGTGTATTCGATAATTCCAGGTGACACTGGATTAATTATGGGTTGTGATTTGTTATAAACACGCATTAATGAAAACGACTAGTTTACAACTATACAAACGATCCCTTAGGCGTCGTCTGTACTATTTACTTAGTCCAACCACCCTAACTTCTCATAGCCCCACAACCGAGGAGAAAAGAGGGTGCGAAACCCCCGCTATTTCCATAATTCGTTCAAGGCTATCGTGAATGCGAAAGGCCCTTGGCCCGAATCGTATTGGTGAATTCTCGACTTTGCTAGCAGTACCAAAAGACCCTTGGGGTCCAACAGCACAAAAGCCAGTGAAAGTCCTTTTACATGGATTTAGGTCATATAAGACCCATCAACATGTAAGCGAGTTTCCTTCGGGCCTAAAGATCATGTCATTGGGCTAGCTAGGCCCAACAAACACGATTTGAAACTTTCGGGCCCAAAGATGGTGTATCGACGTCTGGTGAATTCCCGCGTGTGTATTGACTTCCCGTAATTTCAGCGTGTGTATTGTAGTATCATCGTGTATAGATTTTTGATTAATTATTGATTCGAGACCGAATCAATTCGTTTGGTAATGATTTTGGTGTTGAAGGTGTATTGACCGAATCATTTCGTTTGGTGAATTCTCGACTTTGCTAGCAGTACCAAAGGACCCTTGGGGCCCAACAGCACATGAGCTATTGAAAGTCCTTTTACACAAGGGAGTAGTTTACGGCCCATTAGGGCTAAGATGCATTACTCTAGGCCCACATGACCCAAAATGCTAAGGTTTCATGAATGTGGGTCCAATTAGAGCCCAATTAGGGTTCATCTTAAACTTGAGGCTGGATTTATAGGGTTTCCAACCCTTAGTAGATCATATGAGATGTATTTGAATGAGAATAGAGTATAGTAAGTATAGCCTTTTTCAATGGATGATGTTTACATGGGAATAGAATTTCCTAGCAAAATGCCAGTTGTGACAGCTGCTCTATAAACAGGAGCAAATTTCAAAAATTGCTTTTGTCTTCTTAATCCACTACCTTAATGCCATAACTCCTCCAGTCCCATTAAAGGTCTTGGGTTTGGCATTCGAAAAATCTTTATAAGTGCACTCTCGCGAGTGATCATGACTCTCGCCATGGTTAGAAGGATGTGCACCAACTTCCGACCCACTAGCACTAGAAGTATTGATATGAGACTGATGGGTTTTGAGCATTCTAACACTTCCTAAGTGTACATGCAACCCTAATAACCTTGGATCTATGTTTGTCTAATTATCATGAAAAGTTGAATTCCAAGGTTATATTCCTATCTAGCATACATGGGGAACAATTTTTAACTTGAATGAAAGATAGAATAACTTACCTTGTTGTTGCTTATGTTCCTTGAAACCTTGTGAGCCTAGCACCCCAAGTGTGATGCCTCAAATGCTTCACACAACACCAAATGCTCTTGAAACCTTAAAATCAGCCTAGCCCTCTTGTTTCATATGTGTAGCCGATTTTGGTGGAGAATGGGAATCTTATATAGTGTTGACACATCTAGGGTTACACCATGTAAACCCTAATGTGTCATGACTCTTCATTTCCATGACCCATGGGTTTGTAACTCCCATGGAGCATCCATGTAGCATCCTATGGGTGGAACCCAATTTGATAATCCATGGAGCCTCTTAGTCCACTATACAAGATATGGATGATTTACATAATCAACCCATATATTTAATTAGTTATCTTTTGATCACTTAATTAGTTATCTTTAGAACTTATAATATATTAATAATCTCCAAGTGTTATTTCTCTCATTTAGTTTATCCAATTGCATGGTGCCATGCAACCCAAATGGACCATGCCGGGTCGGGTCAAGTACTTACCAGAAATAGTTATGGACTTAGAAACCTTATCCAACAGTCTCCTACTTGGATAAGTCTAATAAGTATTACTACAGTACTTCAGGAACCGATCGGCAATCGTAGCTCTTTCAAGGTCTCTCGGAACTAAGAAGATGTTGATACGCCATTTAAGATAAGTGAATAAGTGATCATATAATCCTCTGTTCTAGATATCAGCCAGACAAATACATGGAACAATGTCTTACTTATTGTCCAGCAGTTTGTTTCTCGATTTCCGATTTGTTTGACAAAGAACTTAATTGAACACATCAACTTAGTTTCTGAGCGGGCCCGGTACATAGGTCAAAACAAAATCATCGAGGGGCCTAGATATCAGCTTCTAATCCAAGAAGGAACAGATAAACTTCGACTCATATATTTGTTCTATTACTCATTCAATTATACACAAAAGCACGTTTTATAACATCGATTTACCAATGCGTTTTCGTACAATCAATGCATAACCAACTCATAAGTAACAAATCATATCTCTAGGTTTGAAGACTTATATGATATTACCGTCTCACGATCACTCGAGATAAATTCCATGAAGTGATTCCAGTGAGCGTGGGTTGAGTCCAATGCTCAGAACTTATGAGCACTCATGATTGTTGTAGCCATGTCCAACACCTTAGACCTCTGCAACCAATCATGATAGTCTTGATTCATATCTACTTCCGATATATGACCGACTCTGGAGGTTTGAATAATATGATATACCAAACATAATTATTCTGGAAGTCAAAACATGCAAAAGAAATATAGTAAACGATCGATAAGAGATAGAAACACTTTACTCATAAATAGAACACCTTTTATTCATCATCTAATGTCAATTACACTTTACAAAATTTGAGGTTATCTAACTACTAAATCTAATATCATCCTTCAGCCCTATGCTCCGAGCATGCTGGAGATGCTTAACCTGAGTCAATCCCTTCGTGAGGGGATCTGCTGGATTCTCATCCGATGATACCCTCTTTGCCACGAGGAGTCCTTCTATTCGATGTCTGATAAAATGGTATTTTCTGTCGATGTGTTTGGATCTCCCGTGATCCCTTGGTTCCTTGGCTAAGGCAACAGTGCTTTCACTATCACAAAAAATTTCCATTGGCTCTTTAATAGCTGGTACAACTCCAAAGTCTCCAATGAAGTTCTTCAGCCATATCGCCTCCTTTGCTACCTCGCTAGCTGCAATATACTCTGATTCACAAGTTGAATCAGCCACTGTCTCTTGCTTGGAACTCTTCCAAGAAATTGCTCCTCCGTTTAGAGTAAAGACCCAGCCTGACTGAGAGCGGAAATTATCCCTATCAGTCTGAAAGCTAGCATCACTATACCTTACAACCCTCAAGTCATCACTCCCACCGAGGGTAAGGACCCAGTCCTTAGTCCTCCGTAGGTACTTGAGGATATTCTTTACCGCGGTCCAGTGTTCCTTGCCAGGGATCCCCTGATACCTGCTAACCATGCTCAGGGCAAAGGCTACATCAGGTCGAGTACACGTCATAGCATACATGATCGATCCTACAGCCGAAGCAAAAGGTATTCGACTCATTTCTGTTATCTCATCCTCAGTGCTAGGGCTTTGTGTCTTACTCAGTCTGGCATTACTCTGGATGGGTAACTCTCCTTTCTTGGAGTCCTACATGCTGAATCTCTTCAGAACCTTATCCAAGTAGGTACTCTGACTAAGTCCAATTAGTCTTTTACTCCGGTCTCTCAAGATCCTTATCCCTAGAATATAGGCAGCTTCTCCTAGGTCCTTCATAGAGAAACACTTCCCAAGCCAAGACTTAACTTCCTGTAGAGTTGGGATGTCATTTCCTATGAGTAGTATGTCATCCACATACAATACCAAAAAGCTAACTATACTCCCACTAGCCTTGACATACACACAGGATTCATCTTCACTCCTAGAAAAGCCAAATTCCTTGACTTTCTCATCAAAGCAAAGATTCCATCTGCGAGGTGCTTACTTTAATCCATAAATGGATTTCTCAAGCTTACACACTCTATTAGGGTACTCGTTGCTGACAAAACCTTCTGGCTGACTCATGTAAACATCTTCAACCAACTTTCCATTAAGGAATGCGGTTTTGACATCTATTTGCCATATTTCATAGTCATGAAATGCAGCTATGGCTAACAGAACCCTAATAGACTTAATCTTGGCCACTGTAGGAAAGGTCTCATCATAATCAACTCCTGGAGTTTGTGAGAAACCCTTTGCAACCAGTCGTGCCTTATAAGTGTGTACTTTACCATCCATTTCGGTCTTCTTCTTGAAGATCTATTTGCACCCTACTGTCTTACGACCTGGTACATTCTCAACCAAGTTCCAAACTTGATTGTCATACATGGACTGTATCTCGCTGTCCATTGCCTCTTTCCACTTGGTTGACTCAGGGCCTGCCATGGCTTCCGCGTAACTATTAGGTTCATCCAGACCTATCAGTTTCTCATCACTGATAAGTGTATCACCTTCTGCAGTAATATGGAATCCATAGTAATGCTCAGGTGCATTCCTAACCCTTGTGGAACGCCTCAGAGGTACAGACTTGTCAATTGGCTCAACAGGAGTTTCCTCCTCAAGTTTAGTGCTAGGGTTTGAAGTTCCTTCACCGCTTTACTCTTGAATTTCTTTAAGATCAACTTGCCTCCTAGTGTTTCTTTGGCTTATGAACTCTCTCTCTCTCTCTAAAGAAAGCCCTCCTAGCTACAAAGACCACATTTTCACTAGGTCTGTAGAAGGGGTAACTAAAGGATTGTTGTGGGTAGCCGATGAAAATACACCTCTCGCTTCGAGGTTCAAGCTTATCATGAGTCTCGCGTCTCACGAAAGCCTCGCAACCCCAAATCTTGATGTGGTCTAGTTTGGGTACTTTACCAGTCCACATCTCATGAGGAGTTTTGGCAACTTTATTTGTAGGGACTAGATTAAGGATATGGGCGGCAGTCTTTATGGCATACCCCCAGAATGGGATTGGTAGCGAAGCTCGACTCATCATGGAACGAACCATATCTAACAAGGTTCGACTATGCCTCTCAGCCACACCATTCAACTGCGGTGTCCTGGGAGGTGTCAATTGTGAGACAATCCCACATTCCCTAAGATAGTCGAGGAACTCTGAACTAAGATACTCACCACCTCGATCGGATCGAAGCATCTTAATGTTCATGCCCAATTGATTCTCGACTTCCTGTTTAAATTCCTTAAACTTTTTGAAAGTCTCTGACTTATGCTTGATTAAGTAGACATATCAATATCTACTGTAATCATCAGTAAAAGTCAAATAATAACGATTAGCATCCCTTGTGGCATGTTTGAATGGCCCACACACATCCGTGTGTACAAGATCCAATAAACCTTTACCCCTCTCATAAGAACCTGTGAAGGGTGACTTTGTCATTTTTCCAAGTAAGCATGATTCGCAACTATCATCTGACTTTAGGTCAAATGGCTCCAGGACTCCATCCTTTTGGAGTTGGCCTATGCGTTTCTTGCTTATATGTCCAAGACGACAATGCCATAATGATGCTTTATCCAAGTTATTATTATTAACAGAATCAATACACAAAACATTATTTCCTAAGTTATCAATCACAGATACAGTTTCATACACACCATCACAAGGTAATGCTTTAAAATAAAGAATATTATTAAAGAAAGCATTAATCGAACCAACTTCATTATCAAATGAAAAGGTGAAACCTTGTTTATACAATGCATGAAGGGAAATAATATTTCTTGCCATTTCTGGCGAATAACAACACTTATTCAAATCTAAACTAAACCCACTATTTAGCGATAAAGTATAAACTCCAATCTTGGTGACAGGTAAAGCTTTCCTATTCCCCATGATTAAGTTTATTCTTCCTTGCTCCCATTCTCACTTCTTCTTAGTCCCTGCAAATCAGAACAGATATGAATACTACAACCGGTATCAAGGACCCAAGAGTTAGAATGGGGTGAGTTATTAGATAAGATAGTGTAAATACCTGCATGGTTGGGTTTAACTTTCGCATCTTTCACATCTTGCTGGTATTTTGGGCAGTTTCGCTTCCAATGTGATTTTTCATGGCAATAGAACCATTCAGCCTCTTTTGGGTCAGAAGAAGGAGTGACGAAACCTTTCTTGGTTCCACTTGAAGAAGAGCCATCAAGGGTCCTAGCCTTGGTACCCTTCGAAGAGCTCTTTCTCTTCTTCCCTCGACTTTTCTCGATTGCCAAAGCCGGAGTGGAGTTCGGAGTAGGAGTGTTAACAACCGACTTCCCCTTAAGACCTGTTTCTGAGGTCTTGAGAAGACCCTGAAGTTTGCTGAGTGTGACCTCTTCCTTATTCATGTGATATGTCATGCGGAATTTATCATAACACGATGGTAAGGAGTGCAAAATGATATGTATTGCAAGCTCCTCAGGGAAGTTCACATTAAGCTTCAACAACCGATCCACATACCTTTGCATTTTCTGCATGTGGCTCGTGACGGATTCCCCGTCCTTCATCATGGTTGTTATCATGGAGCAGATGATTTCATACCTCTCTTTTCGTGCACTTTGATGGTATCTTTCCATCAAATCTTGGTGCATTTCAAAAGGGTAGAAGTCCTCATAGGACTTTTGGAGTTCCGCTGTCATCGTGGCCATCATGATGCATGCCACTTTGGTAGCATCCCTTTCACGTGCCTGGAAGTCAGCGATCTCCTGGGGAGTTGCAATGGTCTCATCAATCTCCTTAAGCTCCTTATCGAGGAAATATTCTTTGTCCTCGTAGCGAGTAATCATCCTGATGTTTCTGATCCATTCATTGAAGTTGGATCCATCAAAAGTGACTTTCCCACACAAGTTCATAAGAGTAAAGGAGCCATTGGGATTAGAGCCAGAAGCAGCATTGTTTGAAGACATCTGAAGGAAGAGGACAAGATTAGTTTAGATATTAAGAGAGTCCTTAATAAAACACCCAAATGTAATATTAAGGCTAGGATCCAATCACAATATATTATAACTTAGAAGAGGTATGTCGTAATCCAAGCTATAACATATTTGAAAGGTAGGCGAATGACGATTCACCAATTTCCACCACGAAAACCGAAATATTAAATATTAGGTTTTTGATTGGTTCTTAGAAATTCCTAGATTCTTTTGAGATTCAATGAACTTTTCAAAGGCATGTTTCAATCTCGAGTGTGCCCTCCAAGTTTTGTGACTGGGATACCGAGGATCACAAAACGAGGTGTGAAGTCACCATGCAAATCACTTGGTACCCTTAAAGTTTATCACTCAATCGATGTGCCGGTAAACCACACACGCTCCACCGATACTATGATAAACCTTAAGTCACCCTTTACCTACCTTGTTAAGTCCAAGTTAGTGTGTCGGTTAACCACACACGCTCCACCAACGACTTAGATAAAGTGTAAAGTGTAATTTCATGGATTAGCACCTTATTCACATTTTTCCTAAAGTAACTAAGATTTGGAATTTCATAAAAGCATTTAGTTACTTTATAATATTCATCATACTTTTAATGAGAATTTATAAGTCATTGTCCTACCCGTTCGGTTAACGACCCTCCACCAGTCAAGTAAGCGGTGGGTAAGAGTGGACACCCATTAAGTTGTCATTTTATAGACAACAACCTTATACCCACCTTATAGACTGGCTTCGTGAATGAGGCGTACTAGCGGTAAGACGACTTTGATCTTATACATACATACATATATATATATATATATATATATATATATATATATATATATGTATATATATATATATAATTATTATTAACTTATAATATTATAATTATAAGGGTTGAATTTTAACTTTTAAAATTCTAAGGGTTGGAACTAAAGTTTTAATCAAGAATTTATTTGTTCCAAAACTTGAGGGCAAGTTTTGTAAACTTTCAAAACTTTTCATTTCTTGTAACTTATGAGTTAATTAGGGTATTAAAAATGAAGACTCTTCATTTTTATAACCCATGTGTTCTTTTAATGGTTTTAAAGCAAAGTGACTTTTGGTTTTCCATAACTTGAGGAAAAGTTATGGACTCCATTAAAACACATAATGATCAAGAATTAATCTACCACATAGGTTACAAACAATTCCTATGATCATCTAAACATCATAAGATCAAACACATGAATATGAACACTTTCATGAATCAAAAATTACACTTAAAACTTTGTAATTTTGATAATTGTCATTGTAAATGGATTAGCAAGAACATTACACCATCTAAAACAAGTTTTCAAGTACCAAAATAGTTTAGGGTAATGTTTCTAGTCCATTTCCAGCAACAAAAGTCGAAAATATGCATTCTGAGGCTCCTACTCGTCGAGTGCACGAACCTACTCAGCGAGTAGGATGAAGATACACATGAACTCTGCGAGTCCCCCCATGGGCTCGGCGAGTTCATCAGGCAGATTGCACATTGTCGACTTTTTTTTAAACAATTTAGCACAAATAACAAAAAGAACAAGTCTAGGCTCTGATACTACTAATGGGTTTTGAGCATTCTAACACTTCCTAAGTGTACATGCAACCCTAATAACCTTGGATCTATGTTTGTCTAATTATCATGCAAAGTTGAATTCCAAGGTTATATTCCTATCTAGCATACATGGGGAACAATTTTTAACTTGAATGAAAGATAGAATAACTTACCTTGTTGTTGCTTATGTTCCTTGAAACCTTGTGAGCCTAGCACCCCAAGTGTGATGCCTCAAATGCTTCACATAACACCAAATGCTCTTGGAATAACTTTTGAGAGAACATACACTTCTTAAAATCGGCCTAGCCCTCTTGTTTCATATGTGTAGCCGATTTTGATGGAGAATTGGATTCTTATATAGTGTTGACACATCTAGGGTTACACCATGTAAACCCTAATGTGTCATGACTCTTCATTTGTATGACCCATGGGTTTGTAACTCCCATGGAGCATCCATGGAGCATCCTATGGGTGGAACCCAACTTGATAATCCATGGAGCCTCTTAGTCCACTATACAAGATATGGATGATTTACATAATCAACCCATATATTTAATTAGTTATCTTTTGATCACTTAATTAATTCTAAATTAATTCTTGATCAAACTAATCAAATAATATTATTAATATATTAGAACTTATAATATATTAATAATCTCCAAGTGTTATTTCTCTCATTTAGTCTATCCAATTACATGGTGCCATGCAACCCAAATGGACCATATCGGGTCGGGTCAAGTACTTACCAGAAATAGTTATGGACTTAGACACCTTATCCAACAGAGACATGGCGGCCGCTACAGCCGCTGTGACTGCCGCTTGGAACATAGCAGCATCGACTTAAGGATGTGGTGGCGTAGGTGGAGGAGGTGCTTCATTTATATTGTTACGTCTTGGATTTCTACGAGGAGGCATCTTTTTCTATAAAAGTTAAAAGATACAAAGATGGTTAGATATCAAGAGTGAATATGAATTTTGATATCTCTTAACCAAAACATATAGTTCAACATGAATCTTGTAATTAATTGGAAGTATAAGTCTACTACAAGTGGAACTTGTAACAGAATTATATGAAACTGAATGGTTATTTTTCAAGGAGTATGAAAATGCATGTCAATTAAATTGGCATATTGAATACATATGGTCTGGAAAACTTGACTTTAAACAGGTGAAAGACCCTAACTTTCATATTTCTGAAGGACCAAAACTTTCATACTTGACACCTGTTACTCCAAAGCATGCTACATGCATATTCATAAAAACAATATTTTACATTGATAAAGTGATTACAAACTACTGGTTACAAACCGACTATTTCAAAGTGTTATATATTACATAACTTCCCAGGATTCTATAGTTTTTATACATATGGGAGTACAAAATACAATAGTTTCAAACTATTCAAAAATCTTCTATCAGTATATAACTATACTGGATGCTTATCACCTGCAATTTGTTAAACATTGAGAGGGTAAGCTGTGACGTTTAGTGAGTTCAATAATAAATGCAATTTCTGTTGCATAAAACCAGGACAATTTGTTAGGATGCACTCTTGAGAGAATGTTATATATGATTCATTAATATATTATAAGTTATAATATATTAATATGAAATCATATGTTTTAATTAGTATTGATCAAGAATTGATTTGGAATTAATTTGGTGATCAAAAAGAGACTAATTGAATCTATGGGGACTAATTATGGTAATTAGTTATATTTATATGTGTTGGACTTATGATCCATGTTGGACCAAGTTTATGTATGGATACATAAAGAGTTGGGCCACATGAACCATAGATCATAAAACCCATGTGTATGGATTTGGGTTATACCCATAATCCTTGAAATCGCACATATAAATATGTAGTGCATTGCCCAAAATCGCCACTTGTAGTTCTACATGAAATTCGTAGAGAATTATGGTGTTTTTGGTGCATGGAGGTTCTCTCTCAAGAGTCACCTTTGTCCTAGGTGAGTTGTGATTCCATTTGAGGTGAAACACTTGGGGCACTACGTTCTTAAAGGCCAAATTGTTTCAAGCAACACCAAAATACATCAAGACTTCAAGCCCCATAAAGGTATGGTACTCTAACGAGTATGTTGTATTGTTTATGACAAATTGCATGCTAGTTATAGGTTAATACCTTGGAAACTCCTTTGCATGTATAATTATTGAAAACATAGATCCAAGGTATTTAGGGTTGTATGTGCACCATAGGATGGTGTATTATACTAAAACCCATCATTCTATTCATCATAAATCATAACTCTTCTAATCAGAGTTAGATTTTCTCAACGCTTTTAATTTTTGGGATCATTAGGTCACATATTTTCCAAATATGCTAACCATTTTAACTTTTTGATTACTTAATTTTTGACTCCACTTTCCATATTATCCTTCAATATGGAAAGTTTTTGTCTTTATGAGCAGAACCTAACTCCTCGTAACAATTAATGAAGGAAAATTCTCAATTTTTACATTCTCCGCCTGTTTTAGGAATTCTGTGACATCCCCATTTTTCACAGCTAGAAAAGACCAATTTTGTTTATGCTTTATAATAAAATCAGAGTAACTTTCTAAGGAAAGTTTTGCGGAATTTGTTCCTAAAAATATAGATAAGAATTTATCAAAGTATTTCCGAAGAAAGGTATAAACCAAAAAATAACATTGGCCTTACAACATTTCTATTTATTTCTAGTGGCCTATAATCCATAATCTCTCATCAGATCATCGCATCTATGCTCTTGTGTAATTACCTATAAGACAAAAAAAATGAATGGGTCAGGCTAGGGAGCCTGGTGAGCACATGGGGTTTTCATCCCACAATAAATAAGTTTATTATTTTCAATAATCATTCAACTCGATTACCCATTCCCATTATCCCCACTTTATGTCCCTAAAACATCTATTATAAGGGACCTATCCTAAGGAATTTCATCGGGATGGACACTACTGATAAGGGGATTCCTCAGCCATATAGGTCTATAAGGCAACCGTGAGAGGGATGGAGTACACCGGTGAACAAATCGTTCACAAACACCTATAGGTTGCGAGGCTGTTAGCGCTCCACTGGACTGTCTAGAAAAGTCAGTGGTCGTCATCTATACTCCGCCAGATGACTAGAACATCGTCAATGTCGAGGCCTCTCATCATTTTATTTTATCACACATCAAGTATTTCATCTACCCATGCTTTACCCAACATATTTTTAGATATATACAGTCAAGATCTGAAAAACAAAGTTTAAATCTTTCATCCAACATAGATCTCAAGGTATAAAATACACATACAGTTTAGATCTGAAAAGCAAAGTTAAATCTTTCATACAGCATAGATCTCAAGTAAACAGATAATATGCACACATAGCACGTAATTCATATAAAATATTTCTTATCTATATGTAAGATGAAAGTAACTATGCACTAACTTGATAAGGTGGTGATTCCAACTTGGACAACGCTTCGCTTCGACGAAACCGGGAGGTTTACTTGAAAATCGGGCTCTACTAGGGCAGAGTTCCAAACCGAAAAAATCTTTTTCTCGAAGCCTTCTGGTGCTCCGGGGCTTCCTTCTAATGTTAGGGAAGTTTCCTAGGCTTTTGGGGGTGTTTGGGAGGGTTTAGAGAGTGAGTAGAGAGAAGAAGAATGGGTTTAAGGTGTGAAAAATCAAGGAAATATCGGGTGGTATTTATAGGATGAAAAAGTGATGAACTTGTCGAGTTTCTGGCCCCCAACTCGTCAAGTTGGTGGCACGTTTCGTCATCTGGTGGGGAGAAAGCAATGGCTCTACGTCACGTCATGCACTTCGCTGCAGCACCCTTCTGACTTCTAAACCCTGTAACTTTTGCATACGAGCTCCGTTTTCGACGTTCTTTATAGCCACGCGTAGGTATTGACAACATCTACAACTCTTTTTTTGACTCCATCGGTTAATTCTCGACCGATTTTACGACCGTGTAAAGTTCATAACTTCTGCATACAGACTCCGTTTCGACTGTCTTTTTGTCGTTGATCTCCTATTAATGAAATCTTCAATTCTCATTTAGGTTGTGTTGGATAAAAATCACTCGACCTAAAATTCGAACTCCGGGCTATACATTGCTATGCCAAATCTTAGAAAATTCATAACTTCCTCATACGAAGTCAGATTTGGACATTCTTTTTATGCACGCTCTCGGTTTAACGTATACTACGAATTTTGTTTAGATCGCTAAGGCTAAAAAGCACTTTATTGTAAACTCACTTTTTACGTCATACAACGTCGTGCTGGTTCTGTCACGAAACTTCAACAGGTCATAACTTCTTCGTTGTAACATGGATTTCGGCGTTCTTTATATCTCCGGAATCCTTGTCACGACCACTACAACTTTCTTTATAGATATCAGGTTTATCTAACATTTTATTTTTGACGCTTATTTTCATTCTCAATTTATTATATTATTATAAACAAGTATAAATCACATAATTTCATATAATTCACATAATACTCAAATAATTGCTTTATTACTTTGAAATATGTTACATTTGTTGACCCTAACTATTACATCAATGCTTAGCCTTGAAACACGAGCGTTACAATTCTCTCCCCCATAGGATGATTCCGTCCCGGAATCATGTATCAGCAAACAAATAATTCCTTTATTACTTTGAAATATGTTACATGTATGTACTCATTATTTCCCGGAATCATGTATCAGCAAACAAATAATTCCTTTATTACTTTGAAATATGTTACATGTATGTACTCATTATTTCAGAAAAAAAAAATCATTGTTATAAAAAGGCCAATTTGGTTTGCCATTAGTTTGCTTATGCTATGTGTGATATTATCCATTCACTTTTGATCCATTTTGGTAGTTCAATACTCTGCACAAAAGCCCACTAAAATAGGGATGATAAAATATAATTCCTATTTGTATCTTCCGATAATATATTTCATCAAATTAAAAATGCGAAGAATAAGTATTAGCAACCCCACCTGACTTAGAATTACATTTCAAATATATCATCAAATTTGGCACTTTAGATAACTTTGAAAATAAAATATAATGTTTTATCACAATATATTTCAGTTAGGCCTGTTGAAAAAACCCGAAACCAGTTATACCCACCCGACCCGTTCCGAATTCGGGTAGAATGGGTCGGGTAGAACGGGTAACGGGTATGAACATTCGGGTAATAGGTTAACCCGATAATAATATAGGTCGGATTTTAGGTATGAATATTTATTTTCGGGTATACCCGAATACCCAAATTCGTTTTTAAGTAATACCAAATATACAATACAGTCACGTACGCACACTTCAAATAAAACAAAACCTTCATTTCCTTCTTATGAAAGACGGATGGACAGTTGACGCAAAGTTGCAAAGGGAATACGATGCTGAACTTGAAGTCCTGAACCGTCATCAGAATTCTCAGTTTCTCACTATCGCATGGAATGAAATTAAAAAAGTACCTAACATATTATAATGATTTGTATTGTTATTATATATGTACTTGTTAATTGTATGGAGTATTTTCCTACCCGATTTTTTATTAAACCAACCAACATGTAAAAATAAAAAATTATCAACAAGTGTCATTTACGAAATTTTCAGGTATACCCAATAATTACCCGACCCGACCTCAAACCCGAATACCCGAAAACCCGAATTACAATATAGATCGGGTAGCGGGTATCATTTTCTTAAGGAAATACTCATTCTACCCGACCCGTTCTACCCGAAACCCAAAAATTTTACCCGTTCGACACCCCTAATTTCAGTAGGCATAAAACATATAAAGTAAGTTGGGTTGAAATTTTATTCTTTTTTGTAGTTTAATGACCAAATCGGATCACAAAAATTTGTCATATTGATGTAATCAAAACAAAACTTTTTTGTTTAAGGACTAAATATGGATAAAAAAATGTTATTAATGTTTTGTAAGTATAAAGGGAAAAGAGGTAATTTTGGATATTTTGTTTCAGTTAACAATTAGTAAGAGTGTAGAGGAAAGCACATCCTACTTGTTTGAATTAAATGGGACAGATGCTTTAGGTTCATATTTACAATCTGTATGGTGGTTTCAGGAATGTGCAAATTGTTCCTAGATTTGATTTTTAACTTTTAATACATATTCTCATGTTGGTTTTCCCTTTTAGACATTGTTCAAGAATCTTGATTCGGACATGAAGAGCATGGTTAGGAAAATTGAAGGAAACTCTGATTTCTGTAAAAAAAGATGTTGCTTCATCTCCATAATTAAAAAACTGTAGGATCTTCCTTAAATCAAGGTGAATTTTCACATATATTATACCAGGTTTGTTGTCTATAGATGTTTTCAAGAATCTTGATTTCTCTATCTAATTTGCAGAAAAACTTATTGATCGTTATTATTATTTACTTTTGCAAGGTGCTTCTAATGGTAATGGACAAGGCTTTTACAGAAATACATAGCTTTTATACAAATACATACTTTCTACTTGTTTTAGAGGTGTCATTCTTATTTAGTTAGTTGTTTATATAGGGATTCTTTTGAATCCTCCAAATACTTATTAAATGTTTTGTGCATATCAATTAACATGAGTATTATTCATGGCACATTGATTAAAGAGTTGAAGCAAATATGAAAAAGGTGGATATGAAATTATATATGGAATTGGGAGGATGAAACTGTATCTAAATTTGATTTTTTATGATAAAAAACTTTGTTCCAATCCAATGTGATGCTCCAGTAAGAGTCAAACCTACAAAGTATCATGTTATCATTATTTGCACATAGAATTTATGTTTCTAATTAGGGTATATCCTTATATGAAGTTGAAACTACAAAGAAACTAAGTAAAATAAAAAACTATTGTAATAATAATAAGCATTCATCTCAGAAGCTATTATTCATAAATCAAAAATAATAAGCATATAATTCAATGATATTATTCTGAAACTACGGTTTATTCTGAGCTTTTAGTGTTAAAGTGGAAAGGTTCGAGATGTTACTTCTCAATATATAATAGAACTGAGTGACCGATGTCAGAAATGGCAATGACGAAGAATCATATCGCGAATCGGTGACAGAAATGACAATGGCGTGACCGATAAGGAAGTGGAAAGTCGACAAGTGGTGAAACGAGGACGAAAATGGTGAGGCGGCAAGTTGATTTCTTGAGCGGAGCAACCCTAGTTGATCGATGCTTGCTTTGATTTTTCATGATGTTGATGATTTTGAATGATCGTACGGGCTTTGAGGGTATACTAACTCTAATCGTATAATCATATAACATGGAAATAAGAAGCCGCATAAACCTCTTACAAGTTACAATGGACGATACTAATTATGTTTGATATACGTATACATATATGATCTTTGTTAATGAGTTATCCAAAATTTCACTAGATCGATTGGTTTCTAGGATGGTTTGTAATGGAGAAACCTATGTTCGATTATTTTTATATGTTCTTTTTTTAATTAACAAAAATTAATGCTCTTAGGAGGTAATACTTTAAAAACCTTAGGCCTCATTTACCTTAGGCCTCATTTTATTGAAATTAGAATCTACAGAAATAGCTCATATATTATTCTTTGCTATTTACAAATCATTCAAGCTGTAGAAATGGTCCTTCAACTCTTTATTTTTACAAACCATCCAAACACTTAATTCATTTAAAATTTTGGTGTTTTTCTAGTTATTATCATACATAATTTTCCTTTATATATATATATATATATATATATATATATATATATATATATATATATATATATATATATATATTTCTACCATGCATTGTTTTTTAATATATAATAACTATTATTTGTAGGTTTGCAAACAAAAATAATGCTAACCTACCGGTTTGACAAATCATTCTTCAATTTTTTTTAGAGTTTCCACAAAAATATGATTTTTTTTCCTAACACTCGTTTTTTGTTTTTTTTCTCACAACAAAATGTAGCTTTTTCAAATTGGTTCGACTATTCGGGTTTTTTCCCCTGCTTTGTCATTAGTTTTTTTTTTCACTGACCTAGGGTTTATTTGTTTTAATATTTAACTCAGATCCTTTAAACATGCTTCAATTATTTTTCATACTATATAGTGCTCATGTACTTGTCGACATAGCATAATTATATTATTGTTTGCTATTACTAACTTTTCCTTATAGTATTAACGGAGAAAAATCATTTTAATTTAGTCTTTAAAATACGACATAAATTACGACATACATTTTGTCTGTCGTAAAGCCTTGATATTTTATGATATATCACATAAATTTTATGATAGGCCTTTTTGTCTGTCATAAAATGTTTTCTTGTAGTATCCTATACAAATATACAATTATAATGTTGAATAATGCGTATTTTACTGATGGTAATATTTTTTTACAAACTATGAAAGTTATAGGGAAGCATTGAATCACATTAACATACCAGAGTTGGTTATAAAGCTCACGGATATCAAGGTTTATTGGGGAAAATGACGAAAATAACTCCTGAAATCTTGGACAATTTCTTTTTCTAATTTTTTGAAATTATAGATTATATTACTATAATTTGCAAAAACTAAATATATTAAAGTACAATCTTGTAGTTATATGGTGCTATTTCTTGCACTTAATTCCATAATGTAATAAGAATGTATCCAAGCATAATCATGGTTTATCATTACCTGCTTTCGATTGTTAACTTTTACATTAACACAGGTAATGAACATGATGTTCTTGGAAATCTGTGTTTTTGTGCTAGCAGATAAGCATTTGAGATCATCATATTCTAGAATTTGAGATCAACATTTGAGCTTGCATATAAGCCGCCATATTTTTATAAACAATTGAGATCAACAAATACTCGAATGGATTTTAACTATGATTGTCATGGTCTTATAAGAGAGGGATTCTTTATTCCTTTTTCCATCCTTGGCACATAAGATTGTAAATGACACCAAACCAAGAAACCATATTACAAGTCTAGAAATAGAAAGTCAAAAGATTCTTTGATCTAAAACAAAAGACAACAATTATCATTTCTTCTGTAATTTTATATTGTTTTATTTTCTCTACTTGAGAGGCTAGCAAAAAAAAAGGATGACCTTTCCTCTATATGAAAGATGGATTAAGGTACACGTTATTTTAATAATTCATTAGAGACAAAATAACACTAGATAAAAGTGGTTCCAGTCAATCCAACTGGTACCCGAGATTTAACCCGTTATCCGGCCTTCCATTTTATCACGTCTAATAAAGACATTTTCGCTCAAAATCTCACAAAGAGGTTTGGTTAAAAAAATAAATGGAGATCCACACAAAAAAAAAAAAAACAAAAAAAAAATGCATTTAGCTTAGTTTACATGACAATACAAACAAGACCCATTTTGGAATGAAGACGATACTATTTCACTTTTGAAAATGGTAAGATGTGAGAAAATGAAACTGAAAATTGCATGTTGCAGGAGGCATTTGATTTGATTTCAAGAAACATAGTAAAGAGAATTGGGGAGCTTGAAGGGCCTTCTACCGGTTTCTACTCCTTTGATACTGCTCCACTGGTCTCCCAATATCCCCCATATACGGTAACCATTTTTCACCAACTCTTTCCTTACACCGCCCTTGAATTCCTCAACCTTCATACATTCGTCTTCTGCACCCCTAATTCAATAAAACAAAATATAAAAGTCAGCCTCTTTTCAAAAACATGTTATTTTCTTCCACACAACTTCTAAGCAAAGTATATCATCCTAGAAGCAAATTAATTGTTCTACCCCTTCCTGTAGGGGAGAAAGGACTCATTGTTCCTATAGAGGTCCACACCAGATGGTTGGTATAAAAGCCACGACCAATGTCCCCATACATATTGGAGTTGAAACTTCCATATTGCAAAAGAAGAAGGAAAAGAACCCATTGCATACCTTAGGTAAAGACTCTTCCAACCATGGAAACCAGCATCAACAAGGTTGTCAATAGTAGCATCTCTAAGATACTCTTTCCTTGAAGAAATCAAAATGATTTGCATTCCTCTTCTCTTAATATCATTAAAAAAGTTCAGACTATAATCAATCGCAGTAGCCTTGCCTTGAGCCATCCATCCTTCAAGATCCGTCGCATTCAACTTCTCCCCCCTAATATATTAAAAAAGAAATCATAATTGTATGCAAAGTTGCAAGATTTGTTAATAGTAACAAGATTTAACACTTACCCGTTTCCATGTTTCTTGTAGAAAGGTACAGTTGACAAAAGAGTGTCATCAATGTCAAATATCCAAGCATCCTTGCCATCTTTCTTTATTTCACAATGGGTGTTGAGGTAGAGTGTGCATTCTTCTATCGTAGCCTCAGAGTCGGCCTTGAACTGAGCCCCACTCATGTACTTTCCAATGTAATCTGTACACTCAGATGGAACTACTGAAAATTCTCGAATGTTGTTTAACTCAACATTTATTCTCCAACTCTCGCAGTAGTTTCTTAGAGAGATTTTGAGACCGGATTTGGTTTTTTGATTCAAAATATTCCAATCTGCAGATGCTACTAAGAGACTAGCAAGGCACATTGTTGCCACGAAAAGAACACAACATTTTGCCATTTTTTGTTCTCTATGATGATTTAGAGATAGAGATGTGTGTAACTGAGAGTGAACGCAATTTAAATAGGCATAAACGATTATTTTATAAGACTTTGTCACCACATGGGTACCTCCTATATTCTTCCAAACATCAAAATAGTTGTAAATCGCAATGTGCAAATATACAATGCACAAATAATTAATATTGTATTTATTTGGCCAGCTGGCCACATATCATTAAGATTTTTTTCAACGGTATGTATAATAATTTGGAACTTATCTATACACTAAGCAACGACTATATAAAAAGCCATTTTCAAACATCGTGCCTAACATAAATTCTATATAACACCGTGTAAAAGGATTCCCAGCTCACCAAATTGACATTTTCATTAAATTTTGGAAAAAGGCCATATCAATGCAACAAAGACCTTTCTTTAAATATTGTCCTTTTAAGACTAGTAAAGCACAAAGGTTTGATGGATCAAAACAGACTGGCTGGATGATTCATATAAACAATTAATTGAAGGATATATTGTAGAAAAAACAAATATTTAACATTTTTTTATCCATATATGACTAATTTTCTCATTGTTGCCATGTCATGGGCATGCATCCAACATGCTAACATGTATAATATATAACAATTTAAATTTTTATTTATGGGTTACTTCTGTAGTTTTTTTCATTCATTATAACTACCCAAAAGGAACCTTTGACTCTTCATATTGGTAATCAACCATTTTTCACAAGCAGGGAGGGTGTAACGATCCCAATTTTCAAAAGAAAATTTTCATTTTTTAATAATCAAAACTTTCCAATAAACCATAAAATACTCAAGAACAATTGTTTTCAAATTTACAACATCAATAATTTTATTTCAAATATCAGAGTGTCCCATAAAAACGTCTGAGAGAGTGCATGCCACGCCATCAAGCCTTCTCTTGCCCTTAGGCTCAGAAGTACCTGAAACAAACTAACAAACTGTAAGTTAATGCTTAGTGAGTTCCCCAGAGCATATCCCACACAATTTCACATTAAACCCATAATTCATATTAGCTATAAAAGGCTACATAAACCACATAAGTCATGCGTACAAACATATAAGGATGTCATGGGCTCCTCCCCAGGGTCTTACTCCAGGATGTCATGGGCTCCCCCCATGGTCTTTAGCTAGAAAGTCATGGGCTCCCCCTATGGTCTTTACCTGAAAAGCTATGGGCTCCCCCACATAGTCTTACATTTAAGCGTATGGCTCCCCCATGGTTTTAGATGCAAGTATCACATTTATAACTAGCATAACACTTAGTATGTAACCAACTACATAACACACAACTATTCACTACAATCCTAATCAACGTGTACCACATATCACAAAATGCCCTGGCCAGGTGCTTAAGACATTGGGGTATGGTGAGGAGAACTCACTTCGAAAATGTTGAAATTGATAAGATAAGAATCTCTCTTATTCTCTCTGCTGGGTCTTTAAACGGGGTACTAGAATATAAGTTGAGAGCAGACTGAAACACAAAAAATACCCTTAAGATCAAACTTGGTCAACCCTGATCAAAGTCCAAGTCAACAGTCCATGTTGACCCTAACTAGTCGAGTGTATCTAGCAACTCGTCGAGTTCCTTTAGAGTCCAGAAAACCAGGACCAACCCTAGCCAACTCGTCGAGTTGTCTCATTAACTCGGTGAGTTCACTCAATATCCAGAAGACGGGGAAACCCGATCCAACTCATCGAGTTGTTAGGGCAACTCTTTTTCCCCCTGTTTGCTTATTCGGATTAAACATCAATTGCAGGGACTCTAGGCCTTAGATCTGAAACCTAAAGGTGTCTAGAAGGATAAAGTTTCGAACTTTATCCTCGAGAACAACTCCAAATGCTCTAAAGCCCTTAGTAAAAGGTTGGGAAGCTCGAAAGCTTACCCATGTGGCTCAAGACTCTAGGGATCTGGAATCCTTCTCCAGAAGAGGTTCTAATCCTCAAAACGTTCCAAAGCTGGAGACTTTATGGACATGCATGTCCAATGCATTTCTTGGAGTCAAAATAGTCAAAAAGGGGAAACATACCCTAAATTCCATGCATGGCATACATGCTTGACCAAAAGCTAGATCCAGCCCAATATGGGACCATTTTGCCCTG
Source organism: Lactuca serriola (assembly GCF_051521515.1). Taxonomy (NCBI): domain Eukaryota; kingdom Viridiplantae; phylum Streptophyta; class Magnoliopsida; order Asterales; family Asteraceae; genus Lactuca; species Lactuca serriola. The sequence goes on along the minus strand of NC_136413.1, from coordinate 99,489,734 downwards.
GAGATTCATAAAGTTGCAAACTTTATGAACCCCATGCATGCAATCAACAAAAATGATAGGAAATGAAGAGTAAACTCAAGATCAAGTCGTAGTCTAAAATAAAAATCGTGTCTTAAGTGCTTACAATAGTCCACAAGATGGTCAAGCTCAATAGTGAGGGCTTTGTTTGTTGTATCTTCTCCTTCTTCTCACTATCTTCTTCTTCTCAAGCTCTAAAAGTCACTCTAGCTTACACTATGAGAGAAAATGGAGATTATGATTTAGCACTAACGTTCTTAGGGTTTGGAGGCTTATGGAAGGTCATCCTCAAGGTTTTAAGGAGATCATATAGGGTGCAAACCCTAAAATTTTGGGTTTTCCTTTACAACGCCTACTCGTCAAGTTGGGCCTTCCAACTCGTCGAGTAGGTCCTCAATCCTGCATCCCACAATGACCTCTACTCGACGAGTTAGAGCTCCCCAACTCGTCGAGTTCCAGTATAAAACCCAAAAATTCTGAAAAGAAATGTATACCTGAAACGAGCGTTACAAAACTACCCTCCTTGAGCTAGACTTCGTCCTCGAAGTCTGCTAATTCGAACAAATCCAGGTAGTTCTCTCGCATTTCATCCTCCGGCTCCCACATCCATTCAGAGCCCCTCTGGTGTTACCATTACACCTTCACTAGCTTTACCTATTTATTGTGAAGGAACTTGACTTCTCCTATCCAAAACCGCCACGGGCCGCTCAATGTAGTTCAGAATCTCATCCACCTAAATGTTATCCAAAGATATAACTGTAGCCTCGTCTGTGACACACTTCCGAAGCTGAGACACATGGAAGGTGTTGTGAATTTGACTAAGCTCGTCCGGCAGATCCAAACGGTAAGCCACCTTGCTCACCCAGACTGAAATCCTGAACGGGCCAATATACCGGGGCCCGAACTTGCCCTCTTCCGGAATCAATAATACCCTTCCATGGTGATACTTTTAGCAAGACGAAGTCTCCCACCTGGAACTCAAGATCCGATCGGCGCCAGTCCGCATAGCTTTTTTGACGACTTTGCGCGACTCGTAGCCTTTCACGCACCTGTTGAATCAACTTAGTAGTCTTGAGCACCACCTCGGTGCTCCCTATGACTCGGTATCAAACCTCACCCCAACAAACAGGGGTCCTACACCTCCGACCATATAACATCTCAAACGTGGGTCGATCGATACTAGCATGATAAATATTGTTATATGAAAACTCTGACAGTGGGTGGTATATATCCCAACTCTCTCCAAAATCCAACACGCATGCCTGAAGCATGTCCTCAAGTGTCTGGATCATCCTCTCACTCTGGCCATCTATCTGGAAGTGGTACACCATGCTAAAATGTAACTGAGTGCCTAGTTCCTCGTGGAACTTCTTCCAGAATCAAGATGTAAATCGAACATCCCTGTTAGAGACTACTGACACTGGCACCCGGTGCCTAACCACCACTTCTTGCATATAAATATCCGCTAATTTCTCAACTGAGATGCTCTCGAAAATCGGAATAAAGTGGGCACTTTTCGTCAACTTATCCACAATCACCCATACGGCATCCACACCCTTCGCTGTCCTTGGTAACTTCTTGATGAAGTCCATGGAGATCTCTTCCCACTTCCACATAAGAATGGGTAGCGGTTGAACCTTTCCATGCGGCCGCTGATGTTCGGCCTTGACCTTCTTGCAGGTCAAGCACTTCTCCACAAACCAAGCGATCTCCCGCTTCATGCAGGGTCATTAGTAACTTAGTCTTGAGTATCTATACATCTTTGTAACCCTTGGGTGAATAGAGAACTTGGATTTATGTGCCTCCTCCAAAATCTTCTGTTTCACACCCCGGTTACCGGTACCCACATCCGGTCACACTGTGTGAAAAGACCTCGACTATCCCGAACAAACAAGGGAAATTGCCCCCGAATTTGCTCTATCTTCTAGTTCTCTTTCTTCAAACCCTCCACTTGAACCTTCATGATCATATCTAGCAGTGAGGAGACAACTATCATCCTCAAGCAAACGTTCCTGACCGGAGAACCCACCGACTTGCGGCTCAAGGCATCGGCCACCATGTTGGCCTTCCCTGGATGATACAAGATCTCGCAATCATAATCTTTCAGTACATCCAATCACCTCCTCTGTCGCATGTTTATGTTATGCTGATCCATAAAATACTTCAAACTATTTTGGTCAGTGAAGATGGTGTACCGAAATCCATATAAATAGTGTTTCCAAATCTTGAGGGCAAACACCACCGCCCCTAATTCCAGGTCGTGAGTGGGGTAGTTCGCCTTGTGAGGCTTCAACTGCCTTGAAGCGTGTGCGATCACATGCCCTCTCTGCATTAGTACAACGCCTAACCCTAAGATCGAAGCATCACAGTACGCTATCAAATCATCCAGCCCCTTAGGTAGTACTAGAATCAGAGCCCCGTATAACCTCTATCTCTAGGTCTCGAAAGCCAACTGTCGATCTGGGCCCCATCGAAATGTCACATTCTTCTTGGTCAAACGAGTCAAGGGCACCACAATCTTGGAGCAATCCTTGATGAATCTCCGATAGTACCCTGCTATACCCAAGAAGCTATGAATCTCAGATGCGTTCTTCGGTACTTCCCACCGCATCACTGCCTCAACCTTGGCTGGATCCACCGAAATACCCTCCTGATTGATGATGTGCCCCAAGAACTATACCTCCCCCAACCAGAAATCACACGTTGAGAACTTAGCATAAAGCCTTTCCATTCTCAGTGTCTCCAATGTTGGATTAGGTATCTAAGCCCATAACTATGATTGGTATGTACTTAACCCGAGAGTAGCATGGTGCATTTGGGTTGCATATCACAAGGACAATTTGATAGGATGGACTTTTGAGAAGAGGTTATTTATAATTTGTTAATATATTATAAGTTCTAATATATTAACATGAAATCATAAAATTTAATTAGTATTGATCAATAATTAATTTATAGTTAATTTAGTGATCAAAAGAGACTAATTAAATGTAAAGGGATTGATTTGGTAAACCAATCATTCTTATGGTATGGGCTTATGGTTATTTAGGATGGGCTAAACCAATATGGTAGTCCATGGATAGTCCATGGAGGTTTTAACCCATGGATCCTAAGTAAGATGAAAATCCATTCACATTAGGGTTTACGTGGATGTAACTCTAATCCTAGCAACACTATATAAGAAGCCCCTTAGAATCCAAAATGACACACAAGTGATCATTGGAGTTCCATGAGCCGATTTTGGTTGCAAGAATATTTCAACACATGGGGCACTAAGTTCTTAAAGGCCAAACTCAAGAAGTTCTACAAGCTACAACAAAGGGTAATTATATAACTCTTTTTTATGTTGATTATGTCATTTCCATGCTAGTTGTAGGCTTAATGCTTTGGAAAAATATTTCATATATAGTTAGAGAAAACATAGATCCAAAAAATTTAGGGTTGTATGTGCACCATAGGATGTTGTAGTATACTAAAACTCATCAGTGGTATCAGGGTCTAGGATTGTTTTCCATTATACTTGATGTTTTATTGGTTTTCAATGTGAAAAAATCGAATTTGCTGCCTTCTGCCCATTGAACTCGTCGAGTCCACTGGGTGACTCGCCGAGTCCCCTTATAAAATGGCCAAGTCGACGAGTCCGGTTCATGTATTCGCCGAGTTGGTGCATTAGTGGGCTAGTTTTCGGATTTTGGCAAGAAATTAGATTAGGATCATTACCCCAAACTGTTTTTTGAACCTTGAAATGTGTTTTTTCATAAGGTAATGATCATGCTTGTCCAATTAAAAGATAATTGTCATAGTTTCAAGATTTGTATTAGTTTATATGATAGACTAATTTCTTGTAAATAGTTTATGTGAATTATCTTGACTTATGAGTTTAATCTTGATCATAGAAAAATTATTTGATTATTGTGTTAATTGAAAATTTTGATCTAAATGCCTTTTATGAATTCCATAACTTGTCCTCAAGTTATGGAAAATGAAAAGTTTTTCATAAATGTTTTTTATGAACTCCATAACTTGTCCTTAAGTTATGGAATTTCAAGAGTCTCATTTTAAAAGTCATCTTAAATGGTTTTAAGGTCTTCCATAACTTGTCCTCAAGTTATGGAACTTGAAAAGTTTTTCCATGAAAACCTCATTAAACTCATAAGTTACAGAAATGAAAAGTTTTGACAAGTTTCAAAACTTGCCCTCAAGTTTTGGAATTTGTAATGTCTCACTTTTGAATACTTTAGTTCCAAACCATAGAGTTTTAAAAGTTAAAATTCTACCCTTATACTTTATATTATTATAAGTTTAATAATTATATATATATATATATATATATATATATATATATCTATATATATATATATATATATATATATATATATATATATATATATATATATATATATAGAGTCAAGATCAAATAAGGAGGAAATTTTTGGTAGGAAGGTAAGAAGTTTTTTTTCTACATATTTTTTTCGCGAACAAACAAAATGAATCATTAGATGATTCATTTGTAAGATGATTCACAAGAAAAATTTTCTCAAAAAAACATCTCGATGATTCATTTATACAATGATTTTGTTGTTATTCACTAAAATTGTCACAAAAGTGAATTTTTCCTAATTTACTTAAAAATGAATCATAAAAATGTTTTTTTGGGAATTTTTTCTTGTGAATCATCTTACAAATGAATCATCTAGTGATTCATTTCTTTTGTTCGTCAAAAAAATATGTAGAAAAAAAACTTCTTACCTTCCTACCAAAAAAAATTTCTTACCGGATCTATATCCTATATATATATAAGACAAGTAGTGTTACCGTTAGTAGGCCTCATTCACGAAGTCGGTCTATAAGGGGGTATAAGGTTACTGCCTATAAAATGGCAGTTTAATGGGCGTCCACACTCACCCACCGCTTCTTTGACTGGTGGAGGGTCGTTAGCCAAATGGGTAGGATAGGACATTAATTCTCATTATAAGTATAATGATAATTATAAAGTAACTAAACTTTTATTAAATTCCCAATCATAGTTACTTTAGGAAAATGTGAAAATGGTGTTATTCCATGAAATTGCACTTTGCACCTTGTTAAGTCGTTAGTGGAGCGTGTGTGGTTAACCAACACACTAATATGGGACTGACAGTGTGTGGCAAAGGGTAACTTGATGTTAATCATAGATCAATGGAGCATGTGTGGTGAACCGACACATTGATTAGGTGGTTATAACATTGGGTGTACCAAGCTAATTTGCATGGTTATTCATACCTTGTTTGTGATCCTCGGCATCCCAGTCACGAACTTGAAGGGCACAATCGAGATTTAAACATGCCATTGAAAAGTTCAATGAATCTCAAAGGATCTAGGAATTTCAATCCATTTAAAACCTAATGATCAATTTCGTTTTTCATGGTGGAAATTGATAAATCATCATTTACCTACCTTCAAATATTCTACATTCAGATTACGACATTCCTCTTCTGAATTTTAAAATATTGTGTTGGGTCCTAGCCTTAATATTTCATTTGGGTGTTATATTAAGGACTTAAATCACTAACTTGAATTTCTCCCATTGTAGATCTCTAGTTCCGACAACTATGGTCTTCCCAAATCTTTTGGAACAAGCTTTCCACTTGAAGATGATATCCCACGTGACGATCAAGGTGAAAGATTAATCCCTTGGTCGTGCATTAGTGGAAATGGAAATCATACTTCACTTCTTCCACTTCCTCCAATTATTCTCCCTAACCCACAAGTTCAAAGACTTGAAAAATTCAAGGTCACTCAAGCCCTATTAGCAAGTAAACACCAAGATGCATTAGTGTGTACACGTGTCTTGGATATGAAGTCACACATTGACAGGTTGAGAATGTTGGGTGTCGTGTTCCCAAGGAAGTTGGCTATTGACTGGGTTCTTCAGTCGTTTCCCGAGTCATATAGTGAGTTCATTAAGGACTACTATGTGATAGACCACAACATGACCCTTATTGTTTTTACCTATATGTTTGTTGCTGCTGAATCAGCAACGATTTGGCGCTCTAGAAAAGCAAATTTAATTGGAAGATCTACTTCTCAAACATCCATGGACATTGGCAATGGTAACATTCGAAGTCCAGAAAAGATTTCTCTTCCCAATGGAAAGGGATCGACCAAAGTCAACCCGGTTGACCAAATGGTAAAGAGAAAGTCTAAGTCTGTGATTGTCTCATGTGCCAATGCAAAAAAAGCCATTTGTTTCTACTTTCATTTGAAGGGACATTGGAAGCGAAGCTGCCCTACTACCTGAAAGATCTGAGAGAATGTAGAATCAAAAAGCTTTGACTCTGCTTCAGGTAAGTCTACTGTATGTTTCTATTAAGTTCCTAATTGTTGATTCCTAATACATGATGTGACAAGGTTGCATTTTGATGTTTTGTAGAATCATGCAAAAGGAAGGAAGCTTAAAGGAAGAGTATGTTGAATCTAATCGCGAAGATGGATTTCAATCATATGGTTTGATGATCGGACTTTTGAGCTGCTTCTTAAGAGTTATGATAGATTGCTTAGAAATTTGTAATAACATAGTTTTCATTCGTAATTGCATTGTAAGGAAAAGTTTTTCCGCATTTAATAATAAAATTTTGTTTTATTTTGTTATATCTCCTTACAATGGCATTTGAGAAAATTAATGTTTGTGTGTTTCTATGTTAGCAATATGAATTTGATTCTTTCGTTTGTGGTAGTGTTAAATTTTACCAAATAAGGAAAGATTCTCATCACCCTGTTGGATTAATGTCTAAGTCCATAACTATCATCGGTAAGACTTGACCCGACCCGGCATGGTCTATTTGGGTTGCATGTCATCATGCATTTGGATAGACTATAATGAGAGAAATAACACTTAAGTTTCATTAATAAATTATAACTTCTAATTTATTAATAAGATTATTTAATTAGTATTGATCAAGAATTAATCTAGAATTAATTAAGTGATCAAAAGAAGACTAATTAAATATATGGGTTGATTGTGTAAATCATCCATACTTATATAGTGGGCTAATGCTCCATGGATTGTCAAGTTGGGCTAAAACCCATAAGATGCTCCATGGATGCTTCATGGTGTATTTGTACCCATGGATCATGGAAATGAAAGGCCATGACAATTAGGGTTTACATGGTGTAACCCTAACTATATAATGATCTTATTCTTGGAGAAAATCGGCCACTACGTGTGAGAAATAAGGGCTAAACCGATTTTAAGAAGTATTCCATTTTCTCTCAAGTCATTCCATGTGCATTTGGTGTTGTGTGAACCATTTGAGGTGTAACACTTGGGGCACTAGGCACTCAAGCTTCATGAAGACATTCTACATCAAAGAGGTATGTAATTCTAACTTGAGATATCCATATGAATCAATGTTATTTTGCTAGTTAGGATGAATGCCTTGGAAAGTTCATATTTGCATGTATAATAGAGAAAACATAGATCCAAGGTATTTAGGGTTTCATGTACACTTAGGAGTGTTAGTATGCTCAAAACCCAATAGTGGTATCAGAGCCTAGGCTTGTTTTCTTGTTATACTTGCAAAATTGGCTTAAAATTGAATTTTGGTGCTGTCTGCACAGCAGACTCGCCGGGTCCAAGGCAAAAAGCATCCAACTCGCCTAGTTGGTTCGTGCACTCGACGAGTTGGACCCCCAGACAGCATATATTCGATTGTTTTGGTTGGAATTGGACTAGGAACATTACCCTAAGATGTTTTTGGACTTATAAACTTGTTTTTGATGTGGTAATGTTCATGCTAATCTAATTTCAAAGATAATTGTCAATAGATTCATGTTTTGTATTAGTTTAAGGTTTAGACTAATTACATGAAAAAGTTTGATATGAATTATCTTGTTCTTATGAGTTGCTTAGATTAATAGAAAGTTATGTGAAATTGTTGTTTTCAATCCAAATTAATCTAAGAGTTGATTCTAAAATGTGTTTTTGTAACTTGTCCCCAAGTTATATGAAAAGTCACATTTAAGTTTCTTAAAACTCATAAAAACATGGCAAAGGTTACAAAATGAAGAGTCTTGTTCTCATTAAATGGTTTTATGACTCCATAACTTGTCCCCAAGTTATGGAGGTTCAAGAGTCACTTCATTAGGTAATAAAATGTGTAACCTTAATTAATTCCATAAGTTACAAAATAAAGAAAAGTTACATTCTTTTATTAGTTTAAAGTCTTCCATAACTTGTCCTCAAGTTATGGAACTTGAAGATTTTTTGGATTAAAACTACTTTAAACACATAAATTATGGAAATTGATTAGTTTTGAATAGTTTCAAAACATGCCCTCAAGTTTTGGAATTTGAAAAGTTTTCACTTATGAATACTTAAATTCCAAGTTAGCCCTTAGGATTTTAAAAGTTAAAATTCAACCCTTAAACTTTATAATATTATAAGTTAATAATATATATATATATATATATATATATATATATATATATATATATATATATATATGTATAAGAGTAAAGTCAGTCTTACCGTTAGTAGGCCTCATTCACGAAGCCGGTCTATAAGGGGGGTATAAGGATACTGCCTATAAAATGGCAGTTTAATGGGTGTCCACTTTCACCCACCGCTTCCTTGACCGGTGGAGGGTCGTTAGCCGAACGGGTAGGACAAGGACTAGAATTCTACCTTCATTAAAAGTATTAATGATAAATACTAAGTAACTAAACTCTTATTAATACCTAATCTTAGTTACTTAGGAAAATGTGAATAAGGTGCTAATCCATGAAATTACACTTTGCACTTTGTTTAAGCCGTTAGTGGAGCGTGTGTGGTTAACCGGCACACTAACCTGGACTTGACAAGGTAGGCAAAGGGTAACTTAATATTTATCGTAGTATTGGTGGAGCGTGTGTGGTTAACCAACACATCGATTAAGGGGTAAATATTAAGTGTACCGAGTATATTTGCATGGTTACTTCACACCTTGTTTTGTGATCCTCGGCATCCCAATCACAAAACCTGAAGGGCACACTCAAGATTGAAACATGTCATTGAACAGTTCAATGAATCTCAAAAGAATCTAGGAGTTTTTAAAACCAATTAAAACTTAATAATACATTTCGTTTATCTTGGTGGAAATTGGTGAATCGTCATTCACCTACCTTCAAATATTCTATAGCTTGGATTACGGGATCCTTCTTCCAAGTTATAAAATAGTTTGTAGGGTCCTAGCCCTAATATCTCATATTGGGTGTTATATTCAGGACTTTTAATCAACTATCTTGAATGTCTCCCAAAAGATGTCTAGTTCAGACGTCTATGATCCTCCCAAATCTCTTGGAATTTCACTTCCTCCACCTCCTCCAATTATTCTCCCTATCGCACAAGTTCAAGGTCAATCAAGCCCTATTGGCAAGGCAAGGTCTAGGTGTGCTTACATCTTGGAGATGAAGTCACATACTAACAAGTTGGGAGAGTTGGGTGTCAAAGTCTTGAGAAAGTTGGTGGTTCAATCACTTTCCAAGTCACATAGTGAGTTGCCTTTGGGACTCCTATGAAACAGACTATGACAAGACCCTTAATGATCTTATCTAGTTGCTAAGATCAACTTCCTAAAACTTTATGGACATTGACAATGAAGACACTGGAAATCTAGAAAAACCATTCTCTTCCCAATGGAAAGGGATCGCCAATAGTCAACTCGGTTGACCAAATGGTAAAGAGAAAAGCTAAGTCTGTGATAATCTCGTGTACCATTACCAAAGGGTCCATATGTTTATATTGCCAAAGGAATGGGCATTAGTTGCGAAGCTGCCAATTTTACCTAAGGATGTTAAAGTCAATAAGTTTGACCCTACTTCAGGTAAAGTCCACTATCTAACTCTGATAAGTTTATATACTAAGATTCTTGATACATGATGTGACTGGGTCACATGTTGATGTTTGTAAGAATCAAAGAAAAGTGAAGAAACTTAAAGAAATAATATGTTGAATCTGTCGTGTAGATGGATTTCTATCGCATAGTTTGAAGATCGGATTATTGAGCTACTTCTTAGGAGTTATGATATGTTGCTTAGGAATAGATAACAACAAAGTTTTCATGCTCTTTTGCATTGTAAGGATAGTTTTTCCGCAACGTTTTTAAAATAAAAGGAAAAATGATGATTTTATTTATTTTAAAATATCCTTACAATGGCATTCAGGGAAAAAAAAATGTTGCTTATATGATTCCATTAATAGCAAGAGTGGAAATATGAAATTGATTCTTTCATTTGTAGTAATGTCTAAATTTCCCAAATAAGGAAAGATCCTCATCACCCAAGTTTCAATTGGACCGAAACTTGGAATCATGCAAGTTGTATAGCATGATGAATGAGAATTTTTCATCTATGGAAAATTAAGACTTGTTCCTTGTTCACATGTACATGTGAGTCAAGCGAAGGACTAAGGGATCGAGTACACATTCTTGTGCACTGGTCAAGTCCACCACAAAAGATCGATAAGATTATTCGTCATAATTTACTAAAGCTCAGTAAATATTGTTATACTTACAAGCTTTAGTGTAATTCTGAGACATTGGAAAAGGTTCCAATGTATGGCAGAGCGAATAAGAAGAATCAAATTAGGCAGAAGGATAAAAGTTTCTCAAATCTGAAAAGATGGGACAGTACTTTAGTATCATGTCATATGATCATCTTAATGATTAAGAGACCTTATTGCAATTCATCCTCTAAGTGCATTCTGATAGCTAAGAAGAGGAGCTATGAATTGTTGAAGTGGTCAAATCAAGAAGATGATTCATACTTCGTTCCAAAAACAGTTCTTAGAGTTATACTCAAAGATTGTAACTTGAGTGACACATCTTAAAGAAGGTTTTTAACACTAGTCAAATGTAAGAGTAAAAGGTTTTCTACTCTTGTACATTTGAAATTGGTAAGTTGTGATGTTTTGGACAAAACAAAGACCAATTAAGGCCAATTGTGTGAAGTGATTGTCTTGATTAGAATCCACACTATCTCTTGGATGTTTGATAAGGGAGTCTTATATGTCAAGAGGACGGTGGGAGTTTTAAAGGTGTTGAAAGTCTCAAGAACTAATCAAGAATAAAACCTAAAGTTCTTCACTAGCACACGACTTGAGGTTTATAACCTATCGTGTTGACATATTCTGTGCCCATTCCAGTTAAAGATGACTTTGCATATGAGTTCTTAGAGCTCTCAATTGGTTGCATAACAACTTGGAAGCAATGGCATGCCCTTGAGCTGCCAGATGGCAAGAAATTAAGATTGAGTTCAGTCCATATGAGTTTGGATTTGTCATTATCCTTGTCTTGTGACTATGGTTTTGACAATTCACATGGATAAGAACACATACACCATTAAATCTAAGTGTCATAAGGTTTCTCTCCGATTCATGAAAATGATGGTAAGGAAACACTTTCACTAAGTAGATTTTAACTAGATAGCAATTGTGATATTTGCATTCTCAAAGTTTTTAGTGGAGCTTGTGTGGTTAACCGGCACACTAACATGGACTTGTGAGAAGTGGCAAAGGCCTAAACAATTGAGACTATGGTTACAGCATCCCTTTTCATAGTTCTTAAATTTTTTAGACACGCTTATGAGCTATCTAAGATAAGGTGTATGATATTGATAAAGTTTTATCAAATCAATTTAGTGTCTGAAATCTGAACTTTGGTAAGAAAGTCAATAAAGTATTGTTTTCCTAGAGGTCCAGCTGATTTCTGAGTACATGTCAAAGCTAGTGGGAGCATAAGTGTTATGCTAATAATCATCATGTTAGTGGAAGCATGATAATTCTGATAAGTATTGCAAGTTAGCAATGCTAATTATAGAAAACAAAAGTTTCAATTCTTGAGGCTGCAGGGGCTGAAAAACTTGTTTTGCTATAATTAAGGGAGAGGAAATTATACTTCATTTCAATTCTAAAAGCTTAGATTGAGATTTTAATCATTTTAGTCAAGAATATATATGAATTTCATAAGGAAATTCTATATATGGGTTCATTATTTGCGTTCTAAATTCGATTATGATTACGGCGTCCCTTTTCATAATCTGAATTATGAGAACTTGGCAAATAGAAATGGAAATATTATAGCAAAAGACTAGTTTAGTATTTATGTGAGACATCATGAATCGTGTCCTATATGCTTCGGATATAGGATCGATTACATTTGTTATATTCATCATTTCTAAAATTTTCCAGATGTCTAGGGCATTAAGAAGGGAAAAGGTCTAGAACTGGATATGACTAAAACGATTAAGCAATTGTCGAAGACAATCTAAGGTTTACCAAAGATTGGTTGCTCAGGGACAGTTGGAAGTATAGTGTTAATTGTTGGAAGGACCATATTGACATATTCTGAAAAGAGGCAACTCTAGTTTGGAAGTGATAGTCAAAAGGGGAATGTGGAAATGATCCCATTGGTGGAGGTTGTTCAATAAATTTGTGTAAGATTAGGAAACTTAATGCAAGAAGGATGTTTCCAAGGAGTTGATCTCCTTTGGAATGCTCTGTAATGTTTGTTATCAAGTCTTTGTGACTTTGTGCATAATCATTACAAGAGAATCATTGCATATAAGTTTAGAATCTAACAAATTTCGGTAAAATGGCATGAATTTGGAATTCCTGCATTTGCCATAAGAATTCGGGAGTGTGAAATTAGAATCATTGAAAGTTTCGTGAATTGGTTTATTTCACAAAGTAAGGATCATAGACAAACATAGAGTGCATACTTGGTTTATGGCAAAGCTATTGCTTAGAAAAACATAGTGTACATGCTCGGAGCATGGGACAACTATTGTTTTAATTCAAGAATAAAGTTAATAGCTGAAACAGTATGCAATGAATAATGTGTAATCATATGGTGATAAATAAAAGGTGTTTTATTTATGTTCATAGGTTTTGATACAATATTAGATTCAATTATTCTTGTGTTTCGTTTTGCATGTTTTGACTTCCAGAATAAACTAGGTTATTCTTCCGGAATGACTAAGTTATTCAAACTATCCACAGTCCGTCATATGTTGGAAGCAGATATGAATCAACATTATTATGGGTTGGCTTGTAGAGGTCCAAGTTGGTGGACAAAGTTGTGCTACAACACTCATGAGTGCTCATAAGTTCTGAGTATTGGATTCGACCCGCACTCATTGGAATCACTTCATGGATTATATAACGAGTGATCATGAGACGATAATATCTTATATTCTTCAAACCTAGAGATATGAGTTGTTACTATGAGTTGGTTGTATATTGATTGCATGAAAACGCATTCGGTAACTCGATGTTATAAAACATGCCTTTGTGTATGATTCAACAAGTTGTAGAACAAGCCATATGAGTCGAAGTTTATCCATTCCTTTTACCTTCAGGATAAAAGCGATATATGTGGGCCCCTCGATGATTTAATGATGATACATGTGAGTGCTTAGCCAAGCCAGGACTGATTTGATTTATTCAATCAGTCAGTCATCATGAATCGAAAATCGGGAAACAACAATGGACAGAGAGAATGATTTATAATCCATGTCTCCGTCCATATGATATCTAGAATGGAGGAATATATGATCCCTTATCTAATGGACAAGTCATTGACAAAGGTCAGAGATCATCGGCAAGGTCAGAGTTCGAAAGAAGCTTTTGAGAGCTACGATTGCCAGTCGGTTCTTGAAGTCGGACACAATAATAGTTTTAGACTTATCCAAGTGGGAGACTATTGGATTAATGTCTAAGTCCATAACTATAATTGGTAAGACTTGACCCGACCCGGCATGGTCCATTTGGGTTGCATGGCATCATGCATTTGGATAGACTATAATGAGAGAAATAACACTTAAGGTTGGTTAATAAATTATAAGTTCTAATATATTAATAAGATTATTTAATTAGTATTGATCAAGAATTAATCTAGAATTAATTAAGTGATCAAAAGAAGACTAATTAAATATATGGGTTGATTGTGTAAATCATCCATACTTATATAGTGGGCTAATGCTCCATGGATTGTCAAGTTGGGCTAAAACCCATAAGATGCTCCATGGATGCCTCATGGTGTATTTGTACCCATGGATCATGGAAATGAAAGGCCATGACAATTAGGGTTTACATGGTGTAACCCTAACTATATAATGATCTTATTCTTGGAGAAAATCGGCCACTACGTGTGAGAAATAAGGGCTAAACCAATTTTAAGAAGTATTCCATTTTCTCTCAAGTCATTCCATGTGCATTTGGTGTTGTGTGAACCATTTGAGGTGTAACACTTGGGGCACTAGGCACTCAAGCTTCATGAAGACATTCTACATCAAAGAGGTATGTAATTCTAACTTGAGATATCCATATGACTCAATGTTATTTTGCTAGTTAAGATGAATGCCTTGGAAAGATCATATTTGCATGTATAATAGAGAAAACATATATCCAAGGTATTTAGGGTTGCATGTACACTTAGGAGTGTTAGAATGCTCAAAACCCAACACACCCAAGTTTCAGTTAGATAGAAACTTGGAATCATACAACTTGTAGTGTGTAACGAATGAGAACCTTCATCTTTGGTAAATTAAGACTAATTCCTTGTTCACATGTATATGTGAGTCAAGTGAAGGACTAGGGGATCGGTTACACTGGTTTTGCATTGTTTAGGTCCACCTCAAAGAATGATAAGACTATTCATCATGATTTACTAAAGTTTGGTAAATATGGATATGCTTACAAGTTTAAGTATAATTCTGAACTTTGGAAAAGTTTCAATGTATGGCAGAACGAATAAGAAGAATCAAATTAGGCAGAAAGATAAAAGTTTCTCCAATTTGAAAATATGGGAGAGTACTTTCATATCGTGTTTTATGATAATCTTAATGATTATGGAAAACCATATCACAATTGATCCTCTAAGAATATCTTTGTGCATTTGTATGGCTAAGAAGAGTAATCGTGAATTGTTGAAATGGTTAAATCAAGAAGATGAGTCATACTTCGTTCCAAGAACAAATCTTAGAGTCATACTCCAAGATTGTAACTTGAGTGACATAATCTTAAGGAAGGTTTGAAACACTCATCAAATGTAGAGTAAAATGTTTCTTACTTTTGTACATTTGAAATTGGTAAGTTATGATGTTTTGGATAAAACTAAGACCAACTAAGACCAATTGTGTGAAGTGTTTATCTTGATAAGAATCCGCACTAACTCTTAAATATTTGTTTGTCAAGGAATTGTTCATGACAATAGAATCTTATATGTCAGGAGGTCAGTGGGAGTCTTAAAGCTCTTGAAAGTTTTATGTAACAACACGAATTTTCAAAATAATTTTTTTTGATTTTTAAAACATTCATTCATTCATAAAAATTGTCAAACACATTGTATCAATGTTATTATCACAAAACATTTCCCCAGAATCTCCACAAAAACTCCAATGCGTGTGTGTACGAATCATGTCGGCGCCTTCCCGCGCTCATCACTAGTACCTGAAACACATAACACAACAACTGTAAGCATAAATTCTTAGTGAGTTCCCCAAAATACGACATACAACACATACGCCACTCGAGGCTATAGTACGTGTGACATTCCCAAAATCACGGCTAGAAAAGACCGGTTTGTTTATGCTTTGTTTAAAAATCAGAGTTACATTTTAAATGAAAGTGTTGCGGAATTTGTCCCAAAACAAAAATATGATAAAGATTTATCAAAAGCATTTCCATAGAAATGTATTTCATTAAAAGACTCAGGATGTCATGTCCGTACAGATCAAAAGCATAAACAGTACAATATAAGCCTTACTACATTATTTCATATCTACAAGCCTATATCCGTAATCCCTCGTCCAAAACATCACACCTATGCTCATGCGCCACTACCTGTAATACATAAAACTGAGTGGGTCAAGCTTGGGAGCCTGGTGAGCACATAGGGTTTTCAACCCACAATAAATAAGTTTATTAATTTCATCAATCAACAATAACCCGATTACCCGTTCCCGTTATCCTCACTTTACGTCCCTAAACACCTATCATAAGGGACCTAGCCTAAGGATCATCATCGGGACGAACACTACTGCTAAGGGGATTCCTCGGCAATAAATGTCCTAAAGGCAACCATGTGGGGGATGGAGTACACCGGTGAACACATCGTTCACAAACACCTACAGGTTGCGAGCCTGCTAGTGTTCCACTGGACTGTCTAGAAGAGTCCGTGGTCGTCATCCATACTCCGCTAGATGACAGAAACAACAACATCAACATCGAGGCCTCTCATCGTTTTATCACACATCACCTATTACATCTACCCATGTTTTACCCCAACATTTTCGTAGATATAAAATACATATACAGCTTAAATCATTGAAAATGTGTATAACAACGTTCATCCAGCATAGATAGCAAGTAATCAGATAATATGCACAGATAGCACGTAATTTATAAAATACTTCATATCTATGTGTAAGCTGAAAGTAACTATGCACTCACTTGAAAGGTGGTGACTCAGCACTTGGACAACGCTTCGATACTCTCAAAACGATATTCCTTCGATAAAACCTAGTACCAATACCACTAGGGTTTAGTCTAACGATAACCGCGATTAATTAATAGTCTAGCTATTATTATTATTATATAAGCGTTAAACGATACTTATATAACCCATAATAATAGCCTAAGTACTTATTATAAGGTCCTAATAACATTACTATATTAAAACGTAAGCTAAACTAAAGATAGGTTAGGCGTAGCTCACTTACAGCGGGTTTTCTCAAAAACTGGGCTTCGTTGGAGCAGCGTTCCCGAGCCGAAAGGCTCTTTTCTCGGGACTCCGGGAGCCTCGGGGCTTCCTTCGGGTGCTAGGGGGTTTACCTAGGCTTTAGGGGGGTTAGGATAGGCTAGAGAGAGAGTGTAGAGAGAGAAAGAAGTGGGGAAAGGTGTGAGAAATAAGAGAACCCGACACTTCTATTTATAGGGTGAATTCCTGACGGACTCGCCGAGTCGGTTTACTGGCTCGCCGAGTCAGTGCCACGTGTCATCATCTGATGGCTTTCCTTGGGGAGAAAGCCTTGGCCCATATTCAGCCACGTCACCCCTTTTGCAGCAGCACTCTGCCAACTTCTAAACCCCGTAGCTTTCGCATACGAGCTCCGTTTTCGACGTTCTTTTTTTCCACACGTAGGTAAAAACAAGATCTACAACTTTCATTTAGACTCCGTCGGCTAATTCTCGACCGATCTCAAATTTAACAGTAAGAGGTGTTTAGATTGTTAAATGACCGCGAAGAATTCGTAACTCCTTCATACGAACTCCGTTTTCGTCCATCTTTTTATAGTTGAGTTCCTATTAATGAGATCTTCAACTCTCATTTAGGTCGCGTAAGCCAAAAACCGCTCGAACAAAAATTCGAGTTTCGGGTCGTGCACTGCTAAGCCGAATCTTAGAAAAATCATAACTTCCTCATACGAAGTCAGATTTGGGCGTTCTTTTTATCGACGTTCTTACTTTAACATATTCTACAACTTTCGTTTAGATTGCTAAGGCTAAATCTCACTCTATCGTAAATTCACTATTTACGCTTCCCGGTGCCATGCCGGTTTTGCCGTAAAACTTCGACGGGTCATAACTTCTTCGTTATAACTCGGATTTCGGCGTTCCTTATATGCACGGAAACCTTGAGACATATTCTACAACTTTATGTAGAGATATCGGGCTTATCTCACACTTTAATTTTGACGCTTATTTTTATTATTTATTAATTATACACTTATAATTAAATAATAAACACATAAACACACATAATTCACATAATACTCAAATATTTCATCTTTATTACTTCAAAAGAGTTACAAGAGTTGACCTAGACTATTACATTGACAAAAATGCTTAGCCCTGAAACCCGGGCGTTACAATTCTCTCCCCCTTAGGATGATTCCCTCCCGGAATCATGCATCAACAAACAGATGTGGATAGCGACTCATCATGTCATCCTCTGTTTCCCAAGTGAGGTTCGGCCCATTCGAATGTTTCCATCGGACTAGCACTAAGTCGACCATCTTGCGTCGTAACTTCTTAGTCTTACGGTCAACAATTGCCTCAGGCTCTTCAATCGGCCTTTTATTCTCATCCATCCTTAACTATGAGATTGGAATTATGTCAGGAACATATCCCGTGAATTTCCTCAAATAACACACATGGAAAGTGTTATGAATACCATTGAGTTCTTCAGGCAATTCCAGCTTGTAAGCTTGGTTCCCAATCTTCTGAAGAACTTTGAACGGTCCAATAAACCTTGGACTCAACTTTCCTCGTTTCCCAAATCGTATAAGTCCCTTCCACGGTGAGACTTTAAGCAGAACGAAATCCCCAACTTCGAAGGTTATCGGTCGTCTTTTCTTGTCAGCATAGCTCTTCTGACGATCCTGAGCTGCTAACATTCTTTCCCTAATCACCTTCAACTTCTCAGCAGTCTCATGGACTATCTCGGGGCCCATAAACTGCTTCTCTCCGGCTTCAAGCCAACAAGACGGCGTACGGCACTTTTGTCCATACAAGGCTTGGTAAGGTGCCATCTTGATGCTCGAGTGAAAACTATTGTTGTAGGAGAATTCTACCAGAGGTAAGTGCTCGTCCCAATTCCCTTGGAACTCGAGGGTACATGCTCTCAGCATATCTTCCAGTGTCTGAATCGTTCTTTCGCTCTGGCCATCGGTTTGCGGATGGTAAGCAGTACTCAAACATAACTTTGTACCCAACTCCTCTTGTAGACTCCTCCAAAACCTTGACGTGAAACGACTATCACGATCTGATACAATCGTAAGAGGAACACCGTGAAGTCTTACAATTTCCTTCACGTAAGCATTTGCGAGCTTATTCATAGACCACTTCTCGTTGGCTGCTATGAAGTGTGCACTCTTGGTGAAACGATCCACGACTACCCAAATCATGTCGTGACCGTTCTTCGTCCTGGGCAGTTTAGTCACAAAATCCATGGTGATGTCTTCCCATTTACCCATGGGTATAGGTAAAGGTTCTAAACTCCCATACGGTTTCTGATGTTGTGCCTTAACCCTCGCACATGTTACGCACTCGACCACATACTTCGCAACATCGAGCTTCATCGTTGGCCACCAGTAGTAGGGTTTTAGGTCCCTATACATTTTAGTGCTACCGGGATGAATTGAGTACATGGTCTTATGTGCTTCTTCCATCAGAAGATCTCTTATTCCTCTCGTCTTAGGTACCCAGATTCGATTTTGGAATACCTTCAGTCCTCGACTGTTTGTACCGAACACTAACGTTCTTCCCAAACGTTCTTCCTTTCGGTCATTTTTCTCTAAAGCTTCTTCTTGAGCTTTCCTGATACTTTCCACAATCGTCGAGACGACTTCAATTCTTAACGCTCTTGGCCTTTTCCTTTCAAGATTGACTTTCCGACTGAGAGCATCAGCAACAATATTTGCTTTACCTGGGTGCTAAAGTATCTCACAGTCGTAGTCCTTGAGAAGTTCTAGCCAGCGTCGTTGCCTCATGTTCAACTCCTTCTGATTAAAGAGATACTGGAGACTCTTATGATCAGTGAAGAGCTTGCACTTCGTGCCGTAGAGGTAATGCCTCCATATCTTTAAGGCAAAAACTACCGCTGCCAACTCCAGATCATGAGTGGGGTAGTTCTTTTCGTGCTCTTTCAATTGTCGAGATGCGTATGCTATCACCTTTTCTCTTTGGGTCAGAACACAACCCAACCCGACTCCAGAAGCATCACTATAAACCGCGAAATCTTCGACTCCATCGGGTAGAGAAAGTATCGGTGCTTCACATAACTTCTTCTTTAGCTTCTCGAATGCCTCATCGTGTTTCTCACTCCACGTATACGTAGCTCCTTTATGAGTCAAAGCTGTTAATGGAGCAGCTATCGAAGAAAAGCCTTGGATAAATCGTCGATAATATCCGGCTAATCCTAGAAAGCTTCGAATCTCCGTGGGATTTTTTGGACGTTCCCACTTCATTACAGCCTCGATCTTTGCGGGGTCAACCATTATTCCCTCCTGGTTAACAACATGACCTAAGAATTGAACTTCCCGTATCCAAAAGTCGCATTTGGAGAACTTTGCGTAAAGCTTCTCCTTCTTTAATACTTCCAACACTTCTTATAGATGCTTGCCATGCTCCTCCTGGCTTTTCGAGTAGATGAGAATGTCGTCGATGAACACTATCACGGATTTATCGAGGAATGGTTTACAAACCCTATTCATCAAATCCATGAATGCTGCAGGAGCATTGGTTAGCCCAAATGACATAACCAAGAACTCATAATGTCCATATCTAGTTCTGAATGCAGTCTTCTCAATATCCTGCTTTCTCACCTTCAGCTGATGATATCCTGACCTAAGATCGATCTTTGAGAAGTAGCTCGAACCTTGCAGCTGATCGAATAGGTCATCATTCCTCGGCAATGGATACTTGTTCTTCACCGTTGCCTTATTCAGCTCTCGGTAGTCTATACACATTCTCATACTTCCGTCCTTCTTCTTCACGAATAACACCGGAGCTCCCCAGGGTGATGAACTAGGTCGAATAAAACCGTTGTCCAACAGCTCCTGAAGTTGCGTCATGAGCTCCTTCATCTCCGTCGGTGCTAATCGGTAAGGTGCCTTTTCTATTGGTGTTGTTCCTGGTAACAAGTCTATACGAAACTCCACTTGCCTATTAGGTGGTAATCCGGGAAGATCTTCGGGAAAGACTTCCGGATAATCACACACAAGCGGTATATTCTGCACCTCTTTCTTCTCCTTCTTGGCATCGATTACGAATGCCAAGTATGATGCACATCCTTTGGACAAACATTTCCTAGCTTTCATCAGGGAGATGATTCCAGAATTCACTCTGCGTTTGTCCCCATACACCATAAATGATTCCTTTCCGGGTGGGTTTACCTTTACTATCTTCTTTCGGCATTGAATCTCAGCATCGTTGGCGCTAAGCCAATCCATACCCAAAACGATGTCGAAACCGTTTAACTCTATGGGTAATAGCTCTTCGTGGAATTCGTTTCCATTTAGGTCAATGACGATGTTCCTAATATGATTACTAACAGGTACGAATTTGCCACTGGCAACTTCTACAATCAGGGCATTATCTAGTTTTTCTACAGGCAATGCTAATTTCCCACCAAATTTATGCGACACAAAGGAGTAGTTGGCTCCGGAATCAAATAGTATATTTGCAGGCAAACCATTTACAAGAAAGGTACCTGAAGCGACGTCTGCTGCCTCCTTTGCAACCTCGAGCGTCATCTGGAAGGCTCTCGCCTTCGGCTTCGGTGGTATGTTGGGTCTTCCTGCCTCCTTCTTCTTCGGGCAGTCCTTCAAAATGTGCCCTTCTTCATTGCACCCATAACAGGCCTTCTGGTTGAGGGTGCATTCATTGTCGTAGTGCCCAGGCTTTCCACATTTGTAACAAGTGACCCCTCCGTCACACTTCCCAGAGTGCTTCTTCTTGCACTTGTCGCACCACTTCGCTTCTGATCCTCCTCCCCTCAAACCAGACTTCGAGAATCTACTCTTCTTGTTGGACTTCGAGGATCCATCGAACTTCCGTTTCTCACCAACCTCAGCCCTCTCCAGACCTCTTTCCTTTTGTTGGGTCTCCACGTTCTTAGCTGCTCGAACAGCTGATTTCAGAGTGGTTGCCATCTTGACTGTTAGGCCAAAGTCAGCCGGCAGTTTGTTTGCGAATTTCTCAATTTTGGAAAGTTCGGTTGGCACTAAGTATGGAAACAACTTCATCTTTTCCGTAAATGCAGCAGCATAGTCATCGATGCTCATTCTCCCCTTCTTCAAATTTTGGAACTCATTGTTCAGATCAATCAGGTCTATCTCTGAATAGTACTGCGCCTTCAGTTGTTCCAAGAACTCATCCCATGACATTTTCAGAGCTTCTCCCCGTGGCATTGTATCTGCCAATAGCTTCCACCAGCTCAAGACTCCAGTTTTCAATTGTCTCACAGCGAAGACAGTCTTCTGCTTCTCGCTGCAGTCGCAGCTCTCGAACACCATCTCCATCTCGGAGATCCAGTCCATAATCTCAACAGGCTTTGTTCTTCCTGAGAGACTTGGTGGTTTCGCACCCAAGAAATTTTTGTACATCCGGCCATCCTTGTTGTTTCTCCCTTCTGGGCCATCCTTTTGCTCACCTTGAGTCCCTACTTGACTCACTTGGCGGCTATAGTTCCCTTCCTCAGATGGCTCGGGAACCAGCTCCGTTGGTTCAACATGTATGGTAGGTTCGTCCCTATTTTCGTGGAGCATCCGTCTCATTTCTTCCCTTTGTTCAGCTAGCATAGCCTGAATCATGGCTTGAACTCCAGCCATGGTGACTGGCTCAGGTGCAACTTCTTCCACAACAGGTATTTGCTGAACCACTAGGGTTGGTTCCTATCTCCATTTGCGTTCACGTTTTCGCTACGGGTCCTTGCCATCTTGATCTATACACCGAATAAGGTGAATTCAGATCTTTATTTAGGATAGACGTTTAAATCGTCCTTATCACTCCGAAACGTTTATATGTTAGTTCTAATATCGTAGTCGTACGTTTAGAATCCTAAACACATAAGGTTTCCAGATCCGGTCGGCAACAGACCATAGATCCGAACAATTAACAGCATATTATGCACAAAGCATTTAGCACATAAAAGCATTTTAGGCACAATTCCTAAAATAGGCTAGTGCTCACACCTCACAATCATCGCCTAGCATTCTAAGTTTAAGTCTAGAAATCCTACAAATTCCTAGTTCGCTTAAACTAATGCTCTGATACCAACTGTGACATCCCCAAAATCACGGCCAGAAAACACCGGTTTGTTTATGCTTTGTTTAAAAATCAGAGTTACATTTTAAATGGAAGTGTTGCGGAATTTGTCCCAAAACTAAAATATGATAAAGATTTATCAAAAGCATTTCCATAGAAATGTGTTTCATTAAAAGACTCGGGATGTCATGTTCGTACAGATCAAAAGCATAAACAGTACAATATAAGCCTTACTACATTATTTCATATCTACAGGCCTATATCCGTAATCCCTCGTCCAAAACATCACACCTATGCTCATGCGCCACTACCTGTAATACATAAAACTGAGTGGGTCAAGCTTGGGAGCCTGGTGAGCACATAGGGTTTTCAACCCACAATAAATAAGTTTATTAATTTCATCAATCAACAATAACCCGATTACCCGTTCCCGTTATCCTCACTTTACGTCCCTAAACACCTATCATAAGGGACCTAGCCTAAGGATCATCATCGGGACGAACACTACTGCTAAGGGGATTCCTCGGCAATAAATGTCCTAAAGGCAACCATGTGGGGGATGGAGTACACCGGTGAACACATCGTTCACAAACACCTACAGGTTGCGAGCCTGCTAGTGTTCCACTGGACTGTCTAGAAGAGTCCGTGGTCGTCATCCATACTCCGCTAGATGACATAAAGAACAACATCAACATCGAGGCCTCTCATCATTTTATCACGCATCACCTATTACATCTACCCATGTTTTACCCCAACATTTTCGTAGATATAAAATACATATACAGTTTAAATCATTGAAAACATGTATAACAACGTTCATCCAGCATAGATAGCAAGTAATCAGATAATATGCACACATAGCACGTAATTTATAAAATACTTCATATCTATGTGTAAGCTGAAAGTAACTATGCACTCACTTGAAAGGTGGTGACTCAGCACTTGGACAGCGCTTCGATACTCTCAAAACGATATTCCTTCGATAAAACCTAGTACCAATACCACTAGGGTTTAGTCTAACGATAACCGCGATTAATTAATAGTCTAGCTATTATTATTATTATATAAGCGTTAAACGATACTTATATAACCCATAATAATAGCCCAAGTACTTATTATAAGGTCCTAATAACATTACTATATTAAAACGTAAGCTAAACTAAAGATAGGTTAGGCGTAGCTCACTTACAGCGGGTTTTCTCGAAAACCGGGCTTCGCTAGAGCAGCGTTCCCGAGCCGAAAGGCTCTTTTCTCGGGACTCCGGGAGCCTCGGGGCTTCCTTCGGGTGCTAGGGGGTTTACCTAGGCTTTAGGGGGGTTAGGATAGGCTAGAGAGAGAGTGTAGAGAGAAAAAGAAGTGGGGAAAGGTGTGAGAAATGAGAGAACCCGGCACTTCTATTTATAGGGTGAATTCCTGACGGACTCGCCGAGTCGGTTTACTGACTCGCCGAGTCAGTGCCACGTGTCATCATCTGATGGCTTTCCTTGGGGAGAAAGCTTTGGCCCATATTCAGCCACGTCACCCCTTTTGCAGCAGCACTCTGCCAACTTCTAAACCCCGTAACTTTCGCATACGAGCTTCGTTTTCGACGTTCTTTTTTTCCACGCATAGGTAAAAACAAGATCTACAACTTTCATTTAGACTCCGTCGGTTAATTCTTGACCGATCTCAAATTTAACAGTAAGAGGCGTTTAGACTGTTAAATGACCGCGAAGAATTCGTAACTCCTTCATACGAACTCCGTTTTCGTCCATCTTTTTACTGTTGAGTTCCTATTAATGAGATCTTCAACTCTCATTTAGGTCGCATAAGCCAAAAACCGCTCGAACAAAAATTCGAGTTTCGGGTCGTGCACTGCTAAGCCGAATCTTAGAAAAATCATAACTTCCTCATACGAAGTCAGATTTGGGCGTTCTTTTTATCGACGTTCTTAGTTTAACATATTCTACCACTTTCGTTTAGATTGCTAAGGCTAAATCTCACTCTATCGTAAATTCACTATTTACGCTTCCCAGTGTCGTGCCGGTTTTGCCGTAAAACTTCGACGGGTCATAACTTCTTCGTTATAACTCGGATTTCGGCAT
Organism: Lactuca serriola; assembly: GCF_051521515.1. Lineage (NCBI taxonomy): Eukaryota > Viridiplantae > Streptophyta > Magnoliopsida > Asterales > Asteraceae > Lactuca > Lactuca serriola. The sequence goes on along the minus strand of NC_136413.1, from coordinate 99,464,846 downwards.
TCCTTATATGCACGGAAACCTTGAGACATATTCTACAACTTTATGTAGAGATATTGGGCTTATCTCACACATTAATTTTGACGCTTATTTTTATTATTTATTAATTATACACTTATAATTAAATAATAAACACATAAACACACATAATTCACATAATACTCAAATATTTCATCTTTATTACTTCAAAAAGAGTTACAAGAGTTGACCTAGACTATTACATTGACAAAAATGCTTAGCCCTGAAACCCGGGCGTTACAGTACGACCCTCCGGTCGTTGTGTCTCAGCGGGACCCTCCAGTCCCGTAGCTCGTTGGACCCTCCGGTCCGGTCTATATCATCATACAACATACAAATATCACATAGAACATAATCTCATACATAACAAATAAGACCCTCTGGTCATCGCATAGTACCACTCTAGGTAACGTATAGTGAGAAGACTCACCTCGATGTCTCGAAAAACATCTGACTCGGAAGAAGTATGATCTAGCCTCCGCCTAATCACATAAAGTAATACTCCCATAAATACAACTGTACTCAACCCTAAAGTCAACAAGGTCAACGGTCGAACTTGACCCGACTCGGCAAGTGCACAAGGCGACTCCGCGAGTCTACACGTGTCCACTGACTCTCTTAGATTCTCTCTTGGCACATCGAGTACTTCCCTTGACTCGACGAGTTCCACCTGGCATGAATCGCGGGGCCACCCCGACTCAACTCGCCGAGTCTCAAGAACAACTCGGTGAGTTCCAACTTGAACTCAGACCCCTGACTCACCGAGTCATTCCCCCAACTCAGCAAGTCCACTCACTGAGTGATTAACGGGCAACCTTCATACTACTCGTCGAGTCTGTTCTTGGGACTCGGCGAGTTCATGCCATGCATAATCTTTAAACGACTTCTGAGGTCAGATCTGTTCCATACAATCATAGATCTGGCCTCCCCAAGCATGATTATCACGTAAAGTTCGGACCTTGACACACAAATAACATAGACAAGGTCCAAAATGGTGATTTAGCCCCAAAAATGACATTCCAAGCTCATGACTTCCAAAAAGACTCATAAAGCTCCAAGGGATAAAGTCTTTGGACCTCTTTGGGTCCAGATCCAAAACACAAACTCAAGGAGGGACCAAATACACCACTCAATCAATCTCAAAAAGGGTTTGGAAAACCCTAACACTAAGAATCAACACCAAACTGAAGCAGGTGAATAATACCACAATGAAATCTCTATGAGCTCAAAACCACCAAAAATCGCACCTCCTACAGCCTCCTCATACCTCAATTAAATAGGTCTCAAACCCTAGAAATTAGGGTTTCATTAAACAGCATGGACTCGCCGAGTCCACTCATGAACTCGCCGAGTCCAGCTGTGAACTCGCGTACAAATCCGATACCGTACTCGGCGAGTCTAGACGCCAACTCGCCGAGTACCCCCACAAAACCCAAAAATAAAAGAACAAAATATCATACCTGGGAATCCGGGTGTTACATTTTAAGAACTAATCAAGAGTGAACCTATTGTTTATCACTAGCACACGACTTAAGGTTTGTGACCTATCATATTGACATATTCTTGTTTATGTGCCCATTCCAGTTAAAGATGACTATGCATGTGAGTTCTGAGTGCTCAATTGTTTGCATAATAACTTGGAAGCAATGGTAGGCCCTTGAGATGCCAGGTGGCAAAAAATTAAGATTGGACAAGTTCAGTCCATATGAGTTTGCATTTGTCACTAACCTTGTCTTTTGATTATGGTTATGACAAATTCACATGGATAGGAACACATATACCATAAAATCTAAGTGTCATAATGGTTCTCTCCAATGCATGAAAATGATTGTGAGGAAATGCTTTCACTAAGTAGATTTTACGGAGATAGAAATTGTGTTATTTACATTCTCAAATTCAATTATGATTACGGCATCCCTCTTCTTAGTTTGAATTGTGAGAAATGGCAAACGTCTAAACATTTGAAACTTATTGTTGTAAGTTCTAAAATTGTTTAGACATACATGTGAGCTATTTAAGGAAAGGTGTATGAGTTTGAGAAGCCTAGATAAAGTCTTATCGAAGCATCTCGTATCAGAAATCTGAACTTTGGATAGGAAGTCAATAAGTATTCATTTCTAAAAGTCCAGCTGATTTCTGGGTACATGTCAAAGCTAGTGGGAGCATAAGTGTTATGCTGGTAAGTTAATAATTATTATGCTAGTGGGAGAATAATTATTATGGTAAGTGCTTAAAGTTATCAATGTTAATTATAGAAAACAAAAGTTTCAATTTGCAAAGTTTCAGGGTTTGAAAATGTTCTTTTGCTATAATTAAGGGAGAGGAACTCATACTTCATTTCAAAATCTAAAAGCTTAGATTGAGTTTTTAATCAAATTTAGTCAAATATATATATATATATATATATATATATATATATATATATATATATATATATGAATGTTATGTTGGAATGGTTCATATATATATATATATATATATATATATATATATATATATATATATATATATATATATATATATATATATATATATGAATGTTATGTTGGAATGGTTCAACATAAGGAAATTTTATATATGGAAATGTTAATTGCATTCTTAAAATTTGATGATGATTACGACATCCCTCTTCATATTCAAAATTTTTAGAACATGGCAAATAAAATATTATAGCAAAAGACTAATTAAGTATTGTGTCTTTATGTTAGACATTATGAACCGTGTCTCATATGCTTCGGGTATAGGATCGATTACATGTGCTATAATATTCATATGTTTTAAATTTTCCAAATGCCTAGGGCATTAAGAGGGAAAAAGGACTAGAATCGGATATGACTAAAGTGATTAACAACTGTTAGGGACAATCTAAGGTTCGCCAAGGATTGCTCGCTTGTAGTTGGAAGTATAAAAATGGATGGACCATATTGACACACTCTGAGAAGAGGTAACTATTGTTCGGAAGTGATAGTCATATTGGGAACATGTAAATGTTTCCATAAGTGGAAGTTATTCTTTACATCTGTATAAGATTAGAAAACTTAATGCAAGAAGGATGTTCAAAGGAATGTACTTTAAATTTGAGACTTCATTTCCATGGGATTGCTCTCCATTGGAATACTTTGTAATGTTTGTTGCCAAGTCTCTGTGACTTTTGTGCATAGTCATTACGAGATGATCATTGCATATAAGTTTAGAATCTAACAGATTACAATAAATGGCAAGAATTTGATATTCTTACATTTACGGTAAGGATTTGGAATTGTGAAATGAGCATCATTGAAATGTTGTCAATTGATCTATTTCACAAATCAAGGATCATAGATAAACATAGTGTGCATTCTTGGAGAATGGGACAACTATTGTTTTAATTCAAGTATTAAGTTGATTATACAAAACATTATACAGTAAATAATGAGTAATCAATATGGCACTCAAAAGTTTCGGGGCCATATAGGATTAGTATTATTCTTATGTTTCACTTTGCATGTTTTGACTTCCCGAATAACTAGGTTATTCAAACCATCCATAGTCTATCATACTTTGGAAGTGGTATTGAGGCAGAACTTTCATGAATGGGTCTGTAGTTTGTCTAGGTGTTTTAGACATAGCACTAGTTTGTTGCAGTGTTCATCAGTACTCCTGGAATAAGATTTGAGTATTGGATTCAACCCACGCTCATCTGAATCACTTCATGAATTTTATCACGAGTGATTGTGAGACGATAATATCTTATATTCTTGAAACGCAGACATGTGAGTTGTAGTTGCAAGTCGATTGCACATTGACATATGTAAACACTCCAGTAACTTGGTGTTATAAAACATATTGTTGTGTGTAATTTGATTAGTAAGTACAAGAAAGCATTTGAGTCGAAGTTTGTCCGTTCCTTTTACCCCATGTGGTTAAAAGCGATATCTATGGGCCCCTCGATGATTTAATGATGACACCCCTAAGTGTTTGGCTAAGCCTGGACTGGTTTGATTTGCTCAATTAGTCGGTCGTCATAAATCGGAAATCGGGAAACAACAGATGGATAGAGAGAATGATTAAAATCCATTGTCTCAGTTCATATGATATCTAGAATGGAGGAATATATGACCCCTTATCTAACGGAAGCGTCATTGACTAGGCAGAGTTCGACAGCGGCTTTTAAGACCTACGATTGTTAGTCAGGTTATGGAGTCGTACTTGCAATAATAGTTATTAGACTTTTCCAAGTGGGAGACTGTTGGATTAGGTATCTAAGTCCATAACTATAATTGGTATGTACTTGACCCGAGAGTAGCATGGTCCATTAGGGTTACATATCACCAAAACAATTTGATAGGATGGACTTTTGAGAAGAGGTTATTTATGATTTATTAATATATTATAAGTTCTAATATATTAACATGAAATCATATTAATTAATTAGTATTGATCAAGAATTAATATGGAATTAATTTTATGATCAAAAGAGACTAATTAAATGTAAGGGATTGATTTGGTAAATCAATCATTCTTATGGTGTGGGCTTATGGTTATTTAGGATGGTCTAAACCAATATGCTAGTCCATGGATAGTCCATCGAGGTTTTTAACCCATGGATCCTAAGTAAGATGAAAAGTCATTCACATTAGGGTTTACATGGATGTAACCCTAATCCTAGCCACACTATATAAGAAGCCCCTTAGCATCCAAAATGACACACTAGTGATCCTTAGAGTTCCATGAGCCGATTTTGGTTGCAAGAATATTTCTCAAAAGTCATCCTTTGTCTAAAGGTGTGTTGTGATTCAATTTGAGGTGCAACACTTGGGGCACTAAGTTCTTAAAGGCCAAACTCAAGAAGTTCTACAAGCTACAACAAAGAGGTAATTCTATAACTCTCTTTTATGTTGATTATGTCATTTCGATGCTAGTTGTAGGCTTAATGCTTTGGAAACAATATTGCATGTATAATTAGAGAAAATGTAGATCCAAAGCATTTACGGTTGTATGTGCACGATAAGATGTAGTATACTAAAAACCATCATCTAATACCTCCCTCAAATGATGCTCATGATGCTCCTTAGTCTTAGAATAGACCAGGATATCATCAATAAAGACGATCACCGACCGATCCAGTATCGGTCTACACACCCTGTTCATGAGATCCATGAACGTTGTCGGGGCATTGGTGAGCCCCAATGGCATCACCACAAACTCATAGTGCCCGTACGAGTCTTGAAGGTTGTCTCCGGTATATCCTCATCCCTAATCCTCATCTGATGGTACTCTAACCGAAGATCAATCTTGGAAAACCAAGATGTACCCTGCAGCTGATTGAACAAATCGTCTATCCTTGGGAGCGGATAATGGTTTTTCATCATTGGCTTGTTCAGCTCTCGGTAATCAATACACATCCTGTGTGACCCATCCTTCTTTTTCACAAATAGGATCGGTGCTCCCCATGGATAACTACTTGGAAGAATAAACCCTCGGTCCAGTAGTTCCTGAAGCTGAGTAAATAGCTCCTGCAACTCGGACGGAGCTAGGCGGTATGGTGCCTTGGCTATCGGAGCGGCACCCAGCACCAAATCAATATGAAACTCCACTTGCCTCTCCGGAGGTACTCCAAGTAACTCCTTGGGAAAGACATCCCAAAGCTCTTGAACAAATGGTACACTGCCCAAATCCGTCGAGGTCTTAACCCTCGTATCTGAGATATATGCCAAAAATCCCGCACAACCCTGCTGAAAAATTCTCTTAGCCCTCGCAGCTGAACAGAGGTTTGGCCCCTGCCAGGCTCTCTGTCCATGAATGACTAGTTTTCCCCCACTTGGGGTTTAAACCCTCACCAATTGATGCTTTCAATCTATCATGGCACCCAACCTATCCATCCCGATGATCACTTTCAGCCGTCGCAGCGGTATCGAAACTAGATTAACACAAAACCTCTCCCCAAGCACATTCAGGACACAGTCTCGATACACCCTTGAACACTCACGGTACGATCGTCCGCGATCTTAACCTCAAGTAGTGAATCTAAGGTCCCCGGAGCATCACTGAACTTCTTGCTAAACGCAAGAGATACAAACGATCGGGTAGCACCTGAGTCGAATAGAACGTGAGCTGACATACCATTGACCAAAAAGGTCCTTATACATGGCACAAATATACACATAAGCAATGCAAATAAATATGGAGCAGGAAGATAAAATTACGTACCAGCCACAACGTCTGGCGCTGCTCGAGCGTCCTCAATGGTCAACTAAAATGCGCGACTCTTCACCACCGAAGTATCCACCTTAGCTGGGCGACCATCGGTAATCCTCATCGTGGCACGCTATAAACGCTATACTGGTGGCCGAACATGAAAGCGGAGATATCTACCTTTGTGAGTAAGTGCCTTACTTGCGCGAAGGTCAAAGTCGGATATCAAAAGCCATCAGGACTCCTCCAACAACCTGAGATACCGGAATAGAAGTGGGAGCGGATCACAATGGACTTTATCACCAAACTACCCAAGACAGCGGGTGGATTAGATACCATTTGGGTCATCGTTGACAGGTTGACCAAGTCCGCACACTTCCTACCCATCAAAGAAACGGACAAGATGGAGAAACTCAGAAGAACATACATAAAAGAAATAGTACGACTGCATGGCGTCCCTATATCTATTATCTCGGACAGAGATAGTAGATTCACCTCTAGGTTTTGACAATCATTGCAAAAGGCACTAGGGACAAGGTTGGACATGAGTACAGCCTACCATCCGCAGACCGATGGACAAAGTGAGAGGACGATCCAAACCTTAGAAGATATGCTGCGAGCTTGTGTGATCGACTTCGGGAAGTCGTGGGATACACACTTGCTTCTTGTGGAGTTTTCCTACAACAATAGTTATCATACGAGCATCAAGGCAGTTCCATTCGAAGCCCTCTACGGCCGGAAGTGCAGATCCCCTCTGTGTTGGGCTGAGGTGGGTGACACTCAGCTAGCTAAAGGACGAGTTCCTGGCAGCGCCCTCACTGGTCGGAGATCATTCGAGAGACGACCGAGAAGATTGTACAGATACGTGAACGACTAAAAGCCGCTAGGGATCGACAGAAAAGCTACGCCGACAAACGAAGAAAACCCTTGGAATTCCAGGTGGGAGACCGAGTCCTGTTAAAATTCTCGCCCTGGAAGGGCACGATACGCTTTGGGAAGCGTGGAAAGCTGAACCCAAGGTACATAGGGCCTTTTGAGATTCTCGCCAGAATCGGCCCCGTAGCTTATAAACTCAACTTACCCCACGAGCTAAGTAACATACATCCTACCTTCCACGTCTCAAACTTGAAGAAATGTCTGTCTGATGAGACACTCGTGATCCCCCTCGACGAGATCGAGGTCAATGAGAGCCTCAACTTCGTGGAAGAGCCTGCGGATATTATGGATCGGGAAGTAAAGCGAACGAAACAAAACCGCATCCCAATTGTGAAAGTTCGGTGGAACGCCAAGCGAGGACCCGAATTCACTTGGGAGCGTGAAGACCAAATGAAACTCAAATATCCCCATCTCTTCGCTTAGTCGTATTGTAATTCTTATCTGTATGAATTCTAAATTTCGGGACGAAATTTCCCTAACGGGGGGATGATGTGACAACCCCAAATCTATTGCTGTTACAAATCCCATCTTCACTAACGGAATGCGTCGCTATATGTTATTCTCTGTAATATTTGGAGTCATCAATAAACAAATATCTAGTATTTATATGTCTTGATATTATCATAAGTAAATATAACTTGTATGTGTTAACCCCGTTTAACCAAATAGAGTTATATTACTTTTCAAACCACTTCACCCGGGTAAAAAGTTTTAACCCCGTTAAACTTTAGCATCGGGTAGCCGTGTATCGGGTGCAATACCCGAGACATATATAAACAAATGGACACTAAATTTAAGCTCTTTTACCACACATTCACTCTCTCTCAGTACATTCTCTCTCTAGACCCGAAACCGACTCCAAAACTGCGAATTCCGACTTCCAAAACGTAAGGACTTCTTCCCTATCTTGTTCTAAACATACTTCATTGTATTTAGAGGCCAAAAACCATAGGATTTAAATGATTAAAAGGAGTTTACGGCCTAGGAAGCCCCTTAGGCCGTAAACACCCAATACTTGGCCAAATACCCCGTTTTTCCTTCCTTTAAGCCTATATACTAATTAATGGATTTACCTAGGGGAGTTTGGACATTAAAACATAAGAAATTGAGGCATAAAAAGGTGTTTACGGCCCAAGCTTATGCTTAGGCCGTAAACACCCAAAAACCTTGGATTTAAGTCCCAAAAACTCATCTAGGGCATGGGGTAAATTTGCTATGACCTCTAGACATGTTTAAGGCCATTAAAACACATCATTTGGAATCAAAAAGAGGATTTTATGGCCAAGACTAGTCTTGGGTCGTAAACACCTAAGAAATATTCTAAAATGCCCCTAAAACTCCACATAAGGCCTTCATAAATTTATCTAAGATGTAGGAGAGTGTTTTGGACCATTTAACACGCCATTTTGAAGAACAAAATGGATTATACGGCCCAAGCACAAGCCTTGGCCGTAAACTCCCCAAAATGCCACAAAATGAGAGTTTTAACCCTCCCAAATGGTCCTAGACACTTGTTAGAAAAATTAGGGAAGTGATATGAGGCTTAAGCTTGCACCTTGGAGGAATACATGAGTTTATGGACAAGCCTAGGGGGCTTACGGCTGTAAACTCCCAAGGAGTGGCCTTTGGTCCGTAAACTCCAAGGGAGTGAGCTCATGGACTCCCCCGTAAACCTTACTTGGCCTCGTACCACTCCCGGGAACCCCTTCTAGGCCCTAAAACCCCGAAACGATGCTAGAATGCCCAAATACTTTAACGGAAGGCATAAAATGTCTAATTTATTGTAAAATACATATTTCATATGAATCTAGGGTCCTAAAAGGTGCACAAGTCGTTATTTGGCACAAAACGCTTAATCGGCAATTTTACCCGATTTTCCCGATTCACCCGATTTACGCGATTTCAGGTGAGTTCATACCCCTTTAATGAACCTTTCAAATGTTTTATATGTTTTAGGGGGGATACAAGTTGATTATACATGTTTATGGAAAGTTATACATAATGATTTTCCACGTTACGAGAATTAATCACATGTGATTCACTATCCTTAGTTCAAATCACATGTGATTTATCACTATGCCTTATAAACAGATTTATACGTTTTCAAAACTATTTTGGACAAACAAGCAAGATTTTAAATGTTCTTTTGGAAAATACTTTTAATAAATCAATCTTCTTATAAAATGTAACCACACTAATATATTTATATAAGTAAGACTTGGAGGACTTAGGACCGATATCTCGCCTTATTTCCTATTCTTGTTTGATTGTGGGCTTAGGGTAGTAGTTATCTGTCCGAACGTCATTGATTTCTTAGTTATATAACTTGTATATTAGTATGGGACACGAATATTTCTCATTTCACTAGATGCTAAAGTCACTAACATGACAAGAACCATCCACACTAAGTTAACTATAATAGGTATAGTTAATGCTACTACTGCTACCACTCCCAATAGCCACTACTCTCTACACTATAATACTCACCATTACCAGACAATACACTAGTAAGAGAATACACTATGATCCATACTAAAAGATTACTACACTATAACAAAAGAGAAAGCACTAAACAGATGATAACACACTAACCTACTACGAGATACTCTATTCGCTACCCACTAGGCCTGGAGTTTTCCGACAGGAAGACAACACTACATGTATAGATCTATACAGGGCAGACGCTATTACATCCCGACTGTTAATTTCAGTCCGTGCCGTACAGGCCCAGGGACGCCACTACTTCACTATAATGTGCATGACTGGGAAGGTCATGGGATCCTCTATTATCCTCACTATCAGAAATATACAAGGAATACACTATAACCACACTAAATGCTAAACTACATCCCAAAGTAGGTAAGTGTCTATCACTAAAGGAAGCTTGCACCTCTATCACTGATTACAGGCTTAACCTATTCTATCACAATACTATTTGGAGATTTGCTAATATACTTTTACAATAAACTGTTTTCAAAAATGAAGAATGCATACTTTTTCATAGATTTTCACTTACAATGTATTTTCTGGAAAATATAGGATTTTCTAGGTTTTCCACTGCTTATGAATGTAAATTGCACATTTTTCGTACTATTGGTTCTAATGCTTTTTATACAAAAACTCACACTAAACTCTTATGAACTCACCAGCTTTATGCTGATATTCATTTTCAAAATAACTTGTATCCTCAGGTCAAATATAGACAGGTACAGACGCAGCATTTTTGGAGAAGGTGGAGCATACAAGACCCACTTATTTTTGAATTACTTTTGGAGTTTGTTGAACAATATAAAACACACTTGTAATTAAATTCACTATGTAAATGCAATGGTTGTATGTTCCTTGTTTACTATTATACAATTGTGATGATACTGTACATGACGTCCTCCACCCCGAAACGTATTCCGCCGTTATCGGTTTTGGGGTGTGATAGATTGGTATCAGAGCATTGTTTATAGTGAATCAAGTATATCAACCTATAAAAGATATATGAACCATAAACGCTTCAGGACTAAAACACTCTGACCAAGAATATATACTGTTAAGTATCTAAAAGATCTAACTAAGTATATATATATATATATATATATATATATATATACACACATCACTATAAAACACAGAAATCAGTATCACACTAGAACAGAACAAAAGTATTAAGATTGTTGGGCAGCACAATTGAGCTTAGAGACATATAGTCACATTCGAGGTGATGTAGCCTGATCAACTAAATTTTCCTGAGAGTGACTAGCATGTGCCTAAGTTTGACTGTGGTGTTGCAACAAGTCTAAAACTTACCAACACTACCACAATAACGTTACCATAAGGATACTATAGGAGTATTCTGTATCTCTAGATTATACGTATGTGATAACAAAAAGGGTCGTTACTAGTAGGACAATAGTTGCTAAGTGGATACACCACGATTACATGTGACTAGGGCGCTATAGACTTAGAATCTGCAGCCTTTGCTTCATTCCCTGTTCTTGTTTGATTGGGGGTCTGAAGTTAGGGTGGTTTATTTGAAGGACTATCTTGCTTCGATTACATGTAATTGGTATGCACTATGCAAGTATTGGGTCGACTAATAACGATTCATCCTATAAGGATCGTAGAATAGTATGTCTATTAATCTTCTTTTCCCCCTTTCTCGCGTAGATAGCATGGCTGGCTTCCACCTACCCGGCGATCCGTACTACCCGAACCAGGGCAATGGAGGATGGCTTGAAGAAGAGTCGGACGATGATCACCAGATCCCTCTGGACGACCATCGAGCTGAAGGCTTTTCGGATAGCTCCGACTCCGAGCCAGAAGTGAACAACCAACCTCCTGAAGCCCCGAACCCTAACCCCCGTCCGGCATTTCAGGGTCCCACTCCTATGTGGACCATATCCTTGCACCGATGGAGCGAGGAACAGGGGCAGCCCTTGCCTTACAATGGAGACCGAAGCTTTTACAACATAAGCGAAGGAGGATCAGCGGACCGGGTTCTGCCCATCATGATCCGAAGGATTGCCAGGAATGTTGAGCAAAGTCAAGCTGCTATTGGTCGAGTTGTAGAAGTGGATGCCAACTCGAATCTCAACACTATTCGCATCCGCCTACTCGAAGAAGCCATGGACAGGACGAGGAGGACCAACGAGGCTCTACAGCATCAGCTGGCTGCATCCCGAGCCGAAGTCAGGGAACTCCGAGCACGCCAAAGGACTCCTGACCGACACCTTCAAGAAGTTATGCGTCAGCTAGCGGATCTGAGGATTCGCCCAACAAGTAACTGTCGCAAGTAGAAGACGTCTAGTTACCTCAGTCCTTTGTTTAAAGGATTAGCCTTTTCTCTCTATGTTCCATAGGTCTATTATCTGTAAACATTCCTAGCTTGAAAGTACTCTAGTTAAACCTCTAAACTGCCAACATTTTCTCTATGGTATGATGTAAGACCTACTGCTAGGTCAATTTTCATGAACTTGTGTTGCATCATTAATACCAGTATATTGGCAGTTGATTTCTCTATTGCTATAACTCTCATTCTGATCTTGGATTATGTTGATTTAATCCACGAAACACTCTATTCATATTCGCAATAGGCTCTTATTATTGCTATCATTTCTATGATCTTCCAGTGAAGGATGCCTCCACGAAAGCGTCCCAGCAGAGGAAGACCCGCAACTCAAACCCCTCCTCCACCACCTCCTCCTCCTCAGTTCGAGCCGGTGTTGTTCCAAACGGCTGTGACTGCGGCTGTAACAGCCGCCATGGCCCAAATGAACTCGGGTGATGCGAGCGGTGGTAACTCCAGGTTCGGTGAAGTCCATCAAAGGGTGCAGGGATGCACTTATAAGGATTTCATGAACTGTAAACCTACCTTCTTCGACGGTACGGGAGGAATTCTGGCATTGTCCCAATGGTTCGAAAGAACCGAAGCTGTATTTGAGATGTGCTCTTGTCCCGAAGAGAGAAAAATCAAGTTCGCTACTGCCATGGTGGAACGGCCATGTCAGTGCACTCTCCTTGCTCACAGCCAATGCCATGGGCTGGGATACTCTAAAATATCTCATGAGAGGAGAGTACTGCCCTAGGGGCGAAGTTCAGAAACTTGAGGAAGAACTCTGGAACCTCAAGATGAAGGGGACTGACATAACGGCTTATACGGCCAGGTTTTGCGACTTGGCGGCTATGTGTCCCAACATGATCCCCTCTGAAAGCATGAAGATTGAACGATACATCTGGGGTTTAGTGCCCCCGTATCGAGGGAATGTTCTGGCCTCACGCCCTACCACTTTTGACAGCGCCAAGGAATTGGACCAGAGTCTAATCAACCACGAAATCTCCTCCACTCCAGCAACAACAACCACTGCACCACCCGATTCATCTGACAGAAAAAGGAAACGATGGGATAAGAAGAAAGGCAAGAAAACTCAAGCCGCCTCCAAGGGCCAGCAAATTGTGGCGGTCCATGCTGCCACCACCCCAGCCACTCCAGCTGCTCCAGCCCCGCCGAAAGCTTACAGTGGAAACTTGCCCAAGTGTCCCAAGTTCCCTTTTCACCACAACGGCCCCTGTCGTGAATTGCAGTGTTCCAACTGCGGTCGAAAGGGCCATACTGTCCAATTTTGCAAGGCCCCTCCCAAACCTATCATGTAGGTTCCGGGTACGGGAGTGATCCCAACTTGTTATGGCTGCGGGGAAGCAGGTCATTTTAATAAAAACTGTCCGAAGACCACAAATGCTGGAGGAACTGGAACGCTACTCGCTATCGGTCACAATGAAGCGGTGGCTGATCCCACGATAGTCACGGGTACGTTTCTTCTCAACAACTCCTATGCCTGTGTCTTATTTGATAGTGGTGCAGAAAGGAGCTTCGTAAATCAAAACTTTAAACACTTACTCAAACAAACCCCTCAACCACTAAACGAAACATTCGTCGTAGAAATGGCTAATGGGAAAACAGAAAGCTCTAACAAAATCTATATAGGTTGTACTCTCACGTTAGATGATCACCCCTTTTCAATCGATCTTATACCAGTCTCAATCAAAAATTTCGATGTCATTGTTGGTATGGATTGGTTGAGTCTTCATCACGCCGATATCCTATGCTCCGACAAAGCCATTTGCCTGAACCTTCCAAATCGCGAAACCCTATTGATATATGGAGATAAGCCAAGTACGAGCCTTCGTATCATCTCCAGTATCCAGGCTCAGAAATACTTGCGCAAGGAATATCGCGCCTTTCTTGCTCACGTTGTCGACACTAACCAGAAATCGAAAGATCCAAAAGAAATTCCCGTAGTATGCGATTTCCCTGATGTCTTCCCGGAGGATCTTCCAGGCCTACCTCCCAAACGACAGGTTGAATTCAGAATCGACCTAGTCCCAGGAGCTACCCCCGTAGCTAAGTCGCCCTACCGTATAGCGCCCGCTGAAATGCAAGAACTGCCCGGTCAACTCAACGAACTGCTCAGCAAGGGCTTTATAAGACCGAGCTTCTCACCTTGGGGAGCTCCGGTCTTGTTCGTGAAGAAAAAGGATGGATCGTTTCAGATGTGCATCGATTATAGGGAACTCAATAAACTCACGGTCAAAAATCGCTATCCTCTCCCTCGTATCGACGATCTATTCGACCAACTCCAAGGAGCAAGTTACTTCTCCAAGATTGATCTTAGATCCGGGTATCATCAATTACTGGTGCTTGAGGAAGATGTTCCGAAGACAGCCTTCCGAACCCGCTACGGGCATTTTGAGTTCGTAGTGATGCTCTTTGGACTGACTAACGCCCCCATAGTATTCATGGACTTGATGAATAGGGTGTGTCGTCCATATCTAGATCAGTTTGTCATCGTCTTTATTGATGATATACTCGTCTACTCTCGGAGCGAGGAAGAACACGGGGATCATTTGCGACGAGTCCTGGGAACACTACGATCCGAGAAGTTATACGCGAAGTTCTCTAAGTGCGAGTTTTGGATCCAAAGAGTTGAATTCTTAGGGCACGTGGTCAGTGAAGACAGAATCCACGTGGATCCTTCCAAAATTAAAGCTATTGAGAACTGGTCACCACCGAAGACGCCTACAGAAATTCGTCAATTTCTAGGCCTCGCTGGCTACTACCGCAGATTCATCCAAAATTTCTCTCGAATTGCGAAGCCTCTCACTATGTTAACCCAGAAGGGTGTATCATTCGACTGGGAAGAGAAACAAGAGAAGGCGTTTCAGACCCTGAAGCGAGCCCTATGCACTGCACCAGTATTATCCCTTCCCGAAGGGACAGAAGATTTCGTTGTATACTGTGATGCATCCAATCAGGGGCTCGGTTGTGTCTTGATGCAACGAGGCAAGGTTATCGCCTATGCCTCGAGGCAGCTAAAGACCCATGAAGTGAACTATGCTACTCACGACCTCGAGTTAGGAGCGGTCGTCTTCGCACTAAAAATCTGGAGACACTACTTGTATGGGACAAAGAGTGTGGTGTACACTGATCATAAAAGCCTCCAACATATACTGAACCAAAAAGAACTCAACATGAGACAGCGTCGATGGGTCGAGCTACTTAACGATTACGACTGTGAAATTAGATATCATCCGGGGAAAGCCAACGTAGTAGCAGACGCCCTGAGTAGAAAGGAGTATTCTGGTCGAAGAACCAAGTCGTTGACGATGACTATCCATTCGCATCTATCCACACAGATCAAAGAGGCTCAGCTGGAATCCTTAAAGCCCGAGAATGTGACGAGAGAATCCCTGCGCGGAATGGATAAAAATCTGGAGGTTAAGGGTGACGGAGCCTACTACTTCATGGACCGAATCTGGACTCCACGCCATGGAGGTTTCAGAGACTTAGTCATGAAGGAAGCACACAACACTCGTTACTCCGTCCACCCGGGTTCAGATAAGATGTATCTGGATCTCAAAAAGCTATACTGGTGGCCGAACATGAAAGCGGAGATCGCTACCTTTGTGAGTAAGTGCCTTACTTGCGCGAAGGTCAAAGTCGAATATCAAAAGCCATCAGGACTCCTCCAACAACCTGAGATACCGGAATGGAAGTAGGAGCGGATCACAATGGACTTTATCACCAAACTACCCAAGACAGCGGGTGGATTAGATACCATTTGGGTCATCGTTGACAGGTTGACCAAGTCCGCACACTTCCTACCCATCAAAGAAACGGACAAGATGGAGAAACTCAGAAGAACATACATAAAAGAAATAGTACGACTGCATGGCGTCCCTATATCTATTATCTCGGACAGAGATAGTAGATTCACCTCTAGGTTTTGACAATCATTGCAAAAGGCACTAGGGACAAGGTTGGACATGAGTACAGCCTACCATCCGCAGACCGATGGACAAAGTGAGAGGACGATCCAAACCTTAGAAGATATGCTGCGAGCTTGTGTGATCGACTTCGGGAAGTCGTGGGATACACACTTGCTTCTTGTGGAGTTTTCCTACAACAATAGTTATCATACGAGCATCAAGGCAGCTCCATTCGAAGCCCTCTACGGCCGGAAGTGCAGATCCCCTCTGTGTTGGGCTGAGGTGGGTGACACTCAGCTAGCTAAAGGACGAGTTCCTGACAGCGCCCTCACTGGTCCAGAGATCATTCGAGAGACGACCGAGAAGATTGTACAGATACGTGAACGACTAAAAGCCGCTAGGGATCGACAGAAAAGCTACGCCGACAAACGAAGAAAACCCTTGGAATTCCAGGTGGGAGACCGAGTCCTGTTAAAATTCTCGCCCTGGAAGGGCACGATACGCTTTGGGAAGCGTGGAAAGCTGAACCCAAGGTACATAGGGCCTTTTGAGATTCTCGCCAGAATCGGCCCCGTAGCTTATAAACTCAACTTACCCCACGAGCTAAGTAACATACATCCTACCTTCCACGTCTCAAACTTGAAGAAATGTCTGTCTGATGAGAAACTCGTGATCCCCCTCGACGAGATCGAGGTCAATGAGAGCCTCAACTTCGTGGAAGAGCCTGCGGATATTATGGATCGGGAAGTAAAGCGAACGAAACAAAGCCGCATCCCAATTGTGAAAGTTCGGTGGAACGCCAAGCGAGGACCCGAATTCACTTGGGAGCGCGAAGACCAAATGAAACTCAAATATCCCCATCTCTTCGCTTAGTCGTATTGTAATTCTTATCTGTATGAATTCTAAATTTCGGGACGAAATTTCCCTAACGGGGGGATGATGTGACAACCCCAAATCTATTGCCGTTACAAATCCCATCTTCACTAACGGAATGTGTCGCTATATGTTATTCTCTGTAATATATGGAGTCATCAATAAACAAATATCTAGTATTTATATGTCTTGATATTATCATAAGTACATATAACTTGTATGTGTTAACCCCGTTTAACCAAATAGAGTTATATTACTTTTCAAACCACTTCACCCGGGTAAAAAGTTTTAACCCCGTTAAACTTTAGCATCGGGTAGCCGTGTATCGGGTGCAATACCCGAGACATATATAAACAAATGGACACTACATTTAAGCTCTTTTACCACACATTCACTCTCTCTCAGTACTTTCTCTCTCTAGACCTGAAACCGACTCCAAAACTGCGAATTCCGATTTCCAAAACGTAAGGACTTCTTCCCTATCTTGTTCTAAACATACTTCATTGTATTTAGAGGCCAAAAACCATAGGATTTAAATGATTAAAAGGAGTTTACGGCCTAGGAAGCCCCTTAGGCCGTAAACACCCAATACTTGGCCAAATACCCCGTTTTTCCTTCCTTTAAGCCTATATACTAATTAATGGATTTACCTAGGGGAGTTTGGACATTAAAACATAAGAAATTGAGGCATAAAAAGGTGTTTACGGCCCAAGCTTATGCTTAGGCCGTAAACACCCAAAAACCTTGGATTTAAGTCCCAAAAACTCATCTAGGGCATGGGGTAAATTTGCTATGACCTCTAGACATGTTTAAGGCCATTAAAACACATCATTTGGAATCAAAAAGAGGAGTTTATGGCCAAGACTAGTCTTGGGTCGTAAACACCTAAGAAATATTCTAAAATGCCCCTAAAACTCCACATAAGGCCTTCATAAATTTATCTAAGATGTAGGAGAGTGTTTTGGACCATTTAACACGCCATTTTGAAGAACAAAATGGATTTTACGGCCCAAGCACAAGCCTTGGCCGTAAACTCCCCAAAATGCCACAAAATGAGAGTTTTAACCCTCCCAAATGGTCCTAGACACTTGTTAGAAAAATTAGGGAAGTGATATGAGGCTTAAACTTGCACCTTGGAGGAATACATGAGTTTACGGACAAGCCTAGGGGGCTTATGGCTGTAAACTCCCAAGGAGTGGCCTTTGGTCCGTAAACTCCAAGGGAGTGAGCTCATGGACTCCCCCGTAAACCTTACTTGGCCTCGTACCACTCCCGGGAACCCCTTCTAGGCCCTAAAACCCCGAAACGATGCTAGAATGCCCAAATACTTTAACGGAAGGCATAAAATGTCTAATTTATTGTAAAATACATATTTCATATGAATCTAGGGTCCTAAAAGGTGCACAAGTCGTTATTTGGCACAAAACGCTTAATCGGCAATTTTACCCGATTCACCCGATTTACGCGATTTCAGGTGAGTTCATACCCCTTTAATGAACCTTTCAAATGTTTTATATGTTTTAGGGGGGGATACAAGTTGATTATACATGTTTATGGAAAGTTATACAGAATGATTTTCCACGTTACGAGAATTAATCACATGTGATTCACTATCCTTAGTTCAAATCACATGTGATTTATCACTATGCCTTATAAACAGATTTATACGTTTTCAAAACTATTTTGGACAAACAAGCAAGATTTTAAATGTTCTTTTGGAAAATACTTTTAATAAATCAATCTTCTTATAAAATGTAACCACACTAATATATTTATATAAGTAAGACTTGGAGGACTTAGGACCGATATCTCGCCTTATTTCCTATTCTTGTTTGATTGTGGGCTTAGGGTAGTAGTTATCTGTCCGAACGTCGTTGATTTCTTAGTTATATAACTTGTATATTAGTATGGGACACGAATATTTCTCATTTCCCTAGATGCTAAAGTCACTAACATGACAAGAACCATCCACACTAAGTTAACTATAATAGGTATAGTTAATGCTACTACTGCTACCACTCCCAATAGCCACTACTCTCTACACTATAATACTCACCATTACCAGACAATACACTAGTAAGAGAATACACTATGATCCATACTAAAAGATTACTACACTATAACAAAAGAGAAAGCACTAAACAGATGATAACACACTAACCCACTACGAGATACTCTATTCGCTACCCACTACGCCTGGAGTTTTCCGACAGGAAGACGACACTACATGTATAGATCTATACAGGGCAGACGCTATTACATCCCGACTGTTAATTTCAGTCCGTGCCGTACAGGCCCAGGGACGCCACTACTTCACTATAATGTGCATGACTGGGAAGGTCATGGGATCCTCTATTATCCTCACTATCAGAAATATACAAGGAATACACTATAACCACACTAAATGCTAAACTACATCCCAAAGTAGGTAAGTGTCTATCACTAAAGGAAGCTTGCACCTCTATCACTGATTACAGGCTTAACCTATTCTATCACAATACTATTTGGAGATTTGCTAATATACTTTTACAATAAACTGTTTTCAAAAATGAAGAATGCATACTTTTTCATAGATTTTCACTTACAATGTATTTTCTGGAAAATATAGGATTTTCTAGGTTTTCCACTGCTTATGAATGTAAATTGCACATTTTTCGTACTATTGGTTCTAATGCTTTTTATACAAAAACTCACACTAAACTCTTATGAACTCACCAGCTTTATGCTGATATTCATTTTCAAAATAACTTGTATCCTCAGGTCAAATATAGACAGGTACAGACGCAGCATTTTTGGAGAAGGTGGAGCATACAAGACCCACTTATTTTTGAATTACTTTTGGAGTTTGTTGAACAATATAAAACACGCTTGTAATTAAATTCACTATGTAAATGCAATGGTTGTATGTTCCTTGTTTACTATTATACAATTGTGATGATACTGTACATGACGTCCTCCACCCCGAAACGTATTCCGCCGTTATCGGTTTTGGGGTGTGATAGATTGGTATCAGAGCATTGTTTATAGTGAATCAAGTATATCAACCTATAAAAGATATATGAACCATAAACGCTTCGGGACTAAAACACTCTGACCAAGAATATATACTGTTAAGTATCTAAAAGATCTAACTAAGTATATATATATATATATATATATATATATATATATATATATATATATATATACACACATCACTATAAAACACAGAAATCAGTATCACACTAGAACAGAACAAAAGTATTAAGATTGTTGGGCAGCACAATTGAGCTTAGAGACATATAGTCACATTCGAGGTGATGTAGCCTGATCAACTAAATTTTCCTGAGAGTGACTAGCATGTGCCTAAGTTTGACTGTGGTGTTGCAACAAGTCTAAAACTTACCAACACTACCACAATAACGTTACCATAAGGATACCATAGGAGTATTCTGTATCTCTAGATTATACGTATGTGATAACAAAAAGGATCGTTACTAGTAGGACAATAGTTGCTAAGTGGATACACCACGATTACATGTGACTAGGGCGCTATAGACTCAGAATCTGCAGCCTTTGCTTCATTCCCTGTTCTTGTTTGATTGGGGGTCTGAAGTTAGGGTGGTTTATTTGAAGGACTATCTTGCTTCGATTACATGTAATTGGTATGCACTATGCAAGTATTGGGTCGACTAATAACGATTCATCCTATAAGGATCTTAGAATAGTATGTCTATTAATCTTCTTTTCCCCCTTTCTCGCGTAGATAGCATGGCTGGCTTCCACCTACCCGGCGATCCGTACTACCCGAACCAGGGCAATGGAGGATGGCTTGAAGAAGAGTCGGACGATGATCACCAGATCCCTCTGGACGACCATCGAGCTGAAGGCTTTTCGGATAGCTCCGACTCCGAGCCAGAAGTGAACAACCAACCTCCTGAAGCCCCGAACCCTAACCCCCGTCCGGCATTTCAGGGTCCCACTCCTATGTGGACCATATCCTTGCACCGATGGAGCGAGGAACAAGGGCAGCCCTTGCCTTACAATGGAGACCGAAGCTTTTACAACATAAGCGAAGGAGGATCAGCGGACCGGGTTCTGCCCATCATGATCCGAAGGATTGCCAGGAATGTTGAGCAAAGTCAAGCTGCTATTGGTCGAGTTGTTGAAGTGGATGCCAACTCGAATCTCAACACTATTCGCATCCGCCTACTCGAAGAAGCCATGGACAGGACGAGGAGGACCAACGAGGCTCTGCAGCATCAGCTGGCTGCATCCCGAGCCGAAGTCAGGGAACTCCGAGCACGCCAAAGGACTCCTGACCGACACCTTCAAGAAGTTATGCGTCAGCTAGCGGATCTGAGGATTCGCCCAACAAGTAACTGTCGCAAGTAGAAGACGTCTAGTTACCTCAGTCCTTTGTTTAAAGGATTAGCCTTTTCTCTCTATGTTCCATAGGTCTATTATCTGTAAACATTCCTAGCTTGAAAGTACTCTAGTTAAACCTCTAAACTGCCAACATTTTCTCTATGGTATGATGTAAGACCTACTGCTAGGTCAATTTTCATGAACTTGTGTTGCATCATTAATACCAGTATATTGGCAGTTGATTTCTCTATTGCTATAACTCTCATTCTGATCTTGAATTATGTTGATTTAATCCACGAAACACTCTATTCATATTCGCAATAGGCTCTTACTATTGCTATCATTTCTATGATCTTCCAGTGAAGGATGCCTCCACGAAAGCGTCCCAGCAGAGGAAGACCCGCAACTCAAACCCCTCCTCCACCACCTCCTCCTCCTCAGTTCGAGCCGGTGTTGTTCCAAACGGCTGTGACTGCGGCTGTAACAGCCGCCATGGCCCAAATGAACTCGGGTGATGCGAGCGGTGGTAACTCCAGGTTCGGTGAAGTCCATCAAAGGGTGCAGGGATGCACTTATAAGGATTTCATGAACTGTAAACCTACCTTCTTCGACGGTACGGGAGGAATTCTGGCATTGTCCCAATGGTTCGAAAGAACCGAAGCTGTATTTGAGATGTGCTCTTGTCCCGAAGAGAGAAAAATCAAGTTCGCTACTGCCATGGTGGAACGGCCATGTCAGTGCACTCTCCTTGCTCACAGCCAATGCCATGGGCTGGGACACTCTAAAATATCTCATGAGAGGAGAGTACTGCCCTAGGGGCGAAGTTCAGAAACTTGAGGAAGAACTCTGGAACCTCAAGATGAAGGGGACTGACATAACGGCTTATACGGCCAGGTTTTGCGACTTGGCGGCTATGTGTCCCAACATGATCCCCTCTGAAAGCATGAAGATTGAACGATACATCTGGGGTTTAGTGCCCCCGTATCGAGGGAATGTTCTGGCCTCACGCCCTACCACTTTTGACAGCGCCAAGGAATTGGACCAGAGTCTAATCAACCACGAAATCTCCTCCACTCCAGCAACAACAACCACTGCACCACCCGATTCATCTGACAGAAAAAGGAAACGATGGGATAAGAAGAAAGGCAAGAAAACTCAAGCCGCCTCCAAGGGCCAGCAAATTGTGGCGGTCCATGCTGCCACCACCCCAGCCACTCCAGCTGCTCCAGCCCCGCCGAAAGCTTACAGTGGAAACTTGCCCAAGTGTCCCAAGTTCCCTTTTCACCACAACGGCCCCTGCCGTGAATTGCAGTGTTCCAACTGCGGTCGAAAGGGCCATACTGTCCAATTTTGCAAGGCCCCTCCCAAACCTATCATGTAGGTTCCGGGTACGGGAGTGATCCCAACTTGTTATGGCTGCGGGGAAGCAGGTCATTTTAATAAAAACTGTCCGAAGACCACAAATGCTGGAGGAACTGGAACGCTACTCGCTATCGGTCACAATGAAGCGGTGGCTGATCCCACGATAGTCACGGGTACGTTTCTTCTCAACAACTCCTATGCCTGTGTCTTATTTGATAGTGGTGCAGAAAGGAGCTTCGTAAATCAAAACTTTAAACACTTACTCAAACAAACCCCTCAACCACTAAACGAAACATTCGTCGTAGAAATGGCTAATGGGAAAACAGAAAGCTCTAACAAAATCTATATAGGTTGTACTCTCACGTTAGATGATCACCCCTTTTCAATCGATCTTATACCAGTCTCAATCAAAAATTTCGATGTCATTGTTGGTATGGATTGGTTGAGTCTTCATCACGCCGATATCCTATGCTCCGACAAAGCCATTTGCCTGAACCTTCCAAATCGCGAAACCCTATTGATATATGGAGATAAGCCAAGTACGAGCCTTCGTATCATCTCCAGTATCCAGGCTCAGAAATACTTGCGCAAGGAATATCGCGCCTTTCTTGCTCACGTTGTCGACACTAACCAGAAATCGAAAGATCCAAAAGAAATTCCCGTAGTATGCGATTTCCCTGATGTCTTCCCGGAGGATCTTCCAGGCCTACCTCCCAAACGACAGGTTGAATTCAGAATCGACCTAGTCCCAGGAGCTACCCCCGTAGCTAAGTCGCCCTACCATATAGCGCCCGCTGAAATGCAAGAACTGCCCGGTCAACTCAACGAACTGCTCAGCAAGGGCTTTATAAGACCGAGCTTCTCACCTTGGGGAGCTCCGGTCTTGTTCGTGAACAAAAAGGATGGATCGTTTCAGATGTGCATCGATTATAGGGAACTCAATAAACTCACGGTCAAAAATCGCTATCCTCTCCCTCGTATCGACGATCTATTCGACCAACTCCAAGGAGCAAGTTACTTCTCCAAGATTGATCTTAGATCCGGGTATCATCAATTACTGGTGCTTGAGGAAGATGTTCCGAAGACAGCCTTCCGAACCCGCTACGGGCATTTTGAGTTCGTAGTGATGCCCTTTGGACTGACTAACGCCCCCATAGTATTCATGGACTTGATGAATAGGGTGTGTCGTCCATATCTAGATCAGTTTGTCATCGTCTTTATTGATGATATACTCGTCTACTCTCGGAGCGAGGAAGAACACGGGGATCATTTGCGACGAGTCCTGGGAACACTACGATCCGAGAAGTTATACGCGAAGTTCTCTAAGTGCGAGTTTTGGATCCAAAGAGTTGAATTCTTAGGGCACGTGGTCAGTGAAGACAGAATCCACGTGGATCCTTCCAAAATTAAAGCTATTGAGAACTGGTCACCACCGAAGACGCCTACAGAAATTCGTCAATTTCTAGGCCTCGCTGGCTACTACCGCAGATTCATCCAAAATTTCTCTCGAATTGCGAAGCCTCTCACTATGTTAACCCAGAAGGGTGTATCATTCGACTGGGAAGAGAAACAAGAGAAGGCGTTTCAGACCCTGAAGCGAGCCCTATGCACTGCACCAGTATTATCCCTTCCCGAAGGGACAGAAGATTTCGTTGTATATTGTGATGCATCCAATCAGGGGCTCGGTTGTGTCTTGATGCAATGAGGCAAGGTTATCGCCTATGCCTCGAGGCAGCTAAAGACCCATGAAGTGAACTATGCTACTCACGACCTCGAGTTAGGAGCGGTCGTCTTCGCACTAAAAATCTGGAGACACTACTTGTATGGGACAAAGAGTGTGGTGTACACTGATCATAAAAGCCTCCAACATATACTGAACCAAAAAGAACTCAACATGAGACAGCGTCGATGGGTCGAGCTACTTAACGATTACGACTGTGAAATTAGATATCATCCGGGGAAAGCCAACGTAGTAGCAGACGCCCTGAGTAGAAAGGAGTATTCTGGTCGAAGGACCAAGTCGTTGACGATGACTATCCATTCGCATCTATCCACACAGATCAAAGAGGCTCAGCTGGAAGCCTTAAAGCCCAAGAATGTGACGAGAGAATCCCTGCGCGGAATGGATAAAAATCTGGAGGTTAAGGGTGACGGAGCCTACTACTTCATGGACCGAATCTGGACTCCACGCCATGGAGGTTTCAGAGACTTAGTCATGAAGGAAGCACACAACACTCGTTACTCCGTCCACCCGGGTTCAGATAAGATGTATCTGGATCTCAAAAAGCTATACTGGTGGCCGAACATGAAAGCGGAGATCGCTACCTTTGTGAGTAAGTGCCTTACTTGCGCGAAGGTCAAAGTCGAATATCAAAAGCCATCAGGACTCCTCCAACAACCTGAGATACCGGAATGGAAGTAGGAGAGGATCACAATGGACTTTATCACCAAACTACCCAAGACAGCGGGTGGATTAGATACCATTTGGGTCATCGTTGACAGGTTGACCAAGTCCGCACACTTCCTACCCATCAAAGAAACGGACAAGATGGAGAAACTCAGAAGAACATACATAAAAGAAATAGTACGACTGCATGGCGTCCCTATATCTATTATCTCGGACAGAGATAGTAGATTCACCTCTAGGTTTTGACAATCATTGCAAAAGGCACTAGGGACAAGGTTGGACATGAGTACAGCCTACCATCCGCAGACCGATGGACAAAGTGAGAGGACGATCCAAACCTTAGAAGATATGCTGCGAGCTTGTGTGATCGACTTCGGGAAGTCGTGGGATACACACTTGCTTCTTGTGGAGTTTTCCTACAACAATAGTTATCATACGAGCATCAAGGCAGCTCCATTCGAAGCCCTCTACGGCCGGAAGTGCAGATCCCCTCTGTGTTGGGCTGAGGTGGGTGACACTCAGCTAGCTAAAGGACGAGTTCCTGACAGCGCCCTCACTGGTCCGGAGATCATTCGAGAGACGACCGAGAAGATTGTACAGATACGTGAACGACTAAAAGCCGCTAGGGATCGACAGAAAAGCTACGCCGACAAACGAAGAAAACCCTTGAAATTACAGGTGGGAGACCGAGTCCTCTTAAAATTCTCGCCCTGGAAGGGCACGATACGCTTTGGGAAGCGTGGAAAGCTGAACCCAAGGTACATAGGGCCTTTTGAGATTCTCGCCAGAATCGGCCCCGTAGCTTATAAACTCAACTTACCCCACGAGCTAAGTAACATACATCCTACCTTCCACGTCTCAAACTTGAAGAAATGTCTGTCTGATGAGAAACTCGTGATCCCCCTCGACGAGATCGAGGTCAATGAGAGCCTCAACTTCGTGGAAGAGCCTGCGGATATTATGGATCGGGAAGTAAAGCGAACGAAACAAAGCCGCATCCCAATTGTGAAAGTTCGGTGGAACGCCAAGCGAGGACCCGAATTCACTTGGGAGCGCGAAGACCAAATGAAACTCAAATATCCCCATCTCTTCGCTTAGTCGTATTGTAATTCTTATCTGTATGAATTCTAAATTTCGGGACGAAATTTCCCTAACGGGGGGATGATGTGACAACCCCAAATCTATTGCCGTTACAAATCCCATCTTCACTAACGGAATGTGTCGCTATATGTTATTCTCTGTAATATATGGAGTCATCAATAAACAAATATCTAGTATTTATATGTCTTGATATTATCATAAGTACATATAACTTGTATGTGTTAACCCCGTTTAACCAAATAGAGTTATATTACTTTTCAAACCACTTCACCCGGGTAAAAAGTTTTAACCCCGTTAAACTTTAGCATCGGGTAGCCGTGTATCGGGTGCAATACCCGAGACATATATAAACAAATGGACACTACATTTAAGCTCTTTTACCACACATTCACTCTCTCTCAGTACTTTCTCTCTCTAGACCTGAAACCGACTCCAAAACTGCGAATTCCGATTTCCAAAACGTAAGGACTTCTTCCCTATCTTGTTCTAAACATACTTCATTGTATTTAGAGGCCAAAAACCATAGGATTTAAATGATTAAAAGGAGTTTACGGCCTAGGAAGCCCCTTAGGCCGTAAACACCCAATACTTGGCCAAATACCCCGTTTTTCCTTCCTTTAAGCCTATATACTAATTAATGGATTTACCTAGGGGAGTTTGGACATTAAAACATAAGAAATTGAGGCATAAAAAGGTGTTTACGGCCCAAGCTTATGCTTAGGCCGTAAACACCCAAAAACCTTGGATTTAAGTCCCAAAAACTCATCTAGGGCATGGGGTAAATTTGCTATGACCTCTAGACATGTTTAAGGCCATTAAAACACATCATTTGGAATCAAAAAGAGGAGTTTATGGCCAAGACTAGTCTTGGGTCGTAAACACCTAAGAAATATTCTAAAATGCCCCTAAAACTCCACATAAGGCCTTCATAAATTTATCTAAGATGTAGGAGAGTGTTTTGGACCATTTAACACGCCATTTTGAAGAACAAAATGGATTTTACGGCCCAAGCACAAGCCTTGGCCGTAAACTCCCCAAAATGCCACAAAATGAGAGTTTTAACCCTCCCAAATGGTCCTAGACACTTGTTAGAAAAATTAGGGAAGTGATATGAGGCTTAAACTTGCACCTTGGAGGAATACATGAGTTTACGGACAAGCCTAGGGGGCTTATGGCTGTAAACTCCCAAGGAGTGGCCTTTGGTCCGTAAACTCCAAGGGAGTGAGCTCATGGACTCCCCCGTAAACCTTACTTGGCCTCGTACCACTCCCGGGAACCCCTTCTAGGCCCTAAAACCCCGAAACGATGCTAGAATGCCCAAATACTTTAACGGAAGGCATAAAATGTCTAATTTATTGTAAAATACATATTTCATATGAATCTAGGGTCCTAAAAGGTGCACAAGTCGTTATTTGGCACAAAACGCTTAATCGGCAATTTTACCCGATTCACCCGATTTACGCGATTTCAGGTGAGTTCATACCCCTTTAATGAACCTTTCAAATGTTTTATATGTTTTAGGGGGGGATACAAGTTGATTATACATGTTTATGGAAAGTTATACAGAATGATTTTCCACGTTACGAGAATTAATCACATGTGATTCACTATCCTTAGTTCAAATCACATGTGATTTATCACTATGCCTTATAAACAGATTTATACGTTTTCAAAACTATTTTGGACAAACAAGCAAGATTTTAAATGTTCTTTTGGAAAATACTTTTAATAAATCAATCTTCTTATAAAATGTAACCACACTAATATATTTATATAAGTAAGACTTGGAGGACTTAGGACCGATATCTCGCCTTATTTCCTATTCTTGTTTGATTGTGGGCTTAGGGTAGTAGTTATCTGTCCGAACGTCGTTGATTTCTTAGTTATATAACTTGTATATTAGTATGGGACACGAATATTTCTCATTTCCCTAGATGCTAAAGTCACTAACATGACAAGAACCATCCACACTAAGTTAACTATAATAGGTATAGTTAATGCTACTACTGCTACCACTCCCAATAGCCACTACTCTCTACACTATAATACTCACCATTACCAGACAATACACTAGTAAGAGAATACACTATGATCCATACTAAAAGATTACTACACTATAACAAAAGAGAAAGCACTAAACAGATGATAACACACTAACCCACTACGAGATACTCTATTCGCTACCCACTACGCCTGGAGTTTTCCGACAGGAAGACGACACTACATGTATAGATCTATACAGGGCAGACGCTATTACATCCCGACTGTTAATTTCAGTCCGTGCCGTACAGGCCCAGGGACGCCACTACTTCACTATAATGTGCATGACTGGGAAGGTCATGGGATCCTCTATTATCCTCACTATCAGAAATATACAAGGAATACACTATAACCACACTAAATGCTAAACTACATCCCAAAGTAGGTAAGTGTCTATCACTAAAGGAAGCTTGCACCTCTATCACTGATTACAGGCTTAACCTATTCTATCACAATACTATTTGGAGATTTGCTAATATACTTTTACAATAAACTGTTTTCAAAAATGAAGAATGCATACTTTTTCATAGATTTTCACTTACAATGTATTTTCTGGAAAATATAGGATTTTCTAGGTTTTCCACTGCTTATGAATGTAAATTGCACATTTTTCGTACTATTGGTTCTAATGCTTTTTATACAAAAACTCACACTAAACTCTTATGAACTCACCAGCTTTATGCTGATATTCATTTTCAAAATAACTTGTATCCTCAGGTCAAATATAGACAGGTACAGACGCAGCATTTTTGGAGAAGGTGGAGCATACAAGACCCACTTATTTTTGAATTACTTTTGGAGTTTGTTGAACAATATAAAACACGCTTGTAATTAAATTCACTATGTAAATGCAATGGTTGTATGTTCCTTGTTTACTATTATACAATTGTGATGATACTGTACATGACGTCCTCCACCCCGAAACGTATTCCGCCGTTATCGGTTTTGGGGTGTGATAGATTGGTATCAGAGCATTGTTTATAGTGAATCAAGTATATCAACCTATAAAAGATATATGAACCATAAACGCTTCGGGACTAAAACACTCTGACCAAGAATATATACTGTTAAGTATCTAAAAGATCTAACTAAGTATATATATATATATATATATATATATATATATATATATATATATATATATATATATACACATATCACTATAAAACACAGAAATCAGTATCACACTAGAACAGAACAAAAGTATTAAGATTGTTGGGCAGCACAATTGAGCTTAGAGACATATAGTCACATTCGAGGTGATGTAGCCTGATCAACTAAATTTTCCTGAGAGTGACTAGCATGTGCCTAAGTTTGACTGTGGTGTTGCAACAAGTCTAAAACTTACCAACACTACCACAATAACGTTACCATAAGGATACCATAGGAGTATTCTGTATCTCTAGATTATACGTATGTGATAACAAAAAGGATCGTTACTAGTAGGACAATAGTTGCTAAGTGGATACACCACGATTACATGTGACTAGGGCGCTATAGACTCAGAATCTGCAGCCTTTGCTTCATTCCCTGTTCTTGTTTGATTGGGGGTCTGAAGTTAGGGTGGTTTATTTGAAGGACTATCTTGCTTCGATTACATGTAATTGGTATGCACTATGCAAGTATTGGGTCGACTAATAACGATTCATCCTATAAGGATCTTAGAATAGTATGTCTATTAATC
Source organism: Lactuca serriola (assembly GCF_051521515.1). NCBI lineage: Eukaryota > Viridiplantae > Streptophyta > Magnoliopsida > Asterales > Asteraceae > Lactuca > Lactuca serriola. Next base: position 99,435,153 of record NC_136413.1, on the reverse strand, counting down.
TTCTTTTCCCCCTTTCTCGCGTAGATAGCATGGCTGGCTTCCACCTACCCGGCGATCCGTACTACCCGAACCAGGGCAATGGAGGATGGCTTGAAGAAGAGTCGGACGATGATCACCAGATCCCTCTGGACGACCATCGAGCTGAAGGCTTTTCGGATAGCTCCGACTCCGAGCCAGAAGTGAACAACCAACCTCCTGAAGCCCCGAACCCTAACCCCCGTCCGGCATTTCAGGGTCCCACTCCTATGTGGACCATATCCTTGCACCGATGGAGCGAGGAACAGGGGCAGCCCTTGCCTTACAATGGAGACCGAAGCTTTTACAACATAAGCGAAGGAGGATCAGCGGACCGGGTTCTGCCCATCATGATCCGAAGGATTGCCAGGAATGTTGAGCAAAGTCAAGCTGCTATTGGTCGAGTTGTTGAAGTGGATGCCAACTCGAATCTCAACACTATTCGCATCCGCCTACTCGAAGAAGCCATGGACAGGACGAGGAGGACCAACGAGGCTCTGCAGCATCAGCTGGCTGCATCCCGAGCCGAAGTCAGGGAACTCCGAGCACGCCAAAGGACTCCTGACCGACACCTTCAAGAAGTTATGCGTCAGCTAGCGGATCTGAGGATTCGCCCAACAAGTAACTGTCGCAAGTAGAAGACGTCTAGTTACCTCAGTCCTTTGTTTAAAGGATTAGCCTTTTCTCTCTATGTTCCATAGGTCTATTATCTGTAAACATTCCTAGCTTGAAAGTACTCTAGTTAAACCTCTAAACTGCCAACATTTTCTCTATGGTATGATGTAAGACCTACTGCTAGGTCAATTTTCATGAACTTGTGTTGCATCATTAATACCAGTATATTGGCAGTTGATTTCTCTATTGCTATAACTCTCATTCTGATCTTGGATTATGTTGATTTAATCCACGAAACACTCTATTCATATTCGCAATAGGCTCTTACTATTGCTATCATTTCTATGATCTTCCAGTGAAGGATGCCTCCACGAAAGCGTCCCAGCAGAGGAAGACCCGCAACTCAAACCCCTCCTCCACCACCTCCTCCTCCTCAGTTCGAGCCGGTGTTGTTCCAAACGGCTGTGACTGCGGCTGTAACAGCCGCCATGGCCCAAATGAACTCGGGTGATGCGAGCGGTGGTAACTCCAGGTTCGGTGAAGTCCATCAAAGGGTGCAGGGATGCACTTATAAGGATTTCATGAACTGTAAACCTACCTTCTTCGACGGTACGGGAGGAATTCTGGCATTGTCCCAATGGTTCGAAAGAACCGAAGCTGTATTTGAGATGTGCTCTTGTCCCGAAGAGAGAAAAATCAAGTTCGCTACTGCCATGGTGGAACGGCCATGTCAGTGCACTCTCCTTGCTCACAGCCAATGCCATGGGCTGGGACACTCTAAAATATCTCATGAGAGGAGAGTACTGCCCTAGGGGCGAAGTTCAGAAACTTGAGGAAGAACTCTGGAACCTCAAGATGAAGGGGACTGACATAACGGCTTATACGGCCAGGTTTTGCGACTTGGCGGCTATGTGTCCCAACATGATCCCCTCTGAAAGCATGAAGATTGAACGATACATCTGGGGTTTAGTGCCCCCGTATCGAGGGAATGTTCTGGCCTCACGCCCTACCACTTTTGACAGCGCCAAGGAATTGGACCAGAGTCTAATCAACCACGAAATCTCCTCCACTCCAGCAACAACAACCACTGCACCACCCGATTCATCTGACAGAAAAAGGAAACGATGGGATAAGAAGAAAGGCAAGAAAACTCAAGCCGCCTCCAAGGGCCAGCAAATTGTGGCGGTCCATGCTGCCACCACCCCAGCCACTCCAGCTGCTCCAGCCCCGCCGAAAGCTTACAGTGGAAACTTGCCCAAGTGTCCCAAGTTCCCTTTTCACCACAACGGCCCCTGCCGTGAATTGCAGTGTTCCAACTGCGGTCGAAAGGGCCATACTGTCCAATTTTGCAAGGCCCCTCCCAAACCTATCATGTAGGTTCCGGGTACGGGAGTGATCCCAACTTGTTATGGCTGCGGGGAAGCAGGTCATTTTAATAAAAACTGTCCGAAGACCACAAATGCTGGAGGAACTGGAACGCTACTCGCTATCGGTCACAATGAAGCGGTGGCTGATCCCACGATAGTCACGGGTACGTTTCTTCTCAACAACTCCTATGCCTGTGTCTTATTTGATAGTGGTGCAGAAAGGAGCTTCGTAAATCAAAACTTTAAACACTTACTCAAACAAACCCCTCAACCACTAAACGAAACATTCGTCGTAGAAATGGCTAATGGGAAAACAGAAAGCTCTAACAAAATCTATATAGGTTGTACTCTCACGTTAGATGATCACCCCTTTTCAATCGATCTTATACCAGTCTCAATCAAAAATTTCGATGTCATTGTTGGTATGGATTGGTTGAGTCTTCATCACGCCGATATCCTATGCTCCGACAAAGCCATTTGCCTGAACCTTCCAAATCGCGAAACCCTATTGATATATGGAGATAAGCCAAGTACGAGCCTTCGTATCATCTCCAGTATCCAGGCTCAGAAATACTTGCGCAAGGAATATCGCGCCTTTCTTGCTCACGTTGTCGACACTAACCAGAAATCGAAAGATCCAAAAGAAATTCCCGTAGTATGCGATTTCCCTGATGTCTTCCCGGAGGATCTTCCAGGCCTACCTCCCAAACGACAGGTTGAATTCAGAATCGACCTAGTCCCAGGAGCTACCCCCGTAGCTAAGTCGCCCTACCGTATAGCGCCCGCTGAAATGCAAGAACTGCCCGGTCAACTCAACGAACTGCTCAGCAAGGGCTTTATAAGACCGAGCTTCTCACCTTGGGGAGCTCCGGTCTTGTTCGTGAAGAAAAAGGATGGATCGTTTCAGATGTGCATCGATTATAGGGAACTCAATAAACTCACGGTCAAAAATCGCTATCCTCTCCCTCGTATCGACGATCTATTCGACCAACTCCAAGGAGCAAGTTACTTCTCCAAGATTGATCTTAGATCCGGGTATCATCAATTACTGGTGCTTGAGGAAGATGTTCCGAAGACAGCCTTCCGAACCCGCTACGGGCATTTTGAGTTCGTAGTGATGCCCTTTGGACTGACTAACGCCCCCATAGTATTCATGGACTTGATGAATAGGGTGTGTCGTCCATATCTAGATCAGTTTGTCATCGTCTTTATTGATGATATACTCGTCTACTCTCGGAGCGAGGAAGAACACGGGGATCATTTACGACGAGTCCTGGGAACACTACGATCCGAGAAGTTATACGCGAAGTTCTCTAAGTGCGAGTTTTGGATCCAAAGAGTTGAATTCTTAGGGCACGTGGTCAGTGAAGACAGAATCCACGTGGATCCTTCCAAAATTAAAGCTATTGAGAACTGGTCACCACCGAAGACGCCTACAGAAATTCGTCAATTTCTAGGCCTCGCTGGCTACTACCGCAGATTCATCCAAAATTTCTCTCGAATTGCGAAGCCTCTCACTATGTTAACCCAGAAGGGTGTATCATTCGACTGGGAAGAGAAACAAGAGAAGGCGTTTCAGACCCTGAAGCGAGCCCTATGCACTGCACCAGTATTATCCCTTCCCGAAGGGACAGAAGATTTCGTTGTATACTGTGATGCATCCAATCAGGGGCTCGGTTGTGTCTTGATGCAACGAGGCAAGGTTATCGCCTATGCCTCGAGGCAGCTAAAGACCCATGAAGTGAACTATGCTACTCACGACCTCGAGTTAGGAGCGGTCGTCTTCGCACTAAAAATCTGGAGACACTACTTGTATGGGACAAAGAGTGTGGTGTACACTGATCATAAAAGCCTCCAACATATACTGAACCAAAAAGAACTCAACATGAGACAGCGTCGATGGGTCGAGCTACTTAACGATTACGACTGTGAAATTAGATATCATCCGGGGAAAGCCAACGTAGTAGCAGACGCCCTGAGTAGAAAGGAGTATTCTGGTCGAAGGACCAAGTCGTTGACGATGACTATCCATTCGCATCTATCCACACAGATCAAAGAGGCTCAGCTGGAAGCCTTAAAGCCCAAGAATGTGATGAGAGAATCCCTGCGCGGAATGGATAAAAATCTGGAGGTTAAGGGTGACGGAGCCTACTACTTCATGGACCGAATCTGGACTCCACGCCATGGAGGTTTCAGAGACTTAGTCATGAAGGAAGCACACAACACTCGTTACTCCGTCCACCCGGGTTCAGATAAGATGTATCTGGATCTCAAAAAGCTATACTGGTGGCCGAACATGAAAGCGGAGATCGCTACCTTTGTGAGTAAGTGCCTTACTTGCGCGAAGGTCAAAGTCGAATATCAAAAGCCATCAGGACTCCTCCAACAACCTGAGATACCGGAATGGAAGTAGGAGCGGATCACAATGGACTTTATCACCAAACTACCCAAGACAGCGGGTGGATTAGATACCATTTGGGTCATCGTTGACAGGTTGACCAAGTCCGCACACTTCCTACCCATCAAAGAAACGGACAAGATGGAGAAACTCAGAAGAACATACATAAAAGAAATAGTACGACTGCATGGCGTCCCTATATCTATTATCTCGGACAGAGATAGTAGATTCACCTCTAGGTTTTGACAATCATTGCAAAAGGCACTAGGGACAAGGTTGGACATGAGTACAGCCTACCATCCGCAGACCGATGGACAAAGTGAGAGGACGATCCAAACCTTAGAAGATATGCTGCGAGCTTGTGTGATCGACTTCGGGAAGTCGTGGGATACACACTTGCTTCTTGTGGAGTTTTCCTACAACAATAGTTATCATACGAGCATCAAGGCAGCTCCATTCGAAGCCCTCTACGGCCGGAAGTGCAGATCCCCTCTGTGTTGGGCTGAGTTGGGTGACACTCAGCTAGCTAAAGGACGAGTTCCTGACAGCGCCCTCACTGGTCCGGAGATCATTCGAGAGACGACCGAGAAGATTGTACAGATACGTGAACGACTAAAAGCCGCTAGGGATCGACAGAAAAGCTACGCCGACAAACGAAGAAAACCCTTGGAATTCCAGGTGGGAGACCGAGTCCTGTTAAAATTCTCGCCCTGGAAGGGCACGATACGCTTTGGGAAGCGTGGAAAGCTGAACCCAAGGTACATAGGGCCTTTTGAGATTCTCGCCAGAATCGGCCCCGTAGCTTATAAACTCAACTTACCCCACGAGCTAAGTAACATACATCCTACCTTCCACGTCTCAAACTTGAAGAAATGTCTGTCTGATGAGAAACTCGTGATCCCCCTTGACGAGATCGAGGTCAATGAGAGCCTCAACTTCGTGGAAGAGCCTGCGGATATTATGGATCGGGAAGTAAAGCGAACGAAACAAAGCCGCATCCCAATTGTGAAAGTTCGGTGGAACGCCAAGCGAGGACCCGAATTCACTTGGGAGCGCGAAGACCAAATGAAACTCAAATATCCCCATCTCTTCGCTTAGTCGTATTGTAATTCTTATCTGTATGAATTCTAAATTTCGGGACGAAATTTCCCTAACGGGGGGATGATGTGACAACCCCAAATCTATTGTCGTTACAAATCCCATCTTCACTAACGGAATGCGTCGCTATATGTTATTCTCTGTAATATTTGGAGTCATCAATAAAAAAATATCTAGTATTTATATGTCTTGATATTATCATAAGTAAATATAACTTGTATGTGTTAACCCCGTTTAACCAAATAGAGTTATATTACTTTTCAAACCACTTCACCCGGGTAAAAAGTTTTTAACCCCGTTAAACTTTAGCATCGGGTAGCCGTGTATCAGGTGCAATACCTGAGACATATATAAACAAATGGACACTACATTTAAGCTCTTTTACCACACATTCACTCTCTCTCACTACTTTCTCTCTCTAGACCCGAACCCGACTCCAAAACAGCGAATTCCGACTTCCAAAACGTAAGGACTTCTTCCCTATCTTGTTCTAAACATACTTCATTGTATTTAGAGGCCAAAAACCATAGGATTTAAATGATTAAAAGGAGTTTACGGCCTAGGAAGCCCCTTAGGCCGTAAACACCCAATAATTGGCCAAATACCCCGTTTTTCCTTCCTTTAAACCTATATACTAATTAAGGGATTTACCTAGGGGAGTTTGGACATTAAAACATAAGAAATTGAGGAATAAAAAGGAGTTTATGGCCCAAGCTTATGCTTAGGCCGTAAACACCCAAAAACCTTGGATTTAAGTCCCAAAAGCTCATCTAGGGCATGGGGTAAATTTGCTATGACCTCTAGACATGTTTAAGGCCATTAAAACACATCATTTGGAATCAAAAAGACGATTTTACGGCCAAGACTAGTCTTGGGCCATAAACACCTAAGAAATATTCTAAAATGCCCCTAAAACTCCACATAAGGCCTTCATAAATTTATCTAAGATGCAGGAGAGTGTTTTGGACCATTTAACATGCCATTTTGAAGAACAAAATGGAGTTTACGGCCCAAGCACAAGCCTTGGCCGTAAACTCCCCAAAATGCCACAAAATGAGAGTTTTAACCCTCCCAAATGGTCCTAGACACTTGTTAGAAAAATTAGGGAAGTGATATGAGGCTTAAACTTGCACCTTGGAGGAATACATGAGTTTACGGACAAGCCTAGGGGGCTTACGGCCGTAAACTCCCAAGGAGTGGCCTTTGGGCCGTAAACTCCAAGGGAGTGAGCTCATGCACTCCCCCGTAAACCTTACTTGGCCTCGTACCACTCCCGGGAACCCCTTCTAGGCCCTAAAACCCCGAAACGATGCTATAATGCCCAAATACTTTAATGGAAGGCATAAAATGTCTAGTTTATTGTGAAATACATATTTCATATGAATCTAGGGTCCTAAAAGGTGCACAAGTCGTTATTTGGCACAAAACGCTTAATCGACAATTTTACCCGATTCACCCGATTTACGCGATTTCAAGTGAGTTCATACCCCTTTAATGAACCTTTCAAATGTTTTATATGTTTTAGGGGGGGATACAAGTTGATTATACATGTTTATGGAAAGTTATACAGAATGATTTTCCACGTTACGAGAATTAATCACATGTGATTCGTTATCCTTAGTTCAAATCACATGTGATTTATCACTATGCCTTATAAACAGATTTATACGTTTTCAAAACTATTTTGGACAAACAAGCAAGATTTTAAATGTTCTTTTGGAAAATACTCTTAATAAATCAATCTTGTTATAAAATGTAACCACACTAATATATTTATATAAGTAAGACTTGGAGGACTTAGGACCGATATCTCGCCTTATTTCCTGTTCTTGTTTGATTGTGGGCTTAGGGTAGTAGTTATCCGTCCGACAGTCGTTGATTTCTTAGTTATATAACTTGTATATTAGTATGGGACACGAATATTTCTCATTTCACTAGATGCTAAAGTCACTAACATGACAAGAACCATCCACACTAAGTTAACTATAATAGGTATAGTTAATGCTACTACTGCTACCACTCCCAATAGCCACTACTCTCTACACTATAATACTCACTATTACCAGACAATATACTAGTAAGAGAATACACTATGATCCATACTAAAAGATTACTACACTATAACAAAAGAGAAAGCACTAAACAGATGATAACACACTAACCCACTACGAGATACTCTATTCGCTACCCACTACGCCCGGAGTTTTCCGACAGGAAGACGACACTACATGTATAGATCTATACGGGGCAGACGCTATTACATCCCGACTGTTAATTTCAGTCCGCGCCGTACAGGCCCAGGGATGCCACTACTTCACTATACTGTGCATGACTGGGAAGGTCATGGGATCCTCTATTACCCTCACTATCAGAAATATACTAGGAATACACTATAACCACACTAAAATGCTACACTAAATGCTAAACTACATCCCAAAGTAGGTAAGTATCTATCACTAAAGGAAGCTTGCACCTCTATCACTGATTACAGGCTTAACATATTCTATCACAATACTATTTGGAGATTTGCTAATATACTTTTACAATAAACTGTTTTCAAAAATGAAGAATGCATACTTTTTCATAGATTTTCACTTACAATGTATTTTCTGGAAAATATAGGATTTTCTAGGTTTTCCACTGCTTATGAATGTAAATTGCACATTTTTCGTACTATTGGTTCTAATGCTTTTTATACAAAAACTCACACTAAACTCTTATGAACTCACCAGCTTTATGCTGATATTCGTTTTCAAAATAACTTGTATCCTCAGGTCAAAGATAGACAGGTACAGACGCAACATTTTTGGAGAAGGTGGAGCATACAAGACCCATCTCTTATTTTTGAATTACTTTTGGTGTTTGTTGAACAATATAAAACACGCTTGTAATTAAATTCACTATGTAAATGCAATGGTTGTATGTTCCTTGTTTGCTATTATACAATTGTGATGATACTGTACATGACGTCCTCCACCCCGAAACGTATTCCGCCGTTATCGGTTTTCGGGTGTGACAGTAAAGCTCACGAATCCACAGATATCATTCCTCAACATGGCATGATACCTCGTCTTCCTCATCTCCTCATTTGTAGCATACTACATCAATAGTGCTCGTTCTGAAAACTTGGCGGTGATCTTCGCTGCAGTTTCGGTGGTCTGCTGCAGCTCCTTAAACTCCTTCACTAGCCGTTGCACCTCAAATTGTGGTGCAAACTCCAAATCAAAACATCTGACAAACTCTACCAATGTCATCTCATCCACACCGGCTGCTCCCACCTGGCTAGTCACCTCTCCCCACCAATCTCGGGCTCGATCCCTCAGCATACAAGAAGCAAAACCCACCTTTGCTGAATTAGTGCAAGAACTCATGTGCTAGGCATTCTCTATGTCCACCACCCAGCTTTGGCTAATTATGGGGTCCTTGACCCCGAAGAACTCCGGCGCCCCGCATGCCTTGAACTCCCAGAACGAGGGAGTTCGGGCCCCAACCTAGCCCGCAACAATCACAGCTCTGATTCCCCTTAGCCTCTCCTCCATAATCTCCATCATCCCTTCCTTGACTGTCCAAAAAATCACTGGGGTAGCATCAAGGATGCCCCTCGTAACCTCGGATGCAATGAGCTCGCGCAGCCTCTCGTCAATGGGCTCAGTAGTGTCGCCCGACCCAGATCTGGATCCCCCTACTCCAAATCATGTCACCACCTTACTAAACTACAATCTCATAAAGCTTAATGATCAGGATATTCGAAAAGGGGATCCTCCCACACCAGTTCTCCTTAGAGCGACCAGATCTAATATTGGTTCGGGTACAGGTCATGTGCTTTTAGTAGTACGGGCCCAATTCTAACACCCATTTATTTATTAGTTAAATAAATAAATTAACGAACAAATGGTAGCCCTAAAATAAATAATTATATATCAAAGTGTGGTCTCGACGAGCTAATTGTCACAGTTTTAGAAGTCAGGGGTTAAAAGTGTGACTCCCGGACTCAGTTTGTGAATATTTATGAAGACAAGGACTTTGTGATAGTTATCGGGTTTAATTTGAAGAATAATTCCAAAGCCAGGGTAGAAAAAGTAAAATTTGGACTTCAATTGTAAAGGATTCAGGAGGCAGGGTTCAAATGGTAAATTTTGGATCATAGTTGAAAAGAATTATATAGAGAGGGACTAGAATTGCCATTATGGGGTGAAGTTTCAAAGTTACGGGATATATAACCCCATTTAAACCCTAACCCTACTCAATGATCTACAGCCGCCATTTCTCCCCCGATATGCCTCCCATCGCCAGCCACCACCCTATCCCCCTTGTTTCTCCGTCCACCGAGCCTCCATGGTGTCTTTCTGTCGCTGCTGAAGATGGAGACCATCGTGCGATGCCATTGTTCAGTCACTAGCGAAGGGAAGCGGGTTGCAGCCGCCATCTCCGGCCGTTAAAGCCCGATGCCGCTGCTCCTTCGCCATCGAGATACCACAACGTTGTTCCAACTTCCGACATCGCGTAGCTGGCGTCCTCATTGGAGACCATCTCGTCGTCGGACACCATTTTGTGGTGACTGGTGCTCTTTCCCGGTCATTGGCGCCACTGCTGTGAATGCGAATATCGCTCCTGCCGCCTTTCTCCATTGTTACATCGCAAGTACCACCACCTGCCGCTAGTTCTTCTACTTCTGTCGTCGCCGCCATGTGCCATCTGGTGGCAGTGAGTTGTGTGGGTGTGTGATTGTGCTTCAAGTGCGTATTAGGTGTGTGTGGTTGTGTTTCTATTTGTATTATGTGTGTTTGGGTGTTTGGTTAGCCGAGATTCACAGAAAAGCAACTGCGACCACCGTGAGGTGGTGGCTGCCACCATGTATGTGTGTTTACGTTAGTTAGGGTGTGTGTGAATTTTGGTATTTTCTTGTAAATTGTAAAAGAAAATGGAATAATGAGAAAGAAACCCTAACCACCACCGTGAGGTGGTGGCCGCCGCCACCGGCCGCCTTGTCGGGTGGCAGTGTGCTTAGTTGTGTTAGCATTCCAAGTTTAGGATGTTTGGACAAGGGACTAAACCCTAATGGGCCCTGAAACCCTAATGGGCCCAATGAGGCTTAATGGACATAAAAGCCCAAACATGTGATCAATGGGCTTAAGGAAACCCTAATGGGTCTAATGGAACCTAATTGACCCAAAGAGACCTTAATAGGCCCAATAAAGCTCTAAATGACCTAAAAGCCCAACAAATTAATAAATGGGCTAGTATTTAGGTTGGAAACCCTAATGCCATCAAAACCCTAAATTTTGGGGAATTTAATGGGAACACACAGAAATTATTAATAACGTTGAATAATAAATAATAATCATTGGCAAGACTAATCTAAGCGATAGTGGACTTAATGGATGAAGTCCTTAGAGGATTAGGTCCTTAATGGGTTAAGTAGGAAACTTCACCCTAATTATCATTTTATGTGTAACCCTAATTTCACTTGGATTTATTATTGGACCTTTCATTTTGGCCTTGATGATTGGGTTATTAATGGGCCATCCAAGATCAAGCAAATGGACTAGAATAATTAATGGGCTTTGTGGTAAGGCCCATATGAGGAATTGGGCCCAATTTGGAAAATTAGGCCATAGATGGGCCATAGTTTGGGCCTTTATGATTATGTGATATTGGGCCAGGAGAATGTTGAATGTTGGACTGGACTAAATGGTTGGGCCTTATGGTAACACCTTGTAAGGGTTTGGGCCCAATTTAGAAAATTGGGTCATATGATGGGCTTTGACTCATAGTTGACTTTTGGTCCTATGGATTGGGCCTTGGGCTTGAATAAAGCCAAGCATGGGATATATAGTAATGACCCCAAGTACATACTTATGGTTATGTAGTGGAACTCAATTATTAATTGGGTGTTATTTTGGTGTTGACAGTTCGGGAATCTGTTATCCAGCAGCTGGGGTTGAGTCTGCGGGACTTCAGCAGTGTGGGATTGTGTCTACGGAACTTCAGCAGTGTGAGGTAAGTTACCTTCCAGTAGCGGTGGGTCTACGGCCACAATGTCGGCCCACCAGTAGGAGTTGTATGTTAGATGATTGTCATTGTGATATCATCTAGGTTTGCTACTACCTGATATGTTATATGTTGGCATGATATGTTATATGTGATAGTAGTAGAGTTCGGTTGTTAGGACCGAAGGGTAGGTCAGACACCCCAGATATGTCTGACAGTATGTGATGATATGTTTATATGCTGGCATGATATGTTATATGTGATAGTGGTAGTAGGAGGGGAATAGTCCCCAAGTTCGGTTGTTAGGACCGAAGGGTAGTTCGGACACCCCAGATATGTCTGATAGTATGTTTATGTTATGATATATGTGATAGTAGCAGTAGGGGGTGGAATAGTCCCCGAGGGTCGGTTGCTAGGACCGACGGGTAGGTCAGCACCCCAGAATGGCTTGACACGGTTAGGTCAGCACCCTAGAATGGCTTGACACGGGTAGGTCGGCTCCCCAGAATGGTCATACCGGGTAGGTCGGGCACCCCAGAATTGCTCGACAGTATGTATGCTTTGTGATTGTATGGTATGAGGTATGATGGGGGAACTCACTAAGCTTCGTGCTTACGGTTTTCAGTTTTGGTTTCAGGTACTTTGTGTCTAAAGGAAAGGAGTCGGCTTGATCGCAGCGCATCACACTATGTTTTCCGCACATGAGATCTTTGGGGATTATACTCTAATATGGTTTTATGATAATATGTTTTGATTACTGACACTTTGGTTTGACACAAGATATTATTATGAATGTTTTTATACTGAGGGTTTTATGTAATAACTTATTTAAAAATGAAATTTTTGGCCTTGAATTTTGGGATGTTACAAGTTGGTATCAGAGCCTTGGTTTGAGGGATTCGGACACACTCTCGGGTGTGTCTGAACTCAAACTAAGGACTTGGTATGAAAATTTTCAAAAATAAAATCATTTTATAAAAGAAGTTTGAAAAGAGAAAAGAACTTTGAAAAGAACAAGGTGTGTGATGCGTGCAATCAGCCGAGCTCAAGTAAGTCTTCCCCAAGATATCCATACATGTTATGAGATGTTATGACATGATATGATTATGAGAACTACATGGTAGATTAGGGGTAAGGATCTAGAGAGGATGCCTTATATGCCTATTGTATGTGCTTGTAGACTTGCATGTTAGTACTGATCAGTCAGTAATAGGATAACCTGTTTAGGTTATGCCTGATTGTATGAGCCTTTGAATTGCATGTACAGATTCCTGATTAGAGGATAGAATGATTTGATTGGAATATGATGGTTAGATTTTCCATTGTCTGAATGTTGCTTGCTTTGTGCTTTATGGGACTTTTGGTAATGTGAGTTAGCTATTAAGTGAATATGCTAAGTCACATTTGGCACAGGCTGGATAATCTCCGAGTGATAGATTTGACCCTATTGTGCAGCTCTCGTTTGAGTCTGACCGTTATAGGGATGAGTCTGTTACTTGAAGAATTATCTGATCTCTGTTGCATGTGGCTATATTCATGAGGTAGCTAGTTGACATTACTAGGAATCTTTCAGCAACTAAGGACTGGGTGAGTTCGGGAACCTAGGGAAGCCTAGGATATATTTCAATGAGTTAGTAGTGAGGCTCAGTTAGACTTGGGTGTACCAGTTGAGGAAGTGACTTGGAGGATCCGGGAGGATTGCTGAGGAAAGTATGGATAGGTGTGGAAAGTAGTATTGGTCCCGTACTACTAAAAGCACGGGATTCATACTCGAATCGGTGAGAGTCTTGGAGAATATGAAAAGTTTTAGGGAAGAGTTTGTGACCCAGTTTCGGGACAGAGGATGTTCCAATTGCTGCAGCTTAGCCATTGACAAGTGAGTTAGTGGGCATGGCAGGGCGTCAGACCTTGATGGATATGATTTCCATGAAGTTGCAGATGTGAGATCGATTTGGAGCACCTTGAAAAGAGTGGTTCGTGCTGGGTGCGTATAGTAAGGGTCCCGGGAAGAGACCCATGATTTCTGATCATCAGGTGAAAGGCCAACAGGGCCGGAGTCAGTGCAGCACGTATAGGACAGTGCACAAGGGAGTTTGTTGCTCCGAGGGTTTAGGCTACTATAGGGTAGCAGGGTTTGTCATGTCAGCAGAAAGTGATTGGTATTCCTCCAGATGTTGCGGGTATGTCATCTTCTATTGCTATTATATGGATGTTGGGGATACGTATCGCGTTGGAGTTATGAGTGAGTTTGGATACGTTAGATCGCGGGTCGGTTTCCTGCTAGTGTTTCGGGTTATCAAGGATCATATATTGACCTGTTGGATTAGTGTCTAAGTCCATAACTATTTTGGTATGTACTTGACCCGATGGTGCATGGTCCTTTTGGGTTGCCTTCACCAAAGCAACTTGATAGGATGAATTATGGAGAGAAAGGATTAAATATGATTTATTAATATATTATGGGAATAATATATTAAAGGAGAAATCATATTGTTTAATTAATATTAGTCAAGAATTAATAAGAATTAAGTTTGTGACTAAAAGAGATTAACTAAACTTAAGGGACTGGAACTGTAATTATAAGATAATTGCAATTGGGCCATGGATTGCCTTATATTATAAGGTTGGACGAATTCTATGGGGAAACCCATTATAAATCATCCAAGGCCTTTAAGGAAAGGAGTCCATGGGTTGCTTAGGGCTTAAGCATCCAAATTAGGGTTTCCTTGTTAGATAACCCTAATAGCCTCACTATATATAGAACCCTTATGCCCCAAAAACGTGGTGAACAAGATCCTTAGGGTTTCCACACGTTTTGGGCAGCCTCATTCTCTTCTCTTCTTCGTCCTCTTGCTCTTGGTGTTTGTGAACCATTAGAGGAGTGACATTTGTGACTCTAAGTTTTCTAAAGTCATTACAAGAAGGATTTGAGATTGTTATTGCTACATAAAAATCAAGGTATGATCTAAACCCTAATTTATATGTTATCTTGTTTATCATATGCTAGATCTAGGGTTTATAGTCTTGGATAAATTGCATGTACAATAGAGAAACCTAGATCCAAGCATTAGGGTTTGTATGAGCATGTAGGATGTTCTTATAGCCAAAACCCATTAGTGGTATCAGAGCCTAGATTGGTTTCTATTGTATTGATGCATTGTGTTGCTGAAAATCATTTTTTGGCCTTCTGTTCGACTTAACTCGGCGAGTCACTACCTGGACTCGGCGAGTCAGTCCTACTCGGCGAGTACCAAAGTGTGATTCGGCGAGTCGGAGCGTCAGACAGAGGAAATCTCGGATTTTGTTGCTGTTTTGCTTAAGGATTATTACCATATTCATTTTAAACCTATAGAATACGAATTTTATTGTTTCTTAATGAATATCCTTGCCAAAACACAAGATAATTACCAATTAATTAGATAATAACTTCCATATATGATTAAAGTTGATTATTTGTATTAATTGGGTAAATACAGATAATGACAAAATTAATTTGTTAATTTATATTATTTGTTATTTGATCCTTGAGTTATGAAAAGTTTCAGTTTTCCCCTTTAGGTTTTATAGTTTAAATTTGATCTCAAAAGTTTAGTTTTGAAATTTAAATAGTTGAAACCCTAATGTTTTGAAAAAGGTTTCAAAACTTGCCCTCAAGTTTTGGAATTTAAATTTTGATTAAAAGTTTAATTTTGACGTATATTTAAATTCTAGACCTAAATGTTTTGAAATGTTTCAAAACTTGCCCTCAAGTTTTGGAATTTAAAAGTTGATTAAAAGGTTTAATTTAGGAATGTTAAATTCTAAAACCCTAGATATGTTTTGAAAAGATTCAAATCACACCCTTATGGTTTTATTAATTAATTAAGGTGTATAATTAAAAGAGGTTTAATAAATCCATAAAGTTTTGGTTTACAATTTAATTGAATTAAAAGTATAATTGTTAAATTTGACCTCCTAGTATTTTAAAAGTGTAAAATACACCCTATACTATATATAATATTAAAAGTCTAACATTATATATATATATATATATATGTATGACTAACAGTCAGGCTTACCATTAGTAGGCCTCATTCACGAAGCTGGTCTATAAGGGGTGTTTAAGGAAATTGCCTATAAAATGGCGATTAAATGGGTATCCACTCTTACCCACCGCACTCTTGACTAGTGGAGGGTCATTAGCCGAACGGGTAGGATAGGACAAAACCTTCCATTATAAGTATAATGAAGTACAAAAGTAACTAAATGTTTTTCAAATTCCCAATCTTAGTTACTTAGGCAAAAGTGAATTGATGCAATTCCATGAAATTACACTTTGTGCCCTTGCGAAGACGTTAATGGAGCGTGTGTGGTTTACCGGCACACTAAATGGTACTAAGCAAAGGTAGCAAAGGGTGACTCAATGTTTGTCATAGTTTGGTCGAGCGTGTTTGGTTTACCGACACATCGAATAGGTGACTGTAACATGTGAGGGCACCATGTAAGTTTGCATGGTTATTCACACCTGCTTTGTGATCCTCGGCATCCCAGTCACAAACTAGAGGGGCATATCGAGATTTAAACATGCCATTGAAATGTTCAATGAATCTCAAAGGATCTAGGAGTTTTCATAGATTTAAAACTTAAATTTCTTTTTCGTTTTTCATGGTGGAAATTAGTGAATCGTCATTCACTTACCTTCAAATATTCTGCAACTAGATTACAGCATCCCTTTTCTAGGTTGTAGCGTATTGTGTTGGGTCCTAGCCTTAGTATCTCATTTGGGTGATTTACTAAGGACTCAATCAATCAACTAACTTGAATTCATTTCTCCCGTTTTGTAGATGTTAAAGTATGACAACTATGGTCTTCCCAAATCCCGTGGAACAAGCATTCCACGTGAAGATGATATTCCACGATTCGATCGAGAAACAAGAGATCATGTTTCACTTCCTCCACCTCCTCTAATTATTCTCCCTAACCCACAAGTTCGAAGGCTTGAAAGGTTCAAGCTCACTCAAGCCCTTTTGGCAAGTAAACATAAAGAAGGAAAATCGGTGTGTGCACACGTCCTAGGGATGAAGTCACACATTGATAAGTTAAGAATGTTGGGATCCATTGTCTGTGAGGAGATGGCTGTTGACTAGGTTCTTCAGTCACTTCCTAACTCGTATAGTGAGTTCGTAAGAGAGTACTATATGATGAACCACGATGTGACCCTTATAGATCTCACTTATATGCTTATTGCTGCTGAATCAGCAATGGTTTGGTGCAATGGAAAAGAAAAGTTGATTGGTGAGTCTGCCTTTCAGACCTCTATGGATATAGGCAATGGCAACGACAAACATGCCATGATCGAAGAGTTTAATCATAAGAGAAAGCCAATATCTGAAGTAGCTCCATGTGATGTTCCAAAAGAGTCTATTTGCTTTTATTGCCAAGAGAAGGGGCATTGGAGACAAAGCTGCCCTATTTACCTAAGAGATCTAAGAGATGGGAGAGTCAAAACGTATGGCACTGCTTTAGGTAAAATCCATTGACTAACTCTTTTAAGCTCCTATTCTAGATTCTTAATACATAATGTGATAAGATTACAATTGATGTTTTGTAGGATCAAAGAAAAGAGAGGAAGCTTAAGGGAAGAAGTGAGCAGAATCTAACCGAGAAGGAATGGATTTCGATCGCATTACTTGAAGATTAGATTCTCGAGCTGCTACTTAGAGTTAGAATTAAATTGCTAAGAAAGATGTATTAGCATAGTTTTTCAATGAATTGCATTGTAAGGACAAATTTTTCCGCAATAAAATAAATTTTAATTTTATATTATTTATTTATCCTTGCAATGGCGTATATGAAAAATTGATGTTTGAATGTTTCTAATATTAGCAATTCTGGATTTGATTCTTAATTATGTTGTTTCAATTGGACAGAAATTTGGAATCATGCAACTTGGTTACACGATAAATGAGAAATTTCATATTTGGAAATTAGACTATTAATTCATTGACAAAGTGTCAAGTGAACGACTAGGAGATCGACTACACAAAGTTGTGTGTTGATCAAGTCCACCATAAGAGTAACAAAGATATTTTTCATGATTTACTAAAGGTTTAGTAAATATGATTATACTTATAAGATTAAGTGTAATTCTGAATTGATTGAAAAAGTTTAAATCAATAGCAGAACGAAGAAGAAGAATCAAGTAGGCAGAAAGATAAAAGTTTCTCCATTCTAACAAGAAGGGAGAGTACCTTTTATGCTTTATGATAGGTCTTAATGATTAAGAACCATATCTCAATTGATCCTCTAAGTGAGTCTTAGTACAATTATATGTCTAAGAAGAGGAATCAAGAATTGAAGAAATGGTTAAATCAAGAAGTCAATCATACTTCGTTCCAAAACAAGTCTTAGAGTTAAGATTGTGACATTGAGTGATAAGTATTAAGAAGGTTTATAACATTCATCAAATGTGGAAAGTTTTGATGTCTTGGATAAGACAAAGACCAACTAGGACCAATTTATGAAGTGTTTTGATAAAAACTACACTAACTCTTGAATATTTGTTTGTCAAGAAAGGTTTATTGGCAAAAGAATCTTATATGTCAAGGAGTCAGTGGGAGTCTTAATGGTCTTGAAAGGTTTTAAGAACAAATCAAAATAAACCTTATCGATCATCACTAGCACACGAGTTGATCGTGTTGACATTATATTGTTTCTGTGCCATTCCAATCGAGTTAATTATGCATGTGAGCCTTATGAGTTCTCATTTGAATGCATAAAAGGCAAGAACCTTGATCAATGAAAAGTACATTGATAGGAAAAGGTGAGCTGCTTAACTACTTGGAAGACATGGTGGGCAGTCGTGCTACCATAAGGCAAGAAATCAAGATTAAGAAAGTTCGGTCCATATGAGTTTGAATTTGTCGTAAACTTTGGTTTTGACAAATTCACATGGATAGGAACATATACACCATAAAAATCTAAGTGTCATAAGATTCCCTCCTTCATGAAAGTGACTGTGAGGAAATGCTTTCACTAAGAAAGATTTTAAGAAGATAGTGATTGTGAAATTGAATTCTCGAATTCGATTATGGTTATAGTATCCCTTTCCATAATTCGAATTGTGAGATTTGGCAATTAGTCTGAATTGTTTAGACATACATATAAGCAATCTAAAGGAAAGGTGTATAAGCTTAGATAAAGGATTATCAAAGCATTAGGTATTAGAAACATGAACTTAAGAAATTCAATAAGTATTGTTTTTCTAGAAGGTAAGCTGGTTTCTGAATACATGTCAAAACTAGTGGGAGCATAAGTGTTATGTTTTATAATAATAATCATGATAGTGGGAGCATAAATGTTTTGATTGTATGATTATTATGGAAAGTATTGCAAGTTAGCATTATTAATTATAGAAAACAATAGTCATACTTTGCAAAGTTGCAGCAGTTGAAAAGTTGTTTTGCTATAATTAAGGGAGAGAATATTATGCTTCATTTCAAATCTAAAGGCTTAGGTTGTGGAATGTTAATAATTTAGTCAAGGAAACATAGTGTGTTCACAATTTACGATTATGATTATGGCATTCCTCTTCATAGTTCGAATTTTGAGAACGTAGCACATAAAATATTATGATTGATAAAGTATCAAATCTTTATGTAAGACATTATGCATCGTGTCCCATACGCTTCGGGTATAGGATCGTTTGCAAATGCTATAATCTTTGACCATTCTAAAATTTTCCAAATGGCTAGCGCATTTAGAGGGAAAAAGGACAAGAATCGGTTTTGACTAAGATAATTAAACAACTATCAAAGGACAATCCAAAGTTCGCCAAGGATTGGTCACTTGTGAGTAGTTGGAAGCATGATATTTGATGGACCATATCGACATTATTATGAATAGATAAGATTCTATTGAGAATGAGTTGTTATATGGCAAATATGGAAAGGTTTCCATATTGGGAGTTAGATATTAAAGTCTACGTCTAGATTAGAAATTTTATGCAAAAGGATGTTCAAAGGAATGTACTTTGAGTGAGAGACATCATATCTAAGGAATTGTCTTGTAACAATCTCCAATAGAGGACTTTGTAATTTCATTGGCAATAGTCATAGTGACTTTTGTGCTATGACATTGCGAAAGGATCATTGCATAAAATGTTAGAATCTAGCATATTCTATAAGTGGCAAGAATTTGATATTCTTTAATTCACTTATGAAAAAGGATCTGGAGTTGTGAAATAAGTATAATTGGAAATGTGTTCATTTGATCTATTTCACAAAGTAAGAACAATAGGTATACATTGTGTGCATGCTAAGATTATGGGACAAGTGTTGTAATAATTCAAGTAAAAAGTTGATTACCCGAAACAACAAATAATGAGTAATCGATATGGTGATAAATAAAAGGTGTTTTATTTATGCTCAAAGGTTTGAGGCCATATGGGATTAGTATTATTCTTGTGTTTCACTTTGCATGTTTTGACTTCCTGAATGATTTAATTGGTTAAGAACAGTCACATTATTCGAACGGGCCACAGTCGTTCATATGTTAGAAGTAGGTATGAATGAAGACTGTCGTGAATTGATGTGTGGATTGTCTAAAGAGTATTTGACATAAGCAAATGTTTGCTGCAACATTCATGAGTGCTTATGAATGTGATTTGAGCATTGGATTAAACTCACGCTCACTTGGATCACTCCATGAATTGTATCACAAGTGATTGGTGAGACGATAACATGTTATATTCTTGAAACCGAGATGTGTGAGTTGTATCTTGCAAATCGGTTGCACATTGATAATATGTAAACACATCAGTAACTTGGTGTCATAAAACATATTGTTGTGTGTGATTCTGTGAGTGAGTGCAAGCGAGCATTGAATCAAAGTTTATCCGTTCCTTTTATCCAAAGTAGGATAATAGCGATATCTTTGGGCCCCTCGATGATTTAGTGATGACAAACGTAAATGCTCGGCCGGGCTAGGGCTAATTTGATTTGTTCAATTAGTCAGTCGTCATAAATCGGAAGTCAAGAAATGGTACAGAGAGAATGATTAAGAAATCATGTCTTACGATATCTAGAATGGAGGAATATATGATCCCTTATCTAAAGGATACGCGTATCTGAAAGGATCAGAGTTGACAACGGCTTTGGAAAGCTACGATTGCAGATCAGGATCTGAAGTCATATGCAGAATAGTTATTAGACTTATCTAAGTGGGAGACTGTTGGATTAGTGTCTAAGTCCATAACTATTTTGGTATGTACTTGACCCAATGGTGCATGGTCCTTTTGGGTTGCCACCCTATCCCCATTGTTTCTCCGTCCACCGAGCCTCCATTGTGTCTTTTTGTCGCTGCTGAAGACGGAGACCATCGTGCGATGTTGTTGTTCAGTCAGTAGCGAAGGGAAGCGGGTTACAGCCGTCATCTCCGGCCTTTAGAGCCCGCTGCCGCCGCTCCTTTGCCATCGAGATACGACGATGATGTTTCACCTTCTGACATAGCGCAGCCGGCGTCCTCGTTGGAGACCATCTCGTTGCCGGACACCATATTGTGGCGACTGGCGCTCTTTCCCAGTCATTGGCGTCACTAATGTGAATGCGAATATCACTCCTGCCGCCTTTCTCCACTGTTACATCGCAGGTACCACCACCTGCCGCTAGTTCTTCTACTTCTATCGTCGCCGCCATGTTCCATCTGATGTCTGTGAGTTGTGTGGGTGTGTAATTGTGCTTCAAGTGCGTGTTGTGTGTGTGTGTGTGTTTGTGTTTCCATTTGTATTATGTGTGTTTGGGTGTTTTGGTGTTTTGGTTAGCCGAGATTCACAGAAAAGCCACTGCCACCACCGTGAGGTGGTGGCTGCCACCATGTATGTGCGTTTACGTTAGTTAGGGTGTGTGTGAATTTTGGTACTTCATGCTAAATTGTAAAAGAAAATGGAATAATGTGAAAGAAACCCTAACCACCACCGTGAGGTGGTGGCTGCCACCACCGGCCGCCGTGTCGGGTGGCGATGTGCTTAGTTGTGTTGGGATTGCTAGTTTGGGATGTTTGGACAAGGGACTAAAACCCTAATGGGCCTTGAAACCCTAATGGGCCCAATGAGGCTTAATGGACATAAAAGCCCAAACATGTGATCAATGGGCTTAAGGAAACCCTAATGGGTCTAATGGACCCTAATTGACCCAAAGAGACCTTAATAGGCCCAATAAAGCTCTAAATGACCTAAAAGCCCAACAAATTAATAAATGGGCTAGTATTTGGGTTGGAAACCCTAATTAGGGTTTGGAAAACCCTAATGCCATCAAAACCCTAAATTTTGGGGAATTTAATCGGAACACACGGGAATTATTAATAACGTCGAATAATAAATAATAATCATTGGCAAGATTAATCTAAGCGATAGTAGACTTAATGGAATAAGTCCTTAGAGGATTAAGTCCTTAATGGGTTAAGTAGGAAACTTAACCCTAATCATCATTTTATGTGAAACCCTTATTTCACTTGGATTTATTATTGGACCTTTCATTTCAGCCTTGATGATTGGGTTATTAATGGGCCATCCAAGATCAAGCAAATGGACTAGAATAACTAATGGGCTTTGTGGTAAGGCCCATATGAGGAGTTGGGCCTAATTTGGAAAATTGGGCCATAGATGGGCCATAGTTTGGGCCTTTATGATTATTTGATATTGGGCCAGTAGAATGTTGAATGTTGGACTCGACTAAATGGTTGGGCCTTATGGTAAGACTTTGTAAGGGTTTGGGCCCAATTTAGAAAATTGGGCCATATGATAGGCTTTGACTCATAGTTGACTTTTGGGCCTTTGGGCTTGAATAAAGCCAAGCATGGGGTAATGTAGTAATGACCCCAAGTACGTACTTATGGTTATGTAGTGGAACCCAATTATTAATTGGGTGTTATTTTGGTGTTGACAGATTTTGACAGTTTAGGAATCTGTCATCCAACAGCTGGGGTTGAGTCTGCGGGACTTCAGCAGTGTGGGATTGTGTTTGCGGGACTTCAGCAGTGTAAGGTGAGTTACCTTCCAGTAGTGGTGGGTCTACGGCCACAATGTCGACCCACCAGTAGGAGTTGTATGTTAGATGATTGTCTTTGTGATATCATCTAGGTTTGCTACTACCTGATATGTTATATGCTGGCATGATATGTTATATGTGATAGTAGTAGAGTTCGGTTGTTAGGACCGAAGGGTAGGTCAGACACCCTAGATATGTCTGATAGTATGTGATGATATATTTATATGCTGGCATGATATGTTATATGTGATAGTGGTAGTAAGAGGGGAATAGTCCCCAAGTTCAGTTGTTAGGACCGAAGGGTAGTTCGGACACCCCAGATATGTCTGATAGTATGTTTATGTTATTATATATGTGATAGTAGCAGTAGGGGTGGAATAGTCCCCGAGGGTCGGTTGCTAGGACCGATGGGTAGGTCGGCACCCTAGAATAGCTTGACACTGGTAGGTCGGCACCCTAGAATGGTCATACCGGGTAGGTTGGCACCCCAGAATGGTCGTACCGGGTAGGTCAGGCACCCCAGAATTGCCCGACAGTATATATGCTTTGTGATTGTATGGTATGAGGTATAATGGGGGAACTCACTAAGCTTCGTGCTTACGGTTTTCAGTTTTGATTTTAGGTATTTCGTGTCTAAAGGAAAGGAGTCGGCTTGATCGCAGCGCATCACACTATATTTTCCGCACATGAGATCTTCTCCTTCTTCTCACTATTTTCTTCTTCTCAAGTTCCAAAAGTCACTCTAGCTCACAATTTGAGAAAAAATAGAGATTAGGGTTTATCACTGAAGTTATTAGGGTTTGGAGGCTGATGGAAGTTCAGCCTCAAGGTTTTAAGGAGATTATATAGGGTGCAAACCCTAAAATTTAGGGTTTTCCTTTACAGCGCCTACTCGTCGAGTTGGGCCTTCCAACTCGTCGAGTGGGTCCTCAATCCCACGTTCTACAATGACCTCTACTCGACGAGTTGGAGCTCCGCAACTCGTCGAGTTCCAGTCTAAAACCTTAAAATTCTGAAAATAAATTGATAACTAAAACGCGCGTTACAGGGGGGCGAAGTGGACAATTGCACACGGCCTAATTTATTTTACTAAATATTTTTATTTAATAATAATAACTTATAATAATGATAAGGGCCCTTTTTATGGTTTGCCCCGAACCTTTGAGGATATTTATTTTCTCAGGACCGGCCTATTCACAATTCACCCACGACAAGTCCAAACGTTTTTTAAATAAATACAAATAACAGCTAAATCGATTCCTCTGCTCAAAGAAGTAATTTTTTTGTTACATGTGGTACTCTCATTCATTTTGTGGTTATTTTAAATTACTTTTTCCACATTGCATTTTATGTTTTTTTTTCATTTTATTAAGCTCCACATAAAAATGATATATAATAATTGTAATAAATATTTATTGAGCTCCACATAATAATGATATGTAATAATTGTAATAAATATCATAATAAATGAACGTCAATTTCATTAATGTTTTCTTTCTAATTTTAAAATTAGTTTAACAACAATTTACTATTATTCACTAATTAGAACCTATGACATGGTAAATTTCAATTTTTGATTTCGATTTTATGCTATGTACAAATAAGTTCTTGAACAAGTAGTTTAATGATATAATTTACTATAAGTTATATTGAGTTATAACATGTTTATTTATTTTTTTAACATTTTAAGAGTTATATACTATCTTAATGACTTAATTTTAACATATTTTTCTGATTTGGTTTTACTTTGAGACTACCTTTATTGTTCCAAATGGAAACAAACTATTAGCTTTACATATATATGAAATGGAAAAATGTTAAATGTCCTTTTAAAAACCATAAGGTCCTATTTTGTTGTATTTTTTTAAAAAAAGATATTGAATAAACTAACCATTATAAATAAGCTTTTTTTAAGAAAATTACCATTTTCGGTTTTTGAAAAATAACAACTTACTTTCAAATGCCCCATTTCAGAATTAATCTTCAAATTTCATAGTTCTTTTTTGTTTTTTCCAAAGAAATTTCTGTATTTATGTCTGAAATATCCGTTTTGAAGTATTTAATGTCACAGTTTTTCAATCTAATATCTGATTTCATGCCCTAATATTATATATAGTTCACATTCAATATATTTGTTTAACTTTTTGTTAGATTTAAGTAAAAAATGAAATTTTGCTTGAAATTTCGGAACTTTTAATCGAATTTCGGATTTGTTCTTGAAATTCCAAAGTTTTTGTGACAACGAGTGTTTACTCATATGTAGTTGTATGTTGCACTGTTTAGAGGTAAAAGTAAAGATGGATTAAAAATATTAATTTTAGACAATGATGGTAACTTAGTAATATGAAATCAAATGTTGAACTACTTAGTCATTCATCATTTCTTTAAAATATGTCAATGGTTTTCTTTTATTAGTATAGATTGAAGTACTTACATATTAATCATTTCAGTCATATTTATTCGGGGATTTTACTTTAAAAATGGTAATGTATAGATCTTTAATATAAATTTTTTAATCAGCTCATGTAGTATATTGGTCTCACAACTAGTGTTCAATAATAAAAGGATTAACCAGTAAACTTAGAGTTGCTCTAGATGTAGGTGCTATAAAATATATGAATTACAAAATTGAAAACAAATATTCAAAATTCTTATCGAAAGGTATATAAGAAATTTTGGATAATTTTTCTAATCATATATGTATAGTTATTGTATAAAGTTTCTAATATGTCAGATGTCCAAAATTCAAAATATATGATTTTGTAACATAGTTTTTGTTAGATTTGCATATCCACAAATCCAAAGTTTAAGCACCTTTACAAATGACATTTTATGCATATTTTATAGTAGCTTTTAGTAGTGTTTTGCATCATATTTCATGTTATTTCATGTGCATTAGCTTAAATAACGTTCAACTCATGTCTTTTGTCAGAATTCTCGTACTACTTATGTTTTGATGTCCTTTTCAGATAAACCGAGTGGAGCAATACATTAGGAGCAGCTTTGGATGCGTTTGATGGAGCATTGGAGCTAAACTAGAGCTTGGAACTTATAAAGGATGTTGAGGAATGGTTGAAAGTTGTTTTGCTTAAGGAAAAACAAACACTTCGCATGAAATACCACAAATTCTATCGTGTTAATTCATGAATGCGATCATGTGAAGAGTTTGAGGATTGCTTGCCTTAATTTGAAGTTTTATGAAGAAAAGTAAAAAATTCGATCCAATTTTCCTCTAAAATTTGATCATGTAAACATGTCGCAGTTCATAAATTCGTCAAAAATCAATTTATAGCCAAATTCGATCAAACCTCAAAATTTTGATCGTGTTTCTAAAAAATTCGATTGAATTTTTTTTTTCTTGGCCTGGAATTTACTGGATCGCATATAAATTCGACCTATATTATGAGTTTGAAGCTTAGACGTTCCCAGATGACGAAAAACCCTGCTGAAGGCGAATTCTGCTACTTTTCATCACTTTCTAAAGATCTGAAGGTTGTAGATCATCTCATAGATTTAGATTAGTAAGATTAGATTTAGTTATTCTTTTCATTAGTTTTAATTCGATTTTAGCCATGTCTAGCGAAAACCCTAGTTTTCAGTTCTCCAAAAAACTAGTACTTTTTATGTGATCAATCGTAAAATTTAGGTTTAATTGTGAGATTCTATTTAGTAATTTCAACTTTGTGCTTAATGAATGTTTGATTTTGGTTCTTATTTGTTTGATCATCTAGCTAGGGTTTAATCATTCCAGTTAATCAGTTGTTGAAATCTGTAATTGTTTTGACAATCTGGTAATAAGTAATAAGTAATAAATCGATTCTATATATAGATTTGATATTATAAACTGAAATTTCGTATATTTACTCTTCCGAGCTTGTGAGAAGTGTTGGATATTGTTGGGAATTTTACACCAATCTTAATGCAACTTTTCTGAATTTAATTAAGAGCTTGTTTAGTTAGATTAGTAAAAAGTTAGGGTTAACCGAAGAGCTTGTTTTGGATAATTAATTAGGTAAAAGATAATTTACTAGAGCCTATTAGTTTTTCTTGGGATAGCTTAAATAGAACACATTTTAAATAAGTGGGTCTAGATTGGGTGCAAGATGAGGAAAGTTGCAGCATAACTGAATTCGTTTTTATTTACTGTATTCTCTTTAGTTATTTTCACTGTTATTTTATTTTTAATAAATAATAAAAGAAACCCCCTTTTTCATATTTTTTGTTTTATGACGAGTATGTGCCTTACGCAAAGAAGCATGACCATTAGGTTTTGTCCCTGAGGATTCGATCCTACTTCCGTTTGCTACCCATTACTGCAACTGGCTAGTAAATATTTTATTTGCTTAAATCGTATGTGCCAGCAGTTTAAGAAATTGGTTTCATTGTCGGGACACGGTATTGCTAATAGTTTGTATGCCAAGATCTTCACGTATAGGTACACCACTAGAGTTTGATCCAAAAATTGAGAAAACTACAAGAAACTAAAGAAATAAGCAACAAAACAAAAGCAATCATCTGGTTTCTTTGGATCATCATCTTCTTTAGCCCCAGAAATCACCACACCACAAGGCAATCTGTAACGACCGCAGATCCGGCCTAGTCAATTTAGAGACAATAAGCATGAAAAAATGAGTTTTCAATGGAAGATTATTTAGAAGGATTAATCTTAACCAAGTTGTAGTGTATGTTACAAGGGTTCTGTAAATATAAAGAACGTTGAAATCTAAGTTATAACGAAGAAGTTATGACCCGTCGAAGTTTCGCGACGGAACCGGCGCGACACCGGGAAGCGTAAATAGTGAATTTACGACAGAGCGACTTTTAGCCTTAGCAATCTAAATGAAAGTTTTAGAATACGTTAAACAAAGAGTGTCTGTAAAAAGAACGCCCAAATCTGACTTCGTATGTGGAAGTTATGATTTTTCGAAGTTTCGCTTAGCGGTGTACAGCCCAAAGTTCGAATCTTGTCTCGGCCTGTTAATAATATAACTTTTAAAATAAATTCAAAATTAGCTGACGGAGTCTAAATGAACGTTTTAGAGTACGTTCCCGCCTACGCGTGGATATAAAGAACGTCAAAAACGGAACTTGTACGCAATAGTTACGATTTTTTAAAGATTGCAACTGAATTTGCAAAGCTGTGATGACGTGGCAACATCTGGACCAACCATCACTGCTCAGGCCTCGCTTCGGATCACACCACGTAGCCTCGCAATTACGCCTCACGTCCGAGGCCAAGTACATCCAGCGTACTTCGGTTCTTATCCGGTTCCTAGAGTAGGTGCGTGCGAAGACAGCTGGAAGCGAGCTGGTGATCTTATCTGAGCACTACGCTGATCGTAGCCTTCGGTACCCCCTAGCTCCCGAAGGAAGCCCCGAGGCTCCCGGAGTCCCGAGAAAAAGGGTCTTTCAGTTCAGAAACGTTGCTCCAAGCGAAGCCCGGTTTTCGAGAAAACCCGTTGTAAGTTAGCTACGTCTACGCTATTTTTAATATAGCTTCTAATTAATTATAGTAACGTTATTAGGACCTTAAAATATTTACTTTGGGCTATGATTATGAGTTATATAAGAGTGCTGCTTAACGCTAATATAATAGTAATAATAGCTAGACTATTAATTAGTCGTGGTAACGTTAGACTAAACCCTAGTGGTATTGATACTACGTTTTGTCAAGGGAAAATTGTTTTGAGATAACGAAGTGTTGTCTGAGTAACAAGTCACCACCTTAATAGTGAGTGCATAGTTACTTTCATCTTACACATAGATATGAAGTATTTTATATAAATTACGTGCTATGTGTGTATACAGTCTGAATAATTGTTGTCTATGCTAGATGAAGCGTTTTATACATGTTCTTAAATGATATAAACTGTATATGTATTTTATATCTACAAAATGTGTTGGGTAAAACATGGGTAAATTAGAGCTGAGATAAATGATGAGCGATGAAAGATGAGATAAATGATGAGCGATGAAAGATGAGACGAATGATGGGCGATGATATATGAGTGATAAAATATGGTGCAAAGCGATAAGCCAAAGCGATGAGCCAAAACGATGAGTCAAAGTGATGAGCCAAAACGATGAGCCAAGCAATGGCCCCGTCATCTAGCAGAGTATGGATGACAACCACAGACTATTCTAGACAGTCTAGTGGAACACTAGCATGCTCGCAACATGTAGGTGTTGTGAACAATGTGTTCACCCGGTGTACTCTAAAAACCCATTGACATGTATTACGAGTGGACTCACGAAAACGATATTGTCAATAAACGAGATAAACCCTGGCGACTATGCAGACTTAGTGCTGATTCCTTAGGATACTCCTTATGTTTCTGTATTGACAATGACATCCCAAATGTTTTAAAATGAATAAAAATACATTTCTTCGGAAATGCTTTGATAACGTATTTATCATGTTTTATTGGGAACAAATTCCACAACATTTTTATTAAAAGAAGTACTCTGATTTTTATAAAGCATAAACAAAATCGGTCTTTTTCTGGCCGTGAAAATGGGGATGTCACAGTTGGTATCAGAGCATTAGTTTAAGCGAACTAGGAATACGGATTTATTTCTAGATTTAAACTTAGAATGCTAAGTGATGATCGTAAGGAGTGTGTCTAATAAATTTAGGTAATACACCTTAATAGACACAAGCACTAGCTTATTTAGGAAAACGCCTAACATGCTTTTATGTGCTAAATGATTTATGATATGCACAATACGATCGGATATATGGCCTGTTGCAGACCGGATCTGGAAACTTTATGTGTTCAGACTTCTAAATGTTTAATTACAGTATTAGAACTGGCATGTAATTTTTCAGAGTAATAGGGAGATTTACACGTCGATCGTAAATAAAATCTTTCATATCTTAATTCTCGTTGTTTCGCACCGAACGTCTGATTTGGTGTATAGAACGAAATGGCAAGAACCCGAAGTGGAAACGCGAATGGAAATAGAAATCAACTGCCTCAACTGTAACATCCCCATTTTTATGGCCAGAAAAGACCGATTTTGTTTATGCTTTATAGAAATCAGAGTACTTCTTTTAATAAAAATGTTGCGGAATTTGTTCCCAAAAAAACATGATAAATACGTTATCAAAGCATTTCCGAAGAAAATTATTTTTATTCATTTTAAAACATTTGGGATGTCATTGTCAATACAGTAAAATAAGCATAAACAGAACTTACATTCATTATCACTAGTGATTTATATCTCCTTATTCTCTCAGTGTAATGTGACTTCATATCAACACCTTTTATATAAATAAACTGAGTGGGTCAGGTTGGGAAACCTGGTGAGTACATAGGGTTTTCAACCCACAATAATATAATTATTATGTTTAAACATCAAACAACCAACCCAATTACCCATCCCCGTTATCTTCTTTACTCTTAAGGATCTACCCTAAGAATCAGCTATTCCTCGTTCATTCATTCCTAAGGATCATCCTAAGGAATCGGCACGAAGTCCATCATTGCCACGGTTTACACAACATGCACTAAGTCTGCATAGTCTCCAGGGTTTATGCACCAAGTATGCATGGTCACCGGGGTTTAGGCATCAAGTCTACATGATTGCCAAGGTTTAGGCACTAAGTCTGCATAGTCACCAGGGTTTAGGCATCAAGTCTGCATGATCGCCAAGGTTTAGAGTACACCGAGTGAACACATCGTTCACAACACTTACAGGTTGCGAGCCTGCTAGTGTTCCACTGGATTGTCTACAATAGTCTGTGGTTGTCATCCATACTCTGCTAGATGACGGGACCAGCATTTGGGAACAAGGCTTCTCACATCGTCCACCTCTCACCCTTACCTCAGGGTCTATACCACCTCCCAACTCATATTTCATCTACCCATGTTTTACCCAACATATTATGTAGACATAAATACATATACAGTTTAAATCATAAAAAACTTGTATAAAATCGTTCATCCATCATAGATAGCATGTATACAGATAATATGCACACATAGAATGTAGTTTATATAAAATACTTCATATTTATATGTAAGATGAAAGTAACTATCGCTCACCTGAGAAGGTGGTGACTCGGCACTCAAACAGCACTTCGTTACTCTTAACACATATTTCCTCGGACAAAACCTAGTATCATTACCACTAGAGTTTAGTCTAATATTCAACAAAACTAATTAATACTCTGACTATTATTACTATTATATAAGCGTTAAACATTACTTATATAACCCATAATAATAGCCCAAGTACTTATTATAAGTTCCTAATAATGTTACTATAATTAAATAAAAGCTATATTAAAAATAGTATAGGAATAGCTCACTTACAACGGGTTTTATAGAAAACCGGACTTCGCTTGGAGCAGCGTTTCCTAACCGAAAGACCCTTTTTATCGAGACTCCAGGAGCCTCGAGGCTTCCTTCGGGTGCTAGGGGGTTTACCTAGGCTGATGGGCTTAAGGGATCTTAGAGAGAGAAAGAAACTAGAGAGAGAATGAATTTTGGTGTGATTTCTCCGGCAGCCCTCGCAGCCTATTTATAGGCGCGAGCCTTCGGTGGTACGTTGGGCGTACAGCACTACGCGGTGCGTAGTTCGGATAATGGTGCCAGGTGGTGCTCTTTGGATAGGGCTACGTGTTTGCTTCTCGAACCACACAAGACCGAAGTACGCTGGGCATACCCGGTTCCGGACGTTGGGCATAATGCGAAGGCCAGGTGTCTGAATCCGAAGCGAGCTCATCGGATGGCTAGGATTCGGCCACGTCATCAATCTCGCATCAGATTTCGCAAATTCACTTTCTGACTTCTAAAAATCTTAACTTCCGCATATGAGCTCCGTTTTCGACGTTCTTTATATCCACGCGTAAGCGTGAGCGTACTCTACAACTTTCGTTTAGACTATGTTGACTAACTTTGACTTTATTTATATTTTTAACAGGGCCGGGACAGGATTGGTCCGTTAAAAATTCATAACTTCTTCATCTAATATCCGTTTTCGTTTGTCTTTTTATTGTCACGCTACTATTAACAAGATCTTCGATTCTCGTTTCGGTTGTGTCGGCTAAAAATCGCTCGATCTAGTATTCGAACTTCGGGTTGTACACTCCTAAGCCGAAACTTCAAAAAATCATAACTTCCTCATACGAAGTCAAATTTGGGTGTTCTTTTCATGGACGCTCTCGGTTTAACATATTCTACAACATTCGTTTAGATCGCTAAGGCTAAAAGTCTTCTATCATAAATTGACTATTTACGTCTCATAGTGTCGTGCTGGTTTTGCTGAAAAACTTCGGCGGGCCATAACTTCTTCGTTATAACTCGGATTTCGGCGTTCTTTATATGTACGCAGCCCTTTAGACATATTCTACAGCTTGGTTAAGATTATTTATTCTAAATAATCTTTTATCAAAAAGTCGTTTTCGACCCCTATTATCTCTAAATAGACTAGCCCGGATCTATGGGCGTTACATCAACCACCAGTGATTGAGCAAATACTTGTTGTAGTAGCCACTCCTGAGCCAATCACAATGGCTGGAGTACAAGCCGTGATTCGGGCTATGCTGGCTGAGCAAAGAGAAGAGATGAGGCAGAAGTTGCATGAAAATAGGGATGAACCTATGGTGCCCATTGTGCAACCTGAGTTGATCATTGAACAATCGGAGGAAGGAAATTATAGTCGCACTATGAGTCAAGTTGGGACCAAAGGGGCAAAGAGTAATGGCCTGGAGAAGGTAAATGACAAGGATGGGCGGATGTATAAGAATTTCTTGGGTGCAAAACCGTCGAGTCTCTCTGGAAGCCCAAAACCAGTTGAGATTATGGACTGGATCTCCAAGATGGAGATGGTATTTGAGAGTTCTGACTGCAGGGATAAGCAAAAGACCGTCTTTGCAGTCAGACAACTAAAGACCGGAGTGTTAAGTTGGTGGAAGTTTTTGGTAGATACAATGTCGCGAGGAGAAGCTATACGTATGTCTTGGGAAGCATTCACGGAGCAGTTAAAAATGCAGTACTGCTCAGAGATAGATTTGATAGAACTAAATAACGAGTTTTAGAACCTGAAGAAAGGGAAGATGAGTGTTGATGCGTATGCCACCACATTCACTAGGAGGATGAAGCTATTTCCCTACTTGGTGCCTACTAAACTCTCCAAGATAGATAGGTTCGCTAACGAACTGCCCGCAGACTTTGGCACAACGGTCAAGATGGCAACTACCTTGAAAACGGTCATTAGAGCAGCCAGGAATGTTGAGACCCATACTAGGGAAAAGGTTCTGGAGAAGGCTGAAGTTGGCGAGAAAAGGAAGTATGAAGGATCTTCAAAATCCAACAAAGAAAGGAAATTCTCAAAGACAGAAGGAGGAGGAGGAGGTGAAGCTAAGTGGTGCGAAAAGTGTAAAAAGAAACACTTCGGGAAATGTAGCAAGGAGGTGACTTGCTACAAATATGGAAAGACATGGCATCATGCCAGCAAGTGTACTTCCAACAAGAGGGTGTGCTACAGATGTAACAAAGAAGAGCATGTTTCTAAAGACTGCCCAAAGAAAAACGAGGCGACAAGGCCGGAAACCCCACCAAGGCCAAGGGCATTTCACATGACCCTCGACGAAGCAGATAACAATGCGAGGAATCAAGGATGAGGACTTCATATCCGAAGATCGAGTTATGCAGTAGCCATAGAATCATATGATGTAGCCTATTAGAGGTATAGTCTAGGGTAAACTTGAACACCTATGTAATAGTTTCAAGAAATAATAAAATGTTCGTTTTGTTATCCGGTGTGTTAAACTTTTATGTGATTTTCTTGTGTGATGACTTGGAAAACTGCGAGACAATACTTGGGACGAGTATGAATAGGTGTGAATGGTAGTAGAGGCCTATACTACCGGAAGCACAGGACTCACGCTTGGATCAGGGAAAGTCACAAGGTTACCAAGAAGCTAGAAATTGATTTTGTTTTATTCAAATATGTCGTTACCATTGTTTCGGTAATAACTATGAAGATGATTGTTATTCCGACCCTAGTTGTCATATCGAATTGAGTCCGACTACGATGAGTATGTTACGTGGTTCCAAGAACCAAGTTCGATGTAGCACCTGACTTAAACCGAGAGAATTAATCAAAGTGATCGGTAGAGGTATCGCGATAGTTGCTAGAAATGCTACCTTTTAAGATGAGATTAGAACATGAAGGAAAGTATAGTCTGTTCTAGAAGACTCTTAGAGACCTGAGTCTAAGCATTGCCACATACGATGATAGGTCATTAGAATATGACACATCGTTCAATTGTAGTAATAAACGAACTTATCTTGAGTTTGTATCTAGTGAGGATCGAGATTGTGACTTGAAGGTCATAATTTGGAGTCTACCGTGAGATAGGACGCAAGTCCAAGATCGGGCACCGCCTGCAGTGAGGAAGCCCAAGAGTTAGATACTCATTCGAAGGAACTAGGAAGTTACGATTATTTCCTAGGATGAAGAGATAATGTATGGAGTCATTATACAGCCATGTTTCGTTGATGATTCTGGGATGTAATCATCCTAAGGGGGAGATAATTGTAACGCCCACAGATCCGAGGTAGTCAATTTAGAGACAATAAGCATAAAAAATGAGTTTTTGACGGAAACTTATTTAGAAGGATTAATCTTAACCAAGTTGTAGTATATGTTACAAAGGTTCCGTACATATAAAGAACGCCGAAATCCGAGTTATAACGAAGAAGTTATGACCCGTCGAAGTTTCGCGACGGAACCAGAGCGACACCGAGAAGCGTAAATAGTGAATCTATGATAGAACGACTTTTAGCATTAGCGATCTAAAAGAAATTTTTAGAATACGTTAAACCGAGAGCGTCCATAAAAAGAACGCCCAAATCTGACTTCGTATGAGGAAGTTATGATTTTTCGAAGTTTGGGCTTAGCGGTGTACAGCCCAAAGTTCAAATATTAGATCAAGTGGTTTTTAGCCAACACGGCCAAAATGAGAATCGAAGATCTCGTTATTTGTAGCGTAACGATAAAAATACAGACGAAAACGGACGTCGGATGAAGAAGTTATGAGATTTTAACGGACCAATCTTGTCTCGGCCTGTTAATAATATAACTTTTAAAATAAAGTCAAAATTAGCCGACGGAGTCTAAATGAACATTGTAGAGTACGTTCCCGCCTACGCGTGGATATAAAGAACGTCAAAAACAAAGCTCGTACGCAAAAGTTATGAATTTTTAAAGATTGCACTTGAATTTGTGAAGCTGTGATGACGTGGCAACATCTGGACCATCCATCGCTTATCAGGCCTCGCTTCGGATCTCGCCATGTAGCCCCACAATTACGCCCCGCGTCTGAGGCCAAGTGCGCCCAGCGTACTTCGGTTCTTATCCGGTTTCGAGAGTAGGCGCGTGCGAAGACAGCTACAAGAGGTATGTATTCTATCTATATTATTACCCAAGTATCTATGATTGTATGCTAGATAGGGTAATACCTTGGAATATTAGCATTTGCATGTATATTAGAGAAAACATAGATTCAAGGTATTTAGGGTTGCATGTACACGATAGGAGTGTTAGAATGCTCAAAACCCAACAGTGGTATCAGAGCCTAGGCTTGTTTTCCTGTATACTTGATGCAATTGCTGAAAAATCGAAGTTTTTGTGCTGTCTGGACAGTGGACTCGCCGAGTTCCCTCATGGACTCGCCGAGTTCCCTCATGGACTCGACGAGTCCAAGGCAAAACTCATCCAACTCGGTGAGTTGGTTCATGCACTCAACAAGTTGGACCCCCTAATAGCTTATCTTCGAGTTTTGGTACTGGAATTGGTCTAGAATCATTATCTTAAACTATTTTGGACTTATAAAAACTATTTTTGATGTGATAATGATTATGGTAAACCAATTTCATAGTTGTTATCAAAATTTCAAGTTTTATATGGTTAATTTTATGATTCTTGAAATTGTTGATATGCATGTTCTTGAACTTATGAGTTTTGATGTTCGTAGGAATTATTTGTAACCTTCTTGGTAGTTTAATTCTTGATCATTATGTGTTTTAACGGAGTCCATAACTTGTCCTCAAGTTACGGATAACCAAAAGTCACAAGTTATTAAATCCATTAAAAGAACACAATGGTTACATAAAATGAAAAGTCACTCATTTTAATAAGCCATTAAATCATAAGTTATGAGAAAAGAAAAACTTCCATAAGTTATGAATTATCAAGAGTCACTTTCTTAATTAGTTTAAAGTCTTCCGTAACTTGTCCTCAAGTTATGGAACTTGAAGAGTTTTTTAATTAAAACTACTTTAAACACATAAGTTATGGAATTGAAAAGTTTTGAAAGTTACAAAACTTGCCAGCAAGTTTTGGAATTTGAAAAGTTTTCTTTTATGAATACTTTAATTCCAAATTAAGCCCTTAGAATTTTAAAGAATTAAAATTCAACCCTTATACTATTATAATATTATAAGTTAAATTATATATATATATATATATATATATATATATATATATATATATATATATATATATATATTGTTGGATATAGTGTCTAAGTCCATAACTATATTTGGTATGTACTTGACCCGACCCGGCATGGTCCATTTGGGTTGCACTTCACCCGAACAATTTATGGATAATCTTTTGAGAATAGTACAAGTTATGATTTATTAATATATTATAAGTTCTAATATATTAATATAAGATCATATTATTTAATTAGTATTGATCTATAATTAATCTAGGATTAATTTAGAGATCAAAGAGATTACTAATTAAATATGGGATTCAATATTTATATAGTGTGGGCTAATGCTTATTTGGAATGGGCTAGGCTTGCATGGAAAGTCCATGGATACTCCATGGAGCTTTAACCCATGGATCTCATGGAAATGAAGAGACATGGGTATTAGGGTTTACATGGATATAACCCTAATCCTCCACACTATATAAAGGAGGCTTTGGTTCTTGAAATCAAACTAGTGGATACTAGTTGAGTGAGTAAAGCAATAGGGCTGATTTCAAGATAGTAGTGACTATTCTCTCAAAGTTCTAAGTTTGTGGTGATTTGTGATTTCCATTTGAGGCATCCACACTATTGGTGCTAGGCTCTAAAACTCCAAGGAATCAACTACAACTACAAGGTAAGTATTTCTACTAGATTTATTTGATTCAAGTTCCCCATGCCATGCTTGTTAGGATATGAACCTTGGAAAAATAATTATTTGCATGTATCTTAGACAAACATAGATCCAAGGTTTATTAGGGTTGCATGTACACTTAGGAAGTGTTAGAATGCTCAAAACCCATCAGTGGTATCAGAGCCTAGGCTTGTTTGTTTGATACTTGATGCAAAATATTGGAAAAAGTCGAAAAACTTGTTGTCTGCCTGATGAGCTCGCCGAGTCCATGGGGGAACTCATCGAGTTCATGTGTATCTTCAACCTACTCGCCGAGTAGGTTCATGCACTCGGCGAGTAGGAGCCTCAGAATGCAGATTTTCGACTTTAGTTGCTGGAAATGGACTAGAAACATTACCCTAAATTGTTTTGGTACTTGAAAAACTTGTTTTAGATGGTCTAATGTCTTTGCTAATCCATTTACAACAACTTGTTATCAAAATTACAAATTTTTAAGTGTAATTTTGATTCATGAAAGTGTTCATATTCATGTTCTTGATCTTATGATGTTTAGATGATCATAGGAATTATTTGTAACCTATGTGGTAGATTAATTCATGATCATTATGTGTTTTAATGGAGTCCATAACTTGTCCTCAAGTTATGGAAAACCAAAAGTCACTTGAATTAAAACCATTAAAAGAACACAAGAGTTAGAAAAATGAAGAGTCTTCATTTTTATTACTCTATTTAACTCATAGGTTACAAGAAATGAAAAGTTTTGAAAGTTTACAAAACTTGCCCTCAAGTTTTGGAACAAGTAAAGTCATATTAAAAACTTTAGTTCCAACCCTTAGAATTTTAAAAGTTAAAATTCAACCCTTATACTTATAATATTATAAGTTAATAATATATATATATATATATATATATATATATATATATATATATATATATGTATGTATGTATAAGATCAAAGTCGTCTTACCGCTAGTACGCCTCATTCATGAAGCTAGTCTATAAGGTGGGTATAAGGTTGTTGCCTATAAAATGGCAACTTAATGGGTGTCCACTCGCACCCACCGCTTTCTTGACTGGTGGAGGGTCGTTAGCCGAACAGGTAGGACAAGGACTTATAAATTCTCATTAAAAGTATGATGAATATTATAAAGTAACTAAATGTTTTATTAAATACCCAATCTTAGTTACTTTAGGAAAAATGTGAATAAGGTGCTAATCCATGAAATTACACTTTACACTTTGTTTAAGTTGTTAGTAGAGCGTGTGTGGTTAACCGGCACACTAACTTGAACTTAACAAGGTAGGTAAAGGGTGACTTAATGTTTATCATAGTATCAATGGAGCGTGTATGGTTAACCGGCACATCGATTGAGGGGTAATACATTAAGGGTACCAAGTAATTTGCATGGTTACTTCACACCTCGTTTTGTGATCCTCGGCATCCCAGTCACAAAACTTGGATGGCACACTCGAGATTGAAACATGCCTTTGAAAAGTTCATTGAATCTCAAAAAGAATCTAGGAATTTCTAAGTACCAAATTAAAACTTAATATTTAATATTTCGTTTTTGGGGGAAATTGGTGGATCGTCATTCACCTACCTTTCAAATATGTTATTACTTAGATTACGGCATACCTCTTCTAAGTATAATATATTGTGATTGGGTCCTAGCCTTAATACTACATTTGGGTGTTTTATTAAGGACTATCTCTATATCTAAACTAATCCTTTCTTTCTTCTCTTATCAGATGTCTGCAAACAACGCTGCTTCTGGCTCTAATCCTAGTGGCTCCTTTTCTCTTATGAACTTGTGTGGGAAAGTCACTTTTGATGGATCCAACTTTAATGAATGGATCAGAAACATCAGAATGATTACTCGCTACGAGGACAAAGAATATGTCCTCGATAAGGAGCTTAAGGAGATTGATGAGACAGTTGCTACTCCTCAAGATATCGCTAAGTTTAAGGCACATGAAAGGGATGCCACCAAATTGGCATGCATCATGATGGCCACTATGACCGCGGATCTCCAAAAATCCTATGAATATTTCTACCCCTATGAGATGCACCAAGACTTGATGGAAAGATACCATCAAAGTGCTCGTCAAGAGAGGTATGAAATCATCTCCTCCATGATAACAACTCGCATGAAGGATGGTGAACCCATCACGGGCCACATGCAGAAAATGCAAAGACTTGTGGACCATTTCTTGAAGCTAAATGTGAACTTCCTCGAGGAGCTTGCAATAGATATCATTTTACACTCCTTACCTTCATGTTTTGATCAATTCCGCATGACATACCACATGAACAAGGAAGAGG
Organism: Lactuca serriola; assembly: GCF_051521515.1. Classification (NCBI taxonomy): domain Eukaryota; kingdom Viridiplantae; phylum Streptophyta; class Magnoliopsida; order Asterales; family Asteraceae; genus Lactuca; species Lactuca serriola. The sequence goes on along the minus strand of NC_136413.1, from coordinate 99,396,196 downwards.
TCACACTCAGCAAACTTCAAGGACTCTTAAAGACCGCGGAAAGTGGTCTTAAAGGTAAGGCGATTGTTACTCCTACTCCTACCAAAACTGCCCCTGTCTTGGCAATCGGGAAAGGACAATGGAAGAAGAGAAAGAGTTCTTCGAAGGGTACCAAGTTTAGGACCCTTGATGGCTCTTCTTCAAGTGGAACCAAGAAAGGTTTCATCACTCCTTCTTTTGACCCAAAAGAGGCTGAATGCTTCTATTGCCATGAAAATGCACATTGGAAGCGGAACTGCCCAAAGTACCAGCAAGATGTGAAGGATGGGAAAGTTAAACCCAACCATGCAGGTATTTACACTATCATTTCTAATAACTCACCCAATTCTAACTCTTGGGTCCTTGATACCGGTTGTGGTATTCATATTTGTTGTGACTTGCAGGGACTAAGAAGAAGTGAGAATGTGGAGCAAGGAAGGATAAACTTAATCATGGGGAATAGGAAAGTTACACCTGTCACCAAGATTGGAGTTTATACTTTGTCGCTAAGTAGTGGGTTAAATTTAGATTTGAATAAATGTTGTTACACGCCAGAAATGGCAAGAAATATTATTTCCTTTCATGCATTGTATAAACAATGGTTTACCTTTTCATTTAATAATGAAGTTGGTTCTATTGATGCTTTCTTTAATAATGTTCTTTATTTTAAAGCATTACCTTGTGATGGTGTGTATGAAGCTGTTTCTGTTGTAGATAACTTAGGAAATAATGTGATATGTTTTGATTCTATTAATAATAATAACTTGGATAAAGCATCATTATGGCATTCTCTTCTTGGACATATAAGCAAGAAACGCATAGGCCAACTCCAAAAGGATGGAGTCTTGGAGTCGTTGACCTAAAGTAAAATGATAGTTGCGAGTCATGCTTACTTGGAAAAATGACAAAGTCACCCTTCACAGGCTCTTGTGAGAGGGGTGAAGGTTTGTTGGACCTTGTACACACGGATGTGTGTGGACCATTCAAACATGCCACAAGGGATGCTAATCGTTATTATTTGACTTTTACTGATGATTACAGTAGATATGGATATGTCTACTTAATCAAACATAAGTTAGAGACTTTCGAAAGGTTTAAGGAATTTAAACAGGAAGTCAAGAATCAATTGTGCAGGAACATTAAGATGCTTTGATCCGATCGAGGTGGTGAGTATCTTAGTTCAAAGTTCCTCGACTATCTTAGGGAATGTGGGATTGTCTCACAATTGACACCTCCCAGGACACCACAGTTGAATGGTGTAGCTGAGAGGCGTAATCGAACCTTGTTGGATATGGTTCGTTCCATGATGAGTAGAGCTTCACTACCAATCTCATTTTGGGGGTATGCCTTTGAGACTGCCGCCCATATCCTTAATCTAGTCCCTACAAAGAAAGTTGCCAAAACTCCTCACGAGATGTGGACTGGTAAAGTACCCAAACTAGACCACATCAAGATTTGGGGTTGCGAGGCTTTTGTGAGGCGCAAGACTCATGATAAGCTAGAACCCCAAAGCAAGAGGTGTATTTTCATCGGCTACCCACAAAGATCCTTTGGTTACCTCTTCTACAGACCTAGTGATAATGTGGTCTTTATAGCAAGAAGAGGAGTCTTTCAAGAGATAGAGTTTATAAGCCAAGGAGACAGTGGGAGGCAAATTGATCTTGAAGAAATTCAAGAGTCAGGTGGTGAAGTAACTTCAAATGCTAGCCCTCAACTTGAGGAGGAAACTCCTGTTGAGCCAATTGATGAGTCTGTACCTCTGAGACATTCCATGAGAGTTAGGAATGCACCTGAGCATTACTATGGTTTCCATATTACTGCAGAAGGTGAGACACTTATTAGTGATGAGACACTAGTAGGTGTGGATGAGCCTAACAGCTACACGGAAGCCATGGCAGGCCCTGAGGCTGCTAAATGGAAAGAGGCTATGGATAGCGAGATACAGTCCATGTATGACAATCAAGTTTGGAACTTGGTTGACCATGTACCTGATCGTAAGGTAGTTGTGTGCAAATGGATCTTCAAGAAGAAGACCAACATGGATGGTAATGTACACACTTATAAGGCACGACCGGTTGCAAAGGGTTATTTTCAAACTCCGGGAGTTGATTATGATGAAACCTTTTCATCAGTGGCCAAGATAAAGTCTATTAGGGTTCTGTTAGCCATTGCTGCATTTCATGACTATGAAATATGGCAAATGGATGTCAAAACCGCTTTCCTTAATGGAAAGTTGGCTGAAGATGTTTACATGGTTCAGCCAGAGGGTTTTGTCAGTACAGAGTACCCCAATAGAGTGTGTAAACTCGAGAAATCCATTTATGGATTGAAATAGGCACCTCGCAGATGGAATCTTTGCTTTGATGAGAAAGTCAAGGAATTTGGCTTTTCAAGGAGTGAAGATTAATCTTGTGTCTACATCAAGGCTAGTGGGAGCATAGTCAGCTTTTTGGTACTGTATATGGATGACATACTACTCATAGGAAATGACATCCCAACCCTGCAGGAAGTAAAGTCCTGGCTTCGGAAGTGTTTCGCTATCAAGGACCTTGGTGAAGCTGCATATATCCTAGGGATAAGGATTTTAAGAAACAGGAGTAAAAGACTAAATGGACTTAGTCAAAGCACCTATGTGGACAAAGTATTGAAAAGATTCAACATGCATAACTCCAAAAAAGGTGAGTTACCCATTCAGAGTAATGCCAGATTAAGTAAGACACAAAGCCCTAGTACTGAGGCTGAGATAGCAGAAATGAGTCGGCTACCTAATGATTCAGCTGTAGGATCGATCATGTATGCTATGACGTGTACTCGACCTGATGTAGCCTTTGATTTGAGCATGGTTAGCAGGTATCAGGGGAACCCTAGCAAGGCACACTGGACTGCGGTAAAGAATATCCTCAAGTACCAGCGAAGGACTAAGGACTGGGTCCTTACCCTCGGTGGGAGTGATGACTTGAGAGTTGTAGGGTATAGTGATGCTAGCTTCCAGACTGATAGGGATAATTTCCGCTCTCAGTCGGGATGGGTCTTTACCTTAAACGGAGGAGCAATCACTTGGAAGAGTTCCAAGCAGGAGACAGTGGCTGATTCCACTTGTGAATTAGAGTATATAGCAGCAAGCGAGGAAGCAAAGCAGGCTATATGGCTAAAGAACTTCATCGGAGACCTTGGAGTTGTACCAGCTATAAAGGAGCCAATGGAGATTTTCTGTGACAGCAATAGTGCGGTTGCCTTAGCCAAGGAACCAAGAGATCATGGGAGATCCAGACACATTGACAGAAAATATCACTTCATCAGACATCGAATAGAAGAAGGAATCCTCGTGGCAAAGAGGATATCATCGGATGAGAACCCAGCAGATCCCCTCACAAAGGGACTAACTCGGGCTAAGCATCTCCAGCATGCTCGGAGTATAGGGCTGAAGGATGATATTAGTTTTAGTAGTTAGATAATCTTGAAATTTGTAAAATGTAATTGACATATGATGATAAATAAAAGCTGTTATTTATGAGTAAAGTGTTTCTATCACTTGTCAATTGTTTACTATATTTCTTTTGCATGTTTTGACTTCCAAAATAATTATGTTTGGTGTATCATATTATTCGAATCTCCACAGTCGGTCATACTGTCACACCCCAAAACCGATGACGGCGGAATACGTTTCGGGGTGGAGGACGTCATGTCCAGTATCATCACAATTGCATAATAGTAAAAACAAGGAAACATACAACCATTTCATTTACATAGTAAATTTAATTACAAGTGTGTTTTGTAATGTTTAACAATCACCCAAAAGTAAATCAAAAATAAGAGATGGGTCTTGTGTGCTCCACCTTCTCCAAAAATGTTGCGTCTGTACCTGTCTATCTTTGACCTGAAGATACAAGTTATTTTGAAAACGAATATTAGCATAAAGCTGGTGAGTTCATAAGAGTTTAGTGTGAGTTTTTTTTGTATACAAGCAATAGTGCGAAAAATGCGCCATTTATATTCATAAGCAGTAGAAACCTAGAAAATCCCAATTTTTCCAGCAATTACATTGTAAGTGAAAATCTGTTAAAAGTATGCATTCTTCCTTTTTGAAAACAGTTTATTGTAAAAGTATATTAGCAAACCTCCAAATAGTAATGTGATAGAATAGGTTAAGCTTGTAATCATTGATAGTGGTGAAAGCTTCCTTTAGTGATAGATACTTACTTACTTCGGGATGTAGTTTAGCATTTAGTGTAATATTCTAGTGTAGTTATAGTGTATTCCTTGTATATTTCTACTAGTGAGGATAATAGCGGATCCCATGACCTTTCCAGTCATGCACAGTATAGTGAAGTAGTGGCATCCCTGGGCCTGCACGGCACGGACTGAAATTATCAGTTAGGATGTAATAGCGTCTGCCCTGTATAGATATATACATGTAGTGTCGTCTTCCTGCCGGAAAACTCCGGGCGTAGTGGGTAGCGAATAGAGTATCTCGTAGCGGATTAGTGTATTATTGTTTGCTTAGTGTTTTCTCTTCTGTTATAGTGTAGAAATCTTTTAGTATTGCTCATAGTGTATTCTCTTACTAGTGTATTGTCTAGTAATAGTGAGTATTATAGTGTAGAGAGTAGTGACTTTAGCGAGTAGTAACAGTAGCAACATTAACTATACCTACTATAGTTATCTTAGTGTGGATGGTTCTTGACAGGTTAGTGACTTTAGTATTTTAGTGAAAGAGAAATATGCGTATCCCATACTAATATACAAGCTATATAACTAAGAAATCAACGACAGTCGGACAGATAACTACTACCATAAGCCCACAATCAAACAAGAACAGGAAATAAGGCGAGATATCGGTCCTAAGTCCTCCAAGTCTTACTTATATAAATATATCAGAGTGGTTACGTTTTATAAATAAATTGATTTAATAAAAGTATTTTCCAAAAGAACATTTGAAATCTGGCTAGCTGTCCAAAAATAGTTTTGAAAATGTAAAATCATGTTTATAAGGCATAGTGATAAATCACATGTGATTTGAACTAAGGATAGTGAATCACATGTGATTAATCCTCGTAACGTGGAAAATCATTCTGTAAAATTTTCCATAAACATATATAAGTAACTTGTATCTCCCCCCTAAAACATTTAAAACATTTGAAAGGTTCATTAAAGGGGTATGAACTCACCTGAAATCGCGTAAATCGGGTGAATCGGGTAAAAGTGTCGGTTGAGCGTTTGGTACCAAATAACGACTTGAGCACCTTTTAGGACCCTAACGTCATATGAAATATGTATTTTACAAGAAGTTAATCATCTTATGCTTTTCATTATAGAATTTGGACATTCTAGCATCGTTTCGGGGTTTTAGGGCCTAGAAGGGGTTCCTGGCAGTGGTTTAAGGCTAAAAAGGACTTACGGAAGGATCCATGAGCTCACTCCTTTGGATTTTACGGCCCAAAGGCCACTCCTTGGGAGTTTACGGCCGTAAGCCCCCTAGGCTTGGCCGTAAGCTCATGTGGTCTTCCAAATTGCTTGTTTAAGGTCTTATTTCACTTCCTTACTTTAATGGCATGTGTCTTGGACCAATATGGAGGGATTAAACTCTTGTTTTGTGACATTTTGGGGAGTTTACGGCCAAGACTTGTTCTTGGGCCGTAAACTCCATTAAATCCTTCAAGATGTATGTTTAAATGGTACTACATGTTCTCATTCACCTTAGGTAAATCCTAGAAGGCCCTATAATGAGTTTTGGGACAATGTGACATGAAATTTGGGGAGTTTACGGCCCAAGAATATCCTTGGCCGTAAACTCCTCATTTTGCCTCAAAATGGGAAGTTTAATGGTACAACACACCTCCAAAGTCCTTAGCTAAATTCCTTACATGCATTTGAGTGGTTTAGGGACTTGTTTGACACAAAAACATGGGTGTTTACGGCCCAAGCTTAGCCTTGGCCATAAACTCCCCTTTTTTCCATCAATTGATGTTGTTTGATGCATTTAAGCCTTCCTTGTTGTCAAGTCTAAATTACCAAACACCCTAGATGAGTTTTTGGGACTTTAAACATGGGTTTTTGGGGTGTTTGAGGTGTTTACGGCCTAAGCACAAGCTTGGGCCGTAAACTCCTTTTTAATCTTTAATTCCTTGTGTTTTAGTGTCCAAACTCTCCTAGGTTTATTCCTTGATTAGTCCATGGGCTTAAAGGAAGGAAAAACAAGGTTTTTGGCATGATTTTGGGGGTTTACGGCCTAAGGGGCTTCTTAGGCCGTAAACTCCCTTTTTGTTCTTTGTTTTCTATGATTTTGGACTCTAAATGCAGTAATGTATGTCTAGATTAAGATAGGGAATGAGTCCTTACGTTTGGAGGCCGGAAATTCGCGGATTTGGGGTCGATTTCGGGTCTAGAGAGGGAAAGTAGTGAGAGAGAGTGATTGTGTGGTAAAAGAGTGTTCAAATGTTGTTTACACTCATTTCATATGCCTCGGGTATCGTACCCGATACACGGCTACTCGATGCTAAAGTTTAACGGGGTTAAAACTTTTTACCCGGGTGAAGTGGTTGAAAGAGTAATATAACTCTATTAGGTTAAACGGGGTTAACACATACAAGTTATATTTACATATGATAATATCAAGACATGCATATAACTAGCTATTCGGTTATTGACGATTCCAAATATTACAGAGAATAACGTATAGTGACACATTCCGTTAGTGGAGATGGGATTTGTAACGGCAATAGATTTGGGGTTGTCACATCATCCCCCCGTTAGGGGAATTTCGTCCCGAAATTTAGAATTCAAACAGATAGGAATTACAATACTACTAAGCGAAAAGATGGGGATATTTGAGTTTCATTTGGTCCTCACGCTCCCAAGTGAATTCCGGTCCTCGCTTGGCGTTCCACCGAACCTTCACAATTGGGATGCGGCTTTGTTTCGTCCGTTTTACTTCACGATCCAAAATCTCCACAGGTTCTTCCACGAAGTTGAGGCTCTCATTGATCTCGATCTCGTCGAGGGGAATCACGAGAGTCTCGTCAGACAGACATTTCTTCAAGTTTGAGACGAGGAAGGTAGGATGTATGTTACTTAGTTCGCGGGGTAAGTTTAGTTTGTAAGCTACAGGGCCAATTCTGGCAAGAATCTCAAAAGGCCCTATGTACCTTGGGTTTAACTTTCCACGCTTTCCGAAGCGTATAGTGCCTTTCCAGGGCGAGACCTTCAAAAGGACTCGGTCTCCCACCTGGAATTCCAAGGGTTTTCTTCGTATGTCGGCGTAGCTTTTTTGCCGATCCCTAGCGGCTTTTAGTCGTTCACGTATCTGCACAATCTTCTCGGTTGTCTCTCGAATGATCTCCGGACCAGTGAGGGCGCTGTCAGGAACTCGTCCTTTAGCTAACTGAGTGTCTCCCACCTCGGCCCAGCACAAAGGGGATCTGCACTTCCGGCCGTAGAGGGCTTCGAATGGAGCTGCCTTGATGCTCGTATGATAACTATTGTTGTAGGAAAACTCCACAAGAGGCAAGTGTGTATCCCACGATTTCCCGAAGTCGATCACACAAGCTCGCAGCATGTCTTCTAAGGTTTGGATCGTCCTCTCACTTTGTCCGTCAGTCTGCGGATGGTAGGTTGTACTCATGTCCAGCCTCGTTCCTAGTGCCTTTTGCAATGATTGCCAAAATCTAAAAGTGAATCTACTATCTCTGTCTGATATAATAGATATAGGGACGCCATGCAGTCGCACTATTTCTTTTATGTAAGTTCTAGTGAGCTTCTCCATCTTGTCCGTCTCCCTGATGGGTAGAAAGTGTGCCGACTTGGTCAACCTGTCAACGATGACCCAAATGGTATCTAATCCACCTGCTGTCTTGGGCAGCTTGGTGATAAAGTCCATTGTGATTCGCTCCCACTTCCATTCTGGTACCTCCAGTTGTTGGAGGAGTCCTGATGGCTTTTGATATTCGACTTTGACCTTCGCGCAAGTAAGGCACCTACTTACAAAGGTAGCGATCTCTGCTTTCATGTTCGGCCACCAGTATAGCTTTTTGAGATCCAGATACATCTTATCTGAACCCGGGTGAATGGAGTAACGAGTGTTGTGTGCTTCCCTCATAACCAAGTCTCTGAAACCTCCATGGCGTGGAGTCCAGATTCGGTCCATGAAGTAGGAGGCTCCGTCACCCTTAACCTCCAGATTTTTATCCATTCCTCGCAGGGATTCTCCTATCACGTTCTCGGGCTTTAAGGCTTCTAGCTGAGCCTCTTTGATCTGTGTGGATAGATGCGAATGGATAGTCATTGTCAACGACTTGGTCCTTCGACCGGAATATTCCTTTCTACTCAGGGCGTCAGCTACTATGTTGGCTTTCCCCGGATGATATCTAATTTCACAGTCGTAATCGTTAAGTAGCTCGACCCATCGACGCTGTCTCATGTTGAGTTCTTTTTGGTTCAGTATATGTTGGAGGCTTTTATGATCAGTGTACACCATGCTCTTCGTCCCATACAAGTAGTGTCTCCAGATTTTTAGTGCAAAGACGACCGCTCCTAACTCGAGGTCGTGAGTAGTGTAGTTCACTTCATGGTTCTTTAGCTGTCTCGAGGCATAGGCGATAACCTTGCCTCGTTGCATCAAGACACAACCGAGCCCCTGATTGGATGCATCACAGTATACGACGAAATCTTCTGTCCCTTCAGGAAGGGATAATACTGGTGCGGTGCATAGGGCTCGCTTCAGGGTCTGAAATGCCTTCTCCTGTTTCTCTTCCCAGTCGAATGATACACCCTTCTGAGTTAGCATAGTGAGAGGCTTCGCAATTCGAGAGAAATTTTGGATGAATCTGCGGTAGTAGCCAGCGAGGCCTAGAAATTGACGAATTTCTGTAGGCGTCTTCGGTGCTGACCAGTTCTCAATAGCTTTAATTTTGGAGGGGTCCACGTGGATTCCGTCTTCACTGACCACGTGCCCTAAAAATTCCACTCTTCGGATCCAAAACTCGCACTTAGAGAACTTCGCATACAACTTCTCGGATCGCAGCGTTTCCAGGACTAATCGTAAATGATTTATGTGCTCTTCCTCGTTTCCAGGGGGTATAAGGTTGTTGCCTATAAAATGGAAACTTAATGGGTGTCCACTCTCACCCACCGTTTCCTTGATCGGTGGAGGGTCGTTAGCCAAAAAGGTAGGACAAGAACTATAATTCTCCCTCCATAAAAATTATTAATGATAAATACTAAGTAACTAAACACTTATAAATTCCTAATCTTAGTTACTTAGGAAAATGTGAATAAGGTGCTAATCCATGAAATTACACTTTGCACTTTGTTTAAGTCATTAGTGGAGCGTGTGTGGTTAACTAGCAAACTAACTTGGACTTAACAAGGTAGGCAAAGGGTAACTTAATATTTATCATAGTATCGTTGGAGCGTGTGTGATTAACCGACACATCGATTGAGGGGTAAATATTAAGGGTACCAAGTATATTTGCATGGTTATTTCACACCTTGTTTTGTGATCCTCGGCATCCCAGTCACAAAACCTGAAGGGCACACTCGAGATTGAAACATGCCATTGAAAAGTTCAATGAATCTCAAAAAATCTAGCAGTTTCAAAACCAATTAAAAGCTAATTAAATATTTCGTTTATCTTGGTGGAAATTGGTGAATCGGCATCCACCTACCTTCAAATATCTTATAGCTTGGATTACGGCATCCCTCTTCCAAGTTATAAAATATTGTGTTGGGTCCTAGCCTTAATATTTCATATTGGGTGTTATATTAAGGACTTAAATCAACTTACTTGAATTTCTCCCATTGAGATGTCTAGTTCAGACAACAATAATCTTCCCAAATCAAGCTTTCTAATGAAGATGATTTTCCCAAGTTTGTCTCATGGAAATCATACTTCTCTTTCTCCACCTCCTTCAATTATTCTCCGTATCCCACAATCTCAAAGACTTGAAAAGTTCAAGATCACTCAATCCCTACTCACAATAAAACATAAAAATGGAAGTCCTGTGTACACTCATGTCTTAGGACTGAAGTCACAGATTGTCAAGTTGAGAATGTTGGGTGTCATTGTCCCAAGGAAGTTGGCTATTGACTGGGTCTTTCAGACACTTCCTGAGTCATATAGAAAGACTACTATGTGACAGGTCATGACATGACCCTAATGGATCTTTCTTATTTGCTTATTGTTGCTGAATCAAAAATGGTTTGGTGCAATAGTCAAGCAAATATGGATGGAAGGTCTATTTCTCAAACTTCCATGGATATGGAGAATGAAAACATTGGAAGTCCAGAAAAGCTTTCTTTTCCCAACTGAAAGGGATCGGCCTTGGTCAACCCGGTTGACCAGAAGGTAAAGAGAAAGTCAAAGTCTAGGAGATCCTTTTGTACCATTCCCAAAGAGTCTACATGTTTTCATTGTGAAGAAAAAGGGGCATTGGAATCGAAGCTGCCCTAGCTACCTGAAAGAAAGAAGAATCAAAAGTTTGACTCTGTTTCAGGTAAGTCCACTATCTAACTCTCTTAAGTTTCATTTGAATATTCTTAATACATTTCGATGTATGAAAGGATCAAGCAAAGGGTAGAAAACTTAAAGAAAAGAGTATGCTAAATCTGATCGCGTAGATGGATTTCTATCGCATGGTTTGAAGATCAGATTCTTGAGTTACTTCTTAGGAGTTATGATAGATTGCTAGGAAACCTGAAATATCATAGTTTTCATTTGAAGTGGCATTGTAAGGAAAAAGGTTTTTCCGCATTTTGAAAAAAAATAAATAAAAGTTTTCTTTATTTTATATCTCCTTACAATTGCATTCATGAAAACTTGATGTTTGTATGTTTCTAGCAATATTGGAAATATGAATTTTATTCTTTCATTTGTGGTGGTGTCTAAATTTATCAAATAAGGAATGATTCTCATCACCCAAGTTTCAATTGGACCGAAACTTGGAGTCATGCAAGTTGTTTAGTATGGTGAATGAGAATTTTCATTTTTTGGAAAATTAAGAGTAGTTTCTTGTTCACATGTATATGTGACTCAAGTGAAGGACTAAGGGATCAAGTACGCATTCTTGTGCACTAGCCAAAGTCCACCACAAAAGATGAATGAAACTATTCATCATGATTTACTAAGGTTTAGTAAATATGATTATACTTACAAGCTTAAGTATAACTCTGAGACATTGGAAAAATTCCAAATGTTTTACAAGCTTAAGTATAACTCTAAGGGTCATAAGTTTTCTCTCCGATTCATGAAAATGAAGGTGAGGAAACACTTCCACCAAGTAGATTTTAAGTAGATAGTCATCTTTGCATTCTCAAAGTCGTTAGTAGAGCACACTAACATGGACTTATGAGAAATAGAAAAGGTCTAACCAGTTGATACTATGCTTACGGCATCCCTTTTCATAGTTCTTAAATTGTTTAGACACATCAGTGAGCTATTTATAATAAGGTGTATGATTTTGATAAAGTCTTATCAAAGCAACCTAGTATCAGAAATTTGAACTTTGGTAAGAAAGTCAATAAAGTATTGATTTCTAGAACTCCACTACTTTCTGAATACATGTCAAACCTAGTGGGAGCATAAGTATTATGTTGATAATCATCATGTTAGTGGGAGCATGATAATTATGATAAGTACTGCAAGTTAGCAATGTTAATTATAGAAAACAAAAGTTCAACTCGTGAGGTTGCAAGGGTTGAAAAGGTTGTTTTGCTATAATTAAGGGAGAGGAAATTATACTTCATTTCAATTCTAAAAGGCTTAGATTGAGATTTTAATCATTTTAGTCAGGAATATATATATATATATATATATATATATATATATATATATATATATATGAATTTCATGTTGCATTGGTTCAACTTAAGGAAATTCTATATATTGCGTTCTCAAAATTCGGTTATGATTACGGCATCCCTCTTCATAGTCAAATTTTGAAAACATGGCAAACAAAACTTATTGTAGCAAAAGACTGGTCTAGAATCATGTCTTTATGTGAGACATCATGAATCGTGTCCCGTTTGCTTTGGGTACAAGATCGATTGCATGTGCTATAATATTTATCCTTTCTAAATTTTTCAAATGCCTTGGGGCATTAAGGGGAAAAAGGTCTAGAATTGGATATGACTAAACTGATTAAGCAATTTTCAAGGACAATCTAAGGTTTTACCAAAGATTGGTTGCTCAAGGACAGTTGGAAGTATACTGTTAATATTGGAAGGACCATATTGACATATTCTGAAAAACAGACAACTCTTGTTCAGAAGTAATAGTCAAAATAGGAATATGGAGTTGTCTCCGTAGGTGGAAGTTATATGTGTAAGATTAGAAAACTTAATGCAGGAAGGATATTCAAAGCAATGTACTTTGAGACTTCGTCTCCATGGAATTGATCTCCATTGGAATAACTTGTAATGACTGTTGACAAGTCTTTGTGACTTTTTACATATTCATTACAAGAGGGTCTGTGCATATAAGTTTAAAATCTAAACAGATTTTGGTAAATGTAGGAATTTGAAATTCTTACATTTTTCGATAAGGATTTGGGACTGTAAAAAGAGAATCATTGAAAGTACGTTCAATCGATCTATTTCACAAAGTAAGGATCATAGACAAACATAGAGTGCATACTTGATGTATTGCAAAGCTATTGTTTAGGAAACATAGTGTACATGCTTGGAGCATGGGACAACTAGTGTTTTTTAAATTCAAGTATAAAGTTGATAAAACCGAAACAATGAATAATGAGTAATCAGTACGGTGATAAATAAAAAGTGTTTTATTTATATTCATAGTTTTGATACCATATTAGATTCATTTATTCTTGTGTTTCATTTTGCATGTTTTGACTTCCAGAATAAACTAGGTTATTCTTCCTGAATGACTAAGTTATTCAAACCATCCACAGTCGGTGATATGTTGGAAGTAGATATGAATCAAGACTGTCATGGGTTGGCTTGTAGAGGTCCAAGTTAGTGGACAAAGTGGTGCTACAACACTCATGAGTGCTCATAAGTTCTGAGTATGAGAGTCAACCCGAGCTCATTTGAATCACTTCATGGATTTTATCATGAGTGATCATGAGACGATAATATCTTATATTCTTCAAACCTAGAGATATGAGTTGTTACTATGAGTTGATAGTACATTGATTGCACAAAAACGCATTGGTAACTCGATGTTATAAAACATGCCTTTGTGTATGGCTCAACAAGTAGTAGAACAAGCCATATGAGTCGAAGTTTATCCATTCCTTTTACCTTCGGGATAAAAGCGATATATGTGGGCCTCTCGATGATTTAGTGATGACACATGTGAGTGCTTGGCCAAGCCAGGACTGATGTGATTTGTTCAATCAGTTAGTCGTCATAAATCGAAAATCGGGAAAAAAACAAATGGACAGAGAGAATGATTATTAATCCATGTCTCAGTCCATATGATATCTAGAATGGAGGAATATATGATCCCTTATCTAATGGACAAGTCATTGACAAGGTCAGAGTTCAGTTACGTCAGAGTTCTACAGACGGCGTTTGAGAGCTACGATTGCTAGTTGGGTTTCGAAGTCATATGCAATAATATTTTTAGACTTATCCAAGTGGGAGACTGTTGGATTAATGTCTAAGTACGTAACTATATTTGGTATGTACTTGACCCAACCCGGCATGGTCCATTTGGGTTGCATGGCATCATGCACTTGGATAGACTAAATAGAGAAATAAGACACTTATGGTTATTAATATATTATAAGTTTTAATATATTAATAATACGAATAATAATATTTAATTAGTATTGATCAAGAATTAATTTAGAATTAATTATGTGATCAAAAGAAGACTAATTAAAAATATGGGTTGATTGTGTAAATCATCCATAACTTATATAGTGGGCCAAAGCTCCATGGATAATCAAGTTGGGTTAAACCCATAGGATGCTCCGTGGATGCTCCATGAAGGTTACATAACCCATGGGTCATGGAAATGAAAGGTCATGACAATTAGGGTTTACATGGTGTAACCCTAATTGTAACACACTATATAAGCATCATATTATTCACCAAAATCGGTCACTAGTGTGTGTAAAAGAGGGGCTAGCCGATTTCATGAAGTGTGGATTTCTCTCTAAGTTATTCCAAGATCATCTGATGTTGTGTGAGTCATTTGAGGTGTCATATTTGAGGCACTAGGCATTCAAGCCCCATGGAGTCAAGCTACACTACAAGAGGTATGTATTATATCTATATTATTACCCAAGTATCTATGATTGTATGCTAGATAGGGTAATACCTTGGAATATTAGTATTTGCATGTATATTAGAGAAAACATAGATCCAAGGTATTTAGGGTTGCATGTACACCATAAGAGTGTTAGAATGCTCAAAACCCAACAGTATGGGCGTTCACATTGTAGTTTAGAGACAAAAACAACAAATCATATCATCAAAGATTTTAGTCGTATTATGCGTTGCAAAAAATTTGATGTATTATGTGTTGCAAAAAAAATTGATTAACACAAGTAAATATTATACATAAAAAGATGAATAACATGTAAATAAGTAGCACCAAAATTTGATTGTTAGTTATGTAAAGATATCAATTTTAAATAAACAAAAACATAATGATAGTTAAATAATTATTTACGACTATATGCAAAATTGTTTCTATTCCAAACCATTTTTTCGTTTTTGTGTATAATCCATTTTATTCTACACCAAACTATTCCAAATTATTTCTTTGTATGACCCATATTAATATTTTTTTTAATTATATATATATATATATATATATATATATATATATATATATATATATATATATATGTGTGTGTGTGTGTGTGTGTGTTATGCGGTGTGGTGCGGTTTGAACCGCGGTTTCGTAATTAAAAACCGCAAACCGCACCGCATAGTGCGGTTTAACAAAATTACAAACCGCAAACCGTACCGCGAATATTTAAACCGCATTTTATGGTGCGGTGCGGGTGGTTTATGCGGTTTGTGCGGTTTCGTGCACACCCCTAGGTAAAACATGGGTAGATTAGAGGTGAGATCAATGATGAGCGATGATATATGAGTGATAAAATATGGTGCAAAGCGATGACCTAAGAGATGAGCCAAAACGATGAGCCAAAGCGATGAGCCAAAACGATGACCCAAGCGGTGGCCCCGTCATCTAGCAAATTATGGATTACAACCACAGTATTCTAGACAGTCTAGTGGAACACTAGCAGGCTCGCAACCTGTAGGTGTTGTGAACGATGTGTTCACCCGATGTACTCTAAAAACCCATTGACATGTATTACGAGTGGACTCTCGAAAACGATATTTTCCATAAACGAGATAAACCCTGGCGACTATGCAGACTTAGTGTCGATTCCTTAGGATACTCCTTAGGAATGAAGGAACGAGGAATAGCTGAATCTTAGGGTAGATCCTTAAGAGTAAAGAAGATAATGGGGATGGGTAATTGGGTTGATTGTTTGATGTTTAACTTAATAATTATATTATTGTTGGTTGAAAACCCTATGTACTCACCAGGTTTCCCAACCTGACCCACTCAAGCTTATTCGAATCACAGGTGCCGATACGAAGTTACATTACACTGAGAGATTAAATGGGTGTAGATCACTAGTGTAAATGAATGTAAGTTATGTTTATGCTTATGTTTCTATATTAACAATGACATCCCAAATGTTTTAAAATGAATAAAAATACATTTCTTCGGAAATGCTTTGATAACGTATTTATCATGTTTTCTGGGATCAAGTTCTGCAACATTTTTATTAAAAGAAGTATTATAAAGCATAAACAAAATCGGTCTTTTCTGGCCGTGAGAATGGGGATGTCACACAATCCCTTGTGGAACAAACCTGAACCTAGTTTTTCCTTATTCCTAAAAGTACATGTCCTCACCTCCTAACAACCCATACAAAAAATACTCACCAACACCATCAGTTAAATCTGAGAACACTAAATCATCTGATTCTGATTTTGAAAGATCAGTCATGAGTGGCACAGGAGATGATCAGAAGAAGACTCTCAGAGAATGGTCAACACAAGAGGTTACATAACAGCCTCTTTATATCACTTTTCCAGAAGCTCGGAACTTTGAATTCAAGTCCGGTTTAATCCACCTACTTTCTACTTTCTGAGGCCTTGAGAATGAAGACATGTACAAATTTCTCAAGGAGTTTCATGTTGTCTATTATAGGATGAATCCACATGCTATTACAGAAGACCAGATCAAGTTAAGGGCATTCCCCTTTTTAGTACAGGATGAAGCAAAAGAATGGCTATACGATCTCCCTTATAGGTCTATCACCACATGGAACGAGCTGGAAAATTTATTTATGAAAAAATATTTCCTAAAAGCAAAGGTGTATAATTTACGTAGAGAAATCCTCGCTTGAAATATGATGCCAACTGAAATCCAGGCGTGAATAGAAAAGTTGGCGATTGAATCAAACGATTATGTAAATGATGAAGAATGGTACCCAAATTAGCCAAGAGGAGTAAAAGAGATCAACAATACCCACCTTGAATCTTAGATTTCATAATTGACGAAATTTGTTCTCTTACTGATAAAAGAAAAGGGAGTCAAGACAAAAGTCAAAACCTGCAAGATATGCTTGAAGAATGGACACCCTACAGATATGTGCCCAATATTACAGGATGATACTGAAGTTGTTCAAGCCTTGGGAGCTTATCAAGCACAACAATAGAGACTGTTTAACCAGCCTTGCAATAATCAAGCTTGGGGAGGATTCCAGAATAACAACCTCCGGTAGAGGCCCCAACAAAATTTCCAACAAAGACAACAATACCAGCAACCACCTGGGTTCCACCAACCTGCTTTTCAGCAGAATCAGCAACAGTCCACTTTTATAGTAGCAAAATTCACATCAACAATCTAGAAATTCCAGAGTAGCCTTAGAAGATATTGTTAAAATCTTAGAAACCAACACTCATGCGTTCCAGAGTGAAACTAGAGCGAGCATCAAAATTCTAGAACAATAGTTGTCTCAACTCACCACTTCTGTGGGTTAGCTGGAATCTCAAGGAATGTTACCGGGGCAAACTGAAAATAACCCAAAATATAATGTGAGTGGGATTTCATTGAGGAGTGGGAAGAGTTATGAAGGCCCAAGTGAATTTGAACCAAAAGATGAGGCTGAAAAGGAAACTGAAGAAGTTTTCGGTAAGAAAGATGCTGAAGAAAAGGTGGAAAAAGGGACCCCCAAGCAAACCAAGTCAGTTCTGAAGGAGTACAAGTCAATGATTCCATTCCCGTCTAGACTGAGGAGCAGGAAGTGCGAGCGAGAGGACGAGGAGATCTTGGACACATTTCGTAACTTTTAGATGTTATTAAACATGTTCAGATTTAATTGCTTTTGAATTTTGAACAAGAACCTTGTTTGACAAAACTGGACCCATAGAACACAGACCTATTTGTTGACACGCATTACCTTCGCAGTAACAGAGAGCCTTATACCAAATCCACACAATCAAAAAGAAAAGAAGGGTACAACTATAAGTTTTTTTTAAACATTTTTGTGAAAAATCTCGGATCCTAGTTTAAGACTGGATTCACACAAGTGTTCCTCCAATTCGCTCAAACCAAGGCTCTCATACTAACTTGTGACGTTCCATTTTCACAACCAAAAATTTTCATTTTTATTTAAAGTAAAACTTCTCAATTATAAATCCATTATTAAGAAAATAATTTATTCCAAAATACATTTATTAAAAAATAGAGTAATATAAGAAACGCATAATCCTCAATGTTGTTGATGAGTATGTACAATCCCATATTCACCAATAAAACCTAAAAAACATAAACAACTAGGTAGGCACAAATCTTAGTGAGTTCCCATAAAAATAACCCATGTGATAAATATGTAAGCATGCATAATGGACCACAATAATCGGATAAGAATGCCCAGGCCCAATCAGTACTCGGACTGGAATGCCAACATGAAAAGGGTCTAATCATCCATTGGGTTGGAATACCAACGGCTTGTTAGCCTATCGCCTCAACTTAACCGCTCTTCCCGAGCCTTTGTGCCTACGACTTACAGCTGGCATCTACTGGATATCTTGTCCTACAGCACAAAGCAGGATTGCCTCAACCCTATAGCACCATATGTAAACATATAAACAATAAAGGATCAAGTAGGCACATAATACTGGCAAACATCAATCATACAGCTCACTACCGCCTACTAGTCCTCTCACAACACACGGTCCCGCTACCAGCTATGTAACATTCATGTTAGGGTATTTCTCTTCTTAACCCTAAGTGCAAATTCCCTTCTTTTAGCCTTTAAGCTAGTACGCAGGGCGTACAAGGTGGAACACTTAGCATACTAGCTTAGAGTGATCGTTCCTTTGGTCCATGTACGTTGGGTGTACATAGAGTACGGATGGCGTACGTGTGGATAATAAACCCCTAATTTTTAGGATATTGTACTCTATTTAAGCCTTATAATGGCCTCAGTTGGTTATGTTTAGACAGCCTACATCCCCACTTTTCTAGAAATCGGAACCCTAGTGAGATCTTGAGTGTTTTGAGCCATAAAGTGTGTTGGTTAGTACTTTGTGAAGGGGAAGAAGAAGTGAACCATTTGGATTTATGCTTGGAGCTTGAGGATCTGAGATTTGTTCATCATTTTCTATCCGTGTGAGGTAAAAATCTCCCATCTTGCTACTCTATGATGCTAGATCTAGTTTTGGTTCCATTTTGTGCTTTTTGAGTCCTTAGAATGATTGTTGAGCCTCTTTATTCACTCCAAAAGTGATTGATGGTAGATCTAGGGTTCTTTGTGTCCTTTTGTCCATAAAAATGCAAGCTTTGAGGTGTTTATGGACTCATACATGTGTTAAGACCCTTTATTAAATTCTTTTGAGCTATAGAACCCCATTAAGCCATGCGTGCACTTAAAGTTGCCAACTTTACGTGATAAACCACCTTAAGGAAGTCAGGTCTGGGTGTTGGGTTGAAGTCCTAACTGCTTAAGAGCTTAATGATGGAAGTTGGTAAGGTTGGAGAGTATGTTGGGCGTACAAGCTCATACAGTACACGTACAAGCCCCAAAGCGAGTACGCTAAGCGTATGAGCTGAGTACACCCTACGTACTCAGCAGTGGGCTTTAGAATTATAGGTTTCTCAGTATTGTACCCATGTTGGACCTTAGTAGTCTTGAGCCTTGTTGGGCCATCACAATTCTATTTTTAGGCTGATGCTATTTCATTGGACTCTTTTGGTTGAAGGCCAATGAAACGGATTTGGGCCCAATTTGGAAAATTGGGCCATATTTGGGCTTTGGGTGATTATTTTGGAATTTGGGCTTTTTAGACAGTTGGATTGGGCCTTGGCCTTGGTCCAAGTTGTCTAAAGGGTAAAAATTTCTTTTACCCTAATTTGGACTCTTAGTGTGAGTCAGGATTGAATTATTAATTGGATGTTACTTTGTGATTAATAGCATAGGGATTTTAGCGAGCCAGCAGTCAGAGATTTATCTGTGAGATTCAGCAGTTTGAGGTGAGTTTCCTCACTGTGTTTAGTGGGTCAAAGGCACCAATGTCGGTCCCTAATTATTATGATAGGATGCTAGATGTCTGCATGACTCTTGCATGTTTCTTGTGATGGTATGTATACCGAGTGAGGCTCAATGTTGGGCGAGGCCTGATGACTATATTGTATGCCATTATTTTATGATTATCGCATGCGTTAGCATGATTATATGCTAATATGTTTATTATGTGTACCAAGCGGGGCCCAATGTCAGGCGGGGCCTAATAAAAGATAAATCTGTAATCCGAGCAGGGTTCAATGTCGAGTGGGGCCCAAGGTCGAGTGGAACTCGATGTCAGGTGAGGCACGATGTGGAGAGGGGGCATAGTATGTGTTTATTTATCTATGGTACGTGGTATCTTGTGGAACTCACTAAGCTTTGGGGTTACAGTTTTCATTTTATGTTTCAGGTACTTCAGGATTGAAAGGGAAGAGCTCGGGATGACTGCAGAGCACACACCACCTTTTTCTGCATTTTTTTGATTTACTATGATATGATATTGTCACACCCCCAAACCAGAACGGCGGAAACGTTCGGGGGCGGATGACTTCTTAGGCAGTATCATAACAATGAATATAATAGTGAAGAAAGAAAGCACAACCATCATCAATATAATTGAAAAAGTTACATCGTAGTATATGTTTACATGTTTTCGAAAACAATTACATCATGATGAAAAAATATGTTTTTGAACTTAACGCCTTAGCGTCCCTGTCCTCAAAGCTGAGCATTACCTGTTCACTGAAATCCTGAGAATACAAGTAATTTTGAAAGAGTGTCAACAATTAAGTTGGTGAGTTCATAAGATTTTTATTTTGAATCGAAACTGTTTTCCTTTGTAAAAGCGATAAAGTTGATTCCAAAAAATCCGATATTTTCCTTAAAGAGTGAATTGAAAGTTTCTTTGTTATGAAATAGTGCATCCTAGAATTTCCTATAGCTTCCTTCTATAATCTCCAAGTATATATAAGTTATATAAAGTTTAAGTTAGATAAACCGTCAAATGTAATGGGTCTTCCCTAGGCCCACAACCAAACAAGGAACAGGAAATAAAGCAGACCCACCAACTCTAAGTCGATCACGACTAAATTATATATAAATCTAGCATATACACTTAGTAATTATGGCTGCAAACTAACAATTTTAGATAGAATGTTGTCTTAAAACCCAAAGACAGAGACTATGCCTATCATAGTTCATCAAGTAGTGGTAGTGGACATAAACTATACATATCATAATTCACCAAATAGTGGTAGTGATAATGAACATGAATTATGCATATTATGTTTATCAAATAGTGGTAGTGGTAGTGAACATAAACTATACATATCATAATTCACCAAATAGTGGTAGTGATAGTATACATGAATTATGCATATTATAGTTTATCCAAAAGTGGTGGTGGTAGAGAACATAAACTATACCTATTATAGTTTATCATATTGTTTGTAATGTAATGCAACCAAGCTATACCTAATAAAGTTAGCGTATTTGTTGGTAGTGTACACTTATTATAGTTTATTGTAATTACTTGTAGTAGTGGCAAACCTTTTCTCGTAAAAGTAGTGTTTGTATATAACGGATGTAAACTTTGTTTATGACAATTTATTATTTCACCATACTTAATATAGTAAAAACCCATTTGTTTTCTAATGTATGTCTACATACCAATACAAAATGACATATAATGTAATAATATATAATCACACAAGGATACACACCTTGCTCAACAAGTTACAAGGTGTGAATGAAATTGATGGCATTTTTCTAGTGATAACATTTCTATTCCTGTTTTAGGAAAATTCATAGAAAATCATCAAAGGTCCAAATCAAAATCCGTAAATTCTGAGAGTTCAGAAAATGAGTCTAGTTTGTTCATAAATTTTATTATGATTCTTAGTGACCACCAACTTGTGTGAAAAAGTCCATAATCACAGACTGGTCTGGATTCATTCTTGAAATGATAGGCAGTTTTGTAAAAATCACCATAAATTGTAGACAAATCGTGTGGAGATGTGCAAGTAGTCGTTTTAAAGGTATTAACATGAACTATTTTCATCTAATACGGTTTTGAAAACTAAAATTTTTAAGTTGACCAAAATAGTCCGTGAATGGAGTTAAACTTTCCTGATGAAAGCTGTTGGGTGAGTTTAGTTGTGTTCTTGGTGTTTTAACTTGTATTCCCCCCCCCCCTCCCCCCCCCCCTTAAAATTTAAGAAAAACATGAAAAGATAGGGGTATGAACTCACCTTGTGTGATTTTAGTAGATGGATGATGAAGAAAAGAAGTGTTCAACTCAATAACACTTGGGAGATGCTTGAAGATTCGAAGATCTAACAACAATTATGGTGATATTTGTGTAAGGAACTCATAATTTGAGTGAAGAAGTGTAAGGAAATCAAGTGTGGGAAGAGATTTACTTACCAAGGTGTGTGAAGAGCTCAAGATCAGCCTTGAATCTCGAATTCTTGGTGAGAGGGAGTGAGAGAGAATGTGTTTGTCTTTTGGAGGAAAAAGGAGAGAAATGATAGAAATGTGAGGAAAGAGGAGGGTTTTCTAGCACGTGACCAAGTGTGTGGCTGAAAAATGGTGGGAAAAGTACTATGGAATTACTAGGTATGGTGGAAGGACAAGATTTGGTCATGGAGTGGGCATCGGGTGGTTGTTTGTGTAATACACTAAAGCAAAGTCAACACTCCACCAATAATATCCCACCCACTCTTCTTGGATAAGGATTATGCCTCAAAACGTGATTATTTATGAAATAAGGGGTTTTATATGTTAAAATATGATTTTGAGTGAAAATCCCGCGTTAAAATAATCAAAAACGGGCTTAAAACGCAAAACTAGTCGAAAACCGGGAAGAAAGGCGAAGTCTGCGAAGCTTCTCGCATGGGGGACTGAAGGTGCGAGGGTGGTCAGAAGCGAACTTGTCAGACCCGAGCCTATCAGAAGCGAACCTAGGTGAGAAGCGAAATAGACCGAAGGCGAGAGGAGGTTCGGTCTGAAGGCTAGAAGCACGGTTCGGTCCCTGGTGCAAGGTTCGGGTTCGGTCCTGATGGTTTCGGTTCTTCAGCAGTTCGGTCCCTATAGGGACCTTCGGTTCTAAGAGGGTTCGCCCCATAAAGAGGGGTTTCGGTTCCTTAAGGCTATTTTGCCCATTTTTACCCCGTTTTAAGCGGTTCTTGACCCGTTTAAGGATCGGGATGACCCGAATGATTATAAAAAGTTGAAAGAAGTTTTGAGAGAGATTTGGGAGAGATTTTTAATAGAGAGAGAGAGAGATAGAGTGAAAGAGATTGGGAGAGGCTTCATTTGTGACCTTTTAGAGTGTTCGGCTTCGCAACGCAAGGTCTGTAAACCCCGTTAAGCCATGTTTAAGGATCTTACACACTCCCGATGAGTATGCAATAGTGTTTTATCGCTTTGGTTCATTACTTACCACAGTTTTAGGTTAAAGAAATCTAGATATACTAACTTTTCAATTGATGATTTCTCATTAGAATAGGGAGTTGTTTAGAAATCTCATAACGTAAACCCTAGTATATA
Source organism: Lactuca serriola (assembly GCF_051521515.1). Lineage (NCBI taxonomy): Eukaryota > Viridiplantae > Streptophyta > Magnoliopsida > Asterales > Asteraceae > Lactuca > Lactuca serriola. Next base: position 99,373,061 of record NC_136413.1, on the reverse strand, counting down.
AGGGTTAGTTGAGTTGACCGGTTTGACTTGTTGACTTTGTTTGACTTTGACTTGACCAGAATTTAACGGTTGTCACAGATATGATTTACTGACATACTTTGGTCTTTTGGGTTGTATGACAATGTTTTGGATTACTATTTTTATAAAATTAAAAATGAAATTTTTGGGTCTTATTTTTAGGACGTTACAAGTTGGTATCAGAGCCTTGGTTTGAGGGATTCGGACATACTCTTGGGTGTGTCTGAACTCAAAATGAGGATTTCGTAAGGTTTTTCAAAAAGAAATGTTTGTTTTAAAGAAAAAGGGTTTTCTAACACAAGAAAGTGTGTGGTTAATGGAATCGACCGAGCTCAAGTAAGTTTTCCCAAAATACCCATACATGTTATCTAATATGATTTGATTTGTGAATCTGTGAATCTCATGCTAGTTAGGGCTAAGGATCTGCTCAATATTTGCATGATAGAATGTTAAGAGAGATGTCTTTGTATGTCTATTGTATGAGCTTGTAGACTTGCATACTAGTACTGATTAGTCAGTGATAGGATGGCCTGATTAGGTTATGCTTGGTTCTGATTACTTGATGCTTGAATGCTACTTGCTTTGTGCAACTCTTGTTTGAGTCCAACTGTTGTAGGGTGAGACCTCTCATTCGAAGAATTATCTGGTTCTAGTGATATGTAATTGTATTCGTGAGCTTGTTAGAGGAAGTTAGCGAGAGTTCCTTCTACAGCTAATGGCAGAGAGTGGTGTAGTGTAGAGTTTGCCCTATGAAAACCTAGGAAGAGACCTAGTGCTTGGATCCTTATCTTGATGAGAGTTAATTGTATGGATATAAAGTGACTTGGCGGATTCAAGGCAATCCTTGAGGAAAGTACGGATAGATGTGGAAGGTAGTATGGGCCTGTACTACTTGAAGCAATGGATCCGTACTCGAGTCAATGATAGCTGCTATGAGACCAGGAAGCTTTTAGAGTTTGTGATCCCTCGATATATTTTGATGCATATTGTAATGGTTTATATGGTCTATTTTCAGTATGGTGACTAGATGAGGGAGTTCAGTTTATCTGAAATTATGCATTGTATTCTTGATCAGACTCATGTGATCTTTGGTATGGTCAAGGAGGGAATTCCAAAGATTTTGTATGAGTGGTTGAGCTCATTTCGCTCTGAGACGGTGGCTTGGTAAGGGCGTGTTTATTGACCTTTAAGGAGTTCCGGGCGTGTGGGGCTCCGGACTACTACGATGAGAAGGACCCGATAGCGAGTAGGCAATGGTTAGTAGATGTTGCTAATGCTTTCCGCACCAGAAGTTGTCCCAAGGGGGCAAATGTCAGACTTGCATGAAGGGCAGGGCACGATACTAATGGGAGGAGGTTGGGTGCTCTATTGGTGATGAGGTTGTTGATTCCATGTCATGGGATGATTTTGTGACCAGGTCCAGGGCTAAGTTTGCACCAATGACTGAAGTATAGCAGTTGGTGCAAGAGTTTCAAGATCTCTGCCAGACTACTGAGACGGTGACTTAGATCACTGCAATGTTTCGAGAGATGGAACGTTTGGTTCCGTAGTATGTTGCGAACGAGGAGATAAAGAAGGCGAGGTATCATGAGATATTGAAGAGAGATATTTGGTAGTTTATGAACTGATCCAGTTGCAAGACACTGGAGGATATGATAGCGAGAGCCTAAGAGAGGGAGATTGATATTGAGATGGAGAGGAAGAGGAAGTTGGATCAGACTCAGGTTCTGGGGGAATGGGCAAGAGGCTCAAGGTTCATGATTCTAGATCGAGAGGCTAGCAAGGCCTGAGCCGTTGTGGGATGTGTAGCAAGATGCACGAGGGACCTTGTAGGCTGGGTGGTTATGGTTGTTTCAATTGCGGTCGAACGAGTCATTTTAGCAGGGATTCTACTGCTACCACCACAACCCCAGGATCTGATCTAATTTTATTTCATTGCAATCAAAAGGGCCACAAGAAGGCCCAATGTCCGAGTTTGGCTGCTGCAGGGCCGGTGTCAACACCCGCTCCCGCAACTCTTCGGATCATTAACGGCCGCCAGGGCAAGGCGGATGCACCTGTGGTGAAGAGCAGGGCTTTTCAGTTGACGGCCGAGGAGGCTCGCATGACACCTGATGTGGTGACGGGTATGTGTCTTCTCCTTATCTCTTTATTTATATTGAATTGATTGCTTATATTTATGTGTTTTATTTTGGGATCGTTCCTCATGAACGGTATTCTGCTTTGGTATTGTTTGATTCGGGGCTACCCGATCCTTTGTACCACTTGCGCTTAGCAAGAGGTTTTCTGGAGATCCGGGGGAGATGGATTGTCCTTTAGATGTCGAGATTGAAAATGATCGATCTATCAGGGTAGCGATGGTTCATCGGTGTTGTATTCTTTAGATGTTCAGCAAGCGGTATCCGACTGATTTGGTTCCCATCCCTTTGCATGGGAACAAGGTTATTGTGGGTAAGGATTGGCTGAGCCCCAATGGGGTGGTGATTGATTGTGAGCAGTAGTTAGTTCGGATTCGAACCCCAAGTGGGGGAGAGTTATTGGTTCAGGGAGACAGAGCTTAGAGTGGGTCGCATTTGTGTTCAACAGCGAGGGCCAGGCATTATATTTAGAGGGTTGTTCCGGATTTGTCGTGTATGTTATGGGTACTCGGGATAAGGGTAAAGTGACCACGGATGATGTGCCAATTGTGCAGGATTATCCCAATGTGTTTCCAGAGGATTTGCTTGGGGTGACTTCGAAGAGGTAGGTTGAGTTCAGGATTGATTTGGTTCTAGGTGCGGCACTGATAGCCAAAGCACCGTATCGGTTGGCTCCTCCCGATATGCAAAAGTTGTCTACACAACTACAGGAGCTGTTAGACAAGGGATTCATTCGATCGAGCATTTCGCCGTGGGGAGCACCGATCTTGTTTATGAAGAAGAAGGACGGGTCCCATCGTACGTACATTGACTACTGAGAGCTGAATAAGGTAACGGTGCAGAACCGTTATCTACTCCCAAGGATTGATGATCTATTTGATTAGCTTCAAGGAGAATCTTGGTTTTCCAAGATTGATTTGCGATCAGGTTATCATCAAATGAGGTTTAGATATGAGGATGTGCAGAAGATAGCTTTATGAACTCATTATGGTCATTACGAGTTTGTGGTAACGCCTTTTGGGCTCACCAATGCTCCAGCCGTGTTCATGGATATCATGAAGCGTGGGTGCAGGCCAAAGCTGGATCGGTTTGGGATTATATTTATTGATGATATCTTGGTATATTCCAAGACCCAGGAGCAACACGATGATCACTTGAGGGAAGTGTTGGAGACCTTGAGGAGGGAGAGACTTTTCACAAATTTCTCCAAGTGTAAGTTCTGGTTGCGCAAGGTGCAGTTTCTGGGGCACCTTGTCAACCAGAATGGTATTTTGGTCGATCCGTCCAAGGTTGAGGTTGTGATGCGGTGGGAGGTTCCAAGGTCTCCGTCTGAGATTCGGAGTTTCCTTTCTCTAGCAGGTTATTATCGGAAGTTTATCCAGGATTTCTCCAAGATAGTTGTTCCATTTACTCGGTTGACAAAGAAGACGGTTACATTTTGTTAGGGGCCTAAGCAGCATGCAAGTTTTAAGACCTTGAGACAGTGGTTGTTTGAGGCACTGATTTTGACCCTGCCAGAGGGTGTTGAGGATTTTGTGGTTTATTGTGGTGCGTCGATCATAGGTTTCAGGGAAGTGTTGATGCAGAGTGGTCACGTGATCGCTTACGCTTCGAGGCAGCTGAAGCCTCATGATCTGAGTTATCCGACTTATGATTTGGAGCTGGGGGTTGTTGTTTTTGCCCTCAAGATTTGGATGTATGCGACCAGGTCGTGAACCACCAGCTATGTGGAAGAGATCCTTCACGGTGGAACCTGAGACGTCACACAAGAGAAAAGGATGCCAGCCGTCGTTCGGGAGGAGATATCGGAAAGACGCTCTAACGGTCAAGTTAGTTTAGAGAGTATGAGAGAATGTGGTAATACATGACTGGAGTTGGGTTCACTTACCTTGGTTGAACCGAGTGTTAGTCCTTTTATAGTAAGGATCCTCCTCGGTCTGTACGGGGACAGGGACTGAGATCCCGACAGGATCCGTCGTCCTTATTGGAGGCTCTGCTCCACATTCGTGTCCCGGCCTCCAATTGGTTCAGGCGATTGGGCTCTGTCTGGACGCTTTGTCGCCTGAAGCTGTTGTCTTTGGACTGTAGCTAAAAGACAGTTCTTGGCGAGGGCGAGCTTTCTACGCGATCACTGCGCGGGGGCTTTGAGCTACCCAGGTTGCTGGGTCAACTCCTTCGCTAGAGGCACTCTGCCGTAACTCGCTTGTTTCTGGCCCGCTCTGAGGGGCGCGTCATCAAGTACCCCAGTCCAATAGTCAAAGTGTATGCTAGCTAGCTATGATGTTCTGGACTTAGCTATTGACACACGTCGTACTCTTATTCGGTTGATGCTTCATTTTTGGGGATGTGATGTTTCGACGTTTGTGCAGCGATTACATCAGTGGTGTCATGGATTTTCATAGATCCCGCCCTTTTTTCCCTTTTTATTACTTTGAACGGTTTCACCTTTTAGTTTCTGTCTTGCCTTTTCATTCTTTTTTTTCTTCTCTCTTTTTGTTTTGCTATGGCTTCTACTCTAAGCTTGATCCCTACTGTTGCCGAATTCGACACTCTTCTGGAGGCTTATGGCCTCACCCCTACTGATGGAGTGGAATTTCCTATTCCAGGTTTGTTGATCACTCGTCCTCCTGCCAGGAAGGTGGGTGCTTATCTGAAAACCTACGACGCTAGTCTCCGTCTTCCATTGAACGACTTTTAGGAAAAAATACTCCGATGTTGTGGGTGTAGCGTACAGATGTTGACTCCCAGTGCCGTTCACAAAGTGGTCGCTTTTGAGATGATATGTCGTGCTAATGGCATCATCCCCGATTACTTTGTTTTTAAGTATTTTTTCTAGTTTTCCGCCACTAATGACAAGTATACCTTCTCTACTCACCGCATTGGGCATAACCTTGTTCTTGATAACAAGCCTCCAAAACACTGGCAGGAAAAGTGGTTGTAAGCCAACCAATAACTGCTCGGTCGTGACCATCCTCGAGCGGTCATGCCCTCTAATACCATCCCTAAGTTATTTCCTCATAACCAATCAACTGCAGATCTCCTGCATTCTCTTCAAGTGGATGTTGACGTTATGTTGGAGGTTATCCTTGCCGGAGTCGGTATCAGCCCCAGCTGGCGTTCCTGGGGAGAAATTCCTGTGTTCTACGCTGTTTCCAATGGTAAGTTGTTATTATCTTCCCATCTATTTTTCCTCCGCTTTCTTCTTTTCCTTCCTCTTCCCCCCTTCCCCCATTTTTCTCTTTAAAAGGAGAAGGAGGGAGGAGGTTACTCATTTATTGCTGCTTTCTTATGTGTTTTCCCTTTTCCTTTTTCCTGGTAGGTGTCGAGTATTCTATCTCCATGGATTATGTGCTTCGAGGTCGTTATCAAGGTAAGTTGGAGCATCGTGTGGTGCCATTGTACGAAACTCTTCCTCCCCCCCCCCCCCATCGCTTGGTTGCTACTGTTCCGTTACCTCCACAACCCGCAGGGAGTTCCACCGTGTCGGGGAGTTGGCTGAGCTCCCGTACTATCGTGACTCCTACGGCCGCATCTGCTGCTTTTGCTGGATCGACTGTTGATCGTCCTGTGGACAGCAAGGTTAGGGTTTTGGTTGGTGCTCGTTGGGTTGCTGAGAAGAGGAAAGTTGTGCAAGCAATGAGTGGTCCGGCACCTGAGAGTAGCTCAGCACACATTGGGCGGTGTGTGATGCAACGTCATGGCCGCATGCACTTGTTATCGGCTACTCCCTACGGTCCGGGGGATGTGCTGGTGATACCCGATGATGACACACAACAGTCAGAGGGTGCTAAGGGGGCATTTCATCAGCCCATTGTTCCTATTTCTTCAGATGTTAATGCTAGTTCCCCGACATCGGGGGGTAGTCCTACTGGTTGTGGTGCCTGTGTTTACACCGGGATGGAGTCTGGGGCCGGACTCTCGCCTGTCTGTGCGGTTTGTGGCATTGGATTTCACGCGCCATGCTCTTCCTCCAGCCACCGTGAATGACATGGATGCTATGAGCAACGCTGTTCTGGCTCATAATCTTGCATATGTCGCTGCACAGGCCATGACGTATCTGGCTGCTGGATCTCGTCGCGTACAGCGGTTTGATGAATTAGAGCGCCTTCATTCATTCCTTATTGAGAGTGAGGCTGATTTGAAAAGTAAAGTGTCAGATCTAAATGCTATCGTTAGTCAGTTGGAACGCGAGAACAAGTCTTTGGTGTCAGGGAAAATGATATTGGAGGATGTGCATGGTGTTTTGGAGGGGCAGGTGGAGTCTCTAACTCAGGCCAATGAAGGCTTGATGATTCAGAATGAGAGTTTGGAACGGGATCTTGCTGACCGTGAACAGGAATTGGAGGTGTTGAGGGGAGATCGTAATTGGCTCCTTCAAGTTGGTTTTGTGCGCATAATGGATAAACTTCTTGAGCATCCCGAATTTATAGGTGGCATCAGTCGAATCTGCCATGTTGCCTTTGTCGCTGGAGAGGAGTCTGGTTGGGCGAATTTGAATGCTCAAGTTAATGCTGGGACATATGATCCTTCAGCCAGCGATTCCCGGTCTAGTCATTCTTCAGCATTAGAGGACGCTTTATTGGCTTTCGCAACTCTTGACTTTGCAGGTTTGCTTGGGCTAGGTCAGTCGGGTATGGATGAAGTAAGGTCATTGTATGCTTTTGATGAGGGTGAAGAGGTTGCATGTGTGTTGGGTGTGGGGGCAGGCGGTGTTGTTGACGGCGGTGCTGGCGGTGGTGATGTTGGCGGTGGCGGTGGCGGTGCTGGTGGTGGCGATGTTGGCGGTGGTGGTGCTGGTGGTGGTGATGTTGGTGGTGTTGTATAAGGTTGTTTGTGGCTACTCCTATGGAGCATGAAAAGTGTTATTAAGACTTTTGTTTCGGTTGTATTATGGCCTCTAGGGCTCCTGTGTTGTTTTATGGCCTTTGAGGCTTTTGGTGTACCAAACAGTGACTTGTTTTGGGATGCTTCTGTGTTTAATGCTTTTATGTCGATTATTGCAAACTTGCTATGTAGGTTAACTTTCTTTTCCTTTTTCATATATATATATATATATATATATATATATATATATATATATATATATGTTCGTGCATGCGTGTGTATTGTGCATCTTGGATTCATTAAGTATCCTTTATGCTATGCATTTCATACTAAAGACAATGCGTGTTTTCATATATTTGCAACTTTAATTCATAGTTGTTTCATACAACGATTCCCTATTGGACTTCTCTAAAGGTCCATCTGTTGACCCGGGTGATCAATCCGGCCTCAAGATATCTTTCACTTCCTCCCTGCTGTTTAGGGTGCTTCGAGTTTGCTCGTGGTGTGCCTCTGTCTTTCCTTCTGCATAGGAACTCTTTCCTTCTTCAGATGTGGAACTTCCTCAAATTTCTTGCGTTCCACGTCCTGGGAATCTGCCTTCCTTCTGTAGTTTCAAGGGAGTATGATCTATTTCGGTGTGCTTCGATTATTTTGTATGGGCCTTCCCATGTTTGGCCTAATTTCCCCTTGGTTGCCATGGCTGACTTTGTTCCTTTGCAGGACGTAATCTCCAACCCGAAACGCCTTATTTTTCACGCGTTGGTTGTAATATCTTTCTGTCACCTTTTTGCAGGCGGCCTGGCCCATGCTCGAGTGCTTGTGCCGCTCTTCTAAGAGATCAAAATTTTCCCTTAGTCCTTCGCTATTTTCTTGTTCATGACAGCACTACATCCGTATCGATCCTATCATCATTTCTGCTGGTAGCATTGCTTCTGCTTCGTAAGCCAAGCAGAACGGCGTCTCTTTTATACTAGTCCTTGGTGTGGTTCGGTATGACCAGAGGACTTCCAGTAATTCATCTACCCAGTTGCCTTTCGTTGTGCTTAGCCGTTTTCTGATTCCTTGGAGCAAGGTTATGTTGGATACTTCAGTTTGTCCGTTGGCCTGGGGGTCTGCCACGGATGTAAATCTCAGCTCTATTCCCCTTTCACGGCACCAATCCTTAAAGGGATTCTCTACAAACTGTAAGCCGTTATCGCTAATTAGGACCCTAGGCATCCCGAATCTCGTTAATATATTCTTCCAGACGAACTTGATTATCTGCCTCCTTGTGATATAGGCTAACGGTTCTGCTTCTATCCACTTAGTGAAGTAGTCGACTGCCACGACTAAAAATTTTACTTTCCCCAGTGCTTCTGGGAAGGAGCCCACTATGTTGATTCCCCATTGATAGAAAGGCCAAGGGCTAAGTATCCTAGTCATCTTGGATGGTGGCGCCTCTTATGTTGGTACGAAGGTCTGGCATTCTACACAGGTTTGCGTTAACTCGATGGCGTCTTGGTGTATTCCTGGACAGTAAAGGCCCATTCGCAGTACTTTGCATGTGAGTGCCCGCACTCCTTCATGAGCTCCAGCCGACCCTGCATGGGCTTCCTTCAGCGCTAGTTTCCCCGCTGTGTCGTCGATGCATTTGAGCCATGGGGCTATGTAGTCTTTCCTATACAACGTTCCCTTGAGCATCGCGTACTGGGGGGCTCACACCCTTGTCTTCCGAGCTTCTTCGTGGTCATCCGGTAGTATGTCGTGCTGGAGATAGTCTATAATGGGCGTCATCCAATTTGGTTGGGCCACTGATAGGGAATCAACTTTTCGCTCGTCAATGCTCCTCTCTTTTAGCACCTCCACCAGCACCTCCTTTGATAGGTGCCCAAAGCATGTTGACGCCAACTTGCTGAAAGCGTCTGCTCGCCTATTGTTTCCTGTTGAGATTTTCTTTATCATGAAGCTTTTTAGAGTACCAGTGATCCGTTGTACCGCTTTGACATACCTCTCCATTCGTTTGTCTTTTGCTTCAAACTCTCCTGATACTTTGTTGGATGCTAAGCATGAGTCGGTCAAGGCCACGACTCTTTCTGCTCCCATCTTTACTGCTAGCCTAAGACCGGCCAACAGGGCTTCGTATTCTGCCTCATTGTTAGATATATGGAAGTCGAAATGCAAGGTATACGTAAATTCCTCTCCTATGGGGCTGGTTAAGACTAGTCCAACGCCCGACCCCTCTTTGCTGAAGGCCCCATCTATATAGAGGGTCCATTGTTGGTCGGTCGCTCCTCCTGAGTGTTCCTACCTGTTCGAGTCAACCATTTCTCGCTGAAGTTCTCCCGGGATTTTGAGTAAGAAATCCGCTAAGGCTTGTCCTTTAATGCTTACCCCAGGGTGGTATGTGATATCGTGTTCTCCGAGCTCTATGGCCCATTTCGCGAGTCGCCCCGACATCTCCGGCTTTAGGAGTACTTGTTTGATCGGGCAGTTGGTCAAGACTTTTCTTTGGTGTGCCTGGAAGTATCGGTGGAGCCTTCACGCTGCGTATACTAGTGCGAGTACCACTTTTTCAATGGTAGGGTAATTCATCTCTGGACCCTGCAGGGCTCGACTCACAAAGTAGACTGGTAGTTGGCGCCCCTCTCCGTCGACTACAAGTGTTGACGAGATTGTGTCTCTTGACGTGGACAAATACACTTGCAGCACCTCCCCGGGTATCGGGCTAGCCAGGGTTGGTGGTGTATGGAGTACCTTTTTGATTCTTTATAGCGCCTCCTCGGCCTTTGTTGTCCACCTGAAGTTGTTCTTCTCTATGCAGCCTTTGAGCGTGTTGAACAGCGGCATGACTTTTTCAGCTAACTTGGAAATGAATCAACTAAGTGTCGTTAGCTTCCCATTTAGACCCTGTGCGTCTCTCATCGTGCAGGGCGAGGGTGTTTCTTCGAGCTTGTTTACCATTGTTGGGCTCGGCTGGATGCCTTCCTTCATGACATAGTACCCCAAAAACTGACCTTCTTCGACCCCGAAAGTGCATTTGGCGGGATTCAATTTCATCCTGGCCTTTTCCAATGTTCGTAGTGTTTCCTCGATATCTCGCAACAGCATATTCTCGTCTGGGCTTTTTATAACCATATCGTCAACATAAACCTCGATATTTCATCCGATTTGGTTGGAGAATAGGGAATCGACAAGCCGTTGGTAAGTTGCCCCAGCATTATTCAATCTGAATGGCATTTTGGTGTAACAGAAAGTGCCATGGTCCGTGTAAAAGGCTGTTTTATCCTCATCGTTTGCGCTCATCAGGATCTGGTGATATCCTTTGTATGCGTCGAGGAAGCACTTCCACCAGAATCCTTGCAGGGATTCTACTTTCTGATCTATTTTGGGTAGTGGATAGCAATCTTTTGGGCACGCCTTATTTAGGTCTGAGTAGTCGATGCACATTCGTCAACTACCGTCGTGTTTCCTCACCATTACCGGGTTGGCGATCCATGTTGGGAAAATCGCTTCTTTAAGGATTTCGGCGCTGGTCAGTTTCGCTACCTCCACATTGATCGCTTTGTTTCGATCCCCATCTTGGACCCGCTTCTTCTGCTTTATTTCCTTGGTCCCCGGCTTTATCATCAGCTTGTGTTCTATGATCTCTCTATCGACCCCTACCATGTATGTGGGTCTCCATGCGAACACGTGCTTGTATTTTCGTAGTAGCTGGACCAGCGCCTCCCTTATTTTTGCAGGGAGGGCCACTCCTACCATCACTCGCTGGTTTGGATGCTCCCTGTTGATCACTTTCCCTCCGTCAGACGGGTCTGGCTTTGGTCTTTTGGCTTCGGCTAAGATGTCTCTTGGTTGCATAATCTCGTAGCATTTAAGGTCCTTCGGGGGTGTGGCCAAGATCGTTCCTGGTCCTTGGCTGGTGCTAAACTTAACCACCCCATGGATTGTTGACGGGACTGCTCCAAATCTTAATAGGGTCGGTCTCCCCAGTATGATGTTGTGTTCCGACGGGTGTCGTACGACTACAAAGTCTACCAGGGCGGTTCGTTTCCTAGTTTTGTCCTGGCTGACTAGTGTGAATGGTAAATGGATCGTACCTAATGGCCATAGGCTATGCCCCATGAACCCTATGAGTTGGCTTGTGGCGGGTTTTAGTCCTTCTTTCCACTCGCTCGGCAGGCGTTGGAAACAATGTTCGTAAATGATGTTTGCCAAGCTCCCGGTGTCGATGTATACTCGGTGAACTATCACATTCCAGATAGACCCTTGAATGACAAGGGGGTTGTCCCCGTTCCACCCAGCTGGGATTGGGTTGTTCCTAGAGAAAGTTAATCCTTGTGTCATTTCTGCGACGTCGTGCGTTTGTTCCTCGTGCTCCACTCTCCCCCTTTTGTGGTGGATTGCCAATATCTCCAACTTGGATTCTGGTTTCCTGGCAGCGTCTTTGGAGTTATCTGCTTCGAACTTAGCTCTCAAGCTTTTGGCGATCTCTATTACGTTGCCTTTTAACTGTTTCTCTTCGATTTCACATTTTAAGATCGCACAATTGATCGTATCGTGTGTCCTACTCTTGTGGTACTCGTAGTATCGTGTTTTAGTACCTTTCACTACTTCCTTTTCGTCGACTGCATAGACTTCTGTCTGTCTCCCTCGCCTATCGTCTCTAGTGAAGGGTCTGAAGCGTCCTATCGGTCGTCTGTCTCGTCCCATAAACCTATTGTTTCCCCGAAAATCGGGGTGGGTTGTGTTGTAGTTATTCCGCCTCCCCGCGGAGGCTGTCATGGCATTGAGGTACGCCTGCTTTGATGCTTCACCTTCCTCCTAGCGTGTCTTGGATTGCTTGCCCATGATTTTTTGGGACAACGATCCTGGTAGCAGGCCCCAGGTGAATGCCCCTGCGATTAGGCCTTCATCGTGCCCTGGAACATCTAGTGTTGCCTTTGTGAATCTAGCGAAGTAATCTTCAACTGTCTCTCCTTCTCGTTGTTTGCACCCATTGATTGTGTGGCAGTCACCTTTGTATTTCCGAAGTTGCATGAAGTTTGTTAGGAATAGGTATTTCAGCTTGTTGAAATTGCTGATGCTGCCCGGTTTCAACGTTTTGAACCATGTTCCTGCGATACCATCCAAGGTAGTGGGAAAATATGTGCACCAGAATCGCTTATCTAGTTTCAGGGACGTCATCGTCTATTCATACGTGACGATATGGTTGTCCGGGTCAGTAGTTCTGTTGTATGTCTTAAGGTGAGGTAATTTAGCGGTGTTAAGGATTTCATACTCCAGGAGTTCTTTGACAAACGATGACGTGACACTTCATGATGAGCAGTCTTGGGTTGGGATATGTTGGCTAAGGTAGCACCCTGGTTGTTGTGCTGTCAGAAATGGTTGTACCAACATGTTATTGTAGGCGGTTAGATCTGGTATTGGTATGTCGTAAGGGTTGAACGGTTGGGTTATAGCAGGGGAATTGTATGGCGTGGGTTGAACGGTTGGGACAGAATAGGGGGTGTACAACGTAGGTGTAAGTTGCTGAGCCAGGGGATTCTGTTGGTGGGCTATGGCTGGCTGTTGGTAGAACAAGAGTGGCGGAGCTGGTATGGCACCTGTCATCGACAATTGGTGGCTCTGTGGCTGTGATGCGATGCTTACGCCGATCACAGTGTCGTTGAGATGTGCACTGCTTGCGAGGGGTGTGATAGTTGTCGTTTGGGTATTATGAGGATTGACAATAGCGGGGAGAAGAGGTAGTGTGGTGTATATTGGTCGGTTCTGGGGTGGGGTTAAGTGCGTTGCAGTTGGTATTGGTTAGGGTTGGGGCAGAGAGGTTTGCACAGCCGTGGTGATGGGGTTTAGTAGCGAGTCTGGCGATACAGTCACCGGAGCTTGCGGCAGCGGACCACTTGGAGCTGGTGTTGCGTTGAAATTTGGCATCGGGTTGCTGATTAACGGCGGTGCATCGGAGATTGGTGTTTGGTCGCCGGGAAATGGGGTTGCCGAAGTGTCCTCCGTCCCCAAAGGTCCCATCGGGCGTATGGGGCTGTGCGGTTGTTCCGAAGGCTCGCCCGTCACTTTCTCCGCCATGCGTGGTTGTGGAAGGTAGTAAAATGGGAGAGGGTTTGCGTATCTGTTGTCACACAAATGGATAGTGCCAAATGATGCCACCAGATCCCGAACCACCGGCTATGTGGAAGAGCTCCTTCACGGCGGAACCTGAGAGGTCACACAAGAGAAAAGGATGTCAACCGTCGTCCGAGAGGAGATCCCGGAAAGACGCTCCGACGGTAAAGTTAGTCTAGTGAGTATGAGAGAATGTGGTAATACGTGACTGGAGTTGGGTTCACTTACCTTGGCTGAACCGAGTGTTAATCCTTTTATAGTGAGGATCCTCCTCGGTCTGTACGGGGATAGGGACTGTGATCCCGATAGGATCCGTCGTCCTCATTGGAGGCTCTGCTCCACATTTGTGTCCCGGCCTCCGATTGGTTCAGGCGATTGTGCTCTGTCTCAACGCTTTGTCTCCTAAAGTTGTTGTCTTTGGACTGTAGCTAAAAGACAATTCTTTGCGAGGGTGAGCTTTCTACGCGATCGCTGCGTGGGGGCTTGGAGCTACCCAGGTCCCTGGGTCGACTCCTTCGCTAGAGGCGCTCTACCGCGACTCGCTTGTTTCTGGCCCATTCTGAGGGGCGCGTCATCAGGGGGCATTACCTCTATGGGGTTCTTTGTACTATTTACATGGATCACAAGAGCCTAAGGTATATGATGGATCAACCAAATCTGAAACATGAGGCAGCGTCGGTGGTTGGATGTGGTGAAGGATTATGATTATGAGATCCTTTATCACCCAGGGAAGGCCAATATGGTGGCCGATATTCTCAGCCGTGAGGCGGTCGCAGCTCCGATCTTGGATATATGTTTGAGGATGACTATGATTACTCCGCTTTTGGAGTGGATTCGTGATTCTTAGTTTGAGGCTATGAAGGAAGAGCACCGGAAGAGTGAGTGTATTGTGGGTCCGGTGGCTTCTTAAGATTATGATAGCCATGGGTTGTTGACTCTTCATCGGCAGGTTTGCGTTACGTATTAGGGTGGTGTGCGTCAGGTTCTGATGGAGGAGGTGCACAAGCCTAGTGTCACACCCCCGAACCAGACGGCGGAAACGTCTGAGGGCTGTTGTGACTTAATTGAATACCATAACATTGAATATATATGAAACGTAACAACATTCGTCACCATGCATTAATATAGTACAACCGATAAAGTTTACATGGAGTGCATTGTTTAAACATTACATTCCCAAAAATAAATTGTTCGATTCATAAATAAATAAACTGCAAGCCATCGCTGAGTACATTTTCCTTTGGATCACTTGTTACCTGAGAATACAAGTATTTTGAAAAACGTCAACATGTGAAATGTTGGTGAGTTCATAAGCGGTATTTGAAAAGCAACGTTTTGTATTATTTTGAAAACCACCAGAAAATCCGATATTTTCTGAAAAGAGTATTTGAAAACGTTTGTGAAGATCCATAAGTATGCTTGTTTGTTTCTATAGTTGTAAAAAAAATGTTCATTAAACTTGTGTACATTTCGAAACCGTATGTATTGAAAAACCCTAGGAAAACCCGATGTTTTCCTAATTCTTTGAATTCCATGAAGTTGAAAATAAAACCATTGCAGCGTGTGAAGTCATTAATTCCAGGCGACGTCGGATTTTTTTGCGCATGATGAATTGCTATAAACACGCGTTACACAAACGACCAGTTTATAACTATACTAACGATCCCGTAGGCGTCATCCGTACTAATCACGTTATCCAACCGCCCTAACTTCAGGTAATCCCACATCCGAAGAGAAAGAGGGCACGAAGACCTAGATAACTCCGTAGCCGGTTGGGGATAAAAAAAAGAGTACGAGGGGCCCTTGACCCGCCTCGCATTAAAATACCGACTTTACTAGCAGTACCAAAGGACCCTTGGGGACCAATAGTATAAAAGCCATTGAAAGTCCTTTTACGCTGTGTTAGATCATGTAAGACCCAACAACTCGTAAGGTAGAAGTCTTCGGGCCTTAAGATCAGGTCATTGGGCTAGCTAGGCCCAACAAACAAGATTTTACACTTTGGGGCCCAAAGATGGTGCGTAGACGTCTGTGCACTCTCACGTGTGTATTAAATTCCCAAATGTTACTTGTGTGAATCGAGGTATCGTCGCGTTAGTAGTTTCGGATTTTTATTGGTTCGAGACCGAACCAATTCGTTTAACAACGATTTTTGGTATTGTTGTGTATTGTATTTCGTCGGTAGTCGTGGTGCCAATATTTGATCAAGTTGAGTGTATTGAATTAGCCTTGAAAATTTTCTGTTTTCAGCCCCTCATTGTTTGTAAATTTACTTTTTCAACCCTCTAATTAAATAACTTTCCGGTTTGGTCCTTAAATCATTTTTCTTGACATTTTAACACCAAAAATTATGGAAATTGATATTTTTCAGCATATTTTTCATTGAAAACAGTTTAAGTCCCTGAAAATACAGTTTTCTCGATTATAACCCCTCTTTTTTGCAGTTTTTACAATTTTGGCCCAAATTGGAAAATTTTTGCAACTTTGGTCCTTTTTAAATTTGAAAAGCATTTTAAACCTTTGAAAAGTACTTGGAACACTAGTAGTCCACTGTTTTACAGAAAAACACAGTTTTGGTCCTCCAAAACAGAAAATTTCGCATATTGGGCCCTATTGGGCCGAAAATGCCATTTTTAGCCCATTAAGCTTGAAATTTATGTTTTTAATCCTCCAAAAAGTATATTTTCAGAAAATACATTATGGAAACTGTTTTGACTCATCTCACCCATCAGATTTCGAAATATTTCATTTTGGGCCCTTTAACTTTATATTTTTAACATTTTATGTCCAAAAATTGAATTTTTAGCCCAAAGGAAATGTTATTAAGCCATTTAGCTATTTTCCTTGGAACACTTTGTATGTAGAATTATATTTGATGCTAGTATCCTTTAACATAATGTATATCACGATTTTTAGGGGTTTATGGCTAGATCCAACATCATAAACACACAAAAACACCCATATAAGCATAGAAATCATACAAGGCATACAAAACACATATAGATCTACACTTTCACTTGTATTCCCCCCCCCCCCACAAAACTCATAAAAATAGAAAATAGGGGGTATGAAGCTCACCTTAGGGTGTGGTTTCGGTTTTTGAAGAAAAGATGGAAGAAAACTTGGTGATTTTTGGCTTTAGCACCCTTTTCTTGAAGATCTCGAGTTTGATGTGCTTCTAGGATGTAAGATCACGATTTTTGCATGGATTAGGAAAAGATTTTGATAAAACAAAGAATCTAAGTCATAGATCCAAGCATAATCTTACCTTAGATGAAGAGTTTGTGGAAATCTCCTCTTGAAAGCCTCCTAATTTTCGAGATTTTTGAGTGGAGAGGAAGGATGTGTTCTTGAGTATTCTAGAGAGAGTTTGAGAGATATTTGTGTATGTGTGTGTGTGTGTGTGTTTCGGCCGAGAGTGAGGGAGAGGAAAGAAGAGAGTGACTTTGATGAGATAGGTGTTTGGAGGTATGAGTTGCATGCATGGATACCCAACAAATAAAAGTGAGGTGGCATCCAAAGTCAACTCCCCCTTTTTCCTTGGGCTTGGGCCGAGAATGGAGAGGGAAGAAAAGATTTTTGGGCTTTTTGCCCCTAAGCCCAATATTAGAGTTAGTTTGGGTGATCATTGGCCTTATAAAATAAAATTGTGATTTTTATGCTTCATTAAGCTAGATTAGGTTAATCATGGATCAAAGCTTTTAATTCATTTCATTCTAGGCCCAAAATGGCCCAAAATGTTGAAATAAATGATTGTGGGTCCAATTAGAGCCCAATTAGGGTTCTAAGCCCATGATAGTCAAATTGGAAGCTTATTGGTCCATTCGGGTCCAATAAGGAAGTCCTAGTCCAAAGTGGAACTAAACAAGAACTTCTAGGGTTTCCAATTGTTTGATGACTATTTGTAGTACTTGTATGATGTATTTGATTGAAGTTTTTGATGTCATAATAATAGGTATCACACATGCTCTTAAGTTTTTGATTCACATTAACTTGAGTATAGTGATTACAAGACACGGAATTCCTAGTTGTGACACCTAGGTTCTCCATTCATCACGGGGCAAAGAAGACGTATGGGGAGCTTCGTCCTGATTATTGGTGGCCCTGCATGAAGCGGGATGTGGTTTGCTATGTGGAGCGGTGCCTAACTTGCAGGAAAGTCAAGGCCGAGCATCAGTGACCTCATGGAAAGATGCAGTCATTGGAGATTCTCGTATGGAAATGGATGGAGGTCACCATGGATTTCATCACAAAGTTACCTCAGACTACGCGCAGAGTGGATTCAATTTAGGTCATCATGGATCGGTTGACCAAGAACACATTTCATCTCGATTCAGGAGAGTATTTTTGTAGAGAAATTGGTTGAGGTTTATATTAGGAAGATTATGGCACATCATGGGGTGCCGATTTCGGTGGTTTCAGACAAAGATGTCCGGTTTACCTCCAGGTTTTGGAAGAGGTTTCATGATGTGTTGAGTACTCGTCTCCATTTCATCACAGCATTCCATCCACAAATCGATGGTCAGAGCGAGCGGACTATTTAGAACCTAGAGGATGTGCTTCGGACATGTGTTTTTGACTTTGGTGGGAGTTGGGATACGTATCTTCTGTTAGCGGAATTTTCGTATAATAACAGCTATCACAGTAGCATTGATCGACGTCCTTTTGAGATGCTCTACGGGAGGAAATGCAGGACCCCAATATGTTAGGGTGAGGTCGGTCAATAGGTTATGAGGAGTACTAAAATGGTACTCAATACCACAAAGTTGATACAGCAAGTTCGGAGTAGGCTCTATACAGCTCAGAGTCAGCAGAAGAGTGATGTCGACAGATGCTAATCAGATCTAGAGTTCCAGGTGGGGGATATGGTCCTCCTGAAGGTGTCACCTTGGAAAGGTGTCACCTTAGAAAGGTGTCACCTTGGAAAGGTGTCATCCGGTTCAGAAAGAGGGGCAAGCTGGGCCCTAGGTATGTCGGTCCTTTTAGGGTTTTGGCCTAGGTGGGTCAGGGTGCGTATCATTGGATCGTCCAGATGATCTCAGTCAGATTCATAGCACGTTCCATGTCTCTCAGCTATGAAAGTGCTTAGTGGATGATTTCGCAGTGGTATCATTGGGGGATACTCAGGTGGATAACCGCCTAAATTATATTAAGAGACCAGTGGCGATTCTAGATCGAAAGACGAAAACCTTGAGGAACAAGGTTGTTGAGTTGGTGAAGGTCCGGTGGCATCATCGTAGGGGTTCTTAATGGACGTGGGAGCCAGAAGATGGGATGAGAGAGCACTACCCGAACTTATTTGGAGCAGCGAGCTTTAAGGAAGAAGTTTGATTCAAGTGGGAGGAATTGTAACATTTTTGTTCGGGTATGTCTCTTCTTAACCCTAAGTGCAAATTCCCTTCTTTTGGCCTTTAAGCTAGTACGTGGGGCGTACAAGGTGGTACACTTAGCGTACTAGCCCGGAGTGATCATGCCTTTGGTCCACATACAATGGGCGTACATAGAGTATGCATGGTGTACGTGTGGATAATGTAACCCTGATTTTTAGGGTATTGCACCTTATTTAAGCCTTATGATGGCCTCATTTGGTTATTTTTAGACAGCCTCCATCCCCTCTTGTCCAGAAATTGAAACCCTAGTGAGATCTTGAGAGTTTTGAGCCATAAAGTGTGTTGGTTGGTGCTTTGTGAAGGAGAAGAAGAAGTGAACCATTTGGAGTTGTGCTTGTAGCGTGAGGGTCTGAGATTTGTTCATCATTTGCTATCCTTGTGAGGTAAAAAAAACTCCCATCTTGCTAATCTATGATGCTGGATCTATTTTTGGTGCCATTTTGTGCTTTTTGAGTCCTTGGAATGATTGTTGAGCCTTTTAATTCACTCCAGAAGTGATTAATGGTAGATCTAGGCTCTTTTGGTCCTTTTGTCCATAAAAATGCAAGCTTTAAGGTGTTTATTGACTCATGTAGGAGTTAATACCCTTTATTAAGTACTTTTGAGTTATAGAACCCCATTAAGCCGTGCATGCACTTAAATTTTCCAACTTTACTTGATAAACCACCTTAAGGAAGTCAGATTTGGGTGTTGAGTTGAAGTCTTAACCAGTTAAGAGCTTAATGATGGAAGTTGGTCAAGTTGGGGAGTATGTTGGGCGTATAAATTCGTACGTTGCGCGTACAAGCCCCAAAGCGAGTACGCTAAGCGTACGAGCTGAGTACGCCCTGCGTACTCAGCAATGGGCTTCGGAGTTGTTGGCTTCTCGGTATTGGGGCCATGTTGGACAGTATTAGTCTTAGGCCTTGTTAGGCCATCAGAATTTTATTTTTGGGATGATGTTATTTCATTGGACTTTTTGTTTGAAGCCCCGTGAAAAGGATTTGGGCCCAATTTGGAAAATTGGGCCATATTTGGGCTTTGGGTGATTATTTTGGAATTTAGGCTTTTGGACAGTTGGATTGGGCCTTGGCCTTGGGCCAAGTTTGTTAAATAGTAAAAAAGGTTTTTTACCCTAGTTTGGACTCTTAGTGTCATTCGGGATCCATTTATTAACTGGATGTTATTTTATGATTAATAGTGCGGGGATTTTAGCGGGCCAGCAGCCAGAGATTTATCTGTGAGATTCAACAGTTTGAGGTGAGTTTCCTCACTGTGTTTAGAGCCTCGATGGCACCAATGTCAGCCCATGATTATTATGATAGGATGTTATATGCTTGTGTGACTCTTGCATGTGTTATGTGTTGGTATGTATATCGGGTGAGGCCCGATGAGTGTATTGTATGATATTGTTTTGTGATTATCGCATGTGTTAGCATGATTATATGTTGATATGTTTACTATGTGTACCGGGCGGGCCCCGATGTCCGGCAAGGCTTAATGAAAGACATATATGTAATCTGAGTGGGGTTCGATGTCGGGCGGGGCCTAAGGCCAAGTGGGACTCGATGTCGGGCAAAGCCCGATGTGGGGCGGGGGACCAATATGTCTTTATTTATGTATGGTATGTTGTATCTTGGAGAACTCACTAAGCTTTGGGTTTATAGTTTTTGGTTTATGTTTCAGGTACTTCAGGATCGACAGGGAAGAGCTCGGGATGATTGCAAAGCACACACCACTTTTTCTGCATTTTGTGATTTACTCTGATATGATATGATGTAGTGACATACTTTGGTCTTTTGGGTTGTATGACAATGTTTTGGATTACTATTTTTATATTATTAAAAATGAAATTTTGGGTCTTATTTTTGGGACGTTATAAGCTAACCTCCATGAAATGTGTAACCATAAGTAACCAGAGGTGAGATAGCCACCCGAACAGATGATCCTACTTTAGAGCCATAATTAAACAAGGAACAGGCAACAAATCATAGATCAAGAGTTCTCAAGTTATCCTACATGACTACATACAGCCCCTAAGGCACTCCACTAGATGATAACCAGTATATAACTACTATAGCATCCTACAATATAAGGATATATACACAGATCTAGCAGATCACTATAGCACGGCAACATTCTATATACCAGGATACAGATCTAACAGATAACCACAGCATAAAAACATCTTATATACCAGGATACATAACCTAGTGGGTCGGCATTGGTGCCTTCGACCCACAAGTACAATAAGGAAAACTCACCTGAATCTAAGAACTTTGAAACAATGCGATACGATTCCTTTTGCTGCACTGCTTGCACCCGCGAATCCACTAACACTGGAACCAGATAGAATCCTAATCAATAGCCCAAAATCCTCAAGTTTGACCTAAATTCAAACTTGGTTAAGAAGTCAACAGTCAACGAAAGTCAAAGTACAAGGTTGTTGAGTACGCCTAGCTTACTCAACATACACCCAACATACGCAGCCTGTTGTCACTCCTCCACTAAGCACTTTATCCTTTAATGCCTTTTGTCCAAAGCTCAGATCTAGACTCAAAACATCGACTTAAGTCATAAAGTTTCCAACTTTATGACTTTCCATGGCAGGAAAAGGTCCAAAAGCTAAAACCCTAACTTATTAATCCTTTAAGACATCGTAACTCGTTCATGGAAGGGATAAAAGGACCAAGATCATATTTTATGGTTCCTAATAGCTCCACAATGGATAAAGTTCCCAACTTTATCCATTAGCATGGTCCAAACAACCAAGATCTAGTATTTAAGTCTCAAAGGGACCAAAAGTGCATCTTTCTCAACTTAATCAATTAAGTCTGAGTCTCCAAACTTCAGATCTGAATCATTATGATGATTAGATGGATAAAGTTTCCAACTTTATCCATAACAAGGTTACGAACTTTCAAGATCTAAACTTTATGCACTAAAGTGACCAAAAGTTCATAATACTCAAAACTAGCTAGATCTAACAAATGTATCATCAAGATTCAAGCTTTTATACCTCCAGATGAAAGATCAAAGTGAACAAGGTCTGGATCTACAAGCTCCAATTCAACCAACAGTTCTCCAATAAGCTCCTTCTTTTCCAAGATGCACCAAGAACACTCCAAAACACCTTATTTTGCTCACACGGCTCAAACTATGGTTAGGGTTTCAAGGGAGGACGTTAGAGAGGTGGAGGACGAGAATGGAAATGGTTTTGGGAAGTTAAAGAGCTTAAATAAGACTCAAAACCCCGAAATTAGAGTTTAGGTTCTAATCGTGTATGCCCAATGTACTGCTGGTACTCCCAGCGTACTAGGTTGAATCTTCGCAATCATACACCCTATATGCCCAGCATATTATACTAAACCCAAAACCTTCCTAACTTCTAACGGTCATAACTTCTTCGTTCCAACTCCGTTTTCGACCAACTTCATATACACGGAAAGGTATTGAAGAGCCTCACAATATTATCTAGATATCTTGGACTAAAAATATAACGCCCCGTTTTTAATTATAAATAAATACATTATTAAGACAAATATTTATGTCAAAAATATTTAATGGTTATACGATAATTAATATCGATGAATATATGCATTAATTAATCCAATAAATTGGATTCTGACGTAAAATGAAAGAATATATAAATAAATAAATAAAGGCAAATGTTTATGTCAAATATATTTATAAAATTATCATAAGTTATATATAAATATATATTAGTAAATTTGGAGTTACAAATATGCATAAAAGATTAATGGTCAAATAAAAATTAATATCGATGAATATGTGCTTTAATCCAATAAATTGGATTATGAGGTAAAATGAAAGAAGATATAAATAAATAAACAATTGTTTATGTCAAATATGTTTATAAAATTATCATAAGTTATATATAAATATATAGTAGTAAATTTGGTGTTACAAATAATCAAAATATGTATAAAAGATTTAAATGGTTATATGGTTTAAAAAGTTATAACTACATTCAAATATGAAACTAAAAATATATTTATTTTTAGCTAAAGTGATCTAAATTAAAGTTATAGCATTCGGAAATACCTACGCATGAAAAAAAAATACGTCGAAAACGAAGTTCATATGAATAAGTTATGAAATTTTGAAGTTTGAAACAAAAGCCTCGAATTGAAATCCGACAGCCGACCACCGGCCGGAGAACCGATGTGTGTCGGCCTGAAACCGGTGCCAAATGGTAGGTAAGTCGATTTCATCCAAGACCAAGTTGGTTCTAGTGCTCGTAGGTGCGGTATTTAGTGCCAAAATTATGTCGAAAGTAAAAGAAATGATAAAAAAAAATGTTAATGGTGAAATTAGGCCATGAATAAAATAATAAAGATTTTTACCTATAAATAGAGAGGTAACTTACCTTTAGTTGAGGAATTACAAGTGTTAATCATGTTAGTTATAGTCCAGATAATCTAGAAGATAAATCTCGAGAGATTCTCGAGTGAATAAGCCGAGAAACATATGCATATAAATAGTTGGTGTTTCTATTCTACGATTAAAATGAGTTTTACTTATATATATATATATATATATATATATATATATATATATATATATATATATATATATATATATATATATATATAGTGAAGAGTTATATGGAAAATGAATGATTAGGACAACACATATTTGAACCAATGAAAACATAACAACACATCACTTCCACAATAACTTCCACAATACATTACTTGTGAAGAAAGAAATGGACACGTGTCATTTGATTATTGGTTCCGGTAGATGTTGCCCTAGTTATTTGTTTTCCATAGAACTCATTCCTATATATATATATATATATATATATATATATATATATATATATATATATATATATATATATATATATATATATATATATAAAGAGAGAGAGAGAGAGAGAGAGAGTTAGGTTCAAATGTTTTCACTATCTATTGTGTGCATGTATGACTGATTCTGGACCAATCATTTTAGATATTTTAAGAAAGTAATTAATGCATATTAAATGCTAAAGATGTAATTAATATTCATTATATCTTCAACATGTAGTATGCATTAATTACTTTCTTAAAATAACTAAAATGATTGGTCCAAAATCAATCATACATGCACACAATAAATAGTGAAAACAAAATAACCTAACCCTATATATATATATATATATATATATATATATATATATATATATATATATATATATATATTACTAATGTATGCAGTTATTATAAAACAAGTTCATGTTAAAAGGGTTTGTGGGTCCAAAAGCGAAGAGATCATTCTTCTGACATAAGTTTTTTTTTTTTTGAGTCAAAGAGAAAAAAAAAATCAATGGAAGCTTCTCTAGGGGATA
Organism: Lactuca serriola; assembly: GCF_051521515.1. Classification (NCBI taxonomy): domain Eukaryota; kingdom Viridiplantae; phylum Streptophyta; class Magnoliopsida; order Asterales; family Asteraceae; genus Lactuca; species Lactuca serriola. Next base: position 99,349,263 of record NC_136413.1, on the reverse strand, counting down.
AGTGACCGAAGGAAAGGTTTTTGGGTTCAGAGGTTTCGGGAATAAAGGCAAAAATAAAAACAAAAATAAATAAGGATAAAAAGGTCTAAGGCGTTCTCTATTGACTGAAAAATAAAAGGAGGTAGGGTGCATGGGGGACAAGATTGGTTACCTTGTTTGACTTTTGAGAGAGAGAAAGAGAGAGAGAGAAAGAGAGAGAGAGAGAGAACAATATACTGATGTATAGCTATGAGAAGGACCCGGTTATGAGGTGTCATCAGTCGGATGGAGGCATGAATACCAATCGTTGAAGAGGATAATGGATAAAATCTTCAAGTAGGGCCGACGGAACCGGTTGTCTCATGCTTGTTCGATGCGTCATGAAGATAAACGATGTAATAAACTAAAGAACCAGATGAGTCAAATGATTTTCATAGATAGAAAGAGTATAAAATGTTACATGAAGAACAAGTGGCAAGGGAGAGAAACTCTCTCTCTCTCTCTCTCTCTCTCTCTCTCTCTCTCTCTCTCTCTCTCTCTCTCTCTCTCTCTCTCTCTCTCTCTCTCAATGACTACATTGAGGTGCATACATACAAATCACCACTCCCTTTCTATTTATAGAGAGAGTACCTTCTACACATTAAATAAATGGAAAATAATAACCTATAGCTATCACTCAGCATTGGAGAACATTTCTATCTCTAACAGGTTCACGGGTCAACCCCCTAACCCGAATCGAACCCACGAACCCGAGAACCCATATAATTAAACGTGTTAAACGGGTTGTGTCTGGGTTGAAGTTTCCAATCCGTCAACTCGCAACCTGGCAATCTAAACCCGACATAATTGCAACCCCTAACTTGTTGTGTGCATATGTATTTTTCCAACCATTCCGCTCATGTTCACAAAGGGAGACGGTGCATGGCAGGTTGATCTATTAAAATGAAAGGAAAAAATAAAAGATGGCATATATTACATTAGGGGACATAATAGTTACGACCATAGAGCACATTGTTATATCCATCCCACTCGATGGTTTTTTAAGGAAGCTGATGTTTGCTTTCACCATTTGTTTATAGCATCACAATCAATCTTCTACTCAACCATGTTGTTCTTTTAACTGTCTTAACGGTCGTTTGATAGTTGCTAATTGAGTTAGAGTTAACTGAGTTAGAAACTGATTGGGTTAAAAGTTCTGATTGAGTTAACTTCTTACTGAAACTTGTTGTTTGAGATTTATGTGATAGTGCAAAATGACTATATTACCCTCATATAATATATATTTATGACTTACCATTTAATTTATAACATTATATTTTTTATAAAAACATTCAACCCACGTCAAAAAGTAAAGAAATTAAAGATTTAAAACTTGATAAACATTCTTGAATGATCACATGGAAATGATTGAAAAGTCAGTCATCCAAGGGCCCCATTTATTATGCATGTAAAATTGATCATCAAGTCTAACAGACTCAACCCTTGAGGTAAATGCTAATGATGTTTGATACTTCAAATGTAGAAAAGTTTGATTAGCATCCTTCATCGTCCATCAGAATAGAAGAAGAATATTGTTTAAGCTGATGGATTTGCTTTTTTAGTTGCCTCCTATGATTACTTCATTCAAATTTATCAGGCACCAAAAGTAAAATTCCATTATTCTTTTTCTTATCAAAAATGTGACATTACCTATCTTGATGAAGCTTTTCTAATTGATCGGAGTTCAATTCAGTAACATTTTCAATGAGATCATTTGATATGGAAATAAGCATATCCCTCATATCTTGCAAATGGGTTGCAGCTTCTGGGCATGTTCCTAGCTGAAACAATTTTGGAAGTTGCATGCCTTAAAAAACCATGAGTACAGTGATACAGTCCATATAATAATGTGAGATTTGTTTATACATATGCCTTAAAACCATGACCACAGTCCACATCCAGTTCTGTAGGTAAACTTTTGTCCTCACATTGCAGCAGCTGGGGTGAAGGGTGGAGAATTTGAGATTGATTGATGTATTGTGCAAAGACGATTGGAAGTGTTTGATGCACATCTAAATTCAGCAATTAAGATAACCCCCGTATTTGTGCATTCCAGTTTCTTGTATATTAACTACTATATTTCATAACTCCAATTGAGATGACAAAAACACACAAATACTAACAGATGTCCAACATAGGAAATCAAAATTAACATATGAAATGAAAGCAATCTAATTTCAGCATATAAAGGAATCAGACTGCAGTCATAGCATTCAAAAATAAACCAGGTCCATTAGTGAGAAACAGTCAACTTTACAATTTGAGGCCAAACCTCTTGGTTTACAACTAAGAGCTAATCTTCGGTGGTACTACTAATTTTTCTTTCAACTTTGCCCTAACCTCTTGGTTCACTCACTTTAGGTCTGGTTGGTTGTTAAAACACAAAAATGGACAAAATATCATAAGACAATCAAGCATGTTAAAAATACCATCACCTTCCAATGGGATATAAAAAGTCAACAACTAAAAGTTATGAAGTATATAACAAACATATCAAAAAAAAAACTCAAGCAGCTCGGAGTTTTACAGATGTGGTTTGTGAAGAAAAAGAAACTCTTAAACTATTGCATTTGCTGCACTAGCAATTCTTGGCCACAGATCAGCACATTCCTTCCCAATCGGTCCAGTGATTGCAGACCCTAAAAAATCAATCACCATCAACAACATAATTTGCAAGGATATAATGATAAGTAAAACAAACTTTTCACCATTAATCAAATAAAACAATCAAAATATGTCGTGTACCTTTCATTTCTCCTTTTGGGTTGACAATAACACCAGCGTTATCTGTTACCATATAAAAGATGCAACATATTAGAAACGCAATAGTTTTGTTAAGATGATTTAAAACATAAAGTGTACAATGTCTTCATTAGAATGAAGGCAAATGTAGCAATCAGATGTAGCAGTTGCAAGCTTGAAAAGAACAACAACTGTAACGATTGATCACAGATTGATTTTCCAGACGTGTAACAATATCAACCAATCAAAATGAGAAGATATTTGACTAGTCTGGATACATTTTCCATTCACTAACATTATAACAGTAAACTGGTCACATAACATGCAATAACATTTTCCCTATTTACCATGATAACACTCATTAGACAGAAGAAAAGACCAATACATCCCAAAGTAAAGAGAAAAGGAAGATTAAAGTTTGGTTTATGTCAAGTCTACATGGAGCAGATGAGTGCTTAATTAGCATTAGAACATCTGTAACGATAGATTTAGTTTATATTCCAGACGTGTAACAGTATCAAACAATCAAAATGAAAAGATACTTGACTAGTCTGGTTACATTTTCAAAGAGATCATTTTTTAAATAAGAGACAGGTCCCAATCTTGAGATATCACCGAGGTAGGGTCAAAAACCATACAAAAATCATGCAAATGTAAAGGATTCAGAGGAATACGAAAGACAACGAGTAATACCTTCAAAGTACATGAAGACGCCATCCTTTCGGCGCCATGGCTTGCGTTGTCTGACGATTACAGCAGGCATCACTTTCTTACGAAGATCAGGTTTTCCTTTCTTTACAGTAGCCATCACCATATCTCCAACACATGCTGAAGGCAACCGATTCAAACGTCCCTTGATTCCCTTTACTGATATTATGTAAAGGTTCTTTGCGCCGGTGTTATCAGCACAGTTCACCGTCGCCGCCACTGGCAGACCCAGTGACATTCGAAATTTGTTACCCGCAGAACCTCCCCTTCCTGCATACAATGCACATTGAAAAATCAAACCCTTGATGGTTAGAAACAAATAGAAACAAGGATCATAAATCAATTGGAAACACTTGTAATGAAATGTATGAATATAAATGAAAATACCCTTCTGATCATTTACCTCGCTTCGACATCTTTATGAAACGATGATCAATTAGGGTTTAGAGTTGGACGTGTGTATTTATAGTAGCTTGCTCTGAAGCTAGGGTTTCAGTCTCTCAGATTGAAGATTGGGCTAATGCATTCAAATTGGCCCTATTAAAAGTATGGGCTCTATGTATTCTAGGCTAAGGGTGTGTGTTTTTACCATATTTGACTTATAATTTTTTGGTTATTATTAATGAAAATACATTTTATTGGAATGCACCTCAAAAAGCTAAGGTTGTGTGTTGTAGAAGATTATTTTTATTTATTTTTAAATATTTTTAATAAATAGAATTGAGTTTTTTATTTTTAGTTTTCAACAAAAATTTTAGAAAACAAATTTGATAGAAAACTTTGAAAAACCATAAAAATCAATTTTCTAATTTTCATACAATTTGAAAAATATAAAATTTTTATTTTTTTAGAAAATTTTTGAAAATTGAATCAACCAAACTTGTTTTCAAGATTTTCATTTTTATTTAAAAAAATTTATGGAGTACCGAAAAAAATCAAAATCAAGCATACCCTAAATATCTCTAAATTATATGTTTTATATTCGTTTAAAATAAATTCATGTAAATGTGGTAAAATCACATAAAGCGGTGTGTTTGCGATCCATTTAAACACTTTGTAATTGCTTTTGTTGAAACCAAATTTTTACTATATTATTAAACATATCGCCTCTTTCTTGAAAATTAAAAGGTACAATAGGTATTACCTCATGTACAATAATATTAAGCATATAACACATCGTATTACACTACACGGTATTACCTTACCCTAATCTCCTAAACACACAACAACTGCCATTAAACTAATTATCATCCGTCTCTGTTTATCTCTTCACCCTCACGACGTCAGGTGTTCTTCCCTGACTCCGACAATATCACACACAAGCAACACTACCTGTCTCCACCAAAGATGCAATCGACGCCCTGGAAGTCCACCTTTTCTGTCACACACAAGTAGCCCTAACCTTATCCCGCCGCCACGATCAACCACGGTCAATGATTTGGGGGAACAACAAGTAAATTTGATTCGGGTTTGGAGCTTTTAGTTCTTATTCTCAAAGATCTCTCCGGTCGGGCGTGAGTTCATCGTCTACAACCGAATTTCCAGCAATGGAAGGGGCCACGATGGGCCCTCTCCTTATCTTTAAACCCTAGATCTCCTCCACTAACCAGCGTTCCATATTTCTTTCTCTGCCACGACCACTCACTCTACGCCCTTCCACCACCGACAACCAACTCCACTTACAAATCCTTTATCATCCACCATCTTCAATTGTCGCTATCATTTATGTCGCAGCTACAACCTAGAAGAGGTTACCGACCATCCTTTCCCCCACCAACTATCATGTTCTCACCCAAATGTTATTACCTCTCTATTGGATGATCGACGTGTTCGAAGTGCACCTCTACCTCTACCAATGTTTGATGTTCTGCATAAACAATTACACAACAAATTCAGTTTCTACAGGTATTATAAGTCTTCTTTTTTTGAGATTTTAATGCGTTGGACATTTCTTTTGAGATGTATAAGTACAAATCTTTACGATTTCACTTTTATAGGGCTAAAGTAAAGCTTTTGTAATATTTATAATTTATCTTATCAAATTTGTGGTCATGAATATACTGAAGACCTGGTATCATAAAGGTATACCCTTAGTTTTTGTTCACCCATCAACTGTGAGGAGATGTTGGATTCTGCTGTGGAGGATGTCATTAAACGTGTCGGTCGGTAATGGATCTTCGAGACATAGATAGGTTTGTGTTGAACTAATATTTTGACTAATATTATCTGATGTGTACTGCAAGATTGATCTTCTAAGTTTTTTCTTACTAATCTTTAATGTATTATTAAACATATCGCCTCTTTATTGAAAATTAAGAGGTATAATAAGTATTACCTCATGTATAATAATATTAAGCATATAACACATCGTATTACACTACATGATATTACCTTACCCTTTTCTCCTAAACACACAACAACCGCCATCAAACCAATTCTCACCCGTCTCTGTTTATCTCTTCACCCTCATGACATCGGGTGTTCTTCCATGACTCTGACAATATCACACACAAGCAGCGCACCACTACCTGTCTCCACCAAATATACAATCGACGCCCTGGAAGTCCACCTTTTCCGTCACACACAAGTAGCCCTAACCCTATCCCGCCGCCCCGATCAACCACGATTAACGATTTGGGGGAACAACAAATAAATTTGATCCGAGTTTGGAGCTTTTAGTTCTTATTCTTGAAGATCTCTCCGACCGGCCGTTAGTTCATCGTCTGCAACCGAATTTCCATCAATGGAAGGGGCCATGATGGGCCCTCTCTTCTTTTTAAACCCTAGATCTCCTATACTAACCAACGTTCTATATTTCTTCTCTTCTACAACCACTCACTCCACGCCCTTCCACCACCGACAACTAACTCCACTTACAACTCCTTTATGATCCACCATCTTCAATTGTCGTTATCATTTATGTTGCTGATACAACCTAGAAGAGGTTACCGACCATCCTTCCCCCATCAACTATCATGTTCTCACCCAAATGTTATTACCTCTCTATTGGATGATCGACGCGTTCGAAGTGCACCTCTACCTCTACCAAAGTTTGATGTTTTGTATAAACAATTACACAACAAATTCACTTTTTGTAGGTATTATAAGTCTTTTTTTTTGATATTTTAATGCGTTGGACTTTTCTTTTGAGGCGTATAAGTGTAAATGTAACACCCTTAATTCATAAGGCTTAGAAAGGGAAGAAATCTCAAATGGGGAGGGTGACTCGTCGAGTAATAGGGTGACTCGACGAGTTGGGACGCGATTGGTCGCAGGTTTAGTGACCTACTCGACAAGTCAGAAGACTGACTCGGCGAGTTGGCCAGGTTTGGGAAAATCCTAATTGCGGGACTTGTACCCTATTTAAGGAACATTATGGCCTTCTACCAGCCCCCTTGATACTCTCTCACGTCCATAGCAAAACCCTAGAGTCTCCTTTGAGATTGTGAGCCATTTTGTGTGTCTTGAAGCATTCTTGGAGCTTGGAAGGTGAAGAATGAGATTGGTGATCCAAGAAGGGAGGAGTAGATCCAGATGATCCATCCCATTTGTTGCTCATATTGGTAATCAAGTTCCTTTCTTGCCTTGTGGTTTGTTAGATCTCCTTTTGTCCCTTTTATGAAGTTATGGACCAAGAATGATGCCTTGTTGGATTTGGACGCCCCCAAGCTAGATCCTTTCAGATCTAGGGGTGTTCAGTGAAGTAAAGACATAAAGGTGGGAGCTTTATGCCATCAAACCTCCCCATGTAAAGATTAAGTGGTTATTATGGTCTTTTGAGTAAAAAGGGCCATATAAGGATGCAAAGGTAGCAACTTTGTGTGACATCCCAACCCTAGGAGGCTAGATCTGGGTCTTGGATGCCTTGAGCTTGTCTGAAATCGTCGGAATAGTGTTGGACATAGAGAGAATCGGCGAGTCGGTTGTGGGACTCGACGAGTCGGGACAGTTCTTGCCCCAAAACCCTTCTGTTAAGGGTATGAGTTGAGATTGGAAAGGGACTCAGCCAATCTGAGTCCATAATTGCCATGAAGTTCATCGTACTCAATGAGTTCAAGGAAGAACTCGGTGAGTATAAGGCAATATCCTTGGTTATGATGATGTACTTGACGAGTTGTTCATACAACTCGGCGAGTCACAAACTAGACACATTCATATGTGGATGATGAACTCGACGAGTTCAAGGATGAACTCAGCGAGTCGGATGAAGTTGGTCCCGATTGTGTGGTTGAAGGAGAACCCGTCGAGTTATTGCTAGACTCGACGAGTAGATTCGGGGTTGTATGGATTGGAGGAGTATTGACTCGACGAGTTGGTAGGCCAACTAGGCGAGTCAGGTCAACTGGATGTTGACTTTGACCGTTAACTTTGAACAAGTTTGATCAGGAGTGACTTTTGGATTATTGATCTAAGTGTTATTTTGGGTATTGATAGTACGGGAAGCCGAAGGGTCAGCGGTTCAGAAGTTGCCGGTTAGCAGTCAGAGGTGTTCAGCGAGTTTTCGGCAGTGCGAGGTGAGTCTCCTCACTGTTTGTATGGGTCTATGGCCACAATGCCGACCCATTTAGTTTATGTATAGTAGGAAGACCCGGGGGTTAGCCCTAGGCATTATGCATGGAAGACCAGGAGGAGGCCCCTGGCACTAGGTATGTTACACTGTATGCTATTACGTCTGAAAAACCAAGACGTGGCTCCTGGCACTCTATACGATGAGTAGCCTAGTATAGTGGTATGTATAGTTGTCTTTGTGATGCTTGCATGAAAGACCAGGGGTGGCCCTTAGCATTTGTCTGTAAGACCCAGGGATTGGCCCCAGGCTTGACCAGTAAGACCACGTGCGACCCGTAGCATTACACTATAACGCTCATAGATCCGGGCTAGTCAATTTAGAGATAATAGGGGTCGAAAATGACTTTTTGACAAATTATTATTTAGAATAAATAGTCTTAACCAAGTTGTAGAATATGTCACAAGAGTTCCGTACATATAAAGAACGCCGAAATCCGAGTTATAACGAAGAAGTTATGGCCCGTCGAAGTTTTTCGGCAAAACCGGCACAGCACCGGGAGACGTAAATAGTGAATTTAAGATAAAGGACTTTTTAGCCTTAGTGATCTAAATAAAAGTTTTAGTATACATTAAACCGAGAACATACAAAAAAAGAACGCCCAAATCTGACTTCGTATGCGGAAGTTATGATTTTTCTAAGATTTGGCATAGCAGTGCATGACCCGAAACTCGAATTTTAGTTCGAGCGGTTTTTGGCTTGCACAAACTTAATGAGAGTTGAAGATCTCATTAATAGGAACTCAACGGTAAAAAGATAGACGAAAACGGAGTCCGTATGAAGGAGTTATGAATTCTTCGCGGTTATTTAGTAGTCTAATCTCCTCCTACTGTTAAATTTAAGAGCAGTCGAGAATTAGCCGACAGAGTCTAAATGAAAGTTGTAGATCTTCTTTTTACCTACGCGTGGATATAAAGAACGTCAAAAACGGAGCTCTTATGCGAAAGTTATGAATTTTTGAAAATCGGCTGATTTCTACCCTATGTGCGATGCCACGTGTCAGCACCAGGCTGAGCCTGGCTGTAGCCAGCCTGGCTCATGACGTGAGTGACCCTCCAGCCTCCTATAAATAAGAAGTGAAGCCCTCTTCATTCCTCACACCTCCCCTCACTCCCCCCCTCTCTCTAGAACTTCTCTCTAGCCCCGAAACCCCCCGAAAAGCCTAGGGAACCTCCCTAGCACGAGGCGGAAGCCCCGGAGTGCCCGACGGCTCCGAGAAGAAGAGCCTTTCGGCTCGGGAATGCTGCTCCAGCGGCGCCCGGTTTTGAGAGAAACCCACCGTAAGTGAGCTACGCATATCCTATCCTTAGTATAACTTATGTTTTGATATAGTAACATTATTAGGACCTTAAAATAAATACTTGGGCTATTATTATGGGTTATATAAATATTGTTTAATGCTTATATAATAGTAATAATAGCTAGAGTATTAATTAGTCTCGTGAATATTAAACTAAACCCTAGTGGTAATGATACTAGGTTTTGTCGAGGGAAATTGTTTTAAGAGTAACGAAGCGCTGTCAGAATTCAGAGTCACCACCTTATCAGGTGAGTGTATAGTTACTTTCATCTTACACATAAATATGAAGTATTTTATATAAACTACGTGCTATGTGTGCATATTATCTGAATACTTGTTGTCTATGCTGGATGAACGTTTTATACGAATATGTTGGGTATGACATGGGTAGATGAATGATGAGTGATAAAAGATGATGTGAGTAAACATTGGCAGCTATAGACTTAGTGCCTAATAAATAACATCGGCAACTATGGACTTAGTGCCTATTGGACAAACACCGGTAGCTATGGACTTAGTACCTGTTAGGAATTGGTAGTTATGGACTTAGTACCTACTAGATAACCACTGGTAGCTATGGACTTAGTACCAGTTAGGAATTGGTAGCTATGGATTTAGTACCTATTAGATAAACACTTGTAGCTATGGATTTAGTATCCGATGAATAAACTATAGCAGCTATGGAATTAGTGCTTTACGAACGAGCATTGGCAGCTATGGATTTCGTGTCAGTCCTATAACCCTGGAAGCAAGGGACCTCGGAATAAACGAATGCAGGATAGATGAATCTTAGGATAGATCCTTAAGAGTAAAGAAGATAATGGGGATGGTAATTGGGTTGATTACTTGATTGTTTAAACATAATAATTATATTATTGTGGTTTGAAAAGCCTATGTACTCACCAGGTTTCCCAACCTGACCCACTCAGTTTCTTTATATCACAGGTGTTGATATGAAGTCACATTACACTGAGAGATTAAAGAGATGTAGATCACTAGTGTAAATAAACGTAAGTTCCGTTTATGCTTATGTTTATGTATTGGCGATGACATCCCAAACGTTTTAAAATGAATAAAATACATTTCTTCGAAAATGTTTTGATAACGTATTTATCGTGTTTTTCTGGGAACAAATTCCGCAACATTTTTATGAAAAGAAGTACTCTGATTTTTACAACGCATAAACAAAATCGGTCTTTTGTGGCTGTGAAAAATAGGGATGTCACAGTTGGTATCAGAGCATTAGTTTAAGCGAACTAGGAACATGGATTTATTTCTAGACTTAAACTTAGAATGCTGAGCAATGATTGTGAGGAGTGTATCTAACAGATTTAGGTAATACACCTGAATAGACACAAGAACTAGCTTATTTTAGGAATGATGCCTAAATTGCTTTTATGTGCTAAATGATTTGTTATGTTTTATGCTATAGTTTGATCGGATCTATGGTCTGTTGCCGACCGGATCTAGAAACCTTATGTGTTTAGGATTCTAAACGTACGAATACGATATTAGAACTAGCATATAAACGTTTTGGAGTGATAAGGATGATTTAAAACGTTAATCCTAAATTAAGATCTAGGTTCACCTTATTTAGTGTATAGATCAAAATGGCAAGAACCCGCAATGGAGCTAGGAATACAAATGGGAATAGGAATCAACCCCCGGTGATTCAGCAAATACCTGTTGTAGTAGAAGATGTACCCGAGCCAATTACCATGGCTGGAGTACAAGCCATGATTCGGGCTATGTTAGTTGAACAAAGGGAAGAGATGAGGCGGATGTTGAATAGGGATGAACCTACTATGCCCATTGAGCAACCCGAGCTGATTCCCGAGCAATCGGAGGAAGGGAACTACAGCCGCCAAGTCAGTCAAGTGGGGACTCAAGGTGAACGAAGGGATGGCCCGGAGAGGAGAAACGACAAGGATGGGCAAATGTACAAGAATTTATTGGGTGCGAAACCACCGAGTCTCTCAGGAAGCCTGAAGCCGGTTGAGATTATGGAGTGGATCTCCGAGATGGAGATGGTGTTTGAGAGTTGCAGCTGTAGCGAGAAATAGAAGATTGTCTTCGCAGTAAGACAGCTGAAAACTGGAGTCTTGAGCTGGTGGAAGCTATTGGAAGATATGATGCCACGAGGAGAAGCCCTAAGGATGTCATGGGAAGAGTTCTTGAAACAATTGAAAATGCAATACTGCTCAGAGATAGATCTGATAGACCTAAACAACGAGTTTCAGAACCTGAAGAAAGGGAAGATGAGTGTTGATGAGTATGCCACCGCATTCACCGAGAAGATGAATCTATTTCCCTACTTGGTTCCTACTGAAGTCTCCAAGATTGATAGGTTTGCTAACGGACTCCCCACAGACTTTGGCCCAATGGTCAAAATGGCAACTACTTTGAAAACAGCCATTAGAGCAGCTAAGAACGTAGAGACCCAGATAAAAGAAAAAGGTCTAGAAAGAGATAAGGCAGGAGAAAAGCAGAAGTTTGAAGGATCTTCAAGGTCCAACAAGGAGATCAAATTCTCAAAGCTTGGAGGAGGAGAAAGATGTGAAGCGAAATGGTATGATAAATGCAAGAAGAAGCATTGTGGGAAGTGCAACGAAGAAGTGACTTGTTACAAGTGTGGAAGGACTGGTCACTATTCCAAGGATTATACACATAATGATAAGGTATGCTACGGATGTGGAGGCAAGGGGCACCTGTCTAGAAATTGCCCAAAGAAAAACGAAGCAGCAAGGCCAAACACACCACCAAGGCCAAGGGCTTTCCACATGATTCTCGACGAAGCGGAAAACAATGCAAGGAACCAAGGATGAGCAATTCATACCTGAAGATCGAGTTATGAGGTAGCCAAAGAGATAGAACCATATGATGTGCCTATTAGAAGCATAGTCTAGGGTGAACTTGAACACCTATGTAATAGTTTCAAGAAATAATAAAGCCTTCGTTTTGTTATCTGATGTGTTAAACTGTTATGTGATTTTCTTGCATGATGACATGGAAAACTGCGAGACAATACTTGGGACGAGTATAAGTAGGTGTGAAAGGTAGTAGATGCATATACTACCGGAAGCACAAGACTCACGCTTAGATCAGGGAAAGTCACAAGGTTACCAAGAAGCTAGTAACTGATACCGTTTTATTCATATGTCGTTGCCATCGTTTCGGTAATGACTAAGAAGATTTTTGTTATTCCGACCCTAGTGTTCATAACAAATCGAGTCCGACTAAGAAGAGTATGTTAAATGGTTCAAATAACCAAGTCCGATGTAGCATCTGACTTAAGCTAGAAGCTTGAAGTGATAGACAATCAAAGTGATTAGTAGAGGTATCGCGATAGTTGCTTGTAGCTAGGAATGATACCTTTTTAAAATGTGATTATATCACATTATAACATGAATGAAGGCATAGTCTATTCTGGAATTTGGATCTAAAAGACCTGAGTCCAAGCGATGCATCATATGATGAGAGGTCATTAGAACATGACCCATCGGTCTATTATGATAATCAAAGGAAGAAACTTATCTCAAGTTTGTTACAGAAGTAGTCTCCAATAAAGATCAAGATCGTGACATGAAGATCATGACTAAAAGTCTAACATGAGATAGAGAGCCGGTCCAAGATCGGGCACCGCCTGCAGTCAGGAAGTCTTAGAGTTAGATACTCATTCGAAGAAACATCAAATTTACGATTATTACTTAGGATGAAGAGATAACGTATGGAGTCATCATGTGAGCCCTGTTTAGTTGATGATTCTGGGACGTAATCATCCTAAGGGGGAGATAATTGTAACGCCCGTAGATCCGGGCTAGTCAATTTAGAGATAATAGGGGTCAAAAACGACTTTTCTACAAATGATTATTTAGAATAAATAATCTTAACCAAGTTGTATAATATGTCACAAGGGTTCTGTACATATAAAGAACGCCGAAATCCAAGTTATAACGAAGAAGTTATGGCCTGTCGAAGTTTTTCGGCAAAACCGGCACAACACCGGGAGATGTAAATAGTGAATTTAAGATAAAGGACTTTTTAGCCTTAGTGATCTAAATAAAAGTTTTAGTATACATTAAACCGAGAACATACAAAAAAAGAACGCCCAAATCTGACTCTGTATGCGGAAGTTATGATTTTTCTAAGATTTGTCATAGCAGTGCACGACCCGAAACTCGAATTTTAGTTCGAGCAGTTTTTGGCTTACGTAAACTTAATGAGAGTTGAAAATCTCATTAATAGGAACTCAACGGTAAAAATATAGACGAAAACGGAGTCCGTATGAAGGAGTTACGAATTCTTCGCGGTCATTTAGCAGTCTAATCTCCTCCTACTGTTAAATTTAAGAGCGGTCGAGAATTAGCCAACAAATTCTAAATGAAAGTTGTAGATCTTCTTTTTACCTACGCGTGGATATAAAGAACGTCAAAAACGGAGCTCGTATGCGAAAGTTATGAGTTTTTGAAAATCTGCTGATTTCCACCCTATGTACGATGCCACGTGTCAGCACCAGGCTGAGCCTGGCTGTAGCCAGCCTGGCTCACGACGTGAGCACCTTAAAACTCACGACGTGAGTGTCCCTCCAGCCTCCTATAAATAATAAGTGAAGCCCTCTTCATTCCTCACACCTCCCCTCACTTCCCCCTCTCTCTAGAACTTCTCTCTAGCCCCGAAACCCCCCCCCCCTCCCCCCCCCGCCCCCCGAAAAGCCTAGGGAACCTCCCTAGCACGAGGCGGAAGCCCCCGACGGCTCCGAGAATAAGAGCCTTTCGGCTCGGGAATGCTGCTCCAGCAGCGCCCGGTTTTGAGAGAAACCCGCTGTAAGTGAGCTACGCCTATCCTATCCTTAGTATAACTTATGTTTTGATATAGTAACATTATTAGGACCTTAAAATAAATACTTAGGCTATTATTATGGGTTATATAAATATTGTTTAACGCTTATATAATAGTAATAATAGCTAGACTATTAATTAGTCTCGTGAATATTAAACTAAACCCTAGTGGTAATGATACTAGGTTTTGTCGAGGGAAATTGTTTTAAGAGTAACGAAGCGCTGTCAGAATTCAGAGTCACCACCTGGTAGCTATGGATTTAGTATCCGATGAATAAACTATAGCAGCTATGGAATTAGTGCTTTACAAACGAGCATTGGCAGCTATGGATTTAGTGTCAGTCCTATAACCCTGGAAACAAGGGACCTCGAAATAAACGAATGCAGGATAGATGACTCTTAGGATAGATCCTTAAGAGTAAAGAAGATAATGGGGATGGGTAATTGGGTTGATTACTTGATTGTTTAAACATAATAATTATATTATTGTGGTTTGAAAACCCTATGTACTCACCAGGTTTCCCAACCTGACCCACTCAGTTTATTTATATCACAGGTGTTGATATGAAGTCACATTACACTGAGAGATTAAAGAGATGTAGATCACTAGTGTAAATAAACGTAAGTTCCGTTTATGCTTATGTTTATGTATTGACGATGACATCCCAAACGTTTTAAAATGAATAAAATACATTTCTTCAAAAATGTTTTGATAACGTATTTATCGTGTTTTTCTGGGAACAAATTCCGCAACATTTTTTTGAAAAGAAGTACTCTGATTTTTACAAAGCATAAACAAAATCGGTCTTTTCTGGCCGTGAAAAATGGGGATGTCACAAGCACCAAGACTATGTTTGGCACATAGCACCTTATCAAGACTATGTTTGGCACATAGCACCTTACTTGATTATGGATATGTTGGTTATGTATGGCTCTTGGTTATGTATGACATGTATGGATCAGTTGGTATGTATGGTATATGGTATCTGGGGAACTCACTAAGCTTCCTGCTTACGGTTTTCAGTTTTTGTTTCAGGTACTTCGTTTTCAAAAGAAAGGAGTCGGCTCGATCGCAACACATCAAACTATGTTTTCCGCACATGAGATCTTTGGGATTATACTCTAATATGATGTTATGATGACATGTTTGATTATTGACGTACTGGTTTTGGCATGAGATGTTATTATGGATGTTTTCTTATACTGTTGGTTTTATAATAACTCATTTGAAAATGAAATTTTTGGCCTTGAATTTTGGGATGTTACAATAAATCTTTACGATTTCACTTTTATAGGGCTAAAGTAAAGCTTTTGTAATATTTATAACTTATATTATCAATTTTGTGGTCACGAATATACTGAAGACCAGGTATCATAAAGGTATACCCTTAGTTTTTGTTCACCCATCAACTGCAAGGAGATGTTGGATTCTGCTGTGGAGGATGTCATTAAACGTGTCGGCCGGTAATGGATCTTCTAAACATAGATAGGTTTGTGTTGAGCTAATATTTTGACCAATATTATCTGATGTGTACTGCAAGATTGATCTTCTTAGTTTTTCTTACTAAGGTAATACCAATGATTTTATTGACATAAAGGTTTGTTCATTCACTAAACTTCTATTTGATGTGTTACAAGAAAGAGTTTGAGAGAAGGAGGAGAAATAACCCACAATGCTGAAAATTATTGGAGATGACTTCTATGTATCTTTGAGTAATTCCATGGTTTGGTTAGATTCTTTATATTGGTGAATGAAACTGAAACTTGTTTATTCTTTTAATCTAGCAATCCTATTGTTTCTTTTGTAACTATATTAGTTTGTGTTTACATTTACCAGATTTTTCGAACAATAAGAGACAAAATCTTCAAAAAGAATGAGTTTTTTTTTCCTTTAACATTGTATTTACATCATTAAATGTTTTGAGTTTGAAGAACCCGACTTTATATTTATTACTCTCAATATTTCTTAGCCAAAAATCTTCAATAAATGGTTCAATGTTAGGAATAAAGCTCAAGACTTTAATATGCATGATTCCAGTCATGGCGGTAATTTTCTCACTTGCTATTTGTTTTATTTCTACATCAAATCAATATATTTCATATTTATGGGGTTTTAAGCTACTCTCTACATGAGAATTGTCTAAAAGATGCAAAACCGAAAGTACAAGAAAATGTGAAATGAAGTGGCCCACTATTGTTTGTTTTTTTTACGCTTCAAACCATATCACAATTGCTTCCGGAAGACAACTAGGAAGACGCAAAAAGTTGAAATTTGTATAAGATAGGAGATTTTATCAAAAGAAGTCCATTTGAATGTTATGAGATCGAGGATTTAAATCCGTGTCCCATAATGTATTTGCACATCTTACCGTTTCAAATTTTTTTCTCAATCAACATATTGATTAAAGTTTAATTACTTGTGGTCGGTGTTCACCAATTCAAAACTCTCTTTCTCTCTTCATTCAATTCTTGAGATTATGAACTTGAACTTTGTAAATGTAGGAAGATGAAACAATTAACAACAAGGAGAACAAAGAGTGATATTTGATAAACATCTTACTTTAGTGTTGTTTTTGTTTGTTTTGCATTTTTTTTCTTTCATGGTTAAAGAAATTTTCTTGTTTTGCATTTTTTTTTCTTTCATGGTTAAATAAATTTTCTTCTTTTACCGGTATACATCTTGCAAAGCTTATTGGGGAACAAAAAATTGTAGTAGTTGTCTATGTGTCACGTATTGGAACAAGAAATGATAGCCCTTCTTCTATATCAAAATGGAACTGCACATTATTAGCAGAATTTCCTGTGTCCGATAGCTGACGGTACTTCTAGAATTCAAAAACTACCCCTGAGCCTTCTAACATTGTGAATTAGTCCTGCTACTACCGTCATGTACATCGATGACATAATATGATTGAATTGGAACTTCACTAACCTGACACATTCAAGGTCTAGCTAACATTTGGTATTTAAATAACTAATTCATTTTCATCTTGATCTCACTTACGAATGGTGAGTTTTTCACTTTTATCATATACATCAAAATTTCAACATGGTTGGTCTTAATAGCAATTTTAAATTTGGTGCTATTTATTGAATTGTGGTGGATGTTAAATTAGTACTTTCTGTTATTGTTGGTTTACTGAAATACATTATAGCTTGTTATTTTTGGATTATGGTGCTCCATTTTTTTAATATAAATTGTCATTATCACTGATTTTTCCTTTTTTTTTTTTCCATTGTTATCAATCTATTATCTTCGTTGTTCAAATATTCACTGTCAAAATGTTTAGATACCACTCACTTTCATATGTCTAACTAAAAATAAAGTTAAAGTGTCCCCTTTAAATCATAAATTTTGGTATTGAATAATTATTGATTCATAATATTAAATATTGTTTGTTTAAAATATTCATTTATTTCAATCCATTGATTATGAAATTATGTTTATATTAAATTTGTTGTTTGTTAAAAAGATAAGAACTTACTTAAAATGTTTTTTTAAATAAAATGTCTATAATACTTATGTTTTCATGACAATTAGGTAAATTTGTATTACAGAATTGTATTTGTTTTGTTGCAACATTACAATTATAAATTAGTTTTAGTTAAAACCTATAATTATAAAAATTTATTCAACTATAGTAGTAGATAACATGTTAAAATTTAAATTTATTTCCGGGTTACCGTAATGAAGTAAAAATTTGAAATTAATAAAAGAATAATTTAAAATTTTTATATCGTAAAAAAGATCAGGATTCTAAAATAATTTGAAGTATATTATTAGTTTTTATATTTATCCAATATTAAACTTATCCTTAAAATAAATATTTCTCATTTTAATAAAACAAATGGATAAAGACTGAATTGAAAAATTCTAAAACCAAATCGAAAAAATCTGGATTCAAACCAAAAGAGCAAATGAAGAAAACTGTAGAATAAATTGGTCTAGAACGAAACCAGACCGAAAAAAGTGATGTTTCAGAAAAATAACCGGTATGAAAAAAGAATGGTCGGATCACTTGAAATAAGTCGAAGCAAATTATTATGAACATATTGTGGACTCTTTTTCTACCAATCCTAACTATTTGTATATTTATACGTTTTGTTTTTTAGTGTTTATGTTGATCGGTTATATTATGGAATAAAGTGAGAGTAATTGACCTACTTTAATGGATTTAGATTGGAAATAGTGATTCAATGATTGTGCAGTCAAATGAACAATGTTGAAGCTTCTTAATAAACCGGATGGATTCAAAGCATCATTCAAGTAATGCCTTAGGGAGGAGGGTATCCTGGCGGCTTGAAAGAGAGGTACCGGCGGTACCACCGGTTAACCATTCCATCTTGAAAGGGTTCGGCGAGTTCATTGGTTTAAGGTACAAAATCGGGTTCACCAACCCACTGTTTATTGATGATTGAAATTATTTAGCATCTGAAATTGAATGCACAGAGGCCCACTTGCCCACTTTAATGCATGTATCCTTTGTTTTCAACTTATATTATTATTATTATTATTATTATTATTATTATTATTATTATTTTTCATTCAAATTTCAAAAAACTTTATACGTTTGCATTCAAAATTATTGATATACAATATAAGTTTGTATAAGCTTTAATATTATTTTATATTTTTTTAATTAGCAAAATTTTATTTTAAATTAAAAAGATAGTTATGTTTTATTTTATTTTATATTTTCTGATTTAATTAAATAAAAATAAATGATGTGGAAAGCGGGTTAAGGGGGTTGGGAAAGACAGGGTTTCCATGTGTTGTGGGTTGGGAAAGATAGAAGAAAGAAATAATAAAAAAAACTGATGTGGCAGTGGGTTGAATGGGTTGGGAGGGATGGACTCCTTCCACCCTTAGGGATGGAGTGATGGAGTACTTTTGAGGCTAAATGACCTAAATTTTGAATTGCAATGTAAAATGGATTGATTTTGAGATTCTGCAAAGAATGCCGGTTCATTATTGAAAATCCTCCAAGATGGTTAACCATGGATCAATGTAAATCACCATATGCTTATAAACAAAATGTAGAAGTCTAGAGGTGTTTACGTCGGTGACAATGATATAATATTTAGCAACTTTCATTGTAAAGTAGCTTAATTTAAACACTTGAATTATATATACTTAGTATTTGTAAGATAAAGGTGGTAATTACATCCATAAGAGTTTTGATTGTAGGTTTTCACATGATTAAAAGTTGTCTATAATTTACCTAAATTAAGATTATTATCCTAGATTTAAAATTTAACACAATGGATCCAATATATGAAAACACTTATCCAACATACACAAAAGAGAGGAATACATTAAAGAATATTTTGTTCGTCGTAAAGTAACCGAATCGTTTAATTGAAACTAATCATTGTATGTCGAAAAGAAACTAATCAAATGTTGTGTATAAAGAGGTGTTGTGTTATTAATAATGCATAACCAATAATGTGTTCATATATATATATATATATATATATATATATATATATATATATATATATATATATATATATATTAAAGTTCTCAAGAAAAGGAAAAGTGAACTTGCCATTTTTTTTGGTAGAATTGGTCCTTGTATTATTGTTGGGCTTCAAAGTTAGGAATAGTAAATTTGGATTTTTTTTGGCAACTTTGTTCCCCATTCTTTACCTATTTTGAGACTTTTGGTCCTTGCAATCAATATTTTTACACATTTTTTGAACCTTTTAATATTTAAAGTTTGGCCAAAAAACTTTAACGGTTTGAAAACTTTGATCCATTTTCTAAAAAGTTGCTAATTCCTACCCCTTTAATTCTTTAGCCATTTTGACACTTCTGGTCCTTACAGTTAAAATTTTTACATTTTTTCATAAAAACATGAAAAAAACGATATGGGGCAAAGTCCGAGCTTTTCATCCTTGCACTTTCTACGTCTATCATATTTTATCGATTCATAAACAACATTGAAAGCTTCTGGATCCTGTGTAGCGAGGGTAACCTTTCTAGTTCTTATTGATTTCTTTAATAGCTAGCATGAATTTTATTGATAATTGTTTAGATGTAGTAAATTATTTGAGCAAAAGAACTAATCAACTCTAGAAACTAATTTTTGAAAAAATTATCCGCACCCGTCGCTTTGCGCGGGTAAACGGCTAATATATATATATATATATATATATATATATATATATATATATATATATATATATATATATATATATAGAGAGAGAGAGAGAGAGAGTTAGGTTCAAATGTTTCTACTATCTATTGTGTGCATGTAGGATTGATTTTGGACCAATCATTTTAGTTATTTTAAGAAGGTAATTAATGCATATTAAATGTTCATTATATCTCCATCATGTAATATGCATTAATTACTTTTTTAAACTAACTAAAATGATTGTTCCAGAATCAATCCTACATGCACACAATAGATAGTTAGAACACAATAACTTAACTATATATATATATATATATATATATATATATATATATATATGTGTGTGTGTGTGTGTGTGTGTGTGTGTGAAACCCTTTTATGCAAAATTAAGGAGTCCACGTCTATGAGAAGGTCCCCACCGACCATCCTCATGCATCCGTCACCTGGAGCTAAGCTGCCTCTTTGTGTGCTTAAACTCCTTTCCGCCCAAAATAGCATGACTACACACTAGGATTGAAGAAACGACATTGTTTGGCTGCTGATGAAAGGTGCCTTGGTGCTTGCTTCCGGTCAACGAGATATCACCATGAGGAAGAAGACTTAAGTGGTGTTTGTTTTTTGTTCGCAGATCTTCCTGACATATTCTGTCTGTGCGGCGCAGACCACGCGTAGACATTAGCCTTCGCAGACTGTTTATTTTTTTGAAAACTGCAGACCTAAAAATGTATGCGCGCCCTCTTCTTGGCGCAGATGTGAACCAGAGTCTTCTAAATCTTCTAGCCTAAAAAACACATATATTTTTTTTTGTTTTTTTAAATTTATATTTATTCCAACTTTATTAATGATAAACAATTTGAAAAAAAGTTACAATACTTAAAAAAGAAGTTCAACGATATAAACGTGATTTTGACAAATTTATAAATAAAAATTTTCTTACAATAAGGGTCGTTGAAGTTGTTTATATATATATATATATATATATATATATATATATATATATATATATATACACACACACACACACACTAGTCGTGAAACCGCGCAAAGCAGCGGCGATGAATTATTTCTTTGCAACATATTAGCTTGTTTATGAGAGAATATTGATTCTGGTATATAGAAAATTGTTCTCTTCAGTTATAATAATAGATTTGATTCGCTACTTGTAAATTATTCATTTAATGTATACTTTCTTGTTTATTTTGGCGGATAATGAGTACTTTCTGTTCATTGCTTAGTTTGTTTTATGAAACATGTCCTATTAAAAATAAGACACAATGTATTCACAAGTATTATTAAGCATTAGTTTCAATTCTACGATTTATTTTTTTTTTCTTCTGATGGACAATGTATTCTATAATTTATTTGCCGCTTTTGTATATGTTGGTGTTGTCATATGTTAGATCCATTGTGTCGAAAATAGATCATTTCTAACTCAAAATAACATATTTTTCTTCATTGGTGTATATTTAGAAAGAAAAAAAAAGTCATTTGAAAGTAGTTTTCGGTCATCAACAAATAGATTTACGTCAAAGATAAGTCTCATTTGTCTTAAAAATAAAATTATGTTGTTTTCATTTAAAAAAAAACATATTTTTTA
The DNA here is from genome assembly GCF_051521515.1 of Lactuca serriola. Taxonomy (NCBI): domain Eukaryota; kingdom Viridiplantae; phylum Streptophyta; class Magnoliopsida; order Asterales; family Asteraceae; genus Lactuca; species Lactuca serriola. The sequence goes on along the minus strand of NC_136413.1, from coordinate 99,327,353 downwards.
TTAAAAATAAAAATACGTAATGTTTGGTTAAAATAAAATTGTTGATTTTTTAGGTTTTAAAATATAATTGTCACAATGGTTTTAATAGACGGGTTTTTTTTATGGAACAAAATCAAGCTTTAATAGCATACAAATACCTCAGCATAAATTTATTCAATTACCAACCAGTCATGGAAAATGTAAAATGTATAGCCTCTTGAAAAAAGAGAGAAACATGGATCGTTTTATTTCCAAATTGATAGATACAAAGTAAATTACAGTTTAGGATTTTAAACCAATATAAACCATTTTGAACACTAATATTATACATTAACCTTTCCAATTTCTGCTACTCGTTTTCCCACGTATCATTTGCTTTCAACCTTGATTAACACAACAAACAAATGAAACCAAGACAAATATCAATAAAATTTGAAAGATACATAGTAAATTACCATTAAGGATTTGAAAAATATCTAAAAAGGTTGATTAATCATTTACTAAATATAAAATCCATATATCCTTCCTCTCTTGCCTGTAAAAATGTAAGTATGGTGCTGTAATAGATAAAAAAATGAAATATGGATGTTGTCATAGTCAAAAAACAAAAAAAAATAGCATGTTATTATAAATAAATAAAGGAAAGTTATCTGGTATGCATTAACCGAATTTAAGAGTGAGATGCTATAACTTGATATATTTTCTCGTAAATACTTTGATTTAATATATGAAAGTTACCTGGCATGTACTGCATAGTTCTGACCAAGCTTCTCAACTTCATCCATCTCATAATATCTAATACATGGGTTTCTTTAGTAAAACCAAAGCACCAAAATTAATTAAAAGTAGTAAAAGCAAAACTGTTATAAGTTCTCTAGTCCATCCTACAAACAAACCAATAACAGTTTGCATAAAAATACGTCAACTTTTACAAGTTTAAACATCAAGAGGTGGAAAACCAAAAGTGTACGTTATGTTTATGCATCCAAAAACTTAACATATGATTAAACACCATCTCCAAATTTTGGACATGGTTGTTTGAACTCCATATTGAGTAGCTCTTTTTGCACATGATATGTTTTCGCTTCCTAACTTTAAATTGAGCCCTAAAAAGTAGTTGTATGGTCATTAAGTAGAACATGATTTACTAAAGTAAACAATCATGCAAAATAAAGACTCTCATACACAGACCCAAACATACATCACCTGAAATAATACAAATGAACATAAGCACTTGTAGCTCCAATTACCTAAGCTTTTATACCAATACCAAAAAACATAAGCACTTTTAAAAAATAATACAAACCAAAAATAATATCTACTTTAATATGTAAACTACTAAGACATAGTGTGATAACTCGTTAAAACCTCGCCACTAAACCAAAATAAAGACTCTCATAGGTATCATGTAACTGTATTTTACTTAAGCATATAATCAAACACCTTTAGGTCACTTGATAAATTCACACTTTTACCCTGGATTGTCACAAAAGAGTCCAATTTGCAATCATCCACATCAAAAAATTTGTAGAAAAAAGAGACTGGGACACCATAATAAAATCTAATACCAAAATCTTAACTAATAGATTAAGCCAATCTTACATCTGATTCTTGCTTGAGACCTTCAAATCCTAGATGTATCCAAGAGACTTGCTCATACATTCATGTAATCAGAAATAAGAAAATGATTCAAACGAAAATGAAAACCAACCTACCATTTTTCCTAAATTCATGTAATTTGAACTTAAGATTTGTACAAGAGAGCAAAACCGATATAAATTAGAAACATAAAATGATGCAGGAAATTGATGAAAAAGATGAAACATATTAACAAAAATCTTATAAAACTACAAAACAGGAGAATGAAATGGTGTGGAAGACAATCCAGGCAATGTATCGTACATGAATAAAGAAAATGACCTTCTTCCTCGTGTTTCTTTTCTCCTTCGTATTTATCTCATATATGCACAGAGAGAACAGTAACTAAAGTGATTTAACTCATCATATGTTAGAAATTGGGATTCTACGTAATAAATGTAGTGTACATAATCAAAATTATCGAACAACTAAAATTGAGTGTGAGGTAGAGATAGAAAGAACCTGAATGAATTAAGGGGAGCAAATCCAATGGTTTTGGATATATTTACAGATCTTCAAAAGTTAGATGATTCTGAAATCCAAAATCCCCCGAAAAAACCAAATTAATCCTCTTTAGGTGAAGAATTTTAGAAACTGTACCAACAATAAAAACCAATCAGAAACAACATAACCGAGATTATTGTATAGAATCAAAATTAAAGGTTGTATCGATTATTGAAAATGAGAAAAATTACAAGGAACCAAGTATAGCTTTAAAGGAACCCATAATTTTCCATCGTTGTTTACAACATTTTGGAGCTATCTTGAATGGCGAGAAGGAATGCAACAAACCGTTGATGGTTTGATAGAGATGGTGACGATGGATAGTTAACAACGGTGATGGTGGACATCTGTGAGGTTTACCAAGTGGTGGTTAGCGGTTTGACCGCCATGAGTGATGGTTGCCGATGGTGACACTAAACAGGGTTGATGGTTGGTGATGGTGACAATGAGAAGAGTGGGGATAGGGTTTTTAGAAGGGCTATCGTGCGGTGTTTGTGATGAAGGACAAAGATGGCTTGGAATCGATATCAAGATTGAATGGCTGTGAAAGGAGTGTTGGAATTGAAGAGGCAACGATGGTGATATGGAATCCAGGGATCTACATATCCTCGACGACGCTTCCAATTCTTGAAATACTTTAGTGCTACCGACTGCTTAGTGTGACATAAGAGAGACGGCGAAGATAACGAGGGTTGTAATTCTTGAAATCAGTTGAAGAGATATACAGAATGTCGAGCCAGAATGGAGAATGCAGATAACTTTGCCGAGATCTCAGGATTCAACATAGACTCCAGATTAAAGGGTTAGTTTAGTTGATATTTGTCAAACTGAGGAGGTAGAATAAAAAAGATTGGGTCAAAAATTTAGAAGAGATAAGATTTTCAAATTTTAATATTATTTTATTAGTTGTTAATTGTACTATTAGTTTAAAGGTTTGGACGTCTTAAAAAAATAATATTATTATATTCAATCTATTTATAAAAATAATGAGATTTCTTTTATAAAATAGTAATATATATATATATATATATATATATATATATATATATATATATATATATATATATATATATATATATATATATACTAGGTGAAACCCGTGGGGACCCACGGGTGTTAGTGTTAAATATAATTTTAAATATAATTATGTAATAAATAATGTATCATTAAGTTAGAAAAGTTATATATTATTTATAAATAATTTTTTTATTTGTAAATGTTAAATTACACAATAAATTGTATTTATTCAAAAGCAAACGGAGTTTTTTAAAACCCTTACTTTTTACTGCTTCTTAATCATTCATGGTGATTGCACGTTAGATTAATAAAATTTGTTGTTTTTTTTTATATGTAACTTCACCTTGATTTATTGAGTTATGTGTTTCTTTTTTAGGCTTACTTTCCATAACAGTTCAAATCCATTCAATGTTGGTGTTTTACTTAGGATATGTTGTCTATTTTTAGTAAATTTGTAAACTTTAAGTATTTAATTACAAATATAAATCCACATATTTTTTAAAAGTCATTACTTTATATAATGCAACATACATTTAAATAACGACAAAAATAACCAAACAACTTCCAAATTGATTTGATACAATATAAACAAAAGATGTATGTAACGAAATTAACATAAAAAATGAATAAATTATGCTACCAAAAAGTTATTTATAAACTGCGAAAAACTTCCTTATAAACAACATTTGAAGTTTTATTTGTGAGTCTTCCATCTTTATCTAAAATTAATATTTTCAATCCATCTCTGCTTTGAACTCTGGATAACGCAATATACAATTGGCCATGTGAAAAAACCAGATGTTTGAGGAACAAACCAACCTTCGATAACGATTGTCCTTGACTCTTATTAATAGTCATTACAAAACATACCGCCAAAGGAAACTGTCTTCTTGTGAATTTGAAGGAATTTTTTTTTTCTGATGGAGTTAAAGACATTCTTGGAATAAAAGTCTAATTTCCAATATTAGTTCCAGACATTATACGTGCCTCAATAACACGTTTGCCCAATGATATCACCTGCAATCTTGTGCCATTACATAAGCCGTTTTTCTGATCAATGTTGCTCAGTAACATTACTGGAACACTAAGTTTTAAAACTAACTTATGATTTGGTAGACCGGATACTTTAAGACCATTTAATACATCAGGCGAGTATAAATTTGCATCAAACTGATCATGCACAAATTCGGACTGACATAGGCTATCTGAACTTAAATATTCAACCTCATCTCTTGGAAACTTGTTAAGCAAATGATCGTTTATTTCCTGAACAACTTCATTCTTCGGGGCAAGTATAGCTCTTTCTTGGAAATAATCTGTATTGTTATACTGCTCCAAAATTGAAGGATATATAAACTCAATTAGTGAACCTATAGGATCATCTGGATCATTAATGAGAATATCATTCGGAATATCAATAATCGTTTTGCTGTTGTTCGAACCACCGAGTTTGCCTTCTCCTATATCCAATAACCAATTTGCAAAATCTCTTGTTTTTTCTACATCAGCTTGATCCCTTCCAACAGTTAGCCTCATGTTTTTTGTTAATCTATACACTTTGCAATGTTGCCATAAATATGAAGAACTCAAAGACGCATTAACAATGTTTTGTCTGCTACCACCAGGAACAACTGGTAGAATCTGTCTGAAATCTCCTCCAAAGACAATAACTTTGCCTCCAAAAGAAATATTTGAGATGGTAGAATTTCCACTCCTTAATACATCTTTCAAAGTTCGATCTAAAGCTTCAAAAGCATGCTTATGGATCATCGGTGCTTCATCCCAAATTATCAAAGAGGTTTTTCTTATTAAGCTAGCCAACTCACCATGTGGATTTATTTTACAAAAAGAATCCTCTGTAAGTTCAAATGGAAGTATAAATCTAGAGTGTGTTGTTCTACCACCGGGTAATAATAACGAAGCAATACCGCTTGAAACAACATTTAAAACAATATTACCGTGAGATCTAATTGTTGCAGATATTGTCTTCCAGAGAAAAGTTATACCCGTTCCACCATAACCATAAACAAAGAAAACACCTCCTTTATTTTATTTAATAGCAGTCATGATGTTAAGGAAAATGTTATGTTGCTCATTTGTTAATGCAACAAACATACGATCAAACTCATTCTTTAGAACGGGAATGTCATAATCTTGCTCCTCAACAATAAGTCGATTGTTCGAAGAAGAAACTGATTCAACATCTGGGTATGGCATGTTTTTGAAATTTTTGAGAGTGGAGTTGTTTCGAAGTAAAATTTGTTCTATTTCAAACAAAGTTAAGTTCTTAACTTCATCTTCACTGAGTGATAAGTTTGCACCATAAATTTTAAATTAATTACAAAATATAAAATACAATATTTAATAATATTTATAATACTTATTTAATGGTTGTTGATAAGAAAAAAAAATTATTTTAAATAGAAATGAAGAAAATAATTTAAATACCTGCAGACTTGAACCTTTGTCGTTGGTTATATAGAATTCCATCCGCCAAATATTCCCATGTATCTTCCCAAACAATCTCTAGTTTAGACATACTATTACACATCAACAATGTGGCAAATAAGAAGCGTAGATAAAAACCAGATCCATAATGACTTGCTTCTTTAATTGCATCGATGTATTCCTTGTCATCATCTAATAGCCCGAGTGCATAACAAACATCTCTAAAAGAAGAATAAGTTTCACCTTTTACCGTGCGAATTTCATCAAATGACGTCAGACCTTTAACTTTATTTAAAAGAATCCTTAAAAAATAGGTTTCGCCAAGATTAGGTGAAACAGAATGAATTCTACTAATGGCTTTTCCTGTTTTCCTTCGCTTCCAAAACCTACAATTTAATACCCAAACAAACTTTGTTGGAAACTCAACATATGTAAGATCTCTTGCTTCACTATTAATTGCATTACACTCCATCCAAGATGTGAACTTTGAAGCAGCAACATAAGGTTTGTCCAGAACCTCGTCGATATCATCGTCTTCGCCATATACAATCTGTTGTTGATTAGGAAGATGAAAAGGTAGTCTAACCACAGAAGGATACGTGCAATGAACATCGTATTTAAAAATTCGCCATGATGCTTCACATGCAGATAAATATCTACAATCGTAATATTCAGCTATTTCATCGACCACATCATTATTTTCACATTCATTGTTTGCTGGTACAACACCAACCGTAGCTCTATCAGGACCCTTGTTTATGTATTTGAACAGATACTTTATAGAAGATCCTTGATTGCACCATTCAACATTAATACATGCCTGATATCTTTTTAATAGATATTTGTTGTATGGAACAACATTTCTATTATCCAACTTCACACCTGATTTTTCTACAAAATGACCATCGTTTCTTCTCCTATATAACGGAAAACCATTTCCATCAACAGACGAATGATCACAAAATTGTTTTGGAAAGTTTTTTGAGCACTTTTATCCACCATGCATGGACAATTGATATTTTCAGCTCCACATGGACCATGAATCATGAACTCATTGACAAGTGAATACAATTCCGGATCTTCAATTTGGTCTGGTATCTCGGTAGAAATTATCGGATCGATAAATTCAACAGTGGGTAACTTGTTGTCAGAATGCATAAATAAACATATATGACTATGCGGCAAACTTCTCTTTTGAAATTCAATGGTATAAACATCTGCAAAATATTTGGGAAAAAAACAAAATATGATTAGACAATAAAAACATATAAATATACTATAATAAGAGTAATGTTTTATCAATAATGAAAAAATATAATTTTAATTACATGCTTGAACTGTGCCGAAATTTTATTCTCCCTTAAGTCTTTAATAAATGCATCGAGCTTGATCTTGAACAACCTACATAATATATCAGGCCTGTGTCTTCTGGTTGAAGTGAAGTATCCTTAAGAAATCTTTTAATCTCTGGCCATTTTGGATTACACGTAAAGGTTATGAAAAAATCTGGATATCCAAACCATTTACATAGTGACATGATATCCAAATAGTTTTGCAGCATATATCGTGCGCCACCAGTAAAGGATGAAGGTAATATGACACGTTGTCCGACATTGGAGATATTCGTTGTTCCTTGAGCTTTTTGGTTACATAAATTTTCATAAGACTCACATATGAGAACATGTTGTTGCCTACGTATGTAATGCAATCTCTCCGTTTCCATCATAATATAGACATCTACCAGAAACTGTTGAAACAACCTTTTTGAATTAAGAATGAGGGAGAACGAATGATCTCTATCTTGGATTCTAAAAGCGAAATATTCTTTCATTGTACATTTCGCCCGCTTGCTGTTGTTTGTAAATGAAACACCTCTATGAAGAATGTCAACACTGTAACCATCATCTCCATATGGAAATAACAGTGGATATTGAAGAGGAAGGTATGAAGGATGCAATTCACTGATACGTTGTAGAAATCCAGTTTTTGTTTCAACAACAATATCCCTCTTTTCAATTGAATCACAAATGTCCCCGACAATTAAAGCGGCAACCTCTGAAGCAGTCGGAAGGTTATATGTTCTTCCATCTCCGATAAGTCGTAGTTTCATATCAACTTGAGGGTTTTTCTGAAAAGTATCTCTTGCCATCCTATAAGATCTAACCAACACATTATTTGAATCCAATATCACCTTTATATCTTCAATAATATCACTATCAATTGACTTTGATTGATCATTTACCCCACTAAAATAAATGAAATTATACATAATATTAGTAATATATATATATATATATATATATATATATATATATATATGTGTGTGTGTGTGTGTGTGTATAATGAATAATTATGAGTAAGAAGGATGAAAAAAAATACCCAATGCATCTTTGTCTATTTAAAATTTCGTTCTCAGTATCATAAATGTATAACTGAGAGAATTTTGGTTCCGATCCTTTTGCTGGTAAAAGGCTTCCAATACTATGATAATTTTGATCACCCAGCCTGAAAATGTATGGAGTGTTTCCTCTATTGATTGAAGTATCAATTTTACCACCCATCGACGTAAAAGAAAACATTGAATTGTAACGTCTAATGTTTTTCATGAAGTGTTTGCTTTTAGAATCCCCATTTCGAAACATTCTTTCGTAACTTAGCGGTCCTTTCTTTAAATCTGGAATTTGAACTTTGCCGTAACCACAACATAAAGAATAATTTGTGTTCCCTTTTTCTTTACCTCTAATGGATTCATTTCTCCATAACTTTGCATGACATGTTTGACATATAACATTTTGATCACCATGATCCAAATATTCTGTAAATTAAAAGGTGATGAAAAAATATCAGCGAAATTTATAAGTATATACAACGTAGTATTTGAAATGTAAAAAAAATGAAAATGAATATTATTTTTATATTACCATTTGAGATACCAACTATAACGTTTTCATTTATGACTTCATGTATATTTTCTACATTATCTGTCAAATCAATCAAAGGGACAGGGGATAAATGTGTCGTCTTCCTTTTTAATTTATGACATCCTGGATTCAACTTGATTGAAGATGAAGAATCAGTTATTGTAGATGCATTTTTTAATGTCATATCATTTGAAAGTACATAGTATTGTCTTTTATCTGGTAAGTTGGAAGTGACATATTTACCTGTCACACCCCAAAACCAAGAACGGCGGAAACGTTCTGGGGCAGAGGACGTCATGTATAATATCAACAACAATGTAAAGTAGTAAACAAGCAACAACATCATCCATTGCATTAATACAATAATTATTATACAATTGTATTCTGTCAAATTTTGATAAACACTAAAGCATAAATCAAAATGAAAGATAAGTCTTGAATAAGCTTCATCTTCCTTTCTCCTTGCATCGGTACCTACCTGTCTATGATGACCTGAGGATACAAGTAATTTTGAAAGCGAGTATCAGCTATAAAGCTGGTGAGATCATAAGTATTAATGTGTCTTAATTTGTGAAAACTTACAATTTCTAAGACTTGACATTACTTTGAAAGAAAGCTAGTATAAGTATGAAAATGTTTGTAGCTCAACTGTAAATGTTTGAAAATCCCTAGAAATCCCTATGATTCCTATTAGTAACAAAAGGAGTCTTCTACCAAGACTTAACTGTTCTGTGTGTGTGTGTCTCTTGTAAGAGTAAGTATTTTTCCAAAGTATAACTATCATTAACCAAAAATATAGTTTGTACAACTTTGTTTAAGTGAGGTTATCACTAAAATATGTACTGGAAAAATTAATGTAGTACTAAACGTAGCTCTAAAAGGGCTACTACCGTACTAACTACCTCAGGCCGGATCTTGGGCAAAGGCATTACGTGATAAATTGCGCCATACTATCGACTAGTAACAACGACATAATGAATGGTCGTGATAAAGAAATGACGTTTGGCACCCGCAGACCTGCAGGTCCGACTGTAGCTAGCAGCAAGGTGTAGGATTCTCAATCCAACATAGATCTATACACAAACTCATACTATGGATTGATTATATCGACATAAGGATGGTCGAAATCAATATATGACATTTGGCACCCGCAGACCTGCAGGTCCGGCTGTAGCTAGCAGCAAGGCGTAGGATAGTCAATCCATTATAGAATCTATACGCAAACTCAACGCTCCCCCCTTCAAGAGACTCTGGCCGCAACTCAAGTCATGAGGTTTTAAGTCATGCTCCGATTTAAATCACAGTAATCGACGTATTCTCGTATATGTAAATGTAATGTACTGTTCTAGCTATAATGTAATGGACTGTTCTACCAAGTATAGCAATGTAATGAGCTGTAATGTTCTATGTGTGCTAGCTGTAATGTGTGTTCTCTCTATCTAGCAAGTATAGTAATGTAAGCGTTCTAGTATAATTGTATATGTTCTCGTCCTAGTATAGATGTATATGTAATGTACAGAAATGTTCTAGAAAGTATTGACTCATGAATGAACTGACTCATTGTATGATATCGCGTTCTAGTAATGGTTCTAGTATCTTCCTGAACTACCCATATGGTAGCTTACTAGTAATCTACGTGGTACGTATGGACGTGGATGTATACCCTTGCTACCCAAGGGCATAGGATGAATTGGAAGGACCTTTTATGACTATATATGTACACATGATATATAACAAATCTTTAAACGACTTTCGGACGAATACCCAAAGTCCCACCAGACCACATCTCAAGGCGCGAAAAGGAAATAGGGTGGATAGTCTTCCTAAGTCTTTTAAACATTTCTTATATAACTATACATATAGAGGCATGCAATTTATAATATGAAAGCATAAATAAGTTTGGTAAAACATTTGAAACAGAAATATTATTTTAAGAGAAGATCGACTTGATGTCAATCTATAAAACAATTTGAAGGCATAAGTATAGTAAAACAGTTTTGAGTATAAAGAAACATTTGTTTGAAACACAGTTGTAAATAAGTTTGAAAGGCAATGTACAGAGTAAGATGTACAGTGTAATAAGTAGTTTAAAACATATAAAATGTTTATAAAAATCATTTGAAGGAAACTATTTGGTAAAACGGCTAATGAGTAGCCAAATCTTTTGAATGCTGTATATTAATCACATGTGATTGATGTAATAAGTAATAATATCCTACTTACTAATCACATGTGATTGACATAATAAGCAGCATGATTCTACTTGTATCCCCCCCATAAAACATTTAAAATAGTTTAAAACATTAGTTAAGGGGTATGAACTCACCTGCAGTATGTGACTGGAATTGAACGGCTGTTATCGTATGGAAGGATCGGACAAGTGCTTGGTGTCAAGTGAAGACTTAGACACACACAATGATCCTAATTACATATGAAGACATATGTATATAAATAATTAGAGATTAAATCACTAATTATACAAGTATAAACATTTAAGCGCGAGGACAACACTTTTGGTCAAGTGATAGGAGGCTAATGGGTTGCAACAAAGGAGTGCAATGCCCCTAATGGAAGTTTAAGGTCAAAAGACCATATTCATTAGAGTTTACGGCCCAGGGGAGTAAGCTCCTGGCCGTAAACTCTCAAACAAGCCATGAAATGGAGTTTAGAAGCAGTACAACCTTAGAGGGGAATTGTTTCAAGGCTAAACAAGAGTTTAAGGTACCATATTGACTCCTAAGGGGAGTTTACGGCCCAAAGCCCCTTTTCCCTTGGAGTTTACGGCCGTAAACTCCCTTGGGAGGGTTCTTATTGTCCTTTCAAGTCTCTAATATATCTAGGAACAAGTCTAGGCTTCAATACTTGGATTAAGGAAGATTTATGGCACTAAATGGGACCATTTGATGGAGTTTACGGCCATAGAACTCTTTGGGCCGTAAACTCCCTCACACATGAGGTCTTAAGAATTTTAACTAGTCCATATCTCATCTAGGTACTTGCCCTAAAAGTTTCTTGGCCTAAGGAAGTGTCTAGGGTGCTCTTTGTCCCCATTAAAGGAGTTTACGGCCCAAGAAATACTCTTGGCCGTAAACTCTTCAACACTTATGCTTTTCATGTGTTATCTAGGTCCTAAACACATTAAGGTACTTGCCAAAAATGAAGACTAAGCCTTAGGAAGAGTTTGAAGTGGTTTTTGGCACTAATTCTTGGAGTTTACGGCCTAAGGAGCATCTTGGCCGTAAACTCCTTTCCAGAGTTGGTTTCTAATTGTTTTGTGGGTCTAAAACACTTGCTTAAGGCTTCTAGGTTCTTGTTCTAAGGCTAAAGGATCACTAGGCACTCATTTGTGCCCTTTACTTGGAGTTTACGACCCAAGAGGTGGTTCCTTGGCCGTAAACTCCTCAAACTAAGTGATTTTGATTTGTTTCTAGCCTCTAATGATCATACACTAAGTCCTTAGTTAGATGCCTAACACGGAAATGGGACTATGTGGCCTTTAGGCTTGATTTTGGAGTTTACTCCCCAAGAACGTTCTTGGGCGGTAAACTCCCGGATCTTGTGTTTTGGACATGTAAACAATGTTATAAAGCATATAACAAGTATTAAAACACATTTAGGGAAGTAGACTCACAATCTGGGATGAAAACCTGAAGATCCGTGAGAGAGAAATTGATTTTTCTCTATTTGGAATTCAACTACTGAACCAATTTGGTTCAGAATTCTATTTATAGTCCTGAGATTTTTGGCAGAAAATATTTCTATTCTCGGAATGGATTCTAATGACCTAGAGTAATGGAATTACAGTGTTGCACAAAATCCTAGTGTAACCACTCTCCTAATAACTCCTTAGGTGCAAAACCCTAAAACTGCCAAACTTATTCCAAAAGTTTGAATTTTCACTGTAACTGCTCTACTACTATTGGATTGCAATGGTTTGATTTAGAACAGAAATTTCGGGTTGTCACATTACCGAAACCGATGTTTTCTGAACAAAAAAATGAAATAAGTATACATATACTTATATCCGGATTATAAAGAAAATTAATAATTGTATATTTAAAAACAATAAATTATTACCATTTGTAATGTTAGATAACGGATTTCTAACATTTGTAATGGTAGATAACGGAGTTCTAACATTTGTAATGTTAGATAGCGGAGTTCTAACATTTGTAAAGGAAGGAGAGTATTGTACGGTTGTATTTTGGATTCCTGGTGAATTAAATGAACTAACATTTTGAGTTTGATCAACAATGTTGGTTGATTGATCTGCAAATAACAAAAATTTATGAAAACTAAAGAGATATGTATACAACATAATAATAACCTGCAATCATATAATATTACAAGATAATTAAAAAAATATGAGAAATCATTTATTGTAAATAAATGTAAAATAAGCATAAAACATTGAATAAAAAAATAATAGGATTATTAGTAATTATATTTTTTAAGAGATGAGGTATTGATGTACGTGGAACGTTGGATGTTGTATTCATTTTCTTCGATCTTTTATTTTGCAAATATATTTTTCTTTATCTTTTTTTCTCTCTGGCTTGCAAGTGACACATGTTATTGTTGTTTTCTGCATAACATATAATATGATAGGATCTGAAATGTATAATTACGTAAATAATATGTTTATAAAATAATATTGAATAAATAAACGTACCTTTGTAAGCATCGGTTACCAATTTCGAAGAATATTGAGTTGCAGGACGAAGATTTTGACAAATTATCTATTTTTTTTATGTTAATAAATATTTATGTTATTCAAATAAATATTATGTGAATTAAAAAAAATACTAAATAACAATAATATAATTTGTATATGAAAAAACTTACCTTTGTAAATCGAAGTTTTAGCAGTAGTAGTTGTTGAGGCTAGATTTGTTGATGTAGTACCCAAATTTTTATTTTTTGTATTGTCTAAATAGAAAGTATTTACCTTTATAGACTTTTTAGAAGAAAGTGAATGCATTGTATGTCTGTAATATTCATAGTTAAGATAAATAAAATTAGTTATAAATTAACATGCTTAACAAATAAGAATTAAGTAGTTCATATAATAATTATCTAGCGAAGAAATGGGTATAAAGCCAATGTTTTGTCATTTTTAAGTATTCTTGCCAAGTAGTTGGAAAAACAATACAATTCAACTGTGTCGTTTTTTAGAAATTGTTTATTAAAATGTACATATAAATTATAAATTAGTTTATTAATGTATTATTTATTTATAAAAAGTATGTCAATTGAATAGGTTGTATTTCAAAACTATAGAGTCGAATAGTAATAGAAGGGCAATTCTGATTTTTCAGTTAGACATTTAAAGATTGTATAGGGTCTAAGCAAATGTCTGGTTGCAATTTTATACTTATTTCTTTATTTATTTATAAATTTTTATTTATTTATTAGTATTAGGATATGGGATTATTTAAGGCCTTATAAATACATATGTTGTGATTCAATTTCTAGCATTTTACACATTACTGGATGTCATTGGGAGACATTTTATTCTGCATTACAGTTAAAATAAAAGTTCATATTCGAACCTAGTAACAACCAAAATGTACCACTTTAAAAGGTTCATAACAATGTTGTTGATTAATTAATTAATTACTTAGGTCAAGAAATGGCAATACTGTCCTCACCAACTCTATCTGACAACGTCTTCTTCATTACTACGTTTTCTCAACATCCTCCCAAGTAGCTGTACGCATCTCAATGGCAGTTTTACCCGATTTTTTTAGATTTCAAAGAAGAAGATGCATCTTTATCTTCTACCTTGCTAGCCCAGGCCGCAATATCCGTCTTCTCCAACTGAGTTCCAAGAGCCTTGATCTCTCTTCCAGATTTCATGAAATGGCAATACTTCTTACAACCAACTCTATATGTCGCCATCTTCTTCATTACTCCGTCTCTCTATCATTCTCTCTGTGTGTGTGTTGCTACCAAAAAAACTAAAACCCACTTCGTCACCGGTTAACCATTGGTCACTGTCCTCGATTCCGGCACAATCGATTGGGTTCAACAACGCATCAAACGAAATGGGAAGATTTCATCGACGATGACCGCTGCTTGTGCGACATAATCTCCATCAGTTGAGAAAAGAAAATCAATCCTCTCACTGAGTCTCCTTCTTCCACTGCCGACATCAATTCTTTGCGAATGGAAATTACCACTCATCATCCTCATTTCAAAATTAAGGCTTCTTCAAGTTCCATTTGTTCTCTCCCCAATCTCACACAATTGTTTATTCCGATGATCCTAGAGGGTAAAACCCTAGTTCTCGATGGAAACCTGATAACATTGTCTCAGTGTGGAATCGATAACAACTACGGGTTGCATTTAGTTTCCGACATGTGAAGGCTGCTTCAAGGCGAAAGAGGAGTTTGCATATAGTCTGTCAAATACTAGATTATCAGGTTTGTCAACTAAGATTAACCCCCAAAATTCCCTTTTCGTTCCTTGAATAATTGATCGAATAAGATTCGGTTTCAAGTAATCCAGGTTATATATAATTTATAACCCGATGTAGGCTCATGTTTTCCATATTAATGTTTTACAACAGAGACTTTAAGTTAATTGTTTCATGTTTGAAGCAGCTAAGGTGTATTTGATCGAGAAATTTTGTTACAGGAATCAATGTATGTTGAAATCTAATTGATATTTTGAATAATTTATGGTTTATTTTATTGAGTTTAACAACAGGTAAAACATTTTGGTTGAGGATTTGTATATATTGTTAGAGATGGAGAGATACAAAAACGTTGTAATGTAATTTGAACATACATACATATACCATTTTAATATAAATTCAAAACACTAATCTGATGTGAATAAGAAAATCTTCCAGGAATTAAGAGACTTTTAAATTAAAAGCAGTTTACGTCTTCTTCAGAATGTGGAATAGAACTTGTATTCCAAATCTTGATGTAAATTTCCCGAAAGAAGAGTCTTAGATGCAATTGAAAGAAAAAGAAGACGAATCAGGAATTTAAAATTTATATGTTAACGTTATGAGATATATTTATAGATATAAAATAAATTTTTTAATATTTTTCAAAATATAATCCAGGTTTTATGGAATTATTGTTGTTGATATTATATTGGATAATATTGAGTTACCGATTTTATTGGATTTACTACATTAGAAATGAATTTAATTTTAATATAGGATCTGGATTTAATAATTGATTACAAAAAATTAGGAAATAATCAGTGACATAAACGAAAAGTATCATATATTGATATCTTTGACTTAGAAATCAATATATGAATATTCCTGATTTATTAATTTTTTAATGCAGAGATTTATTTTAAAATGGAAAATTTCTTTGTCCGTGATTCAAAATCAACTAGTGACTTTAATGGAGGTAATTGCATGCTTTTTGGGATTATGGATTTGATTAATAAACTTATGCAATTGAAAGACATAGAACTCCTTATGATGTAGTAATCCATTATTGTATGTTTGGTTAGGTTTGTATATATAACTCAATTCATGTTAAATCTAAAAGCCACTTTAGTTTGTATGTATATACAATTGGTGACTACTATATCCATAATCCATCCATCAGTATGTTCATGGTCTAACATAAGATTATATGACTATTTAACCAATGTGTTACAGACTGTTAAATCTTATTTTATCCTGTGAATTTCTCAATATGTTGGTATAATCTGATAATTTTGTTGTATAGGTTCCTTTTATCCTTGTTGATGGAAGAAAATGGCGACAATCCTATGATCTAAGAGTAAAATTGGTTGGGTCAAAGCATTCTTTAGCTCTTACAACTGTATACCACAATCTTTAGCCTATAAACTAAAGAGTCTTGGCAAATAGCCCGTTGCTGTCAAAAGTGGTCAATTTATTGTTGAAGTCAAGCCCCAGGTATATATTGTCAAAATATTTTCATTTATTTAAATGTCTAAATTGTAAGTTAGAGCTTATTAGCTCTTTGATGCATTACAGGTTTGCCCCAAGGAGAATGTACTCAAAAACCATTAATGCGACCCCAAATCATCTACTTTCACATAATTGGTTATATATCCCAAACCATTTAGAGGTACCCTTTTCCCCTCTTATCTATTTAGCTTTAATTGGTTATATATCACAAATTTTTTAGGGAAATTAATATTTTTAACCGAAGGTGCATACTGTTATAATGAATATATGGCTATTTGACCTAAATGAATCATTTATGTGATAACGAATGACTGAAAAAAATGAATGGTGTACCTAATTAGAAAATGATGTACTAAGTTATTAAATATAACGTCTAGATAACAAAAATCTTAATATTAAAAGCAGGATATTAATGTAAATCAACCAAAATCCAAAAAATTAAAACGAACCATAGCCTTAAAATTTGTTACCTAAGTTCCTAAATTTCTAACAACCATTGTACCAAATCACCAAACATTATTTAAAACTTAACCAACACGGACCAAATTATTTTGTTTGTTAAACCAAAATAAAATCACTTTTCCACTTTTGGAACTAAAAGTGGATTTCATCTCCCATTGATCTTCTTTTGGATTTAGTTGAACTGAAATCAATTCCACTATCAACATGATAAATGTCATGGAGGCTGCGCTTCAAATCAGATGATATTTTCATTGGACTTGTTGCCGATGATTTACCAACTGTTGCGGGAATAAAACTCTCATCTGTTTGTGATATGACATCCTGAATTAAAAATACATAAGTTGACAATTGGAATCATTAAATATAAAAGTCATTACTTTAATATAAAATACCTTTTCAACAGTATGAACAACATCATCTAATTGTAGTGGTACTTCATTTAAGGAAACTGATTAAACACTCTTCAAAATAAAATGTTAATATGTAAAATGTTTTGTATGTAAATAAAAAACAAATATAAATGTTGAACATTTAAACATTATGTACCATAACTTCTAGTTTACTTTCCAAGTCCGAAACAATGGAGACATCTTCTGTAAGTTTAACAACGGTATAGATATTGTTATAGTTGATCAAATTGTATGATGTAATATCCACAAGAAAGGCAAACTTCCTGTTTTTCAAAAGGTTCATTTGATTTGGAAATAGGTGCAAACTGTCACCGGTCTGTTAGAAGATTGTTGAATATATTAATTCTAATAAAATTTTGTATATGATAAAAAATATGAAAAAAATATTATACCGCTTCATGTATTTTTTTCAACTCGAATGCACTTATATCCAACAACCTTTTTGCTTCTCTATCAAAAAGAGTTAGTCCAATGGTGCCATTATGATCTTGTACATTGATTGGAATTATATACCTAAAAAAATAGATTAATAGTTATTTTGATGAAAAATTGAAATGATTAATTAATATAAATAAATATGTGTGTACTTGATAACAGTATGAAAATTCGAATCGTTGCAAGCTGCATTTTTACACTTAATAACAACACTATCTTCCATCTTGTCGGGGGCGGTATAGGAAAGATTAGTTTTGGGCACATTGTTTACCCTGCTTCCACATTTGTAACACGCTTCGTAATACCAAGGTAAATTCTGTCTTATATTCACAATTGAACCAACTAATAGAAATTTCATTTCCTATTTCAAAAGACCTCTGTTAAATTAAATAAAAAAATGTTTAAATAAAGTTTAAAGATATAAACTCAATAAAATGTACCTTTAGTGGTTCTGTGATTTCACAAACAATTTTTAAAGAGAAATTCCCTTTGAAATCATCCATATAAGAAGAAGAGTAGCTTGGAAGTGTAGTTATGCTTTTTTCCAACATACCACCATTGTTATGTTATCTGCTTTCAACCTATAATGTTAAAAATTATATTAGTAAATATAAGAAATTGTATTCATTTAAATATTAATAATAAGATAAATATGTTTAATTAAAAATAAAAAACTAACTCTTTCTTAAAGTGATTAATTTCCACAATGTCAGAATTAATGAACATCTTCGTTACATCGAAGTGACTTTGAGCTTGACCAATTCCTGTACAAACAGATAAGTGAATAAAAGAAATATCGAAAACATATTAGGTCACATCTCTACAAACCATTCCAAACGTTAAGTTTGACAAACTGCATCACTATAACAAGACAAGTAACCGTGGTGTTGGTTTTCAAGTACTGTGACATTTGGTGTGCCTGACTTCCAAATATAGTGACATTGAGGTGTACAGACCTAAATATAAAATTAATTTAATTAGTATGAAAAAACAGGATTCAAAATAATAAATAAATGAAATAAATATCAGCTCACTCTAAGTTAGCAATAGTCATCTTTATGTAATGTCTTGATGGGTTAGGATTGGTTGTCTTAAGAGGCCTAAATGAGACAATTTGCCCAATAACATCTACATAATAATTTTTATAAAAAATATTATATAAGATTAAGGTAAATAATAACATACTTTCATTTATAATAAATTACACAAGTTATAAAAGTCAATGGAATAAAATAAAACAACTAATCAAAGAATGAGTCTCTTGTGCATTTCTGTTCCATGATAGAGTTACAATCAGCAAACACAAAACCATTAACTGGACCGAAAAATCATCACATTTTTTACAATACTTTTACAATCCAAAGTTATTGTCCGTCTCTGACCGGTAACACTAAAACCATTTTTAACAGCCGCCATGTTTGGCTTTAAAATGATATAACTTTCACATTCCTTTATAAGGTCACGAAATCTGGAAAAATTTTGGCTGAACACACATGATTGGTATTTGGTAGCCTGATAAAAGAAATAAAAAAATTATTCATTGAAACATATGAAATATTTAGTGGTTTTAAAAAAATTTAACTAACCTCCTCGTCCATGATGATCATTTCAATTGATAAAACTTGGTTATTTTTTTATAAAATTTCAAATCTTTAACACCCGTGCTTTGAGATGTGAATCATCAGTGATATGTTCAATGTCTTTTAGGTATATTTTACTGCCGATATTCATTTCCTACAAATTATTCATAGCACATTTAAATTAAAAACAATTTAGTATGATCATGGGCAAAACGGTTGAGCACTGAAGAAAATTGTAATAATTCATATCAAAATAAATAAAATAAAAATATGATCATAATATATTAATAGAATAATGATTAGTTCATAGTTAATGATGCAATTAGTGACAAATTATGAGGCTTAATATCTAAAAGAAAGAAAAACGTCACTTTGATTAGGCAGTAAATTCGAGCTAGTGGAAGAGTTTCATCAGTTAAGCATATAGGCATTATATATAGCATGTAAAATTGAGTGAAAACCGCACAAGAATTCTGGAAATAGACTAAGAATCGAAGGAGAAGTACGAGCTAGAAGTTCTTGGGGATTTTCGAAGTTTTCTGGCAATTAAGGTATGATTCCTTGATTTTAGTTTGATATAGTTTTTGATTAAGTATATATATCTCCATTTCATGTTCTGGTTCCATCAGTTCAGGCCAATTGTTATCTAACAGGTGGAAAATTGAAATAATATAATTTTAGAAAAGAAAGCCTGAATATATCTTGTTTTGGGTTGTTTTTTTGAAAATTGTTTATGGTTACATCTTAGTGGGAGGTGGAGAAGATTAATGGTAATTTTATATGATTATTCAAAAAATTTATTTTAGATAATGTATGGAGATGTAGCAACCTGATAATGACAGAAAAATAAATATACATACAGGTTAAGAAGATGACACCCGAGTTCTTTTGTTGGGTGGGTCAGAAAACGACCGTGTTCAAAATATCACATATTTTATTATAACAAATAAATTGTGGTGGTGAATTCAACCTCACCATCTGCGTTGCAGCCTTTTGTTTTTCTCGATTTGTTAGTTTCAATTTTAACCCCTGTAGTTTCAATAAATTAAGGATTTCACTTTTCAACAAAATTCAAAAAGTACGTGGCATCCTTCCTTTTGAAGGTAAAACCAAAATTACGTAAATAGTGGTAACAAGCAAGGGCGGACGTAGTAGGTGTCCTGTGTGGTACTGACAATACCTATTTTTCTGTTTACAATGAAATTTTTTTCGATTTTTTTAATTTATTTTTTCTACATCGACAACACTTATTTCAACCTCGGCAACACCTACTATGTATTTCTGTGTCCACCCCTGAAAACAGACACGCACACATAAAAAAAACTTATGTCGCAAAACTTATAATCAAGTTGTTGTAAATGCTCGAAGAATAATCATAGAGACGACTTGTGCTACTTTAATTTGGGTTCTTTAGACTTACCGGAATGCGTTAGTTTTTGGGATCGTGAAGTACAAAAGAGAGTTGATGTTTAAAGAATAATCATAGAGACGACTTGTGCTACTTTAATTTGGGTTCTTTAGACTTACCGGAATGCGTTAGTTTTTGGGATCGTAAAGTACAAAAGAGAGTTGATGTTTGATTCTATTGTCTCGTTTTATTTTAATTGGTTTTGTAGTAGGAATCGTAAAGTTAGGAAAACTATAATCGGGTGGCATCGAAATCCGCTCATGAACTAATTGTTCTCGTTTTGTTTTGACAAATTGCTAGCTTTTTTTTTTAATTTGCATTGCAGTTCCAAAAAGAATATATATTATCGGAAATAAACACAAAATTTAGAAAATGAAGGGTCGAAGGTAACAGTATACAAAGTGCAAAATCAAAGGGTAAAAATGATATTGTAAAAAGTAGAGGGGTGTAAAATGTCATTTTATAGAATAAGGGTTAATAGCAATAAAACATAGAAAAAAAGGTTTAAAATGGAAAAATAAAAAAGTAAAAAGGAGGGGTGTAAAATGTCAATTTATATAAGAGTTAATAGCAATAAAACATAAAAGAAAAAGGTTTAAAATGGAAAAATAAGAAAAGTGAAAGGGACGAAAACTAAAAGAAATGGCCACCGAAATTTGTCTTTAGAATAGATATAAGAGAAAATCACAAAAATAGCCATTTACACTAATTGTATTATAAAAATAGCCAAAAAAATCGAAATTACAAAAATGGCCACCCATTTCGCAGATGAGAAGATCCCATCTGCGAAATGGGCTTCTCATCTGCGAAAGTACAAGTACCTAAAGCACAGTTGTGCTTTAGGTACTTGTACTTTCGTAGATGAGAATTTTTTTTTTTAATATTTTTTCTGTATAAATAGGGTTAATTTCGCAGATGGAATAGGTCCATCTGCGAAATCCTCTCAGTCTATCTGCGAAATGGTGTATTTTTTTGTATTTTTTTTTTTTTTTTTTTTTTTTTTTTTTTTTTTTTTTTTTTTTTAAGTTTGACTATGAAATGAATTGGTTTGAAAGCGAGTTCAGAAATACCTCCCTGTGGACATATGTATTCCAGATTAGTTCCATTAACTTGCCATCTCCCACCGGTTACAAGACAAACCAAATATTCAATCATTTTTTGAGCAAATTGTAGAGAGAGTTCCTAAACAAATAACAACCAAAATGATATTTTTTCTACAAAAGTTTTTATATAGCAACGTGATTTCGTAGTTAAACCAATTCATTTCATAGTCAAACTTTAAAAAAAAAAATACAAAAAAATACACCATTTCGCAGATAGACTGAGAGGATTTCGCAGATGGACCTATTCCATCTGCGAAATTAACCCTATTTATACAGAAAAATATTAAAAAACAAAAAAATTCTCATTTGCGAAAGTACAAGTACCTAAAGCACAACTGTGCTTTAGGTACTTGTACTTTTGCAGATGAGAAGCCCATTTCGCAGATGGGACCTTCTCATCTGCGAAATGGGTGGCCATTTTTGTAATTTCGATTTTTTTGGCTATTTTTGTAATGCAATTAGTGTAAATGGCTATTTTTATCATTTTCTCTAGATATAATATGTTAGTTCTTATTATTATTTTTTTTGTTACTAAAGTCATCCCTCTAAAAAGTCCACATTCAGCCCTCATGAATTTATTTTCTTAATTTAAACCATAAAAAAAGTATATGGAATCATTATATTTACATCTTGATTGATACTTCTTTTAAGTAAATATTTTGGTGATCAATGAAATCATTATTTTGTTAATTATTTTGGAATATTACTTTTATTAATATGTTAGGAATATTAACGTATCTAGGCCGAAATATATATATAATAAAGTGATTAGATAACAATTGTTATTGGCCGAACGAGACACGCGTGTGATGGAACCGAAACGGATGTTGAGGATATTATCTAGGGATGTTGCCTTAGGAAAATTTATTGTTGGAATGTAGGTTGTGTGTAGCATGACAAGGGTTAAAACCTAACGCCAATAAGGTGAGTTTCATATGAATTTTGTGGTTATTATTTGCAATTATATGTTACGGTTGTTATTGCTATGAATATTTGTGTGAAATTTTGTGAACTATTTCGTATAAAATGGTGAAAATGGTAAGTGACATATATATAGGGAACAAATGTATTTACACGGTTTTATTATTAGTCGTCGTACAGGGTGTTAGTACGCGGCGGAGAGTTTACGCTCTGTTTATCTAGCCGTAAGCATATTTGTTGTGCCCGGCGGAGGGACTTGTTCCCTGGAAATGACAGTAGTTCCCTAATGTGTCATCAAGGGTGGAAAGAAATGAAAAGAATTATATTGATAAATTGTTGCACTATTTATATTTTATTGATGTTAATATGCATGAAAACCACGAACTCACTAGGCCCTAGGCTTACCCATTAGAATATTTAAATGCACGCAACCCAGGAAATAACGTAGCAAATGGCAGCGGGAATGGAAAGGATAAAGTTCAGACTTGAAGAAGGCGACAAGTTTTGAGGAAGACGTAGCGCACCAAGTGTTTACTTAAATTTCTATTTGCTTTCGCTATTATTATTAATAATGACATTAGTATTTGAATTTTTGAATTTTAGAAGTTTTTAAACTATGTCAAGTTAACATTGGTATTTGAAATTTGGGGCATTACAAAAATAAATAAACGGTCATTTAAATTAATATCATATCAATTTATATGAAAACAATTAGGCAGTCACAATAAAGAAAGCTAACATATTTAAATTAATATCAATTTTATATGAACATGGGCAAAACGGTCATTTATGTTATTTATGAGGTGATACATATATGAGTAGGGTCATGTCATCTTATGAAAGTAATGTTACTACCATCCATTTGTTTGTATAATGTACAAAAACTATTGAATTTTAGTTAAAATAATGCAGTCAAAGTAAACAAAGACACATAAATAAAAGTGCATTTCATGATTCATCAAAACACACATACAAACATCCATAAAATAAATTTTTTTAGTTGATAACTATGTAATACTAATTTAAAATCCAAAACATAATTTTCAAGAAAGTATTTGCGTTCTTAAAATATAATGCTATTTGGTTAGATAATAAAATGGCAAAATATTTTTTAAGAGAGCACACAATACACACAGAAACAAAAATAGAACACACATACTTTCATTTTATGTGCAATTTTGTTTATTATAGCATCATTTTTTTTTGTAAATTTACAAAAAAAGGTTCTTAACACACGAATTGACAAAAAGTGTCCCTGTAAATTAAAATAAATATCAGAAAAAGTTCCCTAAGTTATAACTTTTTTCATACACAGATTATGTTTTCAAAAGTACAATGTTATAGTTGGTATATTATTGTACTACAATAAATATAATATTTCAAAAGTTTAATGCTATAGTTGGTATATTTTTTAAGCAAATTGCTACAACAGAAACAAATTAAAGCCATATTGGTATAGTTATTCAAAAGTACAATGCTATACTTGGTTTATTATTACAGTTTTACCCTTTGAAAGTATAATAGCTCATGTATGAAACTTTAGGTCAGGAAACCAATAAAACTTGAAGTAATCTAAACAATTACAATTCGGTATATTTGTAAAAATATAGTAGTATATTGTTATTATTTATAAAGTTGGTAGATATATATGAAGGGTAAAATTACAGTTTTACCCTTTGAAAGTGTGCTCCTACTTGATTTATAAAAGAAAATATATACTATATATCTATGAAAGTAGGATGCTATTCATAAAAAAATATATGTATCATGCTATATTTATGAATTTTTACAAATTATAAGAATGTACTTTGAAATTATAGCAGCATCATTTATATTTTTTTTTATTTATGTGTATTATTTATAGCAGCAAACTTTCATTTTATATGTTCAGATTTGACAATTATATCATCATTTTCTGTACATTTACAAAAGAGGTCCTCAATACACTAACATACAGAAATTGTCCATGTAAATTAAAAAAAAAAATCCCTAAGTTATAACTTTTTATCACACAGATGATGCTCTTGTTCATTGTTGCTGTTGATGATAGATACAACTTACAGTAAGAGATACACAATGTAAGAGATACAAAAACAGATTGATAACAGTGACAAATAGAATTAGATAGATTAATAGTAATGAAACAGATACAAAAGTATATATCGATAATAATGAAGCAGATACATGAAGCAGATACATAGATCATACACACACAATGTGACAGATAAACGAACGGGTTGATAACAATGACAAATCAATTGAGAAATAAGAAGATAGAAGTCGACTTAAAGAAAAAAACAATGAATAATAATAACAACACATCAATTTTAAAAGCATACCTTAAAGCAAAAACAGTAGGCGACTTGAAGATATTCAAGAAATTTTTCTTCTTCTCTGAATATTGGAATCTCTGTGAATGAAAATAACCGTGAGCATGTATTCAAGATTAATCGATTAGGTAAATTACGGGTTTTTAGGAATTGATAAGCATCATATATTCAAAAGATACGTTTATCTTTTGAAATTAAATATTGATTATTTACTTTCCATTTTTTTAATGTTGCAGAAAGAAGTCAATTTCACGTCTAGATTTTTAGGCATCCATTGGTTACTTGAAGGGCAATATCGGAAATTAACATTATGACAAAGAGTGGGAAAAATCGAATGGGGGTGGCTATTTGACTGCCACGTGGACAATTTCTACCTATTTATTAGAATTTGGGATATATATATATATATATATATATATATATATATATATATATATATATATATATATATATATATATTGTGCCAAATTTTATAAAACATTATTTAATAAAGCATCGTCAATTTCTTAGAAAAAATATTTATGACACGTTTTTAATTAATTTAATTGAAAAAATCATTTGTACCCACATAATTTCTTCTTTTTATTTCTTTGATTCCAAAAGGAAAAAAATTGTATTTGGGAGTCGGCATAGCCTATCTATTGATATGAGTTTGTGAGATTCTCATGATCGCGCACTTTCCACCGCCTCTATTTCCAATCATCACATCTTTCTTCAAACTTCTCTGTCGATACAAAACCTAATTTTGAATTGCTAATTCTCTTTCCCAATTGCAGGTAAGTCTCTCTCTGTTCTTTATTTTAAAAAAAAACTGCAATTATTGTTTTGGTTTTGCACATAAGCTTCGGAAAATCAATTCCACCTTTGCACGCCTCTGTCATGTGGTATGATAGTTGCCTTCTTTCATCCTGACCTCTAAGGCGGGAGACTTCAAAATTCTTCTTTTTTCAACCATAGTTACCTGCTTGCTTCATGTACAACTGGTCCTTCTTTTTGGACGATTTTGTGCGCCCTTCTACTTTCTCTCACATCTTTTCATGGAATTATTAATATTTTGTGACATTAGTACTGGATTTTTTTATGCACGCTAGGTGTTTGATTAAATGTTTGAAATAAAATATATACTATTATAATTAGTAAATTAGTTCAATCTTGGAATTCATTGCACGCCCAATCTTCTCTACATGTTACATGCATAGTAGAAAGTAAACTAAAGCTTACCGTAGTTCCAATTCATTATTATTGTACATGTACTATGTTTTGTCTCTCTCAATGTCTTTAACTGTACATATGCTAACTGATGGAAATTGATTTGAAAATTTTGGGACTGGTAATAGTTATACCAACACTTTGAAAATTTTGGGACTGGTAATACTTAAGTATTTTATTTTCTAAAATTATAATGTATTTTATTTTAAAATTTAAATATTTTGTTTGAATTTGATCACTTAAGTATTTTATTTTAAAATTCAAACGTTATGTTTGAAATTATATATACCAATGGCATATCAAATTATTTGATTTTTTTTTACATTTTTATGCTCATTTACAATCTTTGTCCATGTTATTCTTTCCTTATGCACATATGTTGATTATCTTATATTAATTTTTTAGCATGCACTTTTATTGTCAAATGATTAGTTATAGAGTCATTAATATCATTTCAAGTTTCCATTTTCCTTAACTTTTGTTACATATGAAAACCATTTGGTCTTCGAATTCTCATTTATATTAATTTAATGTTGCCTTCATGAGTAGGAGAGACAGGAAATGTGGTGGCTCTACTTTTGTTTTTCATCATGCCAATTGTTAACTATCCAAGGTAGAATTCTCGAGTCATAAGCTCTCTGATTCTTAATGGTGTGAAAACTTAAGCCAATGTTATGCACAATAAGTGTTTGATAAAATGTCTGACTATGTTTTTCTTTACTTTGAAGAATTTTTAAAGTTTTCCTTTTAATGATTAATCATCAAAGATAGTGAGAAAACAAACTTAAAAGTTAACAAAAAAAGGAATATAAAACAATAGACACAGTAGTAGGAATGTAGGATGCATGCTATAAAAAAATCATACTTATTTTGTTGAGTCCGTTTGTGTTGCGTCTTGGGCCTTACGTTTTGCATCTAGATTGGGCCTGTCCATTCGTGATTTTCTAGATTAGTTAGTAGGGTATATATATATATATATATATATATATATATATATATATATATATATATATATATATATATATATGCATGCATGTATGCATTATATCAAGTTGATTATCACGTTTTTATTTTGTAACCCTAGAACACCTTTACAGTTGAAGTTCTTAATCGAGTTCTTCTGAGGTGATGAAGCATTAACCATACGACATATTCAAAGCCATACTCGTGTTCTTTATTACGTTCTTAATTATTAGCTTGCTTAGAATCTATCGATCCTGATAGAACTTTGTTCTAACAATTGGTATCAGAGCAGGAGGCTGTGTGATCAATACACATTCCTTATGTATTCAGAATTCCTTAGGGTTTCCGATTTTATCGTATAAATAAGAAGTTGTCTTCTTTGTTTCGACGGCAACTCAGTTTTAGATAAAACCCTAATCTCAAGTTTACGGGTTTGATTCTAGCAGCTCACCATGTCTCACGATGATTCGCAAACAAACCCAATCAACATCTCAAACAACATTGGATCTACAACCAGGATACCCATTCTCTACACTCAAGACTACGAAGTATGGGCACATCACTTCGAAGACTACGTTGTTGGATCTGAAGATAATGAATATCTTATCTGGGAAGCTATCACACTTGGGCCGTTTGTTCACTCAGGAACGAACACTACTGTCAAATCCCAAAAGGAATATAACAAGCTGGTAGCGGATGTAGACAAGATGCCGTAGGACGAGAAAGACAAATTGCTATGTAATGTGAAGGCCATGAGGATGATCAGATTCGCCTTACAATCTGACACCTTTCGGCTGGTTGGTTCGTGCATGACGGCCAAAGAAATCTGGGATAGGTTGAAAGAACTCTATTCGACCGATGAAGATCTTGAACACTCCATTCAAACCTTGCTACTGTCAGAATTTGGAGTATTTGAACAGAAACCTGACGAAAAGCTCATATAAACTTTCGATCGGTTCAATCATCTCCTAAGTAAGATGATTAAGCATGGAATAGAGAGGAAATTTATTGAGCAGAAAGTAACTTTCATGAACGGGCTTAGACCAGAATGGATGGCTGTTGTTTCTACTGTAAAAGCGCATGAACAGTTTAAGTCTTACTCGCTAGCAAAACTTGTGGGAATACTTAAGTCCCATGAAAGTGTACTAACCAAAGAAGCGAAAGTGGTTTCTCGTGTGGGATCGCTGGCTCTTGTCTCTAAAGGAAAAAGTATTACGGAAGAAGAAGAAGAAGTTGATATGTTGGAGTGTGACCTTACAAGCGAGGAGTATGCTATGATGGTCACCAATCCAAAGAAGTTTGCAAGGAGAAAATTTCCTGTCAATAAGAACCGAAACTGGCAGGGAAGTTACAGCTCTGAGAAGGTGAAGGATGAAGCAAAGATCACCTCTCAAAAGGATGAAGAAAAGAAGGAGAGCAAGCTTGCAGGAGACTCAGGATACGATTGCAATTATTGCCACGACAAGAACCACTTTGCCAAAGATTGCATGCTAAAGAAAATGGCTGAGAAAAGAGACGGAGAAGATGATGAGGCATACTATATGCGCAATCTGGAAGAGATCAAGAAAAAGAAAGCAACTAACAGTTCTATGAATGCTTTGATTGTACAGGAGAATGCAGATAAAGACGAGTTCGGGGGTGTCGAAGTTTGGTCAACCGAATCTGAAGACGAAGAGGTGAGAAAGCCCACTCATGGAAAGGCTTATGTGGCAAAGGAAGTAGGTTCGGCTGGAAAGTGCTTGATTGTCACAGCTAGTTCATCAACTGAAAGTGCAAATAAGGAACCGAACCTGACTGAAAACAAATGTTTTGCAGCAAAGCCAGTTAGTGAGCAGATCAACGACTGCGATCGTTTGATCAAAAGGTACAATCTATCGTAGGATCTCTTAATGTTCCAATAACAGAATATGAAGAAGAATTAAATGAATTAAAAATTAAATTTTCTAATCTAAGCGGTAGTCTCATGCAAACTCGGTTAACAAATTCTAACCTAACTGACCAAATCAGCAGGGTGACAACGAAGAATGAGGAGAGAAGAATGTGGATAGAGATGAAGGAGCAGGAGTTAGTTAGGGTTAGGGATGAAAGTATTTATTTGCAAAGAGACAATCTAAATTTTTTAAAACAAAGGGATGTTTTTTGTTTAATTGCTAAGCATTTATATAATAATATAGCTCAATTGCATTTAAGTTGTGAGATAGGAAAGAAAATTCATAAGATGATTTTGCCATTTCTTGAATTTAAGGAAGACGAGGTCATAGCAGAATGTGAATCAGAAGTATCTTCAGAAGAGACATCCATGTCCTACAAAAT
Organism: Lactuca serriola; assembly: GCF_051521515.1. Taxonomy (NCBI): domain Eukaryota; kingdom Viridiplantae; phylum Streptophyta; class Magnoliopsida; order Asterales; family Asteraceae; genus Lactuca; species Lactuca serriola. The sequence goes on along the minus strand of NC_136413.1, from coordinate 99,297,803 downwards.
TGGACTGGATAAAATAGAAACCTTCATTGATTCAAAGGAACACAAATGTATGCTAAAAGATATTTTAGATGAAAATGATAGGTTGAAAATTAAGTCAGACACTATTCACTCATTTGATCAATCCAATGCCAAATTAGCTTCTGATAATAAATTAGACTTAGAAAATACGTCTGAATTTGATGAGGAAAGTGAGATGAGTGAGATATCTGTAGAAGACGTAGTTGATTGCTCTGAGTTTATGAAGAGCGAAACTGAGAATGAGAAACCACTAATCTCAGAAAATTCAGTTGAATTTGCTCGACTGACAAAAGATAAGGAAAAGAAACTCAAAGAAAAGGCTATGGTTTATCAAAAGGTTCAGACTGTTCCAAATCAGGTTTATGCAGTTACAGGGGTCACTCCTAAGCAGACGTCAGATTTAAGAATCATGGTCGAAAATGATATTGCTGAAGGATGTGATGACTACCTCTGGTCAGCTCCTATTGATAATACAGACGAAACTGTAGGCTTGTTTGAACATACTTCTTGGAGGGTTAAAGGAAGATATGTTGCTGAACCTATAAATAAACCTTAGCGTTTTAACAAACCAAGCACAAGTGGAACCAAAGAAATCCCTGAAGAACCAAAGGAAGAAAAGAAAGTTCCGGTCAAAACAACCGAAACTCAAAAGGAGAAGCCAAAGGTCAGCTTCAACATCCACAAATCACAAAAGGAGCTAGCTGAACAGAAACGCCTAAGAAATCAAAGATATGAAAAGAATCTGAATGAGCGAAAAAGTTACTGGCAATCTCAAAATCCAAATCATGTCCCCTCTAAGTGTAGCACCTGGTTCCTGGTACGTAAATCTTATTTGAGTATTTCTCTTCTTTTAGCCTTAGACTCGGCGAGTCACAGGTCCGACTCGCCGAGTAGATGTGGGACCCAGGACGTTTAAGTTGTCGACTCGGCGAGTCCATATCCTGGACTCGGCGAGTCACAGCTGTTGGATGAAACCCTAAGTTTCAGGGGTTTGCACCCTATTTAAGCAACACCTCCGCCCCAGGCCATCCCCCATTCTCTCCCCAGAGCTCCCAACCCTCGTTTATGCTTGTTCTTTGAAGAATTGAAGCTTTTTTGTGTGCTTTTGAAGGTTTTGAAGGAGGAAGGAAGTAGATTCAGAAGAAGGGAAGCCATCCAGGCATTATTGTGTTCTTCCAGCAGTTCCTTTGAGGTATAACCCGTTTTCCCCATGATTCTATGCTTAGTACTTCATTTAGGTCTTTCTTGGTCAAATCCCCAAGCTTGTATGTGCATTATCTGTCGTAATAAGATGTTTGGCCTCTGGATCTAGGCAAGATTGAGCTCCAGGAGCTCAGATCTGTTAGCTTTATGGCCCCATGTTGCTTGTTCACCCTAGATCTACCCTTTTGAGGCATTTTGAGCCCTAAAATCCATATTGATGAATATCCACACGTAAAGTTGGAAACTTTACGTGTGATTCGTGTCCTAGAAGTCCAGATCTGTGAATGGCATGGACTGGAATCGAGCAAATCTGTGTATTTAGTGGGTGCATGGCAACGACTCGGCGAGTCGTTCATATGACTCGGGGAGTCTGTTCGCGAGTCTCCGAGTTTGCCCCCTTTTCATCAAGAGTTTGGCAGAAAGGAGTGGTGGATCAGATGGCACCAACAAGGGTTTTCTTACCCTTTTATACGGTCTTTACAATGGTCTTAACCTTGACTATGGGACGATTATCTGGTCTCAAGTGGTGCAGAGTCACAATACTTCCACAAGGCATTCAAAGATATCATGTGGGCGCTTCTGGATGCTTATTACAAGGAGGGCGATTAACACTTTGGACATTCCTGTGACGAAGGATGCCCTAGTTGCTTCCATTGCTACGTTTCACACAAAAAAGATCATCATCTCTGATCCCACAAAGTTCCATCACAAGGGATCCATTCCTGAATCCATGTTTCATTGTGTCTCAGCTGAAAGTAAAGTTATGGCGGAATATAGAACTCTTCCTCCCAAGGGACCGAGGGTCCTTACTCCAGAACAACAGGCTGCCCTGGATGCAGTAGACAAGCCTGGCAACCGATCCTCCCAACCAACGATTTCTTTACCACAATCTCCACTAGTTACTACCATTCCAATTTCTACTTCACCATTACCACCTCCTATAATTTCACAATCAACCACCACTACTATTCCTGACCCAAGAGTGGAAGTCAACGTATCTGATACGGGGGCAACTACTGCAACCGAACCTCCTGCCTTCACTAAACCTCTTTCACCTACTAACTCAACTGATTCCGGTGCCACTCTCGGTGGAGAGAATGATGAGTATGACTCTACATACTTCAGTCCATATCAGCTTCCTTCTAATGAAGACAATGATGCTCTTGTCAGTAGTCAACATTTAAAGGGCATTCATGACAAGCTGGATCGTTTGCTTGAAGACAGCAAGGCTTATAGTGGTGTGGTTCTTAAGGCTTTCCTAGAGACTGCTATTGAACAATACACCACATCAATTGAAGAATCCACTAACGCTATTGATGAGTCTACTTCTTCTTGTAAAAAGGCACTTACTGATGTTACTGAGATTGTTCATACAACTCAGATTTTTCTTGATTCATTGAAAAGTCATGCTGATACAAGTGCAGCGAAAGTACAAGCCTCTGTGGATTCATTTTCTAAGTCCATTCAGGAAGAAAGCACCAAGTTTGAAGCTGTGTATTCATCTATCCAAACCGAGAACACTTCCTTTTTAAGTTCACTGAATTCTCGTTTTGCCTCTTTTCAAGCTGACCTGGCAACTGAAAGTGCTCTGAAGGCAGATCTTGCCAAACAAGCCTCTACCATTGAAGTCCAGAAGGTGCAGTTAGCCCAAGCAGAGAAAGAAATTTCTTTATTGAAGACAAAACGAACTGTATTCCGAAGTTGTGCAGGCAATGTAAAGGACATGTTGACCAATCTCCTTGGTGCTCATGATCCCATTCTCACTCTCACCATAAGAAATCATCTTACCACCAAACTGATTCCTGCCCTTGCAATGCTCCATGAAATGAAGGGTGTTTCTGAGAGGTTCGCACCTCCGAAACAAGGGGGAGAAGGTGTTCGTGTTGATCAGCTGAAAGTGGTTATAAAGACAGAAAGTGATCAACCGAGAGTGACTGTGAAAATTGAAACAGAGACTATTCACCCAACCGAATTGAAGGATAATGTAGCTTCAAGTTCTGGTTCACATGAAAAGGAAAAGCAGACTGCTGATGGCAGTGATAGTGATGTTGGTGAAACTATTGCTGAAGCTCTCAAGAGAAAGAAGAGGGAACGAGAGCTGAATGAAAATTTAAAAGTTGTTAAAAGAAGCAGAGGAGAGGGAAAGGAGAAACAAGGAAGAAGAAGAAGCCTTGAATTGTAAAAAGGCCTTGTTTCCCTTGTGGACGAAAGAAGTACCTGTCAATCAAGCTATAGAGTTTCCATCTGTCTATTGGTTGGAACCTGTTGCTTCGTATGACTGTGATAATTCAAAGGACAGGCGTTCACGTTCCATTGTTTTGATTCAACTACTGAGGTTCCTTTTCCTCATCCGAAGGTTGACCGAGAGCTGATTGACTTCTATATGAAGTGTGGCCAACCGCAGTGTTTGACTTGGAGTGCACAGAAGATCATTACAGTCAAGGTTCTTAAGCCCTCACCTGCTGGGAGATTTACAAATGTCAATTTCAAGATCACTCATGGTACAACAAACACAGTGTCAACTATCTCTCGTGCAGATCTTCCTAATCTTAATCCTCATGATTGGATTTTTCTATACAACATTCTACTCACTAATCCGACGAAATATGAGCCGATTCTAGAACATTTAAAGAGAATGTTGGCCTCCTACATCTATGAAGTTGCGACTATGGATCAGGAGATAGCAAAGGTTATGAATAAGAAGCCAACTGTCAAGCCTACACCAAAGCCAGGGGATGTGAACAAGATGAAGATGGGCCAAATTGATTCAACACATCTCACTGTGATGTTTACTAAAGGTGAAGCTCATAGATTTTTGTTTGCTCTGGTAGATAAGCACTTATTTTCTACTGATTGCTTGGAGCACACCATCAACATAATACATCGGTGCAAGCAGAATTCAGAGGCTGACAAGAAGAATTTTACAGACATGCTTCGGTGGTACATTACATTTCGGTATCATCTTTTGGCCATGATACCGAGGATGTTCAAGACTGTGAAGAAGTCTTCTGTTGCTAAATAGAATTGAGGTTTCGGCTCCAAAGACGCAAAGGGGAGATTGTTGAGTCCGTTTGTGTTGCGTCTTGGGCCTTAAGTTTTGCATCCGGATTGGGCCTGTCCATCCGTGATTTTCTAGATTAGTTAGTAGGGCTGTTCTATATATATGCATGCATGTATGCATTATATCAAGTTGATTATCACGTTCTTTATTTTGTAACCCTAGAACACCTCTACAGTTGAAGTTCTTAATCGAGCTCTTATGAGGTGTTGAAGCATTAATCATACGACATATTCAAAGCCATACTCGTGTTCTTTATTACGTTCTTAATTATTAGCTTGCTTAGAATCTATCGATCCTGATAGAACTTTTTTCTAACATATTTTACCAATGTGGGTTGTTTAATGGTCAATTTTGTTCCTATACTTGGTTCATCTTCAACAAAAGTACAAAAAATTACCTACACAATATTTTTTCCGAATTCAATTGGTAAACTTCAAATTTTGTCATCTAACTTGAAACTCTCATGTTGAACACAAACAACTATTGGACAAAATGGTTGAATTTTTGGCAAGTTCTAATGCCAAGAAACAACTCGTATTTGTGACATCTCTTGGTGGTTAAATAAAAGAATATTTAATATCTTACATGGTACATTGGTATTTTTATAGGTTTAAACAATAGTTTTAAAGATCTAAACAACATTGTATTTTTAACCTTTTGTCTTATCAAAACATTGTACTTTAAAGATCGAACAAACTACAATAGTGAAAGTTGCTCACTGGTTTTGTATTTAGATGAAAAGTGCTCAATATTGAGCTTAAATAAATCATTAACTCCTTCAGGTTCTTGGATGAACAATGGAATCCAAATTTTGTAGTGATACTAGAACAAAAAAGACATAACACCAAGTTCTTCCAGGCCAATTTAGAAGCCAATGTTCCACTATGTTTGCATTATTTTTTATAAATGTTATGATTTATAAGAATGAATATGAATAAAATACAAACTTTAACCGTCGTTTACACTTTCTCTTATATTTATAATCATTTTTGATTTTTTTTGTCTCGTAGAAAGTTGAACCATTCACATCTACTTATGTATTTGGTTTGGTGATGCAAGGTTTTTGAGTTGTGCACATTGCATTCTTGAGGTTAGATATGGAATTTATTACTTTTCACCCACTAAAGAGTTAACATATTTAAAATCTAAAATTAGTTGCCACTTTTGTCAACTTTGGAGATGTCTGAAATTGATTTTGATGTTTTCTTATAAAGAAAAGTGTCCATTTTAATAAGACCGATTTATCCTTGTTTTTTTTAGATTTTCTTTATAGAATGATAAATAATAACCCTAATTTAAATTTAAACTGTAGTTTTATGTTACCATATCCTGGTTGCAGTTGGTGCATGGGCAATAAGTATATGTGAAGCTAGCAATATAACAAACACGATGTTTCTAATGTTTTGGTTCTTGCTCATGAAACGACACTGCAATAGCATTTAGGCAATGTACTTTAGTTTTTACCTGTAACAACAATCTTATTCCATACCCTTAATTGTAACACTTTCATTTCCTTACAAGTAATATCAACATAAGTGGTTGTGTATCGACAATAACGTACTTGGAATTCTTGCGTACAATAACAATGTACTTGCATTTCTCCAAAGTTTTAGATAGAGGTTAAGAAAATACCCAATTCACATTTCGTGGGCCGTGCTTAGCACGGTCCTCCTAAATTCACTCGTGTATATATATATATATATATATATATATATATATATATATATATATATATATATAGGCTTAGGTTATTCTATTTAAACCAAATATTGTGTTATTGTATACATAACTGTGAGCCAATCATTTTATTTATTTTTGGATAGTGAATAATACATATTATTAAATTAAATATAATTAAAAATACCTTCTAATTTCATTCTAAGGGTATTTTAGTCAATTAACATAAATTTAAAAAAGAAAAATTGCATATTTTAAGGAAAATAGAGTCTATTAATTTTAAAAATCTGATTGTATGTATGATAATTCTCCTAATTCGAAAATTCTGACGGAATATTTTTATCAACATATTACAAAAATAATAATATGATTAAACCATACAAGAATATACATTCTGACATAATATATATTTTGATTTAATAAACTTCTTGAAGAATAACAAAATTTTGGATACAAGTTAAAAAAAATTTCATTACATTCTGAGAAAAAGAAAAATCAATATTATATATTATTCTATGAGAATGTTACACTTATTAATAACGTAAAAACACAATATATAAATCATTCTTCCAGAATATACTATTACATTTATTTTTTTCATTATATTGTATACTATTCTGGTAGAATAATCCATTCTTTTTGGAAGATTGGTGGTCATTGTTCATCTTCATCCCATACAATGTTCATATTCAAAATTCTATTATGGCAGAATCAGAATTCAAGATTTCATTCCAGTAGAATGTGTAAGCTTCATATGTACCATTTTTTGCTTTGATATCTCTCGTTTCGTACCTACAAAAATAATAGTATTCAACACCTGATCATTAAAAATAATGGTAATCAACACTAATAAAACAATATAAAAAATGTAAATTAATTTTCAATTTAAAAAAAAGTGGAGGAAAAGAGTTGTTCACTTTGTTGCATCCCCCCTATTCCGAAGCTTGATGATCACTGTATTATTTACAAAAAGTAACAATAAGAAAAAAATGTGCAGAATCACATTCCATTCCGTTGTAATGCTCAATTCCATTCCCTCTTTGATTACTCATACCAAAGGATTACATACCTATAAATATATTTTGCGGGCAGCTTCAAATCAGAGTTATGTATGAATTCTTCTTTTTTTCATGTTGCAATCCAAAATACAGGTGGTGAAAAGAATTATAAATCTTGCCAAATATCAGATATGGGGATCAAGGAACTCTGTTAACTATAAACTGAAAGAGTTTTGTAATACTTACATTTGCGGAATTCATTGAAGGGCCTGTGTAGCTTGAACCAACAAGAATCACCACCATAGTTGCCATGGAAATCATCCAATTCTTCAAGAACAAGCTGTTGGGCCATTATTTCGATCATATATTGTTCATGGTCCATCCTTTTGACTTAATATAATATCAAGAATTCCCGTTTGCGTCACTTCTTCTGGGTTCAATCTTCCCTGTTTGTCAAAATTGGATTTATGGTTTTTTTCCGATTGTTTCACCTGTGAATGTAGTCGGAAACGAGGTCTCTGAATCGTGACTCATATTTGCAATCAGAGTTGAGCCCATTATTGGAATGAATGGATTTAGGTATTGACATGGATTCGCGTTTGAAGTATGATGTTCAGATCGAATAAAATTGGGACTCAATCAGGATGAACAATGGTCAACAGAAAAGTCAAAATTATGTTACCTGCAAATGTTTGGCTTGGAATTGGCTCTGTGTTTGATTGATTTGGATGAACAACAATATTGTTGTCGCTCTTCGTTCGCATTTGGGATTTTGCTGGTGTCGATGAAGGTGTATATAAGAAGAGAAATTAGGTTAAAACTGAATGTTAGCATGATTACAGGGAGTATTTGTGGAAGCTATTAATCAAATTACTAAAATACCCTTATTTATTTATTTATTTAATTATTTAAATATTTATTCAATTTTGATAGGCCCACAGTTATGCATACAATAACACAATATTTAGTTTAAACACCTGAACCTATATATATATATATATATATATATATATATATATATATATATATATATATATATATATATATATATATAAAGAAGGTTATCTATAATACAAGATAAAATATCATCTTAAACCATATTCATTTTAAACTTTCAAGACTTCTCAACTTATTATACTTTATTTGTTGGTTGATTGAATATTTTTTGCCTATATAAGAACATTATTTACATGCTTTCGTTATCCATGTTTTCCTCTCGTCCTCTTTTCGTTATTGTTATCAAGAATACGTGAATATGAAAAAGAATGTTTATATAAATATACATGTTCAATAGAAAAATATTACTAGTAGAGATATGGAGAATAAGACGAGAAAGTATATGTAGGTGTATTTTATTACATATACATTTAGCCAAGATGCAAAGATTGTGGGTGAAAAAAAAAGATCGATAGTAGTCATACAATCTCTAAACATGAGTTGAATGATGAAAGATATCAAGAAGACCTAAAGATTGGTATAATTAATCTAAATTTTGAAAGACTACAAGTTATTTGGGTTTCTTTCTTTGTTTCACTTTATGTAATCATTTTTCCTTTCACTTTCTTTAGATTTAAGAGCATTGGATGTGGGCAACAAGATGCAACACCAAGTTGTGTCATCTCACATGGCACATAAGCAAATGGTGTTATAACACCAAGTGGGGAAATGGTTTGCTTGTTATAACACCAACTTTTTGATAATAAACATGTTTTATTTTGATTTATATTTTTCGAATTTGTTTTTTTTTTCCTTTTTTGTTTTTTTTTTGTTTTCTCGTTTTTTTAATCACTAAAATGAATATATTTTTATAAAACAGAAAATTTTAAAAACCAAGAAAAAAGACATAGTATTTAAAATCTAAAATTACAATCACAATTAAAAAAACATAATTTTAAACCTAAAATCATAACTAAAATACCATTCAAATTACTCCTAAAACCACACAATAATAGTACTAATCCTTATGCAAATATTTCTACCTAATTTGATCATTCATCGCTTGTAGAACTACTAGATCTTCCGGCCCCAAACCCTCCTCGATATTCCGAAGAATCGACAACTGGTTTATCATTAGTTCCCTATTTTTTTGCTCTTGCATCTCCCGCGCATTCCTTTCAAGGAAGTCCAAGTGTCGTTCTTTCAACTCATTTTTATGTCTTTGTATCTTATTATGCTCATCGAATTGCGCTTTGATATCCGTTGCATCTTTTGCTCTCCCCTCAACCTCCTCCGCATGCCTTGCAGCTCGCCTCGCTTTGTCACGTCTTGTCGGTCGTCGTGGTGGTGAGATCTGCTCGATATCATCCGGGATGTCATCGGTGTCAGCGTTTAGGTCGATGTGAGTCCGTGCGTCCGATACGTCTGTCACAACTAGCATTTTTGCTAAGAAATTCTACTATCATGCAATCAATCACCTAGTGTAATAAATTGTACTCTAAGTGAATACTATACTCCATTCTCATTCAAATATATCTCATATGCTCAAATAAGGGTTGAAAACCCTAGAAATCCCGACTTAAGTTCTTTACGGACTAGGATTCTCTTATTGGGATCTAACTGGACCCACAATTTTGAAACTAGAGTCTTTTGGGCCATGTGGGCCTAAAATAATTCGTTTATCTCTAATAAACTTTAATGGGCTATAAACCCATTCATCTTACCATTTTGGGCCGTGAAACTATAATCAAGGCCCAATGGGCTGAAAATCTCATTGTTTATACCTTTTGGACCATAAACTCTCAAATGGACCCACAAAAAAATCAAAAAAATCCCTAATGGGTCTAATGGGCCGAAAACTCCCATTAATTGGACCAAATCAAATAAAAAAAATGATGAGGGTGGATCTTTAGCTTGCCACCTCATTTTTAACCACCATATATCTAAGAGTGTATCACATCATCCATAAAAGTCAAACCAACTCTCCTCCTCCCATCTCTTATTCACGGCCAAACACACACACACATAAATACATCTCACATTTTCATTTCCACCCACATTTCTCTCAAGAAACTCATCCTCCTTCCTCTAAATTTTCGAGTTGGTGTATAGTTTCAAGAGATTCTTCTACAAGATCACCATCTTTGGTAAGTTTTTCATTTAGATCTATGATTTCACTTCTTGATCTCTTCAAAAATCTCCTCTTACACCATATTTTTGTGGATCATGATCTCTAGAACCCTTTAAGTTTGAAAACATCCTTAAGGAGTTTGCTAGGGCCGAGATCTACTCATCTCTTCACCAAAAACCGAATCCAACACCCCAAGGTGAGTTCATACCCCCTTGTTTTTGGTTTTTAATTGTTTTTGGGGGAGAATACAAGTCGATTTGTGTAGATCTATGTGTATATGCATGATTATGTGTGATTTCCTTGAAACATTTGTTGATTATGTGTGATTTCTTCACTAATCTACAAATATGTTAAGAAACTTGAAGTGTATCACTAGGAACTTCATATGAAACACGAGAAAAGTATGTTTTATCTCATATAATATATGTAAACCTGTAGATCTGGGATTTGTATACTTGATATATCAAAAATGAGTGTTGGGTTCAAAGATCTATAAACTAAACTCACAAAACAGCCATTGACAGAAAAGTTTTGGTCCATTCTCGGACTGTTTTGACCCTCCAAATGGAAGTATTTTTAAAAACTGTTTTACATGGATAAAGTTCAGATTTATACCTTTAAAATGACTACTCTCACGTTTTCATACGATTTTTTCTATAATTTTTGGCGAATTTTACAAAACTGCCTATCATATTTGAAATAATTTCGGAACAACCTGTGAAGATGAGTAATTTCACACTAGTTTGAGGCCATCAAAAATTATAAGAAAAATTGTGAACAAATTAGACGAAATTTCCAAACTTCCAGAATTTACGTATCTAAATTTCGACTTACGATGAATTTTCTATAAATTTTCTAATAACTAGGTCGGAAAAGCCAAAAACCAGAAAAATGTGTATTTTCACAAAAACCAAGCCAAATTTGATATTTTTGACAAAAATGGGTTTAAAATGTTATTTTTATCACAAAGTAGTCATCAACACAAGTTTTTAACAAAATTGGAGATTAAAGTGTTATTCTTACAAAAATTGGGCCTTAATTGTAATTTTTTGGCTTATTGGGCCGAAAACGTCATTTTTACAAAAAGTGGGCTTTAAATATCAATTATGTAAATAATGAAGCTAAAATAATGTAGCGCCTGGTTCCTGGTACATACTCCTTGTGATTAATATTTTATTTCTATGCATTTTTGCCTTGGACTCGGCGAGTTGAAGGACCGATTCGCCGAGTAGGAGCGGGATAAGGCGCGGGGTTTGAACTTTGTACTCGGCGAGTCGGTCCCCGGACTCGGCAAGTAGACCCTGTTTGGACATCAACCCTAATCCGGGCGTTTGCACCCTATTTAAATGCTCTAACTTGGCCTCCTTAGTCCCTAACACTTCCAGAGAACTGCAGAAAGAAACCCTAGCCCTCATATTGTCCTTGAGGGTGATTTTGGCTTTGTGGAGAAGGTTTGGAGCTTAGAGAAAGGAACAGAAGGTTGAAGTGTGAAAGGAGGGGAGGTAGATCCGGAATCTACACTGTGAGAAGCTTCCATTCAGGTAGAAAAGTTCTTACCTTGATCATTAGTCCATTAGATCCCCTTTTCGTCCCAAATTAGTGGTTTCAAGCCCTAAAACCTCAAATTTCATGTATTTATGTTTTAAGTTCTGAAAGGACTTCAGATTGGGATCTTATGGACATCCTAGAAGTATAAAGACTCTGTGGTTGGGGTTATTGAGGTCCCTATTGGGTGTATGACCCCTTAAAGGGCTTGGATTTGCCTTCTTGAGCTCATAGGGCCATGCATGCACGTAAAGTTTGCAACTTTACATGATAAGCATGCCCTAGGAGCATAGATCTATGGGTTAGAGGCGTTGCATGTCCCAGTTTTGGTCTGTATGGGAAGTGGGTCGTAGGGACTCGACGAGTCCCAAAGTGGAGCTCGGCGAGTTCTATGTAGATGGTCTTAGACTCGGCGAGTTGGATGAACAACTCGGCGAGTCCTATGAAGATTGCCTGGAGCTCGCCGAGTTGTTCTTCAAACTCGGCGAGTCATATGAACTTTCACTGAGTAAGAGGGGTTTAACTGTTGAAGGTCCAACCCTTCGTATCTGCACGCGGGATTAGCAATGTAACATCGTCCCAAAACCCCAAATCCTCTTGCGGGATGTTCTGGTGAAGATTGGAAGCGAGTAGGAGATCTGCTCGTGGAACTCGGCGAGTTGCTCTTGGACTCGGCGTGTCGAATCACGAGTCGGTTCCATAGTCCCGAGTAGTGAGTCAAGGGTGACTCAGTGAGTGGAAAGAGAGGCTTGGCAAGTAGGACCAGGTTAGTAGGAGGAGGACTCGGCGAGTCGGTGCCACGACTCGGCGAGTCCAGTCAACTGGAAGTTCACTTTGACCAAGGAGATGACCTTGAACCAGGGATGGGCCAGTCAATTGACCTAGGGGTATTTATGAGTGGCTAATCTATGTTTATGGGTTTGTAGCCGGAGGATTTCCGGTGCAGCAGCCAGACGTCGAGCAGTCAGACTTTCGGTAGCTACTCTTCGAGGTGAGTTTCCTTCCAGTAGTAACGGGTCTAAGGCACCAAGGCCGGCCCGTATAAACGATGTGCTAGTATTGGAGTGTGGGCAGAGCCCGTATCTCATGGTTGAGTTTGATAACGATATATGCCAGTATGATAGATTTTCCTGTACTCGTTGTCTGTGTGATACTTGTATGTTATGGATTAGCAGTTGAGTGTGGGCGAGGCCCGTATCTCTCTGATAGTGGAGTGTGGGCGACGCCCGTATCTCTCAGATAAGGGAGTGTGGGCGAGGCCTGTATCTCCCAGCTAGCAGAGTGTGGGCAAGGCCCGTATCTTCATGAGTGTGGGCGAGGCCCGTATCTCCTAGCTGTTCATTGTATGTTTGTATGATATGAGGTATTATGGGGGAACTCACTAAGCTTCGTGCTTACAGTTTTCAGTTTTGGTTTCAGGTACCTCTTCCTCGAAGGGGGAGGAGCTGGCGCGGTAGCGGCCCATCACACACATGCCTCGTATTTCGCACTATGAGATCTTCCTGGGGATTTGTACTCTGACATTATTATGTTTATGAAAATGTTTTCCAGACATGTGATATCTTTTATGAAATATTATGATCGGTGAACGCTTTTATTTCTAAATGCTTTACTAAGTATACGTTTTAAAAATGAAAATTTTGGCTCGTATTTTTGGGATGTTACAAGTTGGTATCAGAGCCCTGGTTTGAGGGATTCAGACACACTTTCGGGGGTGTCTGAACTCAAATCGAGGGATTAAAAGATTTTAAAGCAGAAAATATTTTCTAAAAAGCTAAGTAAAGAGTTTTAAGAAGGAACGAAGTGTGTGATGTGCGCGACCGATTGAGCTCAAGTAAGTATTCCCCAAAGTACCCATACCAAGTTATGTTATGTTTATCAGTTTCAGTAGAACAACATGCTAAAATAGGACTAAGGGTCTAGGAGTGATGCCTTATGTGCCTGCTTTATGTGTTTCAGTGTATGAAAATCGCATGCTAGAATTGAGTAGACAGCAGTAGGATAGCCTGTTGGGGGTTATGCCTGATAATATGAGTTTAGTATGGTATGCTAGTTCAACTTTTCTCTATGAGGACAAATTTGCTTGAGATTGTTCCCTTTTTGTCCAAATGTTGCTTGCTTTGTGCTTCGTGGGACTCCGAGTGATGGGAGTTAGACATTAGGTGAATACGTCACATCACATGTGATCAGGGTTGAATAATCTTAGAGTGCTGGATTTGGTCCTATTGCGCAACTCTTGTCTGGGTGTAACCGCTGAAGGGCCGAGTCTGTTACTCGAAGGATTATTTGAGCCTCACCACATGTGATGGTATTCAGGTAATGACTAATTGACATTACAAGGAGGCCTTCGGCAGCTGAGGACCGGGTAGAGTGGAGTTAGAGATTTTCCTGGGGCAAGCCTAGGATGAGTATAGCAATGATTAATAGTAGTGAAAGGGACCTGGTGGAGTCAAGGCAGTCCTTGGAGAAGGTACGGATAGATGTGGAAGGTAGTATGGGCCCGTACTACTGAAAGCAGAGGATCAGTACCCGAACCGAGGAAGGCCAATATAAGATTAGGGAACTTGTAGTAGGTGTGATCCCTCCAGAGATATCAGTATCGTTAACAATTATTATTTATGTATTTCAGAATGGTGGTACTACGCTCGAGGCCCGCAATTGGCAGTATAGGAGAGGGATCGGGTTCGGGATCAGGTTCCGAGCCAGTAGATGAGGGGCTACGCGAGTTCATCGCGTCAGAGATCACCAGAGGTATCCTTGAGTCGACTCCCATTATTTTCGGGTCAATCAAGGAAGGGATAGTTGAGCTGATGGAGGACCGCCTCAGGGCGTTTAGGAGAGACATGGCATCTGGCCAGTCAGGATCTCGCACACTGACCTTTAAGGACTTCAGGGGCAGTGGTGCGCTGGATTTTCTCGAGGAAAAGGACCCCATAGCTTCCAGACGATGGATTGTAGACATTGAGTCTGCACAGATGATTAGCTTCTGCCCTGAGGGGTCGAAGGTGAGGTTCGTAGCAGGGTGTTTACGAGACCGAGCTAGGGATTAGTGGGAGTCCGTGGGTGACTCGTTGGGAGCCTCGGCTGTTGAGGCTATGACCTGGTCGGACTTTGTGACCAGGTTTAGGGTAGAGTTTGCGCCGGCTGTCGAGCTTCAACAACTGGCCAAAGAGTTTTTAAACATGAGGCAAACTACGGAGACTGTGGTGGAGATCACCGCCAAGTTCCGAGAGAGAGCATTACTGGTGCCCCAGTATGCGGAAGATGAGGATATGAGGAGGAACCGCTATCATGACATGCTACGGGCTGATATCCGGGAGCATGTTAGCTTTTCAGCTTGCCCTACCTTGGAGTCCATGATTGCCAGGGCGAGGGAAAGGGAGATTGATTTGGAGCACATTCGAAAGAGAAAGGCAGAGACGGGGCAGGTGGTTGGGGCTTTGGGGAAGAAGCCCAAGGGATCAGACGGTAGGCCGAAAGGCCAAGGGGGGCCGGGCCGCTACAGAAAATGCGGCAGGTCGCATGAGGGAGCATGTAGGTTGGGATCATCAGGCCGCTACAAGTGCAGCAAGGCGTGGCACTTTAGCAGGGATTGCACTGCCCCTGTCTCGGTTGTTTAGACATCTGAGTTGCTGTGTTTCCACTGCAACCAGAGGGGCCACAAGAGGGCCAATTGCTCCCAGTTGACGACAGCATCAACGCCAGTGAAGGCGCCAGCTCCAGCGACTCTGAGGATCACAGATGGCCGGCAGGTCAAGGCAGAGGCTCCAGTGGTGAGGAGTCGGGCATTTCAGCTGACGGCCGAGGAGGCACGCGCCGCACCCGATGTGGTGACGGGTATGATTCTTTCCCTCTATCTTTTTTTTTTATGATGTTATGATATTGATATGTGCTCTGTTTAGGATCGTTCCATGTGAACGGTATTCCAGTTCAGGTGTTGTTTGATTCGGGGGCTACCCGATCATTTGTTTATCTTGCGCTTAGCAAGAAGTTTCCTGAGTCTTCGAGCACGTTGGATTGCCCTTTAGAGGTGGATATTGCCGATGATCGATTAGTGCGAGCATCAGCAGTGTTCAGAGATTGTGTTCTAAGGTTGTTTGAGGAGCGCTACTTGGTGGATTTGGTTCCCATTCCGTTGCGTGGGAACAAGGTGATTATAGGGATGGATTGGTTGAGCCCTAATGGGGCGGTGATAGATTGCGCATAGCAACTGGTGCGGATCAGGACCCCGAGTGGGGGAGAGTTGGCGATCCACGGCGAGAGGCCACAGCTAGGACCCACAGTATGTTCAGCAGCAAGGGCTAGGCGCTACCTTCAACAGAGTTGCGTGGGATATGTCGCGTATGTTATGGATACCCGGGAGGCGGGTAAGGCGACGGTGAGAGAGGTTTCGGTGGTGCGAGACTACGCTGATATGTTCCCGGAGGAGATTCCTGGAATACCTCCGGAGCGTCGGGTAGAGTTCAGGATCGAACTAGTTCCAGGTGCGGCTCCGATAGCCAAGGCACCCTATCGGTTGGCTCCTCCCGAGATGCAGGAGTTGTCTACGCAGCTGCAAGAGTTGCTAGACAAGGGATTTATTCGACCGAGCAGTTCACCCTGGGGAGCCCCGATCCTGTTTGTGAAAAAGAAGGACGGGTCGCATCGGATGTGTATTGATTACCGGGAGCTGAATAAGGTAACAGTGAAGAACCGTTACCCACTCCCGAGGATTGATGATCTCTTTGATCAGTTGTAGGGAGCATCTTGGTTCTCCAAGATTGACTTGCGTTCGTGGTATCATCAGATGAGGGTCCGAGAGGAGGATGTGCAGAAGACCGCGTTACAGCCATTATGAGTTCGTGGTGATGCCGTTTGGGCTCACCAATGCTCCTGCCGTGTTCATGGACCTCATGAACCGCGTATGTAGACCGATGTTGGATCGGTCTGTGATAGTTTTCATTGATGACATCTTGGTTTATTCCAAGACGCAGGAGGAGCACGAGGAGCATCTGAGAGAGGTTTTGGAGACCTTGAGGAGGGGGAGCTTGTACGCCAAGTTCTCCAAATGTGAGTTTTGGTTGCGCGAGGTGCAGTTTCTTGGGCACCTCGTCAACCAGAACGGGATTTCAGTAGACCCGGCCAAGGTGGAGGCTGTGATGAGATGGGAGGTTCCGAAGTCTCCATCCGAGATTCGGAGTTTTATGGGATTAGCGGGCTACTATCAGAGATTTATTCAGGACTTCTCTAAGATAGCCGTACCCCTGACGCGGCTGACTAAGAAAGTCGTGGTCTTTCGATGGGGGCCTGAGCAGCAGGCGACATTCGAGGTTCTGAGACAGAGATTGTGTGAGGCACTAATCTTAGCCCTGCCAGAGGGCATAGAGGATTTTGTGGTATATTGCGATGCGTCCATTTCGGGGTTGGGCGCGGTACTGATGTAGAGAGGTCATGTCATTGCCTACGCTTCAAGGCAGCTGAAGCCTTACGAGGTGAACTACCCGGTGCACGATTTAGAGTTGTGGGCGGTGGTCTTCGCTCTCAAGATTTGGCGACATTACCTCTATGGGGTTTGGAGTACCATTTACACGGACCACAAGAGTTTGAGGTACCTCATGGATCAGCCGAATCTGAGCATGAGGCAGCGTCGGTGGCTCGATGCGGTAAAGGATTATGATTGTGACATCCTTTACCACCCGGGGAAGGCCAATGTGGTGGCCGATGCGCTTAGCCGCAAGGCGGCGCCGATCAGGGATGTTTGCATGAGGATGACTGTGGTGACCCCGCTTTTGGAGCGGATTCGGGAGGCCCAGCAGGAGGCCATGAAGGAGGAACATCGGAAGAGTGAGCGCATAGTGGGTCAGGTTTCCTCCTTCGACTATGATAGTAGGGGATTATTGTCTTTACACCGCAGGGTGTGGGTGTCGTACCTCGAGGGCGTGCGCTAGGTCTTGAGGGAGAAGGCGCACAAATCTCGATTCTCCATTCATCCCGGGGCGACGAAGATGTATAGGGATCTTTGTCTGGACTATTGGTGGCCCTGCATGAAGCGAGATGTGGGTTGGTACGTCGAGCGGTGCTTGACCTGTAGGAAGGTCAAGGTCGAGCATCAGAGACCGCACGGAAAGATGCAGCTGTTGGATATCCCGTTGTGGAAATGGGAAGATATTACGATGGACTTTATCACGAAACTACCCAGGACCGCGCATGGAGTGGATTCTATATGGGTCATCATGGATCGATTGACCAAGAGCGCCCATTTTATCCCAATTCAGGAGAGCATCTCGGCCGAGAAGTTGGCTGATATCTATATCAGGGAGGTAGTGGCGTGGCACGGGGTTCCCGTATAAGTAATTTCAGACAGAGATGT
Organism: Lactuca serriola; assembly: GCF_051521515.1. NCBI lineage: Eukaryota > Viridiplantae > Streptophyta > Magnoliopsida > Asterales > Asteraceae > Lactuca > Lactuca serriola. Next base: position 99,279,885 of record NC_136413.1, on the reverse strand, counting down.
GCGGTTTACTTCCAGATTTTGGAAGAAGTTCCATGACGAGTTGGGTATTCGTCTGCATTTAAGCACCGCTTTTCACCCACAGACGGATGGTCAGAGCGAGCGGACCATCCAAATGTTGGAGGATATGTTGCGGGCATGTGTTCTGGATTTCAGAGGTAGTTGGGATACCTACCTCCCATTGGCGGAGTTCTCATATAATAATAGCTATCATGCGAGCATCGACCGTCCTCCCTTCGAGATGTTGTATGGAAGGAGGTGCAGGAGCCCGATATGTTGGGGAGAGGTTGGCCAGAGGGTCATGGGAAGCACCGAAGTGGTGCTCCAGACGACAGAGAAGATCCAGCAGGTCCGGAGTAGGCTCCAGACTGCCCAGAGTCAGCAGAAGAGTTATACCGACAAGCATCGTTCAGACTTGGAATTCCAAGTCGGGGATATGGTTCTCCTGAAAGTGTCGTCGTGGAAAGGCGTCATCCGATTCAGGAAGCGAGGCAAATTGGGCCCAAGATTCATCGGGCCATTCAGGATTGTAGCCCAGGTGGGCAAGGTGGCGTATAGGTTGGATTTGCCAACCGAACTCAGCCAGATCCATAACACTTTCCACGTCTCTTAATTGCGGAAGTGTTTGGTAGACGACTCGGCAGTGGTGCCTTTGGAGGATATTCAGGTCGATGACAGCCTGAATTACATCGAGCGGCCTGTGGCGATCCTCGACAGGAAGTCGAAGGATCTAAGGAACAAGAGGGTGGAACTCGTGAAGGTGCAATGGCAACACTGAAAGGGATTGGAGTGGACTTGGGAGCTGGTGGAAAAGATGATGGAGCATTACCCCGAGTTGTTTCAGGATCGAGCAGCAGACTTCGAGGACGAAGTCTGAAATAAGTAGGGGAGATTTGTAGCACCTGGTTCCTGGTACGTACTCCTTGTGATTAATATTTTATTTCTATGCATTTTTGCCTTGGACTCGGCGAGTTGAAGGACCGACTCGCCGAGTAGGAGCGGGATAAGGCGCGGGGTTTGAACTTTGTACTCGGCGAGTCGGTCCCCGGACTCGGCGAGTAGACCCTGTTTGGACATAAACCCTAATCCGGGCGTTTGCACCCTATTTAAACGCTCTAACTTGGCCTCCTTAGTCCCTAACACTTCCAGAGAACTGCAGAAAGAAACCCTAGCCCCCATATTGTCCTTGATGGTGATTTTGGCTTTGTGGAGAAGGTTTGGAGCTTAGAGAAAGGAACAGAAGGTTGAAGTGTGAAAGGAGGGGAGGTAGATCCGGAATCTACACTGTGAGAAGCTTCCATTCAGGTAGAAAAGTTCTTACCTTGATCATTAGTCCATTAGATCCCCTTTTCGTCCCAAATTAGTGGTTTCAAGCCCTAAAACCTCAAATTTCATGTATTTATGTTTTAAGTTCTGAAAGGACTTCAGATTGGGATCTTATGGACATCCTAGAAGTATAAAGACTCTGTGGTTGGGGTTATTGAGGTCCCTATTGGGTGTATGACCCCTTAAAGGGCTTGGATTTGCCTTCTTGAGCTCATAGGGCCATGCATGCACGTAAAGTTTGCAACTTTACATGATAAGCATGCCCTAGGAGCATAGATCTATGGGTTAGAGGCGTTGCATGTCCCAGTTTTGGTCTGTATGGGAAGTGGGTCGTAGGGACTCGACGAGTCCCAAAGTGGAGCTCGGCGAGTTCTATGTAGATGGTCTTAGACTCGGCGAGTTGGATGAACAACTCGGCGAGTCCTATGAAGATTGCCTGGAGCTCGCCGAGTTGTTCTTCAAACTCGGCGAGTCATATGAACTTTCACTGAGTAAGAGGGGTTTAACTGTTGAAGGTCCAACCCTTCGTATCTGCACGCGGGATTAGCAATGTAACATCGTCCCAAAACCCCAAATCCTCTTGCGGGATGTTCTGGTGAAGATTGGAAGCGAGTAGGAGATCTGCTCGTGGAACTCGGCGAGTTGCTCTTGGACTCGGCGTGTCGAATCACGAGTCGGTTCCATAGTCCCGAGTAGTGAGTCAAGGGTGACTCAGTGAGTGGAAAGAGAGGCTTGGCAAGTAGGACCAGGTTAGTAGGAGGAGGACTCGGCGAGTCGGTGCCACGACTCGGCGAGTCCAGTCAACTGGAAGTTCACTTTGACCAAGGAGATGACCTTGAACCAGGGATGGGTCAGTCAATTGACCTAGGGGTATTTATGAGTGGCTAATCTATGTTTATGGGTTTGTAGCCGGAGGATTTCCGGTGCAGCAGCCAGACGTCGAGCAGTCAGACTTTCGGTAGCTACTCTTCGAGGTGAGTTTCCTTCCAGTAGTAACGGGTCTAAGGCACCAAGGCCGGCCCGTATAAACGATGTGCTAGTATTGGAGTGTGGGCAGAGCCCGTATCTCATGGTTGAGTTTGATAACGATATATGCCAGTATGATAGATTTTCCTGTACTCGTTGTCTGTGTGATACTTGTATGTTATGGATTAGCAGTTGAGTGTGGGCGAGGCCCGTATCTCTCTGATAGTGGAGTGTGGGCGACGCCCGTATCTCTCAGATAAGGGAGTGTGGGCGAGGCCTGTATCTCCCAGCTAGCAGAGTGTGGGCAAGGCCCGTATCTTCATGAGTGTGGGCGAGGCCCGTATCTCCTAGCTGTTCATTGTATGTTTGTATGATATGAGGTATTATGGGGGAACTCACTAAGCTTCGTGCTTACAGTTTTCAGTTTTGGTTTCAGGTACCTCTCCCTCGAAGGGGAAGGAGCTGGCGTGGTAGCGGCCCATCACACACATGCCTCGTATTCCGTACTATGAGATCTTATGAAAATGTTTTCCAGACATCTGATATCTTTTATGATATGTTATGATCGGTGAACGCTTTTATTTCTAAATGCTTTACTAAGTATACATTTTAAAAATGAAATTTTTGGCTCGTATTTTTGGGATGTTTCAAATAAACCAAACAATAACAAACGGGTTAAAAACGATATTCATATCCTTATTGGGCCTGGAAATAATATACATGTTTAGTGGGCCTTAGTGTCCTTTTACATGTATATTGGGCTCGGGATAGGTATTCATGTCCTTATTGGGTCTTGAAATAATATACATGTTTAGTGGGACCTAGTGTCCTTTTACATGTATATTGGGCCTAGGATAGACATTCACATTCCTTTTGAGCCTGGAAATAATAGACACGTATAGTGGGCCTTCGTGGTTCACTTACATGTTTATTGGGTCTGGGAATGGGTTTTATATGCATTCTTCTTTTTATGATATTTTAGTAAATACTTGACCCAAAACCAATGATAAACCAACAAATGGATTTAATTTGATCATTTTCTAGGTTATTGGGCCTTAGTGGCCCATTTTTATGTGTGAGAGGTCCTGTATATGTTTATTGGGACTCATTGACCCGTTAACATGTGCGACGGACCTTGGATACTATTTGTGTGCTATTTGGTCCTGTAAATACTTTACATGTGAAATGGGCCTTAGTTGTCATTTCATATATTTTTTGGGCTCATGTTATATAATCTCATTCCATTTGGGTCTTGAAATGATTTACATGTTTAGTGATGCCTTAATGGTTCACTTACATGAATCATTGGGCCTGGAAGGAGTTTATACCTTTTTCTTCGCGTAAATTCGATTAAGGATCTAGCGAGTTTTTGTCGGTTGGCACCTATTAAGTGTACGATCGTAGCCTGTAGTTATAACTAGAGTCTCTTGGAGGGAGAACGGGGATTTGTGTATAGATCTATACGGGGTTGACACCCCACACCTCAGATGTTCGCTACAGTTAGACTAACTCAGTCTAGGGTGACGAAAACCTTATAATCAAAGTCAAAATCGGAGTCCAACGACGCCAAGACAGGCGAAATTGTCATTATTTAGTATGGTTATGACGGCTCGCTTAGAGGAATTAACGTTATGAAGTTTACGGAAGACCTTTTTTTTAGGCAACATCGGGTTGTCTGGGAACATTCTCTTTACATGCTCTTACATTCTCTCTACATTCTCTTTACCTTTTTAGTCAAATAACAATAACATACATGCATTAATACAAGATCTAACACAAACACACTAAATAGTTTTCAGAAAATATCAGATTTTCAGGTGGTTTTCAAAGTTATACAAATCATTTTCACAAACATGCTTATGAACTCACCAACATTTTTATGTTGACCGTTTTCAAAATAACTTGCATTCTCAAGAAATCGTTGAAGCAGGATGAACGAAACAAACTAATGGATATTGTGTTATATTTTGTTTCATCATACTCTTAATATTTTGGCATGTAATATTCAAATACAATACTCGATGTAAACAATGAATGTTGTTATATTACATGTGTGATGATGACGATGTTATGTTTCAATTATACTCACTGTAATGATATTTCAAGATGAAGTCACGCACAAGCCCCCGGACGTTTCCGCCGTTTGGTTCGGGGGTGTGACAACGTCGACCGAGCTCGAGTTTCGCGACCTTTTGGAATGAAGCTCCGATGATGGAGGATCTTGTGTCCACCTTGGATCCGCTCACAATAATTCCCAACATTTCTTAAACTCGAATACGTGTCCCATTTTTACCCGATATTGTTCTTTTGCAGATTTGAACAAATCGAAGTCGTTTGTTCCGCTTTGTTGTTGCGCTTGAATCTGGTTGTAAATGTCATTGTATTTTGTGCACCGCTTAGTTATCATACTCCATTTGCTACTTAGCATGTCGTTGTTGTGATATGGTTGTTCCTTTATCAATGCGTGGAATTTTTCGAGCACCGCCTCCTAATAAGCACCTTTCTTCATATCGTTCCCCTGATTGTCATCTTTTGAAGTAGTACACCATGCCGCCGTCAACGTGTACTCCTCTGGTATCCACCATTGTGGAACTTCCCCACTTTCCGGTTCAACCAGGACCATTTTTTCTTTCCTTTTATCCTTTCCATCTCCCTTTCGGTTTTCCTTTCCTACTACCTTTCGCTTCTACTTAAACCGTTTGTTGTGTTGGAGGTAGTGGTTGTGTTGTTGGCATCGAAGCGAAAGTCGTAAAAAAATATTTTGTTGTAAGTTTGGGATTGGCCCAAAAAAGTTTTGTTGAACATATGGTGAGCTAGGAAATTGTATAGGTGGTGAAGCGGGATTAAAAGCGGCTCCTTGGTACGGGATTTGTGGTGATGCTTGACACGACAAAAGGTTGAAATAACTTTCGTAACCCGCAAATCCGATAGGCGAAGTTTGGTTTGGTTGTGTATTTGAGTTTGACGATTGAGGGGTGTTTGGGTTTTGATCCATTTTTTTTGTTGAGAGAAAGTTTATAAAATATAGAAAGAAATGAGAGAAAGATGTGAAAATTTTGGTTAAATTGAGGTATATTTATATAAAAGGTAAAAAAGTTAATTTTTTTTTTATTGTTTTGACTGTTGACAACGGCTAAAAAAGAGGGGCAACGTTCGGATTTTTACTTGTTGGTGTAGGTTGTAACAACAACGAGATGCCCCCTCGACGAGAAACAACAAGATAAGGGGGCGGTGTACAATGAGATGCAACGCCGTTTTTGGCGTCCACCTCAGCCATAATGAGCATGAGATGTGCCCACACTGTATCCTCTAAAGAAAAAAAAAATTATGGTTATACTGTAACATCCAAAAAATAAGACCCAAAAATTTCATTTTTAATTTAATAAAACGGTATTCCAAAACATTGTCATACAATCAAGATAGACCAAAGTATATCACTACATCACAAAATGCGGAATATAGTGGTGTATACTCTACAATCATCTCGGGCTCTTCCTTTTCGAACTAGAAGTACTTGAAACAAAACATAAATTGAAAACCGTAAGCACAAAGCTTAGTGAGTTCCCTAAAATACCACATACCATATATAATAAACACATACTGGGCTCCCGCCCTTCATCGGGCCCCGCCCGACATCGAGTCCCACCCGGCCTCGAGCCTCGCTCGGTTTACAAATCTGTCAATCACCAGACCCCGCCTGACATCAACCCGCCCTCCCCAATACTCATATAAGCATAAACATATAATCATACTAACACATGTGATAATAACAAAGATAATAGTATACAATGCAGTCATCGGGCGTCGCCTGACATCGAGGCTTGCTCGGTATACATACCAATGCATACAGATGCAAGAGTCACGTAGACATTTATCATCCTAACATAATAAACCATGGGCCGACATTGGTGCCTTCGACTTGCTAAACACATTGAGGAAACTCTCCTCAGACTGTTGAATCTCTCAAATAAATATCTGGCTGCTGGTATGAAAATCCCTGCGCTATCATCATAAAATAACATTCAATTAATGAGGTATAAAATATTGGTCGCGTCGTGGCATGTCAGATAAAAACACGACACGATGGCCCGATTTGCCACCCCTAAGTAGATCCTGACTCATACTACGAGTCTAAAAGAGGGTAAAAGTGTAACATCCGAATCATGATGTATAAAATATTGGTCCTTGTACTTGGAAGAGGCTCACGACGTGAGCCATAGTGGTCACGTTGTGAGTAGGGCAGTTGACTCTTTGACCCGTGTCCTTGAAGCTCACGACATGAGGCATTAGTTCTCACGACATTATCCAGACCTGATGCCCCCAAACCCTAAAAATCGGGTATAAAACAGAATGAGGAGGCTAGGGTCGCCCATCCTCAGCCTCTTTCACTCTCAAGTCACTGAAAACCCTAAATTTGATCCTTTTGATCCCCTTGGGCCATTGTTGGGGGTTTTGATGTTAACGGTGTTTTGTTTTCTTTGAGAAGAAGAAGAAGAAGAAGAAGAAGCTCTTGTGGCGACTCATTTTGGCAAGATAAGCACATCTTTGGGGACTAGTTGAACTTGTGAGCTCCAGTAAGGTATAAAGATCCTACCTTTTCACTTAAGGTTGCTAGATCTAGGTTTTGGCTACCTTCTTTGCATGCGATCTTGGCTTATCAAGCATGAGGTTCATAAAGTTAGCAACTTTATGAACAATTGAGTCATTTCCTATATTAGAACCCGTGAATCTGGACTTTGGTGCAAGTTATGGCCCCCAAGCTTGAATCTTTATGATTATATCAACTTTTGACCTAGTTAGTGATTAAATCATGCATTGGACATGCATGGCTGAAAAGATATGATTTTTATGGTCTTTTAGACTAGATAAGGTATTCTGGAAAGTCCCAATGCTCATCTTAAAGGATTAAGAGCTTAATGCTCACATAACAGTTCTCACGACGTGAGGGGTATAGCCTCACAACGTGAGCATGACGATGTCCCTAGTCTGAGATCCTGAGACGAGTAAACAGGGTTGACTTGGTGTGTCGACCCAAACCGAGTTGACTCTCACGACGTGAGACTAGGAAGCTCACGACGTGAGGACAGAATGATAAGGAAGGTTGGTCCATTTCCTTAGACTATGATACTATAGGCCTATTGGATTATTCTTTTGGGGCTGGTAGTGGACTAAGTCACTTGTTGGACTTTATGAAGGGTCCATTATAGGACTTGGGCCCAATTTAGAAAATTAGGCCATAAGTAGGCCGTTAGTGGGCTTGGGCCAAGCCATAAAGAATTAGGCTTCATGCTATGGACTTGGGTTTAGGTCATGGACCAAACTAGATTAGGGGTAAAATGGTCATTTTACCCTAAGAAGGATTATTGGATTTTGACTAAGTATTAATTGTGATAATGATAGTCGGGGAGTCGTGGAAACAACCGTTAGAGATTCCTTACCGAGAGATTCAGTTTTAAGCTTTGCGAGGTGAGTCCTCTTCCAGTAGGAACGAGTCTAAGGCACCAAGGTCGACCCGTTTATGTATGTTAGCATTGTTGGGGTTAGCCCAATGTAGTTATATGTTTCCGGACTTCGTTTTGATACCGGGGCAAGCCGAAGGAATGTCTGTATGCTTGATGGCTTCATGATTCTTGCATGTGTTTGTTTATGTGTTCCAGACTTCGGTCCGATGTCGGGGCAAGCCTGAGGAAGGTGTGGCTTATATGTTATGTGTTATGTGTTCCAGACTCTGTCCGATGTCGGGGCAAACCTGAGGAATGTTTATATGTTTATGTGTTATATGCCTGTTGTTATGTTATATGTTTATTTGTCTTGCCTTGGAATGTTGTTGAATATGGATAAGCAGTAAGTTCAGGTTAGTTACCTATTTTGTCTGATCAATGTGTTACGGAACTTCATGAGTCGTTAGTTCATTAGAAGTGTCAGGAGAATTTTATTATCAAAGGATTGTAGGTAGTTAGAGTTCAGGGATTCATTAGAGGATGGGAAGTAAAATGGTTGATTAATGGGTTGGAAATTTATCAACTATGGCAAGGGTTGTACCCTTTCAGTTTTTCTGAGTTCACAGGAGTGAGCAGGCTTGTGACCACAAGGTCAGTCTGTATTTCCAGCTCGGGGTCCGTTGGTCGCAGGGGTTGGCGACAGTACTTCAGCGCTGGTAAGCGCAGGTGAGTCGATGTGGCATGAGTATCTTGCGAGGCAAGTTAGGTACTATATTCTCGGGTAGGTCGGGTCCCGGACTGTCATTTGGATTGCAAACAGGGACTAGTTCATGTCACCTGGGATCGAAAGGGAGTTTTCCTGCGTACCCTCGGGTTAGTCAGGGTGACCTAGGAAGAAGAAGTCAGGACTTCTTCAAATGCCTTTGAGAGTGTGACATCTCCTGTATTCTTCATGATGGTATCGAGAATTGTATTGTGTTGAAATTTTGTTGTATCAGGTAAGTTATATCTCGGGTTGAATTCCTGTGATTCTTGGATTATTAGGAGTCGTTATATGCCAATCTGCATGCCGGAAGTCTTCAACTGCAATTCAGGTTTCTCTTGGGTTACTATTGATCTGTAGCAGGAGGATTATTTTGCATACATTTTCCATTCCATGGTCAGGAAAGATCGTACCTAGTTGAGCCGGTTTGAGTTGTGAGTTAATTTCTAACTATTGGGTGGTAGTTAGAACCCTAAGTGGGGGAGAGTTGAGAATTCTCAGATGGAGTATCATCCATTGAAGGTTTTGTTTGTTTCTATCCAGATAACGGTTTCCAGAGAGGTTAGGCGATCAAGCAGGAGGTCAAGGGTTTCCCCAAGTACATGTAAGGAGGCGATCTTTTTCTAGTGTATCTGCAAGTGTTCAAGGTAGCATTGGGGGTTTGGTTCAACTTACGTGTATGGTTAGGTCGGAATTATGGTCTGCGAATTGAATCGAGAGTTTGAACCCCAAGTGGGGGAGAGCTGGTTATTTATGGAAAGGGCACTAGGATGGGTCTAGGATTTTAGCTCAATAGACCTAGGGCGGCCCGGATAGACTGAAGGCCCAACGGGGCGTACCAGTTAGGCCGAAGGCTCGGAGAACAGTCCAGACAGGTTGAAGGCCCGGAGAGGCGGTTCAGACATGCTGAAGTTTCTGAGAGTGGTTCAGATAAGCTAAAGGCCCAGTGAGGTGATCCAGTCATGCTGAAGACTCTGTGGGTATTCTATTAGATCTGTGTCGGATATTTAGCATGCTGCTTTGTGATGATACCCAGTGGAACCGTATGTTGTCTGTGCTTGTTGGTTATCACATATGGAATCCCCTTAGGAATTGTCGGTGGTTATGAGGGAGAGCCTGAAAACTCTTGTGCTGCAACTTGTTCTATAAGGGAATCGTGCATGGTAGGGTTTCAGATTCCGACTTAGATCAAGAGTTTGAGTGTTTTCCCTCTGAGGATTTTATGCCACTTTGTTTTTGAAAGGATTTCTTGAGTAGCAACTATGCGGGGTTCAATGGTACTTGGGAATATCGTCGAGGTCTGTGTGTTATCGAAAGCATTCCAGTTATGGGCTGTGGGCCTAGTGATCATAAAGGTTCATTCCTTCCGCTCGTGGTGTTCTCGGTATTGACGCATTGATGGAGGCCTGGCGAATCGTAAATCTGTTGGTTGGATAAAGGAAGTAGTAAGGACTGAGGGAAGTATCGGTCAAGTATCATATTGAATCTGTGAAATGTTTGCCCCGTATTCCTGTATGTTTGGAAGTTGTTGTTAGGGATCGGATGAAATGCGAAAGTTCTTGGTCGATCATCTTCTTTCGTCGCTTCGAAGATTGGAAATGGCATGGTAAAGAGTCAAAGGTTATACTAAGGTTTTGGTGTATCATATGGATTCAATTTGTGAAAGGTTCGTTATCGACCTATTTGAGGAACTTTTCTGCATGGTTTGTGGTAGATTCAGTCAGAAACTAGGGGTGGATCGCGAGTTGCAGGTGAAAGGTATGATGTCATCAATGGGAAATTGAGGGTTGTTGGGTTAGAGCTTCCCTGTCATTTAGGTTTTGAGAACCGGGTTAGATCTTTCTCCTGATTATCTATGGCAACACATCGTGTTGGGAGGGTTGAGGCGGTCCTGCTCTATGCAGTAGGCCAAGATACCCGGTGCGGGCCGACTGTAAGTTATAGGCATGAAGATTCAAAAAGAGCAGTAGGGTTGCGGCACTAGGACAAGATACTCGGTGCGGGTTGACTGTAAATCGTAGGCACGAAGGCTAGGAAAGTAGGCTTGAGGCGGAAGGCCGAAAAAGCCTAAGAATTTCAATCCAGTGATTGATTGGATTCGACATATTAATATTCCAGCTCGAGGCTGATTGGGTCAGTCATAGGTGTTTGTGGTTATGCGTTAGCAGTTGACTGTTACTGTATGTAGATTTGGGAGCTGAAGGAAGCATTATCCTGTCAACACAAAAAGGGTTCTTCTCCCAGTTTGCCTCTCGTTGCTTGTGTTATCCTTAAAAGTTCAGTCATTGAATGAGCCTTCCCTTGAATGAATATATATAATCTCTTTTCAGCAGATAATTAACGGTAGCCGCGTATGATCCATGATTTTGTTCCAGCAAAAACTTCAGGTTTTCAGGATGTGATCCGCTTTAGGAAGAAGGGAAATTGGGTTCTCAATATATCGGGCCATTCGGGTTTGTCAAGGTTGGCAAGAAGTCGTATCGACTGAGTCTTCCGGAGGAACTCAGTCAGGTTCATGGCACTTCCCATGTTTCGTAGTTGCGAAAGTATGTGTCAGACGAGGATGCCGTGGCATCATTGGGTGATATTTAGGCCGAAGAGCGCCCGAACTATGCAAAGAGACCAGTGATATTTGTGGCAAGGAAGGTGAAGATTCTATGTAGCAAGTAAATACCTTTGGAAAGGGTGTAATGGGAGCATCGAAGGGAATCCGAGTAGACTTGGAAGCCGGAGGCAGTGATGCAAGAGCATTATTCGAATTTATTCGCCGCAGCAGGTTTCGAGGACGAAGCCTAGTTTAAGTGGGGGAGAGTTGTAACATCCCGATTTCCAAGAGAGAGATTTTAGGGGCTTTTATGGAAATAAGGAATCCTACTCGATGAGTTGGAGGCCCCAAATCGTCGTGTAAAGAATAGCCAACCCACGTAGTCTATGGCATTTACTCGACGAGTTGGAGGACCCCAACTCGACGAGTAGAGGTTGTGCATGAAAACCCTAATTTTAAGGGTTTGTACCCTATTTAAAGGACCTTAAGTCCTTTCCTCTAGCCCCCTTACCACCTTTTGACGGCTAGAAGCAACCCTAATCGATCTAAACCCTATTCTTGAGTGTGGGAGAGGCTAAAAGTGGGGTTTTGGTGCATTTGTTGAAGAACCTTGAATGTTAAGAAGCTTGCAATGAGGAGAAGCTTGTAAATCCAATATCTACATCGTGTTGGCATCCAGTAGAAGGTAAAAAGTCTTTACCTTGGCCTTCTATTTATTAGATCTCTTCTTATGTTGGAATATGGGCATTTTGGTGCAAAAATGGAGTCATTTTCGGATTTGAGCTTCTCACAAGGGCATGGTTTCAGATCTGGACTCCTTTAGGCCCTTATGGATGTAAAGCCTCAAGATTTATGAAGCTTTGGCCCTCCTCCATGTCTAAAACGTTCTTCTAAGGCTAATTATAAGTGTTTTAGCCTCATGGAGCCTTGCATGCACGTAAAGTTAGCAACTTTACGTGATAACAACACCCTAGGAGCCTAGATCTAAAGTTTGGTGCTTTGGTTTCACTTAAAAGCATCTGAATGAGAAATGGACTGAAGGAACTCGATGAGTTGCATAGTTAACTCGACGAGTTGAATGAGAGTTTCCTGCTTTCTGGATTCTGCATGGACTCGGCGAGTCAGTGAGATGACTCGACGAGTTGGTTAGGGTTTTCCCGACATTTTGGACACTGTATGGACTCGACGAGTTGTCTGGAAACTCGGCGAGTCAACTAGGGTTTTCACGATTCTTTGAGTTCGGAAGGAACTTGACGAGTCAGTGGATGTACTCGACGAGTTAAGTCAACATGGACTGTTGACCTTGACCGTTGACTGTGACTTTGACCATGGGTTGACCAGTTTGACTTCTAGGGGTATTTTAGTAATTTGGAAATTTATAGAAGTGGATCAATGGTGGATGTAGGTGTTTGAGTTTGGAGCTGTAATTGGGGAGTTTGACATCATCATCTCGAGCTACTTGTGATGTGAGTTGTCCTCACTATACTAACAGGGTCGAAGGTACCAATGCTGACCCTTCTTTTGGATTGTTATCCTGGCTATTGCATGATGACATGCTTAGTGACCTGTTAGGTCGGTATCCTGGTATATAGGATAATGCTATGTTAGTGACCGGTTAGGTCGGTATCCTGGTATATAGGATGATGTTATGGTTAGTGATATGTTAGATCTTTATTACTATTTGTACATGGTAGCTAGCGTATGATATATATGTACACATGATTGTTTGATTGAGGGTTGGGTTGAGGCGGTCATGCTTTGTGCTTGTGCTTGTGCCAACCTACCCAGGGTGGACCAAATAAACTGTAGACCCAGTTAGGGCATATTAGTCAGGCCGAAGGCCCGACGAGCGGTTCGGATAGGCTTAAGGCCCTGAGAGGCGGTCCAGACGTGCCGATGGCTCGGAGAGCGGTCTAGATAGACCGATGGCCCTGCGAGGCACTCCAGTCAGGCTGATGGCTCATTATGCATGTTGTTTGATATGATACGGTTATATTAGTATGGCGTTGGTATTTTGGGGGAAACTCACTAAGCTTCGGGCTTACAGTTGTTGATTTCGTTTCAGGTACTTTTGATGATCGTGGGAAGGCGAAGGCGTGATCATGCACCTCCTTATATTTTTATGATATGATTCTGGGATACTCTGACATGAAACCATTTTGAAAACAAATTTGTAATAATTACTGGTTTTTGAATGTTTGAAAATGTTTTAATTTGGCTTGAATTTTATGGGTGTTACAAGGATTTTCGTATATCTTGTAACCATTATTGAAATTCAGTTTTAAATTGGCATGAATTTTATAGGTGTTATAGAGATTTTCGTATATCCTGTAACAATTTTTGAAATTCATTTTAGATGATTAATTGACACTAATTATTTTGGCTAATAATTGTGCTTCTAAAAATGAATGTTGTTGATTATTTCGGTTTCCGGTTCTTATTGATGATACATTTCTTGAAAATACTTGATAAATTTTAAGCTTGTCCTACCATTTTGAATGACATTGCCGATTTAGCCAAGGATGAGAAGTTGCTTTTGCTTCTTGATAATGATATGTCCATACCATAATTCATTATATTTTAAATAATATGGTAAATTGTAGCATAAACTCAAATTTTAAAATTTGTTGAATAAATAATTCTTTGAATCTGAAAAATCAATTAGAAGCTTCTTTTGGTAGACATTTTGGTACAAAACCCATGAATTTGTATTAATTACAAATCATATGGGATATTCACATTTGAAGTTTATATAAAAAAGATTAACATTGAGTGTGAATAATTACATATTAAAACAATTTGAACCAGGCTTCTTGATAATCATAATAAGAAAATATAGGGTAGGCAAGGTATCCTACAAAAGTTTTCTCAAAATAGGGATTAATTCTCCATCCTCTAGGAGATATAATTTTGATAATTTGAGCTTTGCTATAATTATCTACCCATTCTCTTGAATTAGAGCGATGAGTATAGAGAACAGAATGAGAGTATTCGAAAATAGTTTCGTAACACTCTCTAGTTATGTAAGGGTATGAAGAGAATGTTTCCCCATGACCGAACAAATGATATGCGAGAATATGAAATTCTTGATTTAACTTAGATACTTGATAATCCTTGAGAATTTGTATTCTTTGAACATTAATATTTTGAATATATAAAGTATTTTGAGAAGTGGAAGAGATAGGTATTGAATAGAGCTGTCAATGGGTCGATCTGGGTTGGGTTCAGATTTAACCCATTTATTAATTAGGTTGAAGTTTTCAATCTAACCAAACCGGTTTATTTTAGTGAGTTGATATTTCCAACCTAATCCAACATTTTAGATAAATGAGTTGTCACTGGGTTGACCTATTTATGTAGTTCTCGACCCAACCTACTATATAAATTAAAAATGTTTAATTTCGAAGTGATTTTGAATAATGGTTAATGTCGTTAGTGTCAAAAAAAAAAGAATGACAAGTAGGATTGCATTTTTTTAAACATAAAAAATAGTACAACATTAATATTTATAAATTAATACTTTGATTAATACATGATAATATTCAAATAGTTATTAAATTAAATATATATTAAAGTTAAATGGGTTGGCGGATTTAAAACAAGTAGATAATTTTTACCTAACCCAACCTATTAAATTAAATGGGTTAAACAGGTTGATCGATTTAACTTAAATGAGTTGAAAATTTCAACCCAACCCGTTAATTTTAGGTAGGATTCGGGTTGGATTACAGGTTTGGGTCGTTTTTCCGGCTCTAGTTTTGAGATTTCTATAGAAAAAAGTTTGTGTATTACTGGGTTGATGAAATGAATAATTGATTGCAGAAATATTTGATGTTATGAACTTTTATTATGTATTTCCAAAAACTCATAAATATCTTAAAACTCTTTAATTCAAAATTAATCAAATTTGATATATTTTCACACATCATTATCACATACAATCTTTAAATATTGCTAGACAAGATTATGATTAAGAAATAAATTTGGGCGAAAGATAAAACATTATGATAAAAGAATTAAAAAACGATAAATAATAGTACTTAAAATTGTACCTTCTTGAATTAAATCAGATAAATAATCGGTACAAATATTTGGAGAAAAGACTATCTGAATATAAAAAGATTTTGAAGAACAGATATGGATAAGAAAACACTAAATAGTTTCTTAGGCATAAACTAAACATTTCAGAGGAATTTTTTTTTTTCGAATGCCTCTTAATAAAACTGTCTTGTAAATTTCCAGAGAGTGTTGATAGGAAACCGATAACCGAATGCTTTTATGGAATCTTTCTTCCTTTATTATTCTTTCTATATTTGTATTCAATGGTTGAAATCATAATATAGAGCCTTTTGACTATAACTCTCTTTTATTATTCATCTTTAGTATTCTTCTTGAAAAATCATAGAATTTTTCTAACATGAATCCAAGGCTAAAATCATTCATGTTCAATCACGTTGTGTATAAAAACAAGTTTACTCCATTTGTATTTGCTAATACCTTAAGTCTCTATTATTTCAACATAAATTTAAATCCAATAAATTTCATATTTCTTGACAGAATATATATATATATATATATATATATATATATATATATATATATATATATATATATATATATATATATATATGTTCAAATGTGGATTGACATCTATTGTGCGAACGTGTGGATAATGTTATTCTGTGAGAATGACAAAGAGAATATGTTGTTTGATAATATGAATATGTTCAATCTTACATAACTATTGTCATTATTACGCATTCTCAATAATTAAATCTTCTATAAGGTTATTATAGACTTATTATTATTATTATTCTCATTCTCATTCTATCAGAATGTTGTCAGAATGTTCATTGAGTCATATTTTGTAAAAATGAAAATGAGTGAAAAACAATGTGTGAGAACAAAATTGAATAAGAATTAGTGATAATGCATGAAAATGACGATATTTGTGTGAGGTTAAACTAATTCACATTACTAAAAAAACTTATTCTCATAGAATAGCACTGTCCACACGTCCGTACAATAGTTGTCCATCCACATTATAACCTAGCCCTATATATATATATATATATATATATATATATATATATATATATATATATATATACACACACACACATACATACACACCTAAAAAAGCATTTACCATGTTTTGCTGAATTTTAAGAGGTACAACCCTTAAAGGATCATTTACAACAAGTTTATGCATTACAGAATCTTATCCGGTTAACTGTTGAAAAAGTCAAGATAGTTAGCTGAGCAAACTCCTCTGCCAAGTGAATCGGTCATCCCTTATTTAAAGTTGATTGAATAGGTCAACACTAAATATGATTTATATTTACATCCATTCTCTCAATCACAAAGAGATTCCAGTCACCATTCGGTCTCCATCGCCTGTTTCTGCCGGAAAAAAAGCCTCTTCGGATTCATTGCATCTTTTTCTACTTCCGAGAAACCGATCACCACCACCATCAGATCATTCTCCACCCACATTGGTCTGGAACAGTAAGAGAAAAAAAGTTACGCTTTCTTCATCATCAATTCTATTACTAGGCTCTCTTCATCTACGGTTTTTGCGAGTTATGTTTTCAATGCAGGTAAAAGCAACCCACTATAATGCTTTGTTCTCTCTAAATTCCATCAACCAATGAGGTATTTTTAGAAGAATCATAATTTCCCATCAGTTAGATACCCCTTTAAAGAACCCTAATTTCTTTTTTTATTGATTTGTATGGGATATATGTTCTTTGTTTCATCATATCTTGATTTTTCTGATCTCAGTTGACTAATGTTTTACTGTATATGACTTATATATCTCGAGCCTAGAAGTTTGGGAATATTTGTAATTTTTTGAGGTATGTGACTTACTAACTGTTGGATTAGTGTCTAAGTCCATAACTATTTTGATATGTACTTGACCCGATGGTGCATGGTCCTTTTGGGTTGCCTTCACCAAAGCAACTTGATAGGATGAATTATGGAGAGAGAAGATTAATTATGATTTATTAATATATTATGAGAATAATATATTAAAGGAGAAATCATATTGTTTAATTAATATTAGTCAAGAATTAATTGATAATTAATTTTGTGGCTAAAAGAGATTAATTAAACTTAAGGGATTGGCACTGTAATTATAAGATAATTGCATTTGGGCTATGGATTACCTTGGAATAATAGGTTGGACGAATTCTATGGGGAAACCCATTAGAAATCGTCCAAGGGATATTCTAAAAGAGTCCATGGGCTGCTTAGGGCTTAAGTAGTCAGATTAGGGTTTCCTAGATGAAAACCCTAATAGCCTACATGTATATATAGTACCCTTAAGCCCCAAAAACGTGGCTAAGAGTTCCACTAGGGTTTCTGGACGTTTTGGGCAGCCTCCTCTCTCCTTATTCTTCATCCTCTTGCTTTTGGTGTTTGTGACCCATTAGAGGAGTGACACTTGTGACTCTAAGCTTTATAAAGCCATTACAAGGAGGATTTGAGATTGTTATTGCTACATAACAATCAAAGGTAATTCTCTAAACCCTAATTTCAGTTTATAATATGTTAGATCTAAGATTGTAAGTCTTGGATACATTGCATGTACAATAGAGAAACCTAGATCCAAGCATTAGGGTTTGCATGAGCACATAGGATGTTCTTATGGCTAAAACCCATCACTAACTTGTGTTGATTTTCATTTCAGTGGATCTTTTGGTACCAAATGATTCCCACACATCTCATTTCACCTACATATCATTTCTCCCCTGTTCTGAACCACCCCTAACTGTGTGTGTGCGTTTGAAAGTACGTGCCTCTATCTCTTTTTGTTGCCTTATTATTTGTTTCTTTCTTCTTCAGTGATCAGTTCAAGAAAATTTAGCTCCATTAAATTTGTTTTGTTTGTTTCATTATACTCCTGTGAGGAAGAGTTCTTTTTTTCTTTTTTAATCGATAAGTGTTCGGGATATAGAAAAACCCTCTATAACGGAAAAATTGTTGCAACTTTCGCGAAGAGTTCCAAACCACTGGTGATTCCTGTTATTTTCATGTCATTATTTTGTTTCTTGTATAACTTTTTATCGCAGATCTATTCAAACATATGTTTATGGTGGGTTTCTTGAAATGGGATATTTGAATACTATGATTGAAATTTTTAGGTGATTTGAAGTCAAATAGGTAATCTTGCTTTTGTAGGGTTTATAAGAAGATGATGACATTGTATTTTATATGCTTTTTCGCACTTTTTGGGTCTGGATATTCAACACCTTGAATTTGGACACTTAGTGTTGGATCTTTTAGCATTGAGCATTAACAAGAGGCATACAAGAAATTGCCTACATCAAGGGCAAGTTAGAGTATGGGGCAAGGGAAAAATCGTTAACAGGGGCTTTGCATATCCCGAACAAAGTAACATTTACCCTATTTTGACTTTTTATCTAAAAGAAACATTGAAAATCAGGTGAATTATGCAAAGAGTAAATTACAAAATGGTCTATATGCTTTATGATTTTTGACATTGAATTCAAGGTTTGATATAAATTTTGGTCCCTCAAACCTTAATTAAGGACCAAAATTGAAAAAAAAAAAAGGAGTAAAGCATTGTTAATTCATAACACAGACTACAAAGGGACCATTTTTATACTATTATGTAAATAATGTGTATTTTATTCTGTTTTCATTTTGAGCTGCTAAGGGTTAGTTATATAAGTATTAAAAGTTGATAATGTAAGTTTTCAAGTTAAAAATTCTACATATATATTAACTTTATTTTTTGTCTGTTGGGATAAATGAAATAAATAGTATCCAACATTTATTTCTCTGTTAATAATTGGGATTGATATGGATTAATAAAAAGTATTAATATTCTATGACTTATTGAATGGTACAAATATTATGTTTGACTTTGAGTGTGCAACTCAATAATAGCTCCATAAATCCTATATGGCACAACACACATAATGAAAAGAAAACAAAGCTAGGTAAAGAACACACCTATTTTCTCATTTTTGTTTTTTTGGCTTCAAAAGCAATTTGCATCTACTAAAAGTTCTTAAATTTTCTTTTAACTCGGTGAAGGGTGGATTCAACTAAAGGTTCTTTTTATCTTAATGTGTTTAATGGTAATAAGTGTGGAGTTGGCTGCTTTAGAAGTTGGTTGCAGTTAACATATCTTAGTTTGCAGGAAATATCTATATTTTATCGGCTAATTTTATGAAGATTGACATGTAAGAAGTTATTGTCTTGGAAAACTGGGTTTTATTTCAGAATTAACTTGGCCAGGAAGAAGTACTATCTCTTATCTCTTACATATATGTGTGTGGGAGAAGGCTGAAGTGCAGCTGGACTGGTATACACCGCCAACTCAAAAAAATTCCGATTTTACCCTTGGGTTTGGAGCAACTTCAAGTGGTGCATGTTTTTCTTTTCACCACCTGACATTTTGGGACTATAGTTAGAGTTAGATCATGCTTTGTTTCTTAAACTCCAAAGATGTAGTGCAGGATTTTTATATATTTTTTTAGCTTTTTCTACACTATATGTTTCTTTATTTTCATTTTCTTATAAAAGAAATCGTATTAGAAGTCTTTAGCTTATTTTTGTTGTATATTGTCTTTTTATGTTCTTGTAAACGTTGAGAATGGAGGTTTTTTGTTTTTTTAATTGTTGATTAGTTTTTCGGTCTTTAAGTCGATAACCCGGATACTGTGGTACTCTCTTTTGCATATCTGTTTGTTGTAGGTGAACACAATTTTATTAGCTATCATGTTAATACCCGTGTTTTGAAAATCGGATTGGACCGGTCGGTTCAACCACAAACCGATACCGGATCCGGTTATTAGAGGCCCAAACACCATTCATCATGTTAACAGGCAAAAATCATTCAAATCTGTAATTTTAAAAAAAAAAAGTTTTCAATTATATATAACTAAAAGTAATAATAATAATATAATTATGACATCATCCAGTTTTTCCTGTTTCTGAGACTCGACCGGTTGAACCAATTGAACCATCAAACCGCTAAGACGGCTTGTTTGGTCTCCGGTTCGGTTTTCAAAACCTTGGGTAATACCAAGTATTAGTTTCAAAAAAATGAGAAATGTATATGCCCGTTTTACCCTTCACATTATTGATGTTAGTACTTAATCGTGTAATTGAAATTTACAATAAAGACTTTTCAAAAGTGTTTTTGTTAAATAACATTTTAAAATTTATTTTATGTTGAAAAAACATTCAAAGTATTTTTCCATTACAAGTGTTTTTTCAATAGTTTGTATAGTAAAAAGCTGTAAACTATATTTTTCAAACGTTTTTGTTTGATGTAAAAGGCGAAACTGAAAAAGCAAAAACAGATTTAAGTTCCTTTTTAATAATTAAAATTACGTAGGAATTTAACTAAACTATAGTTGTTATATAATTTAATTTACATGTTTTATAATAAACAAAAGATTAAATTACAAAGATATCCCTATAATTCAATAAAAATTACAATTAAAGTCCAAAGTTCTAAAAACCTGGACATCACGTTATGTTTGTGGTTAACAAGTTGAAAACTTAGTGTTTTTTGTGAAAATTTTACTATTTTTAATAAAAAAAATGATGTGTTTGCTATGTGATATCTAGAATATGACGTGTATGAAAATAAACAATTCGATGCAACAACTTACATATCAATTTGCTCGACACTAATTGATAATTGATAGCTGTAGATAGATTTTGAGTTATTTGGAACCAATGCGTTGTGAGTTATGTAGAAAATGTTTTCAAAATGCAACTTTTAAGAATATGTCATGTTTCCAAAATAAACTATTTGCAGTCCGTCCAAAAGAAAATTAATTCGTGTTTCCATAACGTAGCATTTTCCCTTTTTAACTTAATCTTTCAATTTTTCCATTTGACTCGTGAATTAAAAAGATATGGAATACATTGTATATTATTTTTAAATATTGAGGTTTGCTCGAGGATAACCTCTGTGAAATATGCGTTTAAGTATATTTACAAGCGTCATGACAAACAAGTTATTAATATTGATCCAAATGGACAATATGTTGTTATTAATAAAATGATTTCAGGATGCACTATATGTCTCGCCTCCCGAGACAATATGAAAGAATTTTAGCTTCCCATTTTCTTAGATCCATCTTTTTGTGATGGCTTTGCATGTGCATCTCCTAAAATGATGATATGATGACTAGCATTGTTGACAGTGAGAGAGATAAGAGATCAATGTTGATTGCTTTTTCATCTGAAAAATAAAGATATCATTGCGAAACAATATAGATACAAAGATTTTCCAAAAAAAATTACATGGTATCTGAGCTCATGTCATTAGAATCCTCGAAAACAATGATTAATGTGAGGTTGTTTGGTTTCTTCTAATCCCGTTGAAGGGGAGCTATACTATCTTCGCCCACTTTTATCGCATATTAGTGGCCCTAAATGTTTTGAAGATATCCACAATGTCAACAACATAAACACCCAACTATTTATGCAAAAGAATTAATCACCTTTAAAAATGATTAAGGACGTGAAAAAAATTATTAAAACTGTCTTTAAATCTATATTACCATAACACCATCTAATGTAAACTTACTTTCTTTAATTTATTGCTAATAAATTTATTTTTTTTATAGTACATGTGTTTGATTTTTATAAGATAAAATCGAGCTTGTCTCAGTCTTTTAGATCATAGAACGTTCCATGCTCTGATATATATATATATATATATATATATATATATATATATATATATATATATATATATATATATATATATATATATATATATCAGAGCATGGAACGTTCTATGATTTAAAAGACTGAGACAAGCTCGATTTTTTCTGGCAGCATGTTTTGCTTAAGACCATTTTTATATATCAAGAACTCTCTCAGGTGAAGATTATGGGATTGTTTTATGTTTTAATATAATTTAAGGAGATATGATAGTTTTGTTTGGGTTTTATAATTTTATTTTATGTTTTTGTAACACTAAGATTTTGTAAAAATATGTTATGTCAAGGGATATAAGAAAATCTTAATAAAGTACTAAAGGAATATAAAATTTAGCTAAGGGATAGGAATTTTTATAATCATTAATCCATCAAAAAATTGTCTCGGCCTTAAACAATATAATTCAACCAACTTTAAAAAACTAGACTTTTTAAATATTAAATATAATAAAAGCGTTGATCCTACTAAAAGTCTCTTTGAAAATTATAATTTTGTTTGCAGATTTAAAAACAAATATAAATATAGTTTACATACAGAAAATATACACTTAAACGGTATAACAAACTTAATTATTAATCTAGGAGAAAGTTTAGAAAAAGAGTTTAAAAATAATAAAAGTATAATAGAAAAAATAGTTAAAAATACAACTATAAAAACCGAGTTTTTAACTAAATTAGTAGATAACCTAGGATATATTAAAGAACATAATAATCAAATTATTAAAGAACTAAGAGATATAAAACGATTAATTCCAAGCAAAGAAGAAATTCAACAATTAAGCTATCAATTAGAAAATAATAAACCTAAAAGAATAGAAATAGAAACAAAACAACTTATAAATAAAATAGAAAATCAATTATTACAATTTGAACCTAAAATAAATATATTAGAAGAAATCTTACAAGTTGTCAAAACTATAGTTGAGAGTTAAAACTGGAAAACTCTAAAGAATACATTAGAGCTTTAGAAGAAGTTAAAAAATATAAACCAGAAGATAATAAAGAAGAAGTTACAGGATTTACTAGATATTCGGGCATAGGAAAAAGTGATAAAACATATCCTATATTATTTAATTTTATAATCAGTTTATTATTACAAATTATTGAAAAACTAAATACATTAATAGAGGTTAGAAATCCTCCCATCATACCCAGTATAGAAAGTGATTTAGACAAAATTATAAACGGAATTAACCAATTAAATATTGAAGACGGTAAAATAATAAAAAAAAACTTAAACCTTATAAACATTGGTTACCAAGAAAATGAATAATAATAGAAGTTTCTTAGGACGTAGTAGAACATTACAAGATGCTAGAAATTCAACTGGAAATATACAAGATATAACTACAGCGGACACATTTGTAAATAGAATAATTAGAAGAGGATCAGGAGCTAATAGTAACCAACAGATTGTACAATTAGAATAAGAAATTGATTTAGATAGAAATATAAATTTATATAATCAACATCAGCTAGATATATTAAACCCCAAAATATTATATCAAACTAGAATGTTAAATGTTAATACAGTATTAATACGAAGTAGTAGAGAAGAAAGTTTAAGGGTAGTAGATATTACAGTAACAATAGATCTATTTTCTTCAGAAACAATACAAAAGATAAAACAGTCAAAGAAACATTTCCAACATCTAGGATTAGTTATTATAGGAATAAAAGCTTTAGGAAGAAAAAATTTAGGAACAAAAATATTAGCATTATTATTAGATAAATCATGGAAAACAGATTTAAAAAAGGCAACAATCTCAGGAATGGAGGTAGACTTGAGTCAAAACACTTCACTATTTTATTATACACATGGAATATTAAAAGATATAAAAGACTTACATAATATTAAAATAGCATTACAAACTAAAGGATATGAAAATTATGAAGGTAACAACATAGTAATAAGTATAGGAGTTTTAGGAAAAGCAAATAATAGATCAGGAATGGAATATAAAGTTAATATAGAAGGTATAGTAAATACAATAACATCAAAATCTATAAAAATGATAGATCCTATAAAAATAGATCCAGAAGATTTAGCAGGATTAGAATGGTCGTTAAATGATTTAAAAGAACAAGAAAATGAAGTATTAATTCCAAAGAAAAGTTATATATATATATATATGAAGGAAGTGATGGTATACAAAGTCTTAGATTTATAAACTTTAAAAAAGAAACAGTAAAACAAAGTGACGAAGAGGAGAATACAGAGTATAGCTTTATGAATATAGAAGACGATACTGAACCAATATATGATATAGATAATGAAAAAGAAAGCGAACCGATGGAATTAGGATTTAGCGAATTTGAAAAAGAAGAACATATAGATTATGATTTAAGTATTATAGATTATATAGAAGAAGAAACATATACAAGCTTCAAAACAGAAGAAATTAATAAAACTATTGAACAAATTATCAATAGAAAATTCACAGAATTAAATATACAAGACGAAGTTGATGATATGATTATAGAATGCATGACTGATTTAGGATTAACATACGAAGAAAGTTATAATAAATTACAAGAATACTATAATTTACCATTAGTAGAGAATATATTACAAGGAAAAACTATGTTATCAGATTTCTATAAAAAAGAATAAGTCTTTATGAATAACGATACATATATGACAAATATTAGAAAAAGACCTAAAATGGAATGGAGTGAACCAGACACTAGTGCAGAAGATAGTATAGGACGAGAAATATGGTCACAGCCAACAGTTACATATACCGGAGAATCTAGTTATAAAGGAAAAGGTAGCTGATTACCAATTGAAAATATATATAGTGGAAACATGTTATTATTAGAAAAACAAAAACCACAACTTTGGATGGATGAAATTTTATCATGGGAACAAGTAGTTGTTAGAATGTGGGAAACAAATAAAAAAGATAGTATGGACATGTTTGCTTATTTAGAAACAACATTAGGCCCAATAACTTTGGGTATTTGGAAAAGTAAAAAAGCACAAGATCTAGATGAAATTAATAAATTAAAAGTCTTAGGTGATAACACATATAATTTTACTAGTCAAATAAGAACCTTAATTTTAGGAGTAGACCCTGCAAAAAATAATACATTAATATAAGATACAACTATTAGAAATCTTGAACAATTAAGTATAGCAGATATGAAGTATATTAATGAATTCACATTAGATTTTATTAGATTATTATCACAAACTGGACAAGCAATGGATGATAATTTATGTGATAAATATTTTATAAAACTTTCAGGAGATCTAGGAAGATATATACATGAAACATGGAAACAACAATATGGAGAACAGAAAAACCTAGGAATAGGACCTAGGATCACATATACATTCGCTGTATTAGAAGATAAATGTAAAGAAGTAGCTTTACAAGAACAATGAAAGAAAAATGCTTATGCCTTTTGTAAATCAGCAATTTATACACCTCAAGCATATGGACATTATGAAAGAAAAAAGAAATTA
Source organism: Lactuca serriola (assembly GCF_051521515.1). Lineage (NCBI taxonomy): Eukaryota > Viridiplantae > Streptophyta > Magnoliopsida > Asterales > Asteraceae > Lactuca > Lactuca serriola. Next base: position 99,254,657 of record NC_136413.1, on the reverse strand, counting down.
GGAAAAAGCACATCATATAAAAAAGGAAATAAACCATACTATAAAAATAAATATGTAAAAAGGCCACAAACAAGAAATTGTAAATGTTTTATTTGTGGTGATATTAAACATTTAGCTAATAAATGCCCAAACAAAAATAAAAATATAGAAAAAAGCAATTTAATAGAACAAATAGGAGAATATAATATAGAACCTCTAAATTCTGATAATTCTGATAATGAATCAGTATACAGTATATATAGTGATAGTGATAATGATAAACATTTAACCAAAATAACATATACATACGTAAATACAGAACAAGAAGAATGTCAACATAATTGGATAAACAAACGAGGAAATAACTATATAAAATGTTATAATTGTGGATATTATCCTAGTATAGAAAAAAGATCACAATGTAATATATGTTTCACAGAAATCTGTTACATATGTCTTAAAAAGCTATATAACTTAGAAATAAATAAAGAAAAAACAGAAAAAGAAAATAAAGAAGTAAAAATCGGGTTACAATCGGAACAGATAGAAAAATTAGAAATAATAACTAAATTACATAAATTAAAAATACAAACTTTAGAAAATAAAGTAAGTATTTTAGAGGGGGTGTTAGATAAAAAGAAAAAGATCAATATTGAGGAAAACGAAGTAAATGAAATAAACCAAATGTCTCAAATAACAAATGAATATATATTAATACAAACAGATGGATCACCCAACATGATAAACCTACAATGTAGATTATGGTTAGATAATAATAAATTTTTAGATTTAACAGCATTAGTAGATACAGGAGCAACTAAAAGTGTTATACCTTATCATCTAGCACCCAAACCATATCATAAACAGTTATCATATAAATTAATGACAAGAACAATCGAACACAGACTAATAACTATCACACATTACTTAGAACCAACATGTATTCAATTTCTAGACTTTGCAGGTAACTATAATATGAAATATGATATCCCACAGGTTAATATCAATCCAAAATATGTAAAATCTAATGATTTTATTCTCGAACTAAATTTTATCTTTGCCTTAGATGGTGCTATCACATTAACACGTAATTTTATCACACTTAGTAAACATATATATATATATATATATATATATATATATATATATATATATATATATATATATATATATATAGTTTTCCAACACTTAAATATACCAATACATCAGAGTTTGCACAAAAGCGTGGTGGACAAGGTAAACTAGACTTTTTAAAACATAATCAAATTAAGACAAACATTGAAAATGAAACAATTAAGCTATTAACAGAATTTTTAACAAATGAGTTAGAAAAAGGAAAAGATATAACCAAAAGTATGAATCATCCAATAATTTTACACTTAGAGAAAATTGGACATATAGGAGAAGATATTACAAAATCAAAAGTTAACTATATTTATAAATTTAAATTAAAAAATCCTGATATTACAATAAGAACGGCAAATATAGAATATAGTCCTTTAGATAAAAAAGAATTTAAAAAATGAATACCAGAAATGATAGAACATGGATTAATTAGAAAACCGGAAAGTCCACATAGATCAGCAGCTTTTATAGTAAGAAATCATTCTGAAATAAAAAGAGGAAAAGCTCGAATAGTTTATAATTATAAAAGACTAAATGATAATACATAAGATGATGGTTACAATATCCCTAATAAAGACTCTATAATAAACTTGATACAAAAGCAAAAAGTTTTTAGCAAGTTTGATTTAAAATTTGGATACAATCAGTTACAGCTTGATGAAAACTTTAAATCATGGACAACATTTACATGTTTTGAAGGACAATATGAATGGATTGTTTTAAGCTTTGGGCTTAAAAATGCTCCATATATATTTCAAAGGTTTATGGAAAATATCTTTCTGAAATATGATTTTTGTTTAGTATATATTGATGATATTTTGGTTGCCAGTGAAACAGTACAGGAACATGAGAAGCATTTATAGAAAATATTTGAAGAAATAAAAAGGAATGATATTGTTATTTCTAAAAGAAAAATGGAATTGTTTAAAAGAAAAATATCATTTCTTGGTATAGAAATAGGAAATGAAAAAATTGAATTACAAAGTCATATATCGACAAAACTTTTAGAATTCCCAGAAAAGTTTGAAAATCTAAAATAGATACAAGCTTTTTTAGGATTGGTTAATTATGCGCGAAAATTTATTCCTAATCTTTCAAAGTTAGTGGGACCATTATACAGTAAAACAACAAAAAATCGACAAAGACATTTCAACCAAAAAAACATTAAATTAGTTAAAGTAATTAAAGAAGCAGTTAAAAATATTAAATCATTAGAATTTCCATTAGTTACTGATTACATAATAATAGAAGTTGATGGATGCAATGAAGGATGGGGAGCCGTTCTCCTTTGTAAATCCAATAAATATAGCCCAAAAGATATAGAAAAAATATGCTCATATGCTAGTGGAAGCTTTAATAAGACAGGAATGAATTGGACTTCTATAGACTACGAAATACAAGCTTTAATAAATGCTTTAGAAAAATTTAAAATATTTTTACATAAAAAATTTACAGTTAGAACAGATTGTGAAGCTATAGTTCGTTTTATTAAAAATGATCAAAGTAAGAAAATAAATAGGACACGATGAATTAATTTACAAAATACAATACAAGGAAGTGGATATAAAATAAATTTTGAACATATAAAGGGAGAAAATAATGGAATAGCTGATATGTTATCCAAAAATATTCACAAATTATTTTCTACAGATGGATAGTCGAAACAAAGGAAAGAACAAATTAATACAGCTTACACAGCAAAAAAGAAGTTCCTCTTCCATGAACGTTTCTTCAGAAGAAGATAGAAACACAACATCAACAGAAAAATTATTGGATTCAACAATAAAAACAGAATATCTACATAAAGCCACACAACAGAACTCGATTCCTTATATGGAAATAGCGAGTACTATACATAATAATAACCTTTTGCAAGGATCTAGACCACAATCTCAAAATATTCAACATGCATATTATTGGACAGGACCTTCAAAAAATACACAATATACACAGAACAGAGAAGCCGTTATAGAATTTGGTAACTACACTTTACCAATTTGCTTCGATGAACGCAAAAAATTTAGGCCCATGATCGGGGTAAACTTGACAGAAGAACAACAATATTTGCTAGACAACCTATGGCATATTCAGGCAGTTCCACAGGCTTCATCATTTAAAGTTCAAATTCTCAATGCTTTAAGTTTTTTACTTTCATAAACAGTCACCATTGATTCCTGAAAAACAAATAAAGAAGTTTACACATTATGTTGTCATCAGGGGCACTAAAGTTGGGATTTTTAATAATTGGGCAACAGTCATAAAATATATACAGTGTCAAAATCCCCTTTACAAGGGATGTTATAGCTTCCAAGAAGCTATGAATATTGCTCGAGAACATTTTGGGTTAAACAGTTTTTTCATAGAACTTGAACAGGTGAAAACATTTTCAGAAATAGCAAAAACTAGTTCAGAGCAAATGATTAAAGCTCAGGAGGAAATTATTGCTAAGTTACAACAACAACTTATCCAATCTGGAAAAGATACACAACATATACAAAGCCAGATTGAAAACAATATTTTGAAACAAAAAATAAAAGTTCTTGAAGCAAAAAATGTACAGCTTATACAAAGGAATGAGAAAAAAGACGAAAAATTAAAAACAACAATATACAGAAATTATGAATGTTTTAAAGCTCGCATTTTAGATCTCCCTTGTAGACAAACGTTGAGACCAGTACTTGATCAATTCAAAGAATTTGAGCAAATGGTGTCTTAAAAAACTTGTTGTCACACCCCCGAACCAGACGGCGGAAACGTCCGAGGGCTCTTGTGACTTAAATTAAATATCATCACAATGAATATACATGAATCATAACATAAATCATCACCATGCATTGAAATGATACAAGTGATATTGTTTACATCCAGTACATTGTTTTAAACATTACAATTTCATAACATAAACTGTCTGATAGATATCATAAGCAAAACACTCTGACATTACTTGGTACTTATTCTCTGGTTTACCTGTTACCTGAGAATACAAGTTAATTTTGAAAAACGTCAACATATGAAATGTTGGTGAGTTCATAAGCAATGTTGTGGTAAAATGATTGGGTGTAGTTTGTAAAACCTAGAAAATCCGATATTTTCTGAAAAGATCATTGTTTATAAAAAGTGTGAAGATCCGTGAATATATGCTTGTTGATTTTCAAAACATGTATAATTGTTGAACTTCTGTAATGATCGTGCAAGTGAAAATGTTGAACTTCCCAGGAAAACCCGATGTTTTCCCATTACATAAAACACAGTGAATTCCCAATTTGTTATACCGTCACGACGAATGATTTTTGATTTCTCGGGTGGCTTTGGATTAATTAGGGTTTGTGAGTCGTTATAATCATGCATTTGGAAATGTCTAGTTTATAACTACAGGTTTCGAACGATCCTTAAAGGCGTCGCCCGTCACTACTCACGTAATCCAACAACCATGACTACTTTTGATTAACGCCCTGAATGTGTTACCTTGATTACCCGTAAGCCTAACAAACGAGGAAAAGGGAGTACGAAGTCCCGTCATATTCCGTGAGTTAATTAGGCTGTTGGGAATGCAAAAGGCACGTTGGCCCAACTCGCATTTGATTTCTTGACCTCATTAGCAATGCTAATGGGCCGCTAGGGCCCAATAGCACATTAGAGCCATTGAAAGTCCTTTTACATGATATCGGGTCATAGGAGGCCCAATAGCACATAAGCATATTCCCTTTGGGCTCAAAGATCATGTTAATGGGATAGCAAGGCCCAACAAGCATGATTTGAAACTTCCAAGCCCAAAGTTTGTAAGTTTGTTCATCGTAGTTATCGCGTATTTATTTAGATGATTTGGTTTAACGCTTGTTGTTTTGTATTGATTCGAGAACGAATCACTTCGTTTGTAACGATATTTGTTGTTAAGAGTGTATTTGTTTTCCGTTTCGTCAGTAGTTGTGGATTTTGTGTTTTGTATTAATGAATTATTTTGTTTAAAAGTGGGATTTGACCTTTTCACTACCCTTCTTTTATAAAAATAACACTTTTGGTCCTTTTATATAGAAGAATTTCATTCTTAGTCCTTAAAACCTTTTCTTGACACTTTTGTATTATTTATTTGATGAAAACACAATTTTAACCCAAAATTTATTTTTTTGACAGATTCAGCCCTTCCAGAATAGTGTTTCTCGGTTAGAGCCCCATTTTTCACAACTTTTACAGTTTTGGCCCAAAATCTAAAAACTTTACATTTTTGGTCATTTTTGATAGTGAAAAGCATTTTTGACTCATAAAATGATTTTGTCATGCTAATTACCCCCTGTTTTACAGAAAGTTTCATTTCAGCCCCTAAAATTTATCCTTTTTCGCATTTTTAGGCTTATTGGGCCGAAAGCCCAAAAATTAGCCCATTAAGCAAAAAATTTACATTTTAAGTCCCTTGAAAATTTTATATTCATAAAAATGATTATAGAAACTGTTTTGACCCTTTTGGCCTTCAAGAAACCATGATTTGTTGATTTGTATCCCAAGTTTTGTATTTTTGACAATTTAAGCCCAAAAATGGGTTTTTTGTTAGAATATGTTCATCATGACCTTATAAGCTATTATTCTTGACTTGTTTAGTGTAAAATAGCTTAGATTATGTTTGTTTCCTTTCTCATGTCATAGATCTCGGGTTTACACCCTTTCTGCTAACATATTCATCACAAAACACATGGAATCACACACATACATGCATCAAATCACACATAGCAGACACATACACATAGATCTACACATTTTCCCGTATTCTCTCCCATAAAACTCATGAAAACCTAAAATAGAGGGGTATGAAGCTCACCTTGAGTGTGGTTTCAGTTTTTGAAGGAAAGGATGAAAAAGATTCGATCCTAGCAAGCTTTCTTGGAGGATCTCGAACTTAGATGTTTCTAAGGTACAAGATCACAAGTTTTGTTTGAGATAAGGGAGATTGTTGGTAAAATGGAGAAGATATGTTATGAATCAAAGAGATAACTTACCAAAGATTTGAAATACTTGATGCAAATCTCTTGAACCACAAGCAAAATTCGAGATTTTTGGACGAAGAAGAAGAGATGTGTCTTAAGTGATTTAGAGAGAATTTTTTTTGTGAGGTGTGTGTGTTTCTTTGTGTCTTCGGCCGAGAGAAGGAAAAATAGGGAAAAGAAAGAGTGAGGTTGCAAGGAAATATGAGAAGTGCATGGATGTTTGAAGTGTAATACCTAATTATCCCACTAACAAAAATGATGTGGCATGCAAAAAGTCAACCCTTCCTTTCTTTTGGGCTTGGGCCGAGAATGGAGGGGGGGGGGAAGGAAAGAATTGGGCCCTTAAATGCTTAAGCCCAAATTATAGATAATTTAGATAACTTTTGGCCCAAAGTAATTCAAGAAATGATTTTTATGGCCCATTAGGGCTAATTGGGTTAGTTATGGCCCAATAAGGTCCATTAAAGTATTTTATTTCATTCTAGGCCCAATATGGCCCAAAATATTAAAATAAATAGAAGTGGGTCCAATTAGAGACCATTTAAGAGTTCTAAGTCCAAAGTAGTCAAATTGGAAGATTATTGGTCCATTAGGTCCAATTTGGAAATCCTAGTCCAAAATGGACTTTAACCGGGATTTCAAAGGTTTCCAATTCTTTGTTGACCATTTGCAGCGCTTGTATGAAGTGTTTGATTGAAATTTAGTTGTTATTGAATAAGCATCCTACATGCTTTCACATTGTTGGATCACATTTGTTATCATTTTTAAATGTTTACAAGGCATCGAATTTCCTAGTTGTGACATTTGTATAGAATATCCAGCAATTCTATATAAATTACAGCAGAAGATTGTACAGATTGCTTTTCAAGAAATTAATTATAAAGGAGTTACATTAATCCAAAGATTGAATAATGAAGGTGAAGATACTCCCGTACTCCTGTTACAGATAAACCTAAAGACTACAGACATGCCAGAAGAATAGATAATTAATTTTTATCACAATGGAATGATAGATTACTTAGAATTCTGCCTCAATAGCAGCACATAAAGTCTTCTTAATAAATTAGGAGAAAATTT